>NC_030684.2:66262891-67000391 GCF_000004195.4 Xenopus tropicalis | reverse complement strand
GTGTAACTAATAGATTTTCTTCTTGCAATTTTGCATATTCTCCTTCTGTCCTTGTCTCTCTATACTTGGTAGTATGCGTAATAGATTTACTTTTTGGTTAGCAGCTAAGTGGTATCAAGCTACGTCTCTAACTGTGTTTGCTAAGTAAGAATCTAAAGGAAAAGAAAAATCAAGTCTGTCAGTAGACTGCTTGCTGTCCTATAGATTTTGTAGCTTTGGGCCTCAACGTATTCTTCACATTAAAGGAACAGTAACACTAAAAAATGAAAGAGCTTTAAACTAATACAAATATAATGCACTGTTGCCCTGCACTAGTAAAACTGGTGTGTTTGCTACAGTAACACTACTATAATTTATATAATAAGCTGCTGTGTAGCCACGGGGGCAGCCATTCAAGCTGGAAAAAAGGAGAAAAGGCACAGGTTACATAGCAGATAACAGATAAGTTCTGTAGAATACAATAGTGTTTTATCTGTTATCTGCTATGTGCCTGTGCCTTTTCTCCTTTGAATGGCTGCCTCCATGGCTACATAGCAGCTTATTTATATAAATTATAGTAGACTTTCTGAAGTAAACACACAACTTTTACCAGTGCAGGGCAGCAGCACATTATATTTTAGTTACTTTTATACACTTTCATTTTTTGGTGTTACTGTTCCTTTAACATTTGCCGGTTAACAAGACTGTAACAATCTTACCTGATTGAATGATAATGTAAACAAAAAAAAAATACAAACAGGCCTGGACTCCATGTTCTATTAACAGGTCATAATATTTCATCAAATTTTTATGGACTTTAAATTCAAAAGGATTTTATTTTTATTCTGTTCCTTGACAGCCACTGTGGAATGTTACAATCCGAGGACGAATGAATGGAGTTATGTTGCAAAAATGAATGAGCCTCACTATGGCCACGCTGGCACTGTATTTGGGGGACTGATGTATATTTCAGGTAAGAAAAACTCAACTGAATCTGGTTGCCTTTTACAAGTCCAATTAAAACACAATTCATTTTGCTGTGTTATTTCATAGAGCTGATTCATATGCAGACATGTGAAATGATTCATTCACCTTTTTTTTTTCTTTTTACCTCCATGTTAACTAATGTTTTCATATGAATTCAATAGCACTTAATTGTAAATGGCAAGATTGCAGTGAAAGTGGTTTTCTCTGATTAAAGAAGTAGCATTCTAGCAGTAATCGCATGTAGTGACTTTGAAGACAAAGAAGCTGTTGAAACAAGGCAATTAAAATGCATAGAGCAGATGAAGAGTAGAAGATAATGTTCAAATAAGTAATTTAATAGTATATGAAGGTAACCCTTCCCATCCCGGTACAGGATGACAAGCAACCAACTGGTTTGGGTGTAAATCTGAAGCTTACAATGACCTTTAGTTCATTGAAACAGTAGGAACATTTGATTATGTAGTCAATGGACTCATAGGATGATGGCAGAAGGGGCATTGTCACCCATGGTTAAATATGCACTACTGTGGGCAACAGAATATTTTGCCACTGGCAATAAAGTGAATCGCTAGTGGGGAAACAAATGCGGATCTTCATTCTTACAAAAGTCAACAGAAGTTGCCTTGCGAGGAAAATAAACAGTATATGTTTTCCCACCAGCGATTTACTATATTGCTGGTGGGAAAGCAATATGGGGAGACTTGTTTTCCACAGGAGCATAGATTTTAACTGCGGATAACATATCTCCCCATGTGTCATAAGCCATGCAAGCCGGAAGATGGACTGAAACCATTGTTTCTGAACTTGACAATCTTCAGCAAATATTTTGCCAGATTACCAGACCATATCTGAACCCTCATTTTCATTTTCAAATTGTGCAAAATCAAAACTAGTTCTTAGAAGTTACGTAAATTTAAGGCTTCGTATTCAGTTCAGCTGATTGCTACAAAATGTGTTAAGGTGGCCATACACTTGCCGATTGTAGCTGCCAATATCAGTCCCTAGGACCGATTCGGCAGCTTTTTGGCCTGTGTAGGGGAAACAACGGTTGGTCTGCCCGACCAATATCTGGCCTGAAATCGGCCAGATATCGATAAGGGCAGGTTAAAAAATTAAGTCGGATCGGGTTCCCGAATCAGCTCGCTGATACGGTCCTCGAACCGACTGCGCCTATTACAGTCATTATAATTAGAATTAGCCTAAATTCCGCTTGGCAAATGGATCTTTACGTGTATGGTCACCTTTTAGTTAAAAGACAAAACCTAATCCTAATCCTGGGTTTAGTGTAGAGATCCAAATTATGGAAAGATACCTTATCCGGAAAACCCCAGGTCCCGAGCATTCTGGATAACAGGTTCTATACCAAACAAAAATACACACTTTCACTATAATAAACATATAGAACCAGGTGACAATAGCAGACTAATCTGTATTGACTCTTCTTTAGTATATTTATCTTTGCACTGTATGGCAATCTTTTTAATACAAGACCATTATATAAAACTTGCTGTTTTGATTTAGTTTAGATTTTCTGTATTCTGTGGTATGTTTATGAGCCATTATTCATCTTGATGGATGCTCCTTTTAATTGCCATGAATCACAAACCCAGTGCAATCTGCATGTTTTTTCACACAATGCACCATTTTGTCCCCAGAATTCATGTGGCATTGTGGGGGTTGATTTGGATGCAATTTCACTGCGTTGCATTTGGTGCAGCTGTGTCCAGCTTTTCAAAATGGGCACAAATGTGCATGCACTTTGCTTCAAATCAGACACCGTTGTGCCTCTTATTTTTGCAGTCTGCCTGCCATCAAATGAGGGATTAAGGCAGGGGTGTCAAACTCAATCACATAAGGGGGCCAAAATCTAAAACATAGGCTAAGTAGCGGGCCAAATTTTTTATTAATATACTTGGTAAGATACTAAGGGGTATATTTATCTCAATGTGTAAAAAGTGGAGACATTACCAATGATGTTGCTCATAGCAGTGAATAGATGCTTTGCTACTGTTGAAATCTGATTACTGATTGGATGCCTTGGGCAACATTACTGCTTCACTCCACTTTTTACACAGCATGAAAAATATACCCCTTAGTCTTAGTTTTTATGTGAGGAAAATGGAAATTGATCAGGCTGGATGATCAGACACACTCACCAAGGGCCACATAAAACAGCCAGGTGGGCCGGATTTGGCCCCCGGGCCTTGTGTTTGACATATATGTGTTTGACATATATTTGACATTGCACCTGAAGAAGGGGTCACCCCCGAAAGCTTGTGCTGTTTGTTCATTTCTGCAAATAAATGATTTAAAGGCATTGCCGACACACTGGAGTGCTTCTTCCCCTTTGCAAAGATGCATGGAAAAAAGGCTTGAGAGTGGCTGTGGAAGTTAAGCACCCTTTGAGAACATGTATGTAAGTGGTGTGCTGAAGATTTTTGTTTATATATGGTTTAAGGCATCAGTACAGGTTTCACATGCAGCTTTTGCTCTTAATTATGTACCTGCCATGTGACAGTTTTAATGCATGGTATTGGGTTAATACAAGTTTAACATAGAAAATATCTCAAAATAGACCTGTGAGACCTTATGATGTATTTAAATAATTACTTATGAGTGCTATTCATGGCTTAGATCATTCTTTGTAGTGATGAAAAAAATCAACTCAAATTTAAGACTAACATAAAAATGCTTGCATGAGTTCTAGATTGGTGCAGGTATTAGTATGCATAAGAAAACCATTTCCTATATAAGTAATCCCATTTTGCCCTTGGGCCACCCTAACTTCCCCATTCTGACAAGTTAGTACTCATTTATGAGAGGCAATTCTCTCCAATGAAAAGGGAAAGTAGAAAAAGATTTGTGATATTTACAACTGAGGTGTATTTTTAAAAAAATATAAGACACTGATCTAAAATAATGTGTTAAAATGCGACACTAAAAACATTATTTTACAGAAACAATCCTGTTACGAAAGATATGCTTCATGGCTTTCAGATTTGCATTTAAAAAAAAAAAAAAGTGTAAATGTGTAAGTGGTCCTTTTTTATGTCGAGCTGCAATGCTCATCACAGGAAGAATGTTCATCTCACAATGAGAAAGGCAATAGAGCACATCTGCAGCTGTACTGCTTGCTTTATAGTGGCATTATCACAGTGAGATGGATGCCCTTCCTGTGCTGAGCATTCCCTTCCTGAATGAGAGTGAACAGGATTTCTGTTCTGCATTAAGGATGCTGCCGATATTCTTATGTTAATTGTTATGTCCCTCCAAAACAGAAGACTTCTTTCATTTGGCTGTATAGTACCATAATAACAGTCTTTGCACCATTCTTTAAAGCAAAGTCCTCTCTTTCTTACTGCATATGTTAATTGATTTATTTTACATGTCCACACAGAGTATGGTATTTGTCTGACCAAATGTTTTAATGTGTTTAATGATTAGTCATATTTAATGCATTTCTGATTGCAAAAGGACATGCAGAATGGAGATCATAAGAAAAGAACTTGGAATCTTAACTAAATAGAGTTTATTCATTTTTATTGTTATTTCACGCAAGACCTTGAAAGCACTTGTGCCACTCCACATTTACTTTAATGGAAACCACCTTACATAACAGGTACAAACAATTATCTTATGAGTCCATAGGAAGTGACATGGGTGAAAAACCTTATATGACATTAATCTTAAGAGTAAAGTAGCTGTAACAAGGCCTACATCATGTTGGTATAAGTTAAATAATTTTTTATGTGAACATTTTCCTTGGTTGAGTGCTTTGCTTCACTTTCTGATTTATTTTTTTCTTCCCTTTTTAACTAAATTGAGCTGTTTATTGGGGAAATGTTAAGTGCAAGCTGTATTTCCTTTAAGGTTTTTACTGTATTATTGTCCACGTATTTGAAAAAAATGGCATCAGTAAGATATCTTCTGTCACACATTATGAAAATGTGAAGCACAGTTCAGATTGACTGCATTTATGTATTCCAAGGGCCCTTTTGTAAAAGAGGAAAGAATTGATTTCCATTTTGATCAAACATTGTGCAGCAGTAAGCACATGATTTATAAGCCATTGTTCTTATCCTTGGGAAGGAGAGGCCAAGGACCAGATGGGGGGAAGAGACCTGCTGCACAGTCAGCTTCTTCTGAAGCTAGCTCCCAGTTCCAAAGGCAAGGGACATTGGTACATTTACAGTGAATATTGACTCTTCTTTTCTTTTCTTTGTGCTATTTTTTTAAATTGTATTAAATGATAAAAAGGTACAGTGATGCCTTTACAAGTAGCATTATATAAATGAACATGCATACACTGATATATGTTTATATAGCTTCATTACTGTGTTTGAGAAGAGTATAGTGCCACAAATCCACTTTTAGCTTCCAGAAGATTGTACGTTTCAAATGAATGGGAAAAATCTGTTACTGTGCAGTGTGTATTGCAGCTGGAGCAGCTATACTTGCAGTGAATGGTTGATCCATATATCTCTTGGTCCGATCAATATAATTTTGTCATGCACATGTTATTGCCTTTTGTTGGCTTTCCTGAAAGCCAGGGTTGTGGGTTTAGGGTTCTGCCGGTATTAATTAGTGTGGCATTAACAGAATGGTTCCCATTGTCCATAACAAAACTGGATTGTGATGCCTACACCAGTAGCAAACCATTGGAATGAAAAAGCTACAGGAGTAGGGTGGGGGTGGTGCCACATGCAGTCAGGCCAGTAACCTATCATACTAACCGCATGGGCCAACCAGATTTCATTTACTGCACAGGGGAAAAATGGAAGAAACCTTTCTTATACAAAAAGAGTATTGCTGCTAACAGACATTTTATGAGATCATAGTCAACACCAAGACTTCGTCCATTTAAAAGGTCACTTGTGAAATTACAAGTAGGAAACCGTTCTACATATTTACATTGACTTTGCAGAAAACCGCATGCCTTAAATAATCATTGCTTTATTCAAGTAACAAAAAAAAAAAGTTTGTATGGTCAGCTAATATTACATAGGGTGGGGGTGCAAGGAGCCACTCAGGCTTTATCAGAGCTGTTATTGGCTACTCAAGTGAACTTGTTCTCCATTTTGAAAAGACAGAAGAAAGAATAAGCACTGCTGTTTGCCTTTGTGTTCCCTATTTAAACAAACTAGACATTGTAGAGTTCTGTTAAACTTTTTAAATCTATTATATAACAGATAATTGTAAAACACAGTTTTCTGAACTTTTTGTCATTTTTATTTTGAACAGGAGGAATTACTCATGATACCTTCCAGAAAGAATTAATGTGTTTTGATCCAGACACTGATAAATGGACCCAGAAAGCACCAATGACAACGGTTCGAGGGCTGCACTGCATGTGCACGGTTGGAGATAAACTTTATGTCATAGGTGGAAATCACTTTAGAGGAACTAGTGATTATGATGATGTCCTCAGCTGCGAGTACTACTCTCCATCTTTAGATCAATGGACTCCAATAGCTGCCATGTTAAGAGGACAAAGTGATGTTGGGGTGGCTGTCTTCGAAAACAAAATATATGTGGTTGGAGGCTATTCTTGGAACAACAGGTGTATGGTTGAAATAGTCCAGAAATATGACCCTGAGAAAGACGAGTGGCATAAAGTATTCGATCTGCCAGAATCCCTTGGGGGTATTAGAGCTTGTACTCTTACTGTTTTTCCACCAGAGGACAACAGTTGTTCACCTTCTCGAGAGTCTCCTCTTTCTGCACCTTGAAGATAAAAGATCATCTTGGGTTTCTCCATTTTTCTTCAATAGCATCAAACATGCTCTGCCAGCCGGAATTGGCAAGCTTGCTTCAAAAACAGACGATCAAATTATTTGTACTATTCATTTGGCTTGGGTTATTTATCAGAAATATTACCTTGTAATATCTATTTAAAATTGCCAGATGTTTAGTGAGGAAACAGCAAAAAAGTGATCAAATATTTCAAATAGGTACTTATTTAATACTGTTCAAAAGGTTTCTAAAACCCACTTGTGAATCAAAGGATCGGACTCATCTTTCTAAAACTGCCGTCTATTAGAATTTATTTCTCTTGTCCCCACCATAATTCATTCCTTTGTGTCCTTAAGGAGGGCGTGGAATAAAAAAAACCTACCACCAGGTATCGGCTTATCTTTCTCATTCAGCACTTATGAAGTGTATCATTTTTAAGTTAATTAGAAAAATATTTAATTTTTTTATTAACATTTGATGGAATTTAAAACATGGAACTTGGAACTCACCTATATTAATTGATTGTATATATTGAATTTGGCCTCTAAAATTAAATTGTAAATTGTTAAATATTTTTTTCAACCTAAATTAGAAGCCAACCAAATACATACAGAAACTGAGCTTGCAGCTTCCTGTGGTCCCTTTCACTAATTAAATTAGATAAGGGCTAGAAAAATGAACGCAAAAGAAAATGATTTGTCATGTGAACAGCAACTTTCCTTTTCATCCTGGAATAACTTGCATCTCCTTCGATCAATGTACATTCTCCTTTAAGCACAAACTGCAGCTACAGTGGGAGTAGCTACTTTTGCTCAGTGAACGGACTCCAATGTTTTATCTTCCTTTGTTCAATAAAATACTTTTAACTGCAATTATTTAGAGTTAAATGCTTTATTAAAGTATCTTTATATTATGGAGTTCTATATTCTTCTTCCTTGCTGTTGCCTGGATACCTCGGTGCCTGTATGTTTGTGGGTTAGCTGGCTTTATTTGCTAGGAAACCAATGCACAAATGGGTAGAATGACCTACATTTTAGATTTTTTTTCTCTTTTCTCGCTGCTTCAGAAACACTGCTATGTAGAACACAGACGTTGCTATAACTGACTAAAAAAAACACTGGATCTGCTAGCCAGATAAAAGCATAGTATGATCTTAGCCAGTCAGAATGTAAAAGGGGAAACATTTTGAAATTAAAATGAATGAAAGTGATGTGTAAGTAATACCTTGCGTAAGCTTATAACTGTATCAGGCTTTCAGAATAGTCCTTTGTCACACCAACGCATGAGACTACTGTAGCTTTACATCACTTTTTTGTTTGTTTTTTATTTAAAGGTGTTGTTTCCTTGTAACAAACCTATTTGGCAAACAGAAAAAATGACTACTTTGTAATGGGTTTTGATTTAGATTATGTAAATGGGTTCATGTATAGCCAAAAAAGGCAGTTAAAAATGCCCCTTTTGCCTTATTATTATTGTAAGCACAGGTGCAAGTAGCCATACCCTTCTGAAGAAGTTGTATTTATGTGATTGTTTCTCATTCTTTTCTTGAAGCATATGCAGCGATAGTTGCACTCTCAGGATAAGCTGGAGCAATTATGTAAAAGACTAATTTACTAATTGTACAGAGCCTGTAAGAGTGGAAGAGGTAGGAAAGCTTAATGGGTGTAGAAGATACTAATTACGAACTAATACAAATAAAATTAGACCATAAAATAACAAGACATCATTGAATATGTAGAATATTAACTTGGCTTTTGAAAAAATGGTGCTAATTATTTGAGTGCCCATTAACCCATATATAATAAAAGGCTGATTGGTTGCTGTAGTTTGCAGCACCAGGGCAAACATAGTGCCTTTCGTTACATAACCCAGTAAATGAATTAATCAGGTTAGGAATCCACAAACAAGTGAATTATATAAAAAAAATTATTTGCTGCAATGTTACCAATTGGCATGAACCATCTGCTAGTCACCTGTTTAAAATCAAACATTTTCTTGGTTGCTATGGGCAAACTTTTATTTGCCAGATATTACATATGGGGGTCTGTGTTTTTTCAGCTGAAATCCACTTTACCTCCTTGCTGGTAATACTGTAGATCCATTGTTCATGCAAAATAAACCATTACCTGCTCTCCTTGACTTCAGTTTTTTGCTAATACTATCTAGGCTGCTAATAGAGTGAATAAGGTATTCCCGCAATCATATCTCTATTAGTTTTATCCTCAAGAAGGCTTTATTGCTATGAAAAAGTTTTTTAATGAATGTGCATCTTCTTAAAGTCAAGAACCACTGATAGCAATGTATCAAGTATCCTGACAGTAACCAAAATCCTTTTGAATACATAGGAGTTAATTGCTCTTAATTGAACACATAGTAAAGATTTCTGCTTCTCTGAATGTTCTATCACTAAAATGTTTAAAATGGTTATACAAGCTGTGATTTGAACCCATAGCATGCCAGGCAGTGTAGAATCTGTTGCTCTGAAACAAAAGTAGATTTTATGTCTCTTAGAGTCTTTGATCTATGACATGCTACATGTTGTCTGGCAACATGGAGTGGAAAAATCAAAGCAGCCCTGCATATGTAATTGGTTAATACATTTTTGCTGCATTTGAATTTAGGTATGAGAGGGGGGTGTAAGAGAAGGGGTGCTGGACATGGGGGAAAATTCTGTGTACTTCTGTAGATTTATTGTTTGTGAGAACATTCAAGAAAGATGTCACTGAAATCCCCCTTCTAGGGAGATAGAACAATAACACCCACACCCTCCTCTCAGGCTGGCTAAGCACCCAGTGCTTTAATTCATAGCATCATTTAATTATTAGGTTTACTTGACTAAGCAAAGGTTTATTGCTTGTTATGGGTTACTGCACTGTAGGTAAATAAGACCTTAGAGAGGGATATAGATGAAAATTATTAACCAATATATGGGTTAATACCTCCCTGGAATAACTCGATTTCCTGTCCTACCGATTTATCATTCCCAGTCAAAGTGGCATTCCTGGCTTACAAACAGCTAATGCGGCCTATTTTAATTACTTGCATTTATAACTATAAAAATGGGAAAGAATTTGTAAGCTGAAGGTATAAAATCTGGCATACGCTGGCAGAACTGCAGACACAAGCAGCCATGGAGTGTCTATTTGTTTCTACTTTTAGTGTAATAAGCTATGTTTAACCATTCCCTTTATTGAAATAACTACATTCAACAGGCATCACTATTTATTTTCTGGTAACATGGACAGGAAAGAAGAAGCAGTGCTAAGGAATCTGTATTTATGTATAGCTGTTTGACAGGGTCTAATACCCAAGACTCTGCTTGCAGAGTCTAAACAAAGCAAGCAATATGGCAACACCAATGTGTTTTAATAGCAGAAAGGGGAGCTGCTTGTCCTCATAATGAATTATGTCACTGTAGGTTATTTTTCATGTACAGGAGCAATACATGAAGGATACTGCCTATATTTAACTATGGTATGGTTTTCCTGTAACAGAAAATGTTACACTCCATTGCCCAAATAGTCACTCCTCCGAGTTGTTTGCCAGTAGATACATTATTCGCAGGCATTGCATTATTTACAGTATGGCAGGTGTTAGTGTGATTTAGGAGATTTCTATGAAAGTAACAAATCTTTTTCCAGGCACCGGGTATTCAAATGCACATAGTCATAGAACATTTATCTTAATATGGAACCAATGAGATGTAAAAAGGTATTAATTGGACTAAAACATTTGCAAGTGGTGTTTCCATGAAAGCTGGAATGATAAATCCAGTGGTAGACAAGCTTATATTTCTTCAAGTGGGAGTGGCTGTCTCTGAGCTCTATTGATCATTCCAGGACTTGCATACTGAATCCTTTTTTTTTGTTTGTTTGTTTTTAAAATACAGGTATGGGACATATTATCCAGAATGCCTGTTCCCTGGGGTTTTCTGGATAAGGAGTTGTTCCATAATTTGGATCACCATACCGTGGTCTAATTAAATAAACCCAACTGGACTGTTTTGCCTCCAATAAGGATTTGTTATATCTTAGTTAGGATGAAGAACAAGGTACTGTTTTATTATTACAGGCAAAAAGGCATTCATTTTTAAAAAGGTAAATTATCTGATTAATATGGATTGTGTGGGGGTGGCCTTCCCATCATTTGGACCTTTCTGGATAGCGGATCCCATACCTGTATTCTGTACTAGTGGTGAAAGGGAATGTGGTTACAAGTGAGCATGGTATTCTTTAAAAGTTGCATACAATCATGGCCAACAGTATTGGTTTCTTTGCACTTTTTCAAATACTGGAACAAATTCAATTCAGAGAGAAAAAGGTTTGTCACTTAAAAACTTGTGGACGCAATACAATTTGAGATGCAATTTAATGCAGAAAAACTTCTTACTGTTCATCACATGAAAATTCTAATAAAGTCTATGGGAAAACTGGAATTGTATTAAGTTTTTTCTTCTTGAATTGAATCTCGTCGGTGAATTTTCATGTGATAGATTATGAATTGATTCTTGGCCCAATGCTGGAGTTCTGCCAGAATATTGTTAAATACAACTATGCTGTGATAATCATGTATTTGATAATGTATTTGTTTTGTTTGCAATAGGACAACACAATGGAAATCCTAAAATGGACTGGCCAAAATTAGTGCCAACACTTTTAGTAGTTGTAAAAAATATTTTGATTTCAAGCAAGTGACTGTCCTATTATTTGTAAGTAAATTTACCTGTGATCAGTTGAAGGTGCCTACAGTAGAAGAAGCACACATTCAGCCTGCTGGAATTTAGAAATATTCTTGTTAATCATTTTGCTGTATTGTGTACATGTGCGCCACATAGAAGAAGCAGAGAACTGAGGAGGTGAGACACAAAGGGGGTTATGTAATAAAAGGCAATCTGAAGGCTACAAGGTCATTGTCAGAGGCCTTAATGTTTCTGTGTCTGCCATATTCACAGTTACCTGGAAGTTTGAGGCCCATGGCACTATAGACAATCTACCTCTTCATGGTCACAAGAAAAATATTGTTCAAACAGACAGATTGGTGAAAGAACATCAGTCAACTACCAGAGATTAAACCAGTTTCCACTTGTACCATCTGTTGCCAGCTCAGTGAATGTGGGTCTCTAAGTCGAGACAAATAGGGCTAAAATGTATAGCACCAAGGCTTTTTTTTTAATAATTCAGAGAAACAAAACTCCATACCTACAGTTAAACATGGAGGGGAGTAATCAGTGATTTGAGGTTGCTGCCCCTGGAATTAAGAGATAATTAGGGCATTTGGAGTGCAATATTGAACCCAGTGTCATGGGTCTTCCAGCAAACATTGATAGTCAGTGATCTGGAATAGTTAAATACAGTGGACTGTTCTAAAGTGACCAGTAATACTTCCAGATCTAAATTATATTGAATGTTTGTGAGATTTCAAGACTACAGTTGGGAGAAGGCATTTAGGAGTATGTCCTTAATGATGTAGAAACATCATTCGTGGCTGCAGGAAGCGCTTGATTTTCGTTATTCTTTCCACAGGGTGTGCTACCAAATACGGTGTGAATCATTTTCAGTGTGTCCTTTTTTCCCCAGTAATGAAAGGATGTGTAATCTTCATGGTAAAACAAGGAAATGTGGAATGTTTTTGCCAACTTTAACTTTTTTTTTTAGTAGATTACTTTTATTTTATTACCATAATGTATTTGAAAAGAATGTAACTTTCAATATTTTTGACAACATTTGTATACTAATGTTAATATCACAACAGGTTATTTGGTTTCATAATAGTGCTAATACTTTGGCACTGCATTAGACCCTTTATTCATTTATACCCATGCTCTCCAATCTGCAACTCTAAAGCTGTTCTAATAGTATGAGGGTCCTCAGTAATTGCTTAGATCTAGCTCATCAACACCTGCAGCCATATGCTGGCCAGCCCCCATACACAGCCGCAGTTTCTGTCCTGTAGCTATATTCTGCAAAGCTCATGGTGCTGCTGTACAGGCTTTAGTTTCATTTAATTGTATGTGCGAGATAGCATTCACAGGAGATATGAGCTAATATATAAAGCACCTATTAGAGCCCAATAATTTGCATCAATGCTGTCAGGAACTCGGTGATTCACAGCAAAAGACTCAAGTCCCAGTCTTGCACTATTAGTTCCACTTGGTTATTTGTATTTGCTTCCTGTTATATCTCCATTTTGTCCTAATAAAGCTTACTCTTTTGACACTACTTTGGATCATTAAAACTTCAGCATGTTTTACCACCGACATCATATAGGTAGAATCCCACAAACACGCACTTCCATGTTTTTTACAGGTCAATATTTCTTGGGTCAATATTTCTTTCCCTTCTCAAGGTCTGTTAAATGCTGAGAATAGGCAGCTTGGATTTCCCCAGCCGGGAGCTGATCTGAATGCAACACACTAGTTGGTCAGCACAAAAACAATAATACAGTTTGGCTTAGCACCAGTTTAAAGCAGGCATCTTCAGTGTCTCACTATCTTCCTCAAACAGACCATAACTGTATATGATAAACTGAATTCTTAACTAGTTACATGATCTCTAATATCTGGAAAAAAAAATGTACCTAATATTTTTTTTTTATTACTTTAAGGTGACCGGTCAAAGTCCAAACAATCATAAATACGCCAACCAGCACAACTGGTGCCAAAGCAACTGGGTAAACAATCAATATGCAGTTGTGAATCTGCGGATATACTGGACAAATGAAAGTATTAATTAATATTGGTATTAGTGTTTACTAATGTATCCACCCTTGTGTGTGTTGATGTGAGGTACTAACACCAAGGAAATATAAGTGTATGAAAAAGTAAAAACAGCTTTTCAACAGCTGTGAAACTGGCCAGAAAGACAAAGGTGCTGCATGCACAAAGAGTATGAGTACAATGTCAGCAGTATTGGCAGGTGTGTATGAGAGGAGTATTGCATGCATTAAGTGCATATATTTGCTGACATTAAAGGAAAACTAAAGTTTAAATTACTGGGGGGTGCCAAAATGTTAGGCTGCCCCCAGTTATTACTGATACCTTGGGGTGTCTGTTCCTGTTGCTAAAGACTGCAACAGCCCAGGGTATTTCTGCAGATCTTCGCCACCATCATCTTTAGACTCTTGCATCATCTTTCTGCTTCAGTCCATCTGGAGCATGCACAAAAGAGTGAAAACTGAACTTGAAAATGAAAAGCTGGCTTTTTTGCTAGTGCCCGTGCCCAGGAGAAAAGAGGAAGGAATATTGCGCCTAAGAAGTTCTTCAGGTATACCTTGGGCCAGTGCAGTCTTCTGCTAACAGAAGCCCCAACACTATGTATTAGGTAAGTTATTACAATCTTATTATTAATAATAATATCTTATTTGTTACTGTGGGTTACCGCTACTGGGCAAATGGGCAAAAGCATTTACAAACGGTCAGATGCATTTACCAAGATCAAGATGCATCTTTTGCTTCAAAACTTTAGAGGTTTGATGTGTTTTTGTGTGACAATTCAAAAAGTTTGCTGTTTTCATGCAGGAATTAAAGATTTTTTTTGTTGTTGACTTTTTCAGTTCAGACTCTTAAGTAAATGTCAGACATTTGTGGAAGTGAGGTTTATTTGATTTTTTTAAAAATAAAAAAATGAAAATTGTTAGCATCTTTGTAAATCTGCCCAATAGTGCATTTTATTACATATGGGGGTTATTAGTGCCTTTTATGCCTGTGATCACATACTTGTATGTATGAATCACATCAGGTCTTTTTTATTTTTGTGCTGTAATGTGAAATAAAGATTTTTTTTTTTTAATTTTTTTTTGTTGCTCCTGCAATGGCATGATCTGGGGCCGGTGGCTTCAGGGAGGAGGCCTAAAAATAAAGTAACGATGGGGAGGAAATTAGCAAATTAGAAGAACAGGCTAGTTTTGTGTAAGTCTTTAGCTGCCAGTTGAATACATATTTAATTATGCATTTAGTGATCAATAAAATTGTGGTTGTTTTGTCAAATTTCAAATGTTTTTTTTAATGAAGCATTTGCCCAGACCCCCACCAGAACTACTACAGCAGCCCAGAGCATACCAGGCATGTACAGTGCCCCCAGTGCAAGAAAGATGGGCAAACAAGATAAAAAAAATGTGGGCAGTTGCAGATTGTGAAGACATGTATTAGTACACTTATATGGCTTCTAAACCTCTAGCCTGGTTTGTTACTTACTTTGCATTGGGTACAGAGTTTCTAGAGTAATTTGTTCAGGCTGTAGACTTCCTTAAGTGTAAACTTCTGCATACATGGCATATAAAAACAGAAGTGCACGTGGCCCATTGTGGCTAATAAATATGATAATCTATGATGAAATTGTAAATCATATCCATTAATAAATTACATGTTGGCAACAGAATGTCTTGCCCGGCAGCTGCAATGACACGCACGCATACCTTGGCTATTTAGTATTCTCTCTCAATATCTGCTTGTTATTCTCACTCTTCTCTTCTTGAAATCTTGGCTGGCTGGATTCTTTGTACAGGGCTGCTAGAACAGATTTTGTAATTTATCATACCTTGATTTATTACTTATGAAGTATACTCCTAACTGCGTTACCGACATTTCGTTGCGCATTGCATATTTGTAAGACCAGCTTGAAAAAGGCAACATTTTTTCACTCAGTATAATTACTGCCTTCAATAAGCCTTTTTTTTTTTACATTGAATATGTATTGGTGTGAATGACAATAATTTACACTTTTTACATTGGCAATTAAGTTGCAATGTGCTTGCAAAATATACTATTAACTATGTGTAAATTAAAAATTATCTCTGCAGAGGAAAAATTGTTAGCATTGTGCATATTTTTTCTGTGAATGCAGTTTGTTGCATTCACCCATCAGAGTTAAGATGGAAGTGCTGGCATTCAACAAAAAGGGAAACTTTAAAAATAGTTCCCAGCACACAAAGTGATGCAATTGGGGCACAAGCATTCGTCTGGGGCATGCCCCCAAATCGCGTGGTCATGTGATGAAATAAACACGAAGGGCTTGTCCCCCACTTGTGAGCTGGTTCCTATATTCTACCTTGCTGGGGTATTGCCTTCTCCCCAATGTACATGCACCAGATGGGATCGCTAATAAAGAGGCCCAGGCGTGCTTGTGTAAATCTTTGCTGGACACTTTGAAAATTTGGTATATGACCAGGGCCCACCATTAGCCCTTTCATCTGCAGTAATTTTCAGATGAAGCAAGCCTTGACTGAAAAGGCTGCACCTTTTTAGTTGAAAAGAGGTTTTCAAACTGAGCACAAGTTAAGGATGACTGTGGGATAGCCTCTGAAGACTGCCAGGCTTTATTCCCTACAATGATTCACGTCTTCAATATCAGTGCATCACAGTGCATGCTTGCAGGGGGTTTATACAAAGTATTAAGTACGAAGAAAAAGCCCTGTTTAAGCTGGCATCCTTGCAGTTTCCTTTTGCACATGCAGCATCCATTGGCCAGGTAGATCTAATACAAACCTTTAGGTGGCCGTACACGTTAAGATCTGCTTGTTTGGTGAGGGAGTGGATCTTCTTCCGATATGCCAACCTAAGGAGGGCTATATCGGGCTAAATCAATCATATGGCCCTAGGGCATTAAGACAGCGGGTATATGGGTTGTTGGCCCGAGGACCACATCAACAAGCTCATGCGGTCCCCGATTAGATGGGAAAATCAAACTTGCCCAATCTATTTGTTTAAAAAGGACACTATGGGAAATAGAAATGCATGAATTTCAAGCTATTTGGATGATAAGTAATAGGTAGTAATAGATTTAATATCTGTACTGCAGATTGATAGAAAAAACATACTGATTACAAACCATTGCTGGTTCTGTTTTGTCAGGTTATTCATAATCATATGCCTGGATTTTTTAGTATTCATATTTTTAACAAGTACAGCATCATAAATGTGTATTGAGTAGAGCAGGGGTACTACTGCTACATTTTTTTTTGTAAAAGGTGCTTTGGGGTCTCACCAATGGTATCTTTTTTTTTTTCCTGGGCCACCACTGCTATTAAGAATGCCTGACTACAACAACCAACTAAATATGTGTCAGGCTTGTCTAGAGCATCACAAGGGGAAAATAAATACTGCATAGAGCAGGGATGGGCATCCTGCAGCCAACACCATCTGGAGGGAATGCCTGACATCAATTACATAAAGTAACTACGCAACAGCTTATGGAACTACTAAAATAAATACTGTCCTTTCATGTCCCAGGCACTGTGTACAAGCTGTTTTAAGCCTAATGCCATCAAATGTTGCTTGCATTCTTCTTGTCTGGAGTTTATCATGCAGTTAAGGGTGAATTTTCTAATTGACAGTAACAGAATTAAAATTAATTACGCCTACACAGTAATGAAGCAGTCTGATTGCTACAAATTATAAATGAGCTCACCAGGGTTTGATGAATACAATTATACAAAAACTAATTGTAATCATATTACTCATGTACCGCTATAAAAAGCATTGGGGTATTTTAGCATTTTATTTTGCCTTGTTCAAGGAGCTTCCATACAAAGGTTGCAAATAAACTCATGCCATTCCTACTGTTCTCATGTCTTCTATTTTTACTATGCTATAGGTGCAGCATTGAGGGTGTATGCGCTTATTATTTCATCCAAATGCAGATTCGGAATGTTAAAGGTATTTCTCTTATTTGCCCACTTACTTATGAAAATAGCTATGGTTTCCAAAGTATAACATTGATAATTAGTCATGGAGTTCTAACAAGATTTAGTAGACCTTCACTCCTTTTTGTTTTTTTGAGGTCTTGGCAGGGAAAGATTAATGAAAGATTAGTGCATAAAAATATCACTACTATTAATTTAGAGAATAATTATTATAATCACTGACCCTTTGAGCCAATGATGGCCTTTCACAAACTGTTACATCAAAGTATGAAGCATAAAATGTATTAGAATGTCATTGTACGCTGAATCCTTAACTTCTGCTTTCAATGGAACCAGGGACCCTAGTCCAAAGGAAAATAGCCACTGTTCATTTTTCCTTCTACACCAAACAGTACCATTGGCATTATGCATACTGGTATCTGATAATTCCAGACTTTTCCATCAGACTGCCAGATGGTGAAATGCCATTTATCACATTTTCACAGCTCCAGATTCTAATGGCATTGCACAAATCCTGCCAGGCCTGCCATTGCACATGGTGATGTTAGGTTTGTTTGCCTCTGATAACTAACTCTGATATTGCTCCTTGACACAGTACTGAAATTGGCATAACTATTATGAAATAAAGGTGTCTTGACAAAATGTAGAACCTCAAAGAAACCCAGGACCTTGTACAAGAGATGATACACCACATCACATTAGTCCCTGACCAAGGTGAGTTGACAGTTTCTGGGCACTTTCTTTCCTTCTCATGTAGATGCATTTGTCTATCCTGCATTTAAGATCACAGTTGACTGGATTTACCCAAAGACTTTACTGATCACTGATATCCTCTGCTGGATTTTGTAGTGACGTATATTTAGGGAAAAGTAAAATAGAAATATAGCAGAAAGATGAGTTATGGCAATTTTGCTAACACATTCTTTATTGGCATATTTTATTTACAACAATTATTGAGTTACATAAATCTGCAAATATTGAGCAGGATCTGATGGTAGATCTGATGTTATCCAAATTTTTTGATTCTTTGTGCTAACAGTGCCTTAATGCAAAAATCTATAACAACTGTGGCAGAGGTTGCCCTTTTGGGGGTTAAAAGTAAGTTGGCTCACTGGTTACTCTCCAAACCCCTCTCTCTCTTCCCCTTTTCTTCCTTTACGTTAATTTTATTGTTATAAAAATCAATAAAAATCAACCTTTAAAAAAAAAAAAAAAAAGTAAGTTGGCTCAAGAGCAACCAATCAGCAGGTAACCTTTACTGGTCACCTATTTAAAAGCAAACATCTTATTGGTTGCTATGGAGTACTACTCCTTGGCAAACTTGGTTCCTTTAATTACATAATAATACAAATGTTATATATATATATATATATATATATATATATATAATATGTATAATATTACACTTTTGCAAGTTTAAAGTCTATTTATTTGGTTTTTTTTTAAATTAAAGTTTGCTTTTTTTTTCTCATCAATATTTAATTATTTTTTCTACTACATTAAATTGGGCGATTGCCCAATTAATTTTTGTTTGCCTCTTACTGGCTTAGTGCAGCTGAAAAATGACGCATCCCATATTTTGAATTAATTCAGTTTTTTTATAACTGAACCTTGATAAATAGCCGTTTAAATGCAGTTATTAGCCTCTATTCGTCTTTTTAATGCTTCTAATTATCACAATTAATATTTATAGCCTGTTACTAGGGTTTTCATCATTTGGTTTTAACTCTCATGCTTTTGTCTGTTTCATATACTGTTTTTCATATTGATTGAGTTACTCTCAGGAAAAAGAAATTCTATATGGACACTGTGCACTTTCATTTAGGAGCAAGACTGTAGGGTAGAGAAAACGAATTGGAAACTTTGTGTAATAGTGGAACAGGGCACCTCCAATTGGTTGATTTGGCTGGCTGCAAATTTTCCTATTAGGAAATGTAGGTCACTGCCATTAATGAAACCATCTGTAGGAAGACCGATAAAACCTCTGATGTTTGCAATGGAACACTGTTTAAATGGCAGCCATTGGAATATAAACAACAGGCCATTTAGTTTAATCAGCTGGACAAGCTTTGCAAAAAAACATAGAACAGCATTTTTCTTATCATTTACATCACTTCTCTACATATAGGAGTTCCTGCTTCTATGGTGCACTGTCGGCAGTACTTGAATTCTATGTTTTTAACAACATGCAAGAAATTAGGTACAGCTTTGCACTCATCACAGGGTGTTTTAAAAAGAAAACGGTAAAGCAAAACAATAACATAGAAATGCCATCTGAACAGGAGAATGTTTTCTCTCTTTTCACTTTCACTATTTTGGATGTGCTGGAAATGCATATTGGCAGGGATACACGGTGTAGTTAATTTAATTGAAACTTCTCATTCTATTCTAAAATATTAAATAAAGTTTCTGCTCAATCTCATTAATTGTTCTAGGTTATTTTTACAGAACCACAGGCAAATCAATAACTCAATGAATTGTTCTAAAAATATATTGACCTGCCATGATATTGGTGACATATGACAATTAAGGGACTGGAGGGCCACTTTATGATCCAATCGCAAAGTTCAGTTCTTCTACATAATTTGCCATTCTTTAACCTACAATGCAGTGTTTATGCCAGAACTTGGGGGGTAATTGCAAAATTAATGAAACCACAAGTAAGTATTCGGATTATTAGACTCAGTAAAGTATGGGATCCGTTTTCAGAAAACCTATTGTCCAGAAAGCTCCAAATTAGTAGAAACCATCTTGTATAGACTCCATGATAAGCAAATATTTCTCATTTTCAAAAACGATTTCCCTTTTCTCTGTAATAGGCCTATGGGCCTATGATAAGTGTTAAGTACAGGGAGGCCTTTCACCTGAGAAACACTGTTTTTTTTGCATGTTGTCCTGGGTTTACAGGAGTCTGTGGAAAAGCAAGGTTAATAATGTATTTTTTACAGTACATAAAATAGATAAGTCATCTATAGGATACAGGGGTAATCCAGTCAGAAGACAGTCACAAAGGGGATGGGGTTTGGGTTAATCATTGGAAAGGTTTTGTTATTATGGGCATACAAACAAAGGGATTGATCAATGCACATTCCCTGTTTCATTAGTAAATATATACACAGTATATGTACCTTTTACAAAGCACTAGAAAGGCCTCCCTCAGTGTGGTTGCGAGGTATGACTGTAGGTTACCCCAGGAAATGTAATATTAGATTATGGAACAATACAGATAGACAAAATATTGATATGATTTTGAATATGATTGATTTGATATTGATGTTAAAAGGCTCATCCACCAAGGAAACATACCTGTTATATGAGCAGCACTACCTTATCAGTTTTAAGTCTTTTGACACTTAATTGTTATCTAAACAAATATTAACATTTCTCAGATGGTTTTATCTGTAGCTTTATTAAATTTGCATTGATAAATATTTCAAGGACTCTGTTGCTAATTCACTAAGACCCATTTTCAAAATCAGATCAGTCAATAATTGTCCTACCAAGCACTTTTTTCAGTTTAGGTGTTTTCATACAGTACACCAGAAATAAAGACGTGTTTCAGCTGCTTTCTATTCTTTTACTTTAACCTTTTTTCTAAATTTGTAGTTTACATTTTAATGTCTCTGGAGTATTTTACTAGCAGCTCAATAATCCAGGTGCAGACTTGGAACTGTTACAATTGACTACATTCGTTGGTACATTTCTCTGCAGCATCTGTGGCATGTCAGTAACCATTGTATCAATTAACAGCTGTCTTTAATGAAATCCAGGGATTATGGGCCAGGTCAAAAATAAGAAATATATCAATTAATGGAGCAAATTAGAATAGCTTAAAGAGTCGGGGGGGGGGGGGGGGGGAGACGAACAACAAAATACATTATAAAAAGACATTTTTTAACACTGACATGCAGCATGTGGCTTTTTGTCTGTTCCCTTATGGATCGCTCCCAGAAAGCTTAAGCATTCAATCCAAAAGAGATCTCTAATCAAAAGAGATGTCTAAGGCACATGCTGATGTACTGTGTGTGTGTATTATATATATATATACAGGCGTGGAGATCAGGCACTCTCATAAAAATAGTAGTAAATAATTACTGGGTGCAGGATATCAAAGCATAAGTATAGTATATATAAATGCCGCACTGGTGAAATGCGGCATTTTTGTGCTTGTGTATTTAATTATATATATATATATATATATATATATATATATAGTTATAGTGGAGGAAATAATTATTTGACCCCTCACTGATTTTGTAAGTTTGTCCAATGACAAAGAAATGAAAAGTCTCAGAACAGTATCATTTCAATGGTAGGTTTATTTTAGCAGTGGCAGATAGCACATCAAAAGGAAAATCGAAAAAATAACTTTAAATAAAAGATAGCAACTGATTTGCATTTCATTGAGTGAAATAAGTTTTTGAACCCCTACCAACCATTAAGAGTTCTGGCTCCCACAGAGTGGTTAGACACTTCTACTCAATTAGTCAACCTCATTAAGGACACCTGTCTTAACTAGTCACCTGTATAAAAGACACCTGTCCACAGAATCAATCAATCAAGCAGACTCCAAACTCTCCAACATGGGAAAGACCAAAGAGCTGTCCAAGGATGTCAGAGACAAAATTGTAGACCTGCACAAGGCTGGAATGGGCTACAAAACCATTAGCAAGAAGCTGGGAGAGAAGGTGACAACTGTTGGTGCGATTGTTCGAAAATGGAAGGAGCACAAAATGACCATCAATCGACCTCGCTCTGGGGCTCCACGCAAGATCTCACCTCGTGGGGTGTCAATGATTCTGAGAAAGGTGAAAAAGCATCCTAGAACTACACGGGAGGAGTTAGTTAATGACCTCAAATTAGCAGGGACCACAGTCACCAAGAAAACCATTGGAAACACATTACACCGCAATGGATTAAAATCCTGCAGGGCTCGCAAGGTCCCCCTGCTCAAGAAGGCACATGTGCAGGCCCGTCTGAAGTTTGCCAATGAACACCTGAATGATTCTGTGAGTGACTGGGAGAAGGTGCTGTGGTCTGATGAGACCAAAATAGAGCTCTTTGGCATTAACTCAACTCGCTGTGTTTGGAGGAAGAAAAATGCTGCCTATGACCCCCAAAACACCGTCCCCACCGTCAAGCATGGGGGTGGAAACATTTTGCTTTGGGGGTGTTTTTCTGCTAAGGGCACAGGACAACTTATTCGCATTAACGGGAAAATGGACGGAGCCATGTATCGTGAAATCCTGAACGACAACCTCCTTCCCTCTGCCAGGAAACTGAAAATGGGTCGTGGATGGGTGTTCCAGCACGACAATGACCCAAAACATACAGCAAAGGCAACAAAGGAGTGGCTCAAGAAGAAGCACATTAAGGTCATGGAGTGGCCTAGTCAGTCTCCGGACCTTAATCCAATAGAAAACCTATGGAGGGAGCTCGAGCTCAGAGTTGCACAGAGACAGCCTCGAGACCAACATTCCTCCTAAAATGTGCGCAAACTTGGTCATCAATTACAAGAAACGTTTGACCTCTGTGCTTGCAAACAAGGGTTTTTCCACTAAGTATTAAGTCTTTTTTTGTTAGAGGGTTCAAAAACTTATTTCACTCAATGAAATGCAAATCAGTTGCTATCTTTTATTTAAAGTTATTTTTTCGATTTTCCTTTTGATGTGCTATCTGCCACTGTTAAAATAAACCTACCATTGAAATGATACTGTTCTGAGACTTTTCATTTCTTTGTCATTGGACAAACTTACAAAATTAGTGAGGGGTCAAATAATTATTTCCTCCACTGTATATATTAAATACACAAGCAATTAGTGAGCATATTTTTTCACCAAACATGGATTTCACCATTGGCAATTATTTTTCACGAAACTGCTGCAAAAATTCACAGCTACAAAATTTGCAGAAAAAATGCCCATTGACCAACCTGGCCAAAAGAAAGTCACAATACCGAAGCTTGAATGAATTCCGAAACTTTCGTAGTGGTACAATTTTGTCGCACAAATTGACACAAAGCATGAAAAAGTTGTGGAAATTAATGAAAAAATTGTGGAAAATAAGCAAAGTTCTATAAATTAGAAAAAAATACAAATTTTTCGTGTTTTGATAAATGTGCCCCTTTGGGTCATAAATATTCGGTGCTTAGTGAAGTCACCAGTAATGTAATCTTTGTCACATGACTCACTGGAACTTGTGTATTATAATAAATAATACACCCCCCTGTTGTAAAATATAAGTATATTAGAAATCACCTTGGAGTTCCATGACCTGTAGCAAAGCACTTGGCCTTCAGCCAAGAACTTTTATATTGTCATGGAACATCTGGGCGACTTATAATATCCTTATATTTTACAATAAAGGGTACATTATTCACTATATAATTGTATGGTATCTATAAATAAATGGGAGGCTTCTACATCAAGTGTCTATCAACAATGCACACAACACTTTAGGGATGTGATCAGAATTAGGAAATACATTGCAGTGCAGCTCAGTTCTCCTAGTAACAGGCAGGGTTGGACTGGGGGGGTGCAGGGCCCCACACCTGGGGCTCCACACCCCCAATGGCCCCCGTCGCCTTCCCACCCCCACCGAGGCCCCCAACACCCTCCGACCCCCTCCCCCGCTTCTAAAAGAAACTTACCTGCCATGTGTCAGGGGAGGGAGATGGCTGATTGCGGGAGGGCCCTGGGGGGATCGGATCTGGGCTGCTGGGGCCCACCGGGTTTTTTCCCAGTATCCTGGTGGACCAGTCCGACACTGGTAACAGGTCACATATTGCTTAGTGGCTCTCTTGTTTCCTTTCTTCTGTTGCAGAAAAACATGTTGCTTATTACAAGACAGCAATGTTAAAGCTGATTACCTATCAGTAAGATGACTAGTGTGTTGTGGGCCTGTCCCTTGTGCTACTTCCCCACTCCCTGGTACATCTCCTTGCAACTCTTTGTGCTCTCAGCTCCCTGACTGGCCCCATGAGTGGTAGGGATGGGCTCCATGCACCACCACCACCAGTAGTTCAGCAACTAATAAATAGTTGAATAAGGGCTGAAGGTCCAAAATGCTATTTTGAAGTCATCCCAGCTTCCTCTAACTACATTCCTTGCTGGCTGGGCAAAATAAATCAATATTTGTCAAACAGTCCCTTGGGACTCTATTGATAAAATTTTCAAGGTTAATTCCAGACTTATATGACGCTGTATTGACACAGGGAAATAAATATCTCTATAATTTACCTAGAAGGTTGCATTAGTGCAACAATAAAGCTCGGTGTCTGCATTGCCTGAAACACTATTTATTTTTATTTGTCTGTGCTGACCAACATAATTCATTTCAGCAACTTATTGAAAGATTAGTCATTATTTATTATTTCAGCCATATAAATAATTGCACCCGTTACATTTTTATCTGAGACTATTCAAAACACAATGCTGGCAGCACATCAAGTTTTAGGTTTTAATTAAGAAGGAACAAGCTCAAAGCACAAATCAGAGTTTCCAACGACACACTATTTTTGTTTCACAAAATCCTACTGTGGTATAGCTGAATGGAAAAAAACATTCAACGATACATTCATTCATTTTGTACATCATACAAATAATATAGTGCAGATACAGCACAGCTATCCCATTGTTCATACATGTGTTTCTAAGGTTAGAGTTGGGCATTCATTAAAGGGACCGCAATCTATAAAACAACAGTTTTCCTGTTGCAGGGTTTCTCAGGTTGTCTGTAAAGGCATGACTTGACATTGTTGAGGGTCAGGTGATTTCAGAGCAGCCAGACATGACAAAAAACAAAGAACCTATAAAGATAGATATTATAAAGCTCTTTTTAGCTGTGGTGTTTCTTGTATTAAGCACCACAGTCAATGTCTGATAATCCCATACAATAATTTGGGAGTATGATCTGATATTGGGGGTCTGATCTTACATCATTCAGGGTAGGCCCACAACTGGCAACTAAAGTAATAAGAGCCACAGAAAAGGCAAATTACAATTTTGCCTGTACTGAAAAAATAAACAGATGGCTACGGATAGCATATGGATTCTCCTTTACTGTAAAGCTGTTATTCCAGTGGCCTTAACAAAATCACAGCAGTAATCCAGTGCCCTCCAGCACTTGCACAACTTCATCTATGCAGACTGGATGGGGCCTTTACACCCAACCAGCAATCCTCCACAGCACAGCCTCTCACCTTATGGCTGAATGGGCTCTAAGTACTGTATAAGTAAAACAATTGTTTGGGAATGGAATGCTATGAGGCCATTTGTTTTGCTTTTGAAATCAGAGTGCCTTCTCTGTTCCAGTAACTGGATTGTTAATTCAACTAATAATTTAATTTCTGGGAAGCAATGTCACTTTTGGGAATCTTCAAAACTGAGATTTAGGGTTTTCACAGAAGATCAACTTGAAGCTTGATGGAGGGACAAGATGGCAGCCTAGCTATAAAGCAGTGGAAAGTAGAAAGGACAGGTATAGGGTAACTAGGGCTTGGCAGCCATAATTAAAGAAATTCCTGTTTTTCTGGGTAGATTCTTTAAACTATGCAGCATTTCATTATGGTTATACCAGAAACTTTGTAATTCAAAACTGTCTGGCTGCCATTCTAATCAATTAATGATTCCATGATCTCTTAAAGACACATTTTTAGCAAACCATAACTATTGGGTATGTATTACCGCTGACCTTACTGCAACTCTGCTTCTTATATTGAAAGCTATGTTACCTATCTTTATTGCCCTATTCGATGGCAGTAAAACTAATGCCTCACAGGTAACAAAGGTGTCCAAAAGATTGATGGCTCTAAAATAATGTTCTAAAATAATGTAGCTCACAAACTTTTCATCAGTTGAAACATCTGCCAACTACATGGAAAAAGTTGGAGAACAGCACAGCAGCTAGATATATATGTACTGATGGTGGTCTAAAAAGAAGTTCCTGGGGCCTACAGCAAACTTTGGGAACATAACATTTTTCATGCATAAATATATTTAAACTGCTCATCAATCGGTACCCCAGTGGGCCCCCACTACCTCATGGACCCTGAACAGTGACAGTTTCTGCTTCTACTACATTCTCCTGGTTAGTACTGTCACCCTGATTGAAAAAGGTAGGAGGAAGACAGGGATTCTTCTTTTGTGATCCAGAGCACAAATCACATTGTTAACAGTGTTACATATACTGTACACTAATAAATCACAAGAACTCTCACTTTCTTTGTATGTATAATATATAGTACACAGGGAGGAGCCGCGCACCCTATACAAAAACAAAAATATAATAGAAAGAGTGCCGCACACACAGGGACTTGATACAAAAGAAAGTGTTTTCATTGAAAAAAAATCCAACGTTTCAAGCACAACCAGTGCTCTTCCTCAGGGACAAGGTAGAGCACTGGTTGTGCTCAAAACGTTGGAATTTTTCTTTTGTATCAAGTCCCTGTGTGTGTGTGGCACTCTTTCTATTATATATATATATATATATATACACAGGTATCGGACCCCTTATCCAGAAACCCATTATCCAGAAAGTTCAGAATTATGGAAAGGCCGTCTCCCATAGACTCTATTTTAATCAAATAATTCACATTTTTAAAAATGATTTCCTTTTTCACTGTAATAATAAAACAGTACCTTTTACTTGATCCCAAATAAGGTATAATTAATCCTTATTGGAGGTAAAGCAATCTTATTGGGTTTAATTACTATTTAAATAATATTTTTAGCTGACTGTAGGTAGGAGATCTGAATTACGGAAAGACCCCCCTTATCTGGAAAACCCCAGGTCCCGAGCATTCTGGATATATATACACTTACACAGAGTTGCAGTGAAATAGAAAAAATAAAAGTAAAAGTAGTGATCTAATGGCAATTATTGTAACATAAAGTTCAGTAGCAGTTCAGAAAATTACTGTATTTAAGTAATGCAAACTTTCAGTTGAAAGCAACCATTCCAGTTTCCATTATAAAGAACAATACAGCTTAGAACAACTAACTTGATGGCTTTCCCTGCTGCTCTGCTGCATTGCGTGCCTACCTAATTCATTTGAAATAATGACTCCCAGGTCCCTTTCCTTGGTTGTTGTTTTACAATACAGCACTATTAATCCTACATTCTGCCTTGGGCTGAGTCTGTCTGACAATCTGTATTTAATGGAGAGGATTGCTAAAATAGAAGTTGCTGTTCTGTTGCAATGCAATGCAGAAATATTGTATATACTGCATATATTCAGGCTTATATGCACAATAACCCTAAAGATGGGACCCTCTTGCCATCCATCTTATTTTGTTTTAAGTTCCATTAAAATGAAATGTGGGTATAGTATCCATTTTTCTTTTTATCCATATTATATTTTAAAGACATATTCATTATTGTGCTTTCAAGTGCACATTTAGTATAAAACGAAAAACATTCAGATCTCTCTAGAGGGATTTCCTCATTTAGTTTCTTGTGTTTTGTAAGTAGTGCATTCATTTCCACGTCAAGTTTGTCAAGTGTGAAAACACCAGAGAAAAATGTTTATAAATGAGGTTCCCATTGGCTTCTGTGGTGGCACAATTCAGACATTTTCCCGAACCCTTAAGAACTTGAGAGTAAGTAGACTGATACAAATATTTTCATTAAAACTCATACTAATCTTATGACTTTCAAGTACCCAAATGTTTCTGCAAGAAGATGTGATAGAAGTTGATAGCAAAAAATCTTGATCCATGGGAGCTTTTATCATCAACAATTCTTACATACCTGAGCAACCAGGATACAGCACAATCTGCAAATGAGCAGTATGGCAAACATAAAAGGAATGTCTATAGTGTGCACGCACCTGTCTGTTTAATTGAAAAATAAACCAAAACCTTATGACTGAGGCAACCAGTTCATCATATATGAGACCTGGGGTTTTCCGGATAAGGGATCTTTCTGTAATTTAGATTTACATACCTTAAATCTTCTAGAAAATCATTTAACCATGAATTAAACCCGATAGGATTGTTTTGCCTCCAGTATGGATTCATTCTATTTTAGTTGGGATCATGTCCAAGGCACTGTTTTATTACAGAAAAATTAAATCATTTTTAAAAAATGACATTATTAAATTAAAATGGAGTCTGTGGGAGACAGCCTTCCCATAATTTATCTGAGTAATGGGTTTCAAGATCATGGATCCTATACCTGCACCATTTTTTTTTTTACAAATTTAATACAGCAGACCCCCAGTGTCCATTCAACCACTTATATTCACAGCATTACAGAAAACATTTTGCAATTTTACAGTTCTTTAGAAGGAATATCATTAACACCCTCACATTACCCTCAAATCCCCATATAGTGACCCCAACAGCGGCCCCTTCTTGTAATTGGTTGCATCTGTGAATATCCTTTACATAATCAATTAGCTCTGCAAGGTGATTCTAATATCCTGACAATGTGAGATATGTCCTTACGTCCCTCCTCCCACCTACACGCTAATATACATGTGGAAAGGGAAAAGAGAAACCATGGTGACAGTCCAAATGGATATTTCTTTCTCTAATGCAGACAGAAGGTACATGAGCATCATGAGGGTCATCACCATGGTAACCCCACTAAAATCTTATTCTAAAAGTAACAGGTGCACCTAAAAAAAGTGCAGCAATGATAGCAAACACCACCATTTTCAATAATATATGGAAGATTAAAAATGCAGAGAATTAAAAGGAACTTAAAATCTACATATACAAATACCGTATATACTCGAGTATAAGCCAATCCAAATATAAGCCGAGGTACCTAATTTTACCTAAGAAAACTGGAAAAACGTATTGACTTGAGTATAAGCCTAGGGTAGGAAATGCAGCAGCTACTGCTAAGTTTCAATAATCAAAATAAATACCAATAAAATTACATTAAATGAGTGGGGTATGTGTCAACAAAAACAATATGGTATCAATGATGATACCTTAAGAGTACTACCCCCTTAGCTCAATCAGCAACCAAGCTAAAACACAAAGAGTTAAAATCCTTCAAAACTATATATAGTTTATATCGAATATAAAGTGCAATGTGTAGTGCAGAAAGGGACAGGTGAGGATGGTAGATGAATTTGGGAGCGGGCCAGGGCACTGGAGGGTCTTTGTTGTAGGGCTACAAACATTGTACCCTTAGGATCGCTGTTATGAATCTCTTTATAGTGTCTAGAATTGCTGATTTATTTTGGTTATTTTATCTTGACATTATGTATATGCTCAGATTCTCAGTCTTACAGTTCTTTTAGTTCTACCTATACAACATGGTTTTATCAGGACATATGAGTAAGTACACAGGTACCAATCATATAGTAATAATATAGAGCAACTCCCTTCAGAAGGTGCAGGGGGGGGGGGGGGGATATTCACGTTCAGGTTCTACCTCTTTTTATCTTTGGCCCAACACATGGCTGCCCTTGGTGAAAATTTAAAGGGATACTGTTAAGATTTTTATGTACTTCAGTGTACTTTTTTTCTTTTCTAAAATTACACTGTTTACATAGCAAATAATTCAACAAATATTTTTTTAGTTTTAATCAGGCCTGGATTTGTGGGGCGTAAAAACATAAATTATGTAAATTGTATACGTAACTTATACGTAACTTATGCAATCAACGTGACCGGGCCCACTTCCCAAGCTGATATTCATGGGGCCCTCCCCCCCCCCTGAAGGCAGCCCTGCCTGTACACATCAACAATGAAACAATTTACAAATAAAATATACTTTTTCTTGCTGAGATGCCTTTCTGTGTGCTTTAAAGACAATAAAATACTCCCATGATTACTCTCTGCCGCTGCTATATTAACTACAACAGAGGGGATTGTGTTCCATTAGAGATGAGTGAATAGTTTCATTTAAAACGTGATATGTAAAGATTGTAGTGATTAGAGGCTGACAAATCATCCTTCGATTTTTGTGTCATTAATTCACAACCCTCTTTATACTCATTCACATTTGTGTCTACTTAAGCTCTTATTTAGCCACAGAATCCCAGACTCGTGGACAAATTGTAGGTGAATCAAAGGAAAATTAATGGTTTACATTTATAGAAATCATTTTAATAAAAATTTAATTGTGATCATAATTTATCTGTATCAGTCATCAGCATAGTTGTTAATCTGAAAATAATTCCTGGTGCATTGTTGCTGCACCACATGAAAGCTGCTTTATAAGGCTGAGAAAGGGGACAGGCATTTAGATACAGCTGTGGGATCTAATGCTCAGGGAGCTCTCCATAATTTGGATCACCATACCTGCTAAAAATCATTTAAACATTAAATAAACCCAATAGGATTGTTTTGCCACCATTATGGATTCCTGCAGCTTAGTTAGGATCAAGTACAAGGTACATTTGTGGGACCTGTTACCCAGAATGATTGGGACCTGGGGTTTTCCGGATAAGGGATCTTTCCGTAATTTGGATCTCCATAACTTAAGTCTGCTGAAATTCATTTAAATATTGATAAAACCCAATAGGATTGTTTTGCCTCCAATATGGATTAATTATATCTTAGTTGGGATCAAGTACAATGTACTGTTTTATTATTACAGAGAAAAAGGAAATCATTTTTAAAAATAAGAATTATTTGCTTATTATGGAGTCTATGGGAGACGGCCATTCCGTAGTTCGGAACTTTCTGGATAATGGTTTTCCGGATAAGAGATCCCATACCAGTACTGTTTTATTATTACAGAGAAAAGGAAATCATTAGTATTAGAATTATTTGCTTAAAATTGCAGATGGCCTTCTGAGATTTCTGGATAACAGGTTTCCAGATAAAGGTATCCCATACCTGTACTATACTAAATAACCACATCTGTTTTGTTAGCAGTGGCCTATGCACTTTTTCTTACAATAAATAGAAATATAGTGAGGTTGCTTTTGAATCATAGGTGCACTGAAAAAAATTCATGCTACTGCTCAGGTTTAACATTTAAAGAAACACATTTCCTGCATGTTTTGTCTAAAAAACATCATGTATCTTATACAGCTTTAAAACAATGATGGCTTCAATAAATAAATTGAATTCTTTAAAAGCTTAAGGGCCGTGACACACAGGGAGATTAGTCGTGGCAAATTGTGGCACCGTGTATGCCATTCCCACCAGTGATTTACATTCTAGCCAGTGGGATGGCATTACGGGGAGATTTAGCTCAACAGCTTTTTGAATGCCCAGAGTGTCAGTAACTCTTTCTATGCATTTTCAATGCACTTTCTAGATTCAGTTAGCCCTCACATTGCTAACTTTCAGTTGGGCTAAAAGCCTGCTATTAGCACTCTCAAAATGCAAATATCTCAAAAACCAACAATCATAGAAACAATGTAAATTGCAAAAAAGCTCAGAAAAGCAACCTGAGTATGTTTGCATCAGTTTTTGGGTTAGATGATGATCCCAGGTAATATTTCCAATGATAAGAATTCTTGTAATGATTGCTTTGCATTATATCTATGCAAAGCAATCATTGCAGGACCTTGACTGGTAGGCTTTCAAATTTTCATATATAATTCTTGACAAGTTAAAAGGAAGTTTGAGTTGGATAACCTATTCAAGCAGCCAAGATATTGGGACTTGCAACTGCAGCACAAAGAGGGCCCAACTGGAATGGTAGGAGCAGCATCATGAGACAGTATGTGGGAGCCTGCACCATACAGAGTACCCAAGTCCGAGGATCTACCTAAGGAAGAATTGTTCCATAGCTCCTGGATGGTGGTTCTGTTTAAAGGAAGGGATTTTGCCACCATATTCCAGGTATAGGAAGTCCTATGGACTTGGAAACATATTTATCAAAGATGAAATTTAGATTTTCGATTTTTTTCCATAAAAAAAGTGAAAACTTGCAAGAATGTGTGCTTATTTATTAAAAACCATGAAACTTGAAAACTCAATTGGGTAAAAACATGAAAAAACAACTTAAACACAGTGAAATCTTATTCTGCCTATCAATTCAAATGAGTCTTCCAAATCTCGAAAAATTCCCCACAACTCAAAGTCTAAAATATCTTGAACTTTACTAATACAACTCCTATAACTGGTATGTCCAACATTACCAGCCATTTTATCGAGGTCCAATAAGGAAGGTTATTCTTTGTGCAACAACTTAATATAAAAGTCGTTCAAGGAGTAGGAAAGAAATGAAAAAGAAAAAGTAGGCCAGCCAATTCTTGTTTCAAGTATTGGTGGAAGAAGTCCTATTCAGTGTAGAATTCTGCCATTTTTATTCTTCCCATAACAATGGTTAAAGCATTTGCATCCAGAACTGAGGCAATATGTCATTTTTCCCATCTTTTTTATTTTATTTAAAATTGCTGCATACAGTACTTCAGTTTTCTGTTAAGAATGAAGATTGTTGGATCAGCAGTTCCCTGCTATGTTTCTATGAATAATTTATACATTAGATGTAGAGAGACAAATATAAAGTTATAGACTATTTATGCAGTGTCCCAAGGCAGCGTATATGAAAGTCCATTGTTACCCTGTCCGTACAGGAGCAAGCAATATAATCTTACTGCACTGAAAACTAATTAAGCAAACTGTGTTATCTTTATTATATTAGCACAAGAATGACCCTTCACATTTTATTCTTTTTAACAGATATTATAAGCTTCAAATGTCAGTTACTAGTTTGATTTTTGTTCATGTTAAATGTCTGCATTAGAAAGGTAACCTGTTGTGACCTTAGCAATCTGATATTTTAATTCCATTGACATATGGGAAACCTTTCTGTTTCTAGTTCACAAACATACATGGTTGTACCACCGGCAGGATCCAATTAGCTAATCTCTATGCCTTTGCAATGCTGTACTGCTTCTATCAAAGATGCATACTACATAACTGCAACTGAATGCTGATAGACAGCCTATACCCATGTCTGCTTCCTACAGTGCCATTTGCTCCAGGAAATTATCAGATGGGTGTATCACCTAATGCAAATCATATCTGAAAAAGGTTTGATGAACGTTAATTGTGCTGTTGGAAATGGTCGGTTAAAGGAATTGTTCAGTAAAAAAAATGAAACTGGGTAAACAGATAGGCTGTGCAAAATAAAAAATGTTTTCTATATAGTTAGTTAGCCAAAAATGTCATTTATAAAGACAGGAGTGACCAGATGCCTAACGTAATAGCCAGAACATAACTTCCTCCTTTGCAACTCTCTAACCTGTCAGTAACCAATCAGTGACTTTGAAGGGCGGACATATTGTAAGCTCTATGGGGCAGGGACCTCCTTCCTACTGTGTCTCATACCACATGGCACTTATTCCCTGTGCATTTATATATACTTATTGTATTTATTTATTATAACACTTGTCCTCCCTATGTGTAATTTTGTATTTTGTTTGATTTGTTTGATTGTACAGCACTGCGTACCCTTGCGGCACTTTATAAATAAAGTTATACATACATACGGGACATAATGGTTTGCTTTTGAATCTGAAAATCGTACTTAGAATCAAGAGCAAACTAACTGCATAGTTATGTCCCATGTGCCCCCCCTTAAGTCCCTGACTAACTAACAGTAGATTACATTACTAATCATTTTCGAGACGATTTTGCACAGCCTATATATATTTACCCTGTTTAATTTTTAAACTGAACTGCTCCTTTAAGAAGTTGTAGTTGACTAATATGATGACTGAATGGGCACAATATTTGCTTGGGGTTTTTACTGTCAATTGCCCAAAAAGAATATAAGAGACTAATGTATTTTTACTTTACTTTTGCTTCATCCTCCCTTGCATAAAATGTTACATTTCTTAAGATGTAGCCACTATTCCTTATCACCTTCCCCAACCCTCCTGTGATAATCTTACACAAAGCCAGCACAGAGCATGGCCTGGTCACCAAATGAACATGGCCTGATGTCCTTGGGATGTGGTTAAAGGACTCTATTTAGCAATAGGCAGAGTATTAGCAAGACCATATCTGGAAGCAGCTTCAGTAAAAGGTACGGCTCCTGCTGATGTGCTTTGTGTCCACTTTAGAATGTTGCAGGCACTTTGGATTTTAAATCCTTTAATAACGGGATTTTATATGGTATATGCCTGCTTCATAGGCTCTCCATCATTACTGAATATTTGCAGCTTATGCTTAAATCTTTTTTTAAATCTTTTTCTGCAGAACTCGTTCTCTGTCCTTGTCTGCCCTGCTTCTGCACTTCTCTTTTCCACCCATATTTGTAAATGTGTCATAAACAGATCATGACATGAGTGAATAGGTCTCAGAGAGTTGCAAATCCATTTGCCAATATTTGCAACTCTTTGTTCTTCATCTTTCCACTTTTAACATAACATGTGGATGCTAGGGACCCACTGATCATATCAATCAGGCAGTGGTCTGAATAGCAGGGGTGATAAATAGAAAGCATGACAGTAAAACGTTAATAATAAAATATCGGCTCACAATGGACTCTACTGGCTTTTAAGTTTCATTCAATATTTAAAATATGGAAAAAGTATATAAAAAAGTCCACTTATTCTTATTAATTCCTTTATTTTCCTTGCTTTAAAAGGTGTAGGCTTGCATAGAGAGTAGGCTAGCTGTCTGAAAATACAGCAACCTACGTCTCTTTTATCTATATTGTCCAGTTATAGACTTTTTCAGGTCATGTTAAGTCTCTGTCACCTCTATCTAAAGGGGGTTCTAAGAATGCTGAAAGGGCTTTCCATGAAGGCCTTTGTCCACAAGCAATAGGCAATAGATGTAATTTATTTATTATGTACAGGTTAGGATGCATAATGGAAAAAACAGGCACAGTTTACCATGTATTTTGCTCTATGCGAGCTGCCCTGCATGTAGGAATATTGCCAAAGTTCTCTGCACTCCAAGACAGAGCCTAGAGACCCTCCCAATAAATATAATCTTGTCTGCATTCAGCAGCACTGAATTCAAGAGGGAGTGGGCGAATGGGAGGCATTTAGTTGTCCCTCCCCACTCTCATCCTACCCATCCCCTAACTTGTGTGTCACTCAGACATGGAAATTGCTGAGGTGCAGAGTGTGGCCCCAGCCCTGTACAGGAGTGCTCTTTGAATGAATTGAATTCAAAGAGCACTAAGGGGCAGGCTTGTGTACCCATTAGTATTCTCGTACTTCTGTCCAAGGTCACTGTGACGGACCACTTACTGTATGTGCATTGATTTAACCCCAGACATGCCAGTAATGCTACTGTAGGCAATGGGCTTTAAGCATTCTGTTTTTGCAAGTAATAAATTGTGATGTCTTGATATACAGTAAAAACTGTCTTGGTTTGCCAAATATTTCACAAAACCATGAAAAAATTAGCATAATAACATTTCACCAAAATTTCACCAAATGCATTGAAGCATTTGTCCTTCATAATTTTCTTATTCCAAATGCATTGAAGTCCATGAGCATTTTTTTCCCGCATAAATTTTTTCCCCAGTAAAACTAAATACATAGCTAAATTCTAGAGCAGATTGTTGAAGTTTTTTCACCACAAATCCATACCCACAGAAAATATTGGCTCATCCAAATGATTTATTATCCCCAGTTTCCAATTTACTCTATAAAGGAAGGCACCAAAGCTCTATGCTAGACCCCTTTTAGATGGAAAAGGTCTTCCATTCACATAAGCTGAGATCTTGAAAGCTAAACCAATATGTGATTATACTGTATCTGGTCTTAATAACAGCAGCTGTAGAGGCTCCTGCAGTGTCAGCGCACTATGCCATATACAGTGATAAGGTGTAGAATATATATACAATAATAAGGTATAGAATATATAGATAAACAACAAGTTTAACAGTGAAACATGCAAACATTTATTGGTTCTAATTATTTAAAAAAATAAAATAAAAAATAAGCCATACTATACCAAATGACAAACAGATGCATACCAGTGCCACCTGGTCCCCATTCTCCACCCTACTTACGCGTTTCGCACCACTGGGTACTTCATCAGAGGAGGTGTGGCATTCACAGAACATTTCCTTTGTATACCCTTCATTTATATATTGTACAGCATGCAGGGCCACAGCCACAACCCTGTATTAAACATACAGTTTAGAATTCTCAGGCTAATACTATGTCTTTACATAGTATTAAAAGGCACAACAAAGTATATAAAATATGCACTGCACAGGACCCCAGCCATAACCTTGCATCCAGCACAAAAAATACATTTTCTCTCTGTCTATTATTTATTAATAAGGTGTAGAAATAATAACAAATACATTAAAAAGAGCCAGTGCAGTCTCAATGCTCATAATGCAGCAGTTATGTATGTATTCTTTGTGCTACAAATGTATGCATGGTGATTCCCTCTCTACATGCAGGTTTATGTGCACATTCCTCCATTTTGTATACTTGGAGCCTAATTTGCATGTCCTTAATTAGGAACTGTGGGGCATGTGACACAGCGGTGATTGACTGACTCATCACATGTGAACTTTTGTGGAAAAATTGTAATTCAAGTCCTTAAAGTGCCAGGACCCAGATGTGGTCTCAGTTCATTTACCTCTTTAATTATTCCCTATCCTGGAAAAAACTGCCTTCTGTGGAATGCTCTGCGGCATTTGGGAAAATGGCTTTGGCTGAGTTCTCTGCTTTATTTGGGAAAAATGCAGGTGTCCTCTGTGTATTGCATTAATTCCATAAACGTGGAAAAAGGAAAGCCTGAGGGGAGCAGCTGTTTCCCTCCTGCTATCAGCACAGCATTCAAACCCAAAGGAGATACAAAGTGCACTGTGCCGAATGGCAGCTATTCCAGATGCTGCACGCATAGATAGTTATCCCAAGGGTTGCAAGAACCACACCTACATATGAGAGCCGCTGAGCCAAAAGCCCGGTGTTAGCAGTCCAGAAGGAAACATCTAATTATAGAAAAATCATGTAAACTGTTCAGAAGAACATTCATTTTCTGTGTTGCTTTAAGGGTCCATTTAATTGTGTCAGGTTTAGATTGTGTTACTGTAACTGTGAAAATGTGATTTTACAGCAAACTTTAAATGGGTGTATGTCATAAAGGTTCTGTTTATGTAAAAAAAAATAAAAATCAAAAACTTGTGAGTTTGTATGGTGTTGGAAAAAGCCTTTGTTTGTGTCTTGAATATTTACTGAAATCATTTCCACTAGGGAAAGTATGTTAATAGTGCTTTGAATACATGATCTGGGCTCCCTCACAGACTGCATTTTAGCTTCTTGCTGCTTAAGTGGATTTAAAACTGTAAACAATCACTTAATAGCACCATGTTTGGTTAATAATTTGATCTTTAGAAGAATAAATCAACAAGTATGGGCAGCCACACAACCTACAATTTACACACCCCTGCAACGCTGGTGCAGAGCCCACCTAGAGTGCAGGCACGGTATACTCTGCAATATAAAATTATACCCCAGAACAATGTAGGTCTCTATAAAATTATATTGCATAAAACAACTCATATGTAAAACTCTGCTTCATCTAAATAAACCGTTTTCATTAAAGTATTTTCCACCGGGCCAAACAAGCCAAGGCACACACACATGCTAGGCCACATTAATTGACATAGTTCTGTCTTGTGCTCCCACACTTCTTCCTGTTACAGTTAAAGCTGCATTCTGCGCCGGATTTCTACTGGGCGCCCCCTTTCCCCTGCCACGTGAACGTGCGAACACCCCCCCTCCGTGCAAACGCGCATGCGCAAACAACCACCCCTGCCCCTATGTTTGTGTCGCCCTAGGCCCGGGCCTTTGTGGCCTCGCTGCATTATTTCCCACCAGGTGATGGGAGCACACAGCCCATCACTAAATGGTGGCTCAAGGGAAAGGATGTAAAAGGGCAATATTTACTGATATTTATTCCATTTTGGTAAGATTCATTAATAGGCCACTTCATATGATATAAACTATCATTTGTTTAAGTATTTATAATGGGGGTATAGTCATAGATGGAGGCTAAAGATGGGCTATACACAGACTGACCTAAAGTAATCTCAGACTGCAGATTTCCTGCTGGCATCAAATCCTACTGACTTCTAGGGGGACTGTGCAGAAGTGCAGGTGGGAGTGCTTTTCACCCTAAAATGCTCACAAATGCACTTCTGTGAGGTTCAAACTGGGGTCACATAATAGGGGTTCTCCATCTATTTGTATTCACAGATGTTCCCCTTAGTTCTAATGAAGGGGTTGTATTTTTATGGAGCAATTGCAAATTTCTATATATTGAACCCTGAGGACTAAAAAGTATAAATTGATGGAAGTATGGTGTCCTACAATAGGTAAGTTAGCTTAAATGTGTTTTATGGAGAGGAAGGCAGTGGGTAGTGACACCCAAGGCACATTATATACAGCAAAAGGCAGTAGATACTGGCACATGAGATACATTATATGCAGTGGGTAGTGACACCCCAGGCAATTATATTTAGTGAGTTACAACAAGTAGCCATGCCCCAATCACATTATATGCAGTGAGATGCAGTCTATATTTACAAAACAAGCACATTATATAAAGTGAAAAGCAGTAGGTACTGGTGCATTATATGCAGTGAGATGCAGTGGGTACTGATGCCAGATATTCAGGCATGCCTCCCAACATGGTAACACTGCACTGAAACACAACATAGGTTTTAATCCCTGCCGTGCAGTCTCACGAGGGCTCTGCCTAAAAATGAACAAGACAATGACAAAAGTAAGTGCAAAAAAACCCAAATGCACAATTTGCTATTTCAGGGGGAAATAGTTAATTCAGGGCTGGTAAAAGGGTGATAGAGATATTATTATGCTAGGTGACAAAAACATATACAGTATAGTACCTGTGGGAGTATGATGAAATCTGCAGCAAATGTTCAGTTGGGGAGGAACTTTGGTAAAGGTTACAGCCTACTAGTCCTTTTTATCAATCTTCATTTCTGCCTTTTGTGATCACTACTCAGTCCCGCCTACATCTGTAGCTTGATTGGTTCAAGAGAGTTGCACTCTGATTTAAGAGGCTGCAAAGAGAGTGCAACTGGTTGCAACAGATCCAGAGTTTGCAGGAACAAAAAAAGCTTTCCGCTCTTTAAAGTACCAACCCAGTGCAAGTTTTTTTGTTCCAGGCAGGTTTGTGGAGGCTTAGGCTATCCACCTATGGGTATAGTTTTCCTGCTCACACACTATATAACATGCAGGCAGGGAGCTTACCCCATTTATTGTGACCACCTATGCATCAATGTTTCCAGAGCGGTGTTGCAGTGTATGACATGCCTGCTGTCTAGGTGAGGTCTGTGGATTGTAGTTTGTGCAGCTTAAATTGGACTCTATGGAAAATGTTAATGCTTTATTTCTGCATAACAGGTTTCCACATAATAGCTCCCATACATATACAGGTATGGGACCTGTTATCCAGAATGCTTGGGACCTGGGGTTTTCTTTCTATAGTTCGGATCTCCTACCTTAAGTCTGCTAAAAAAAAATATTTAAACTGTAATTAAACCCAATAGGATTGTTCGGCTCCAATAAGAATTAATTATATATTAGTTGTGATCAATTGCAGGCTACTGTTTTATTATTACAGCGACAAAGGAAATAATAATTAAAAATGTGAATTATTTGCTTATAATGGAGTTTATGGGAGACAGGCTTTCCGTAATTCGGAACTTTCTGGATAATGTTGTTTCCCGATAAGGGGTCCGATAGCTGTATTCTATAGTTTGTGTCCCAGTTCAGTTTTTACTAACATTTCTAGGGAGTTATATTTTGTGTAACAAAAGGTTATAAGTTTTATATACTAAGGTTTGTTTCTTTGCATGCAATTGTGGTTTATTTTATGTAGGCCAAACCAATAGGGCATTAAAATGCTTTAGGGAACATCGCCTCATTATAATTAATGGGAAAATTCAAAATGAACAACATTTTTCAGCTTTTCGTGGTAATGATCCTTTCTGCCTAAGGGAGAGAGGGCTTAAAAGCACATCACCCCATTTGCCTGAGGCTAAGCGGTCAGATTCCTGCAGATGAGGGAAGTCTTTGGGGTTTTAACACCGAGCAGCCTAAATACTACAGAATTAAATGAAGAAGCCGAATTGTTTATTAATCACAAACACGGTAATGGATTTTTTTGTGGTTTTGCACTCTCTGAAAAATAATTTGTGAATGGATGTGACTTTTCGGTTTCCACATGTATTTATAAAGTAGCATGATATTCATGATAGCCACAGACTGTGCAACAGAAGGCAATATACTTCATGCATTCAAATAACGTTCAAATACACAGTGATGGCCCTGCCTGTTAGAGCTTGCAATCTATTCTGATTTGTGTTTTATCTGCTTTACTTGACACGCATAATGTTTGGAGTTTATTTTAAATGCACTGGTGTTTTAACAAATACTTGTTTTATTATACCATTCTTTTACTGGAAAACCTTATGCTTTTTGCTGGTGGGCCTAGTTCAGTAACTTTCCTGTAGATTGTACTGACTATGGCCTTGTCTGTAACTACTTCCTAACCTAGAACAGGAGATAAGTACAGAGTCCCTGAAATCCCTGCTTATGGTATACCCTGAATTCTTGTATTACATAAAAGATAGAGGCCTAAAGTGCAGCTTTTACATAGGACAACAACAATAAAACCAAAGCATTCCAATGCATTATGTACTTTAGGGTTGCTGTCTTTTCCATTTCAAATAGGACACTGGTTATTGTGAATGACTAATTAGCTGTTGCAAGGCTACACAGGTATCATTGCAGTCTGTTGCATGCCACTCAATAAATTGACAATTATTTAACTATGCAGGATGTACATTTATTATATACGTAATTTTAAAGGGATGAGGACACAACTATAACAAGATGGATGGCTGAAGGGACCGGTAAAACCACAAAGGGATTGATTAAGCACATAAAAGTAAGCAATGCTTTTTATACTGTTTCAGGAATATTTTACACAGGGAATGCCTCAGTGGCCCCTGTGCCACCTGCCGGAATAAAGGTTAGTTCAGAAGTACAGTGCACTTACAGTTTGTGACACAGTGCTTTTTTGCAGTGCACACTTCTGTGCCTGACATGGGATGTATTTAAATACCTGTTAAACTAGCTATGAGCTTGACTGAAGTCGAATGTACACAATCTGAAATTACAATATTCTTATAAAAATAACTTTGCAAAAACAGCATGGCTTTGTGTTTTAATAAATGTTCTGCAGAGCAAAGACATGATTGTAATCACTGTACGCTTTATTTTTAAATTGAATTGCTGCAATAATGTATTAATATGGGATTAGCAAGCAGGTGGGAGAAACATAAGCAGCTTTCTTCAAGAAAACAGGTATTCCAGAAATCATGTCTTAATGGTAAAGAAAGGAGGCTAGAACTAAATGAAAGGTACATTATACAGAACCAGGCAGTAAGAAGGTCCTATATAATGTCTCTCTAGATACCCAAACATGCTAAGAAAGTTTACATCTGTTATATAAAAAATTATAGAAAAGAAAAATATGTGTTTGGGTGGGACTGATTTTAAACAATTAGCAAACATTAGCAAACAAGTGTGTGTGCTAATGTGTGCATTAGCTCTGTTCAAGCTGTCAGTTTTACACAAAGGGGAAGTTCTGAATGGCAGTTTTAATGTTATACACAGACTTCATGGATTTGTTTCCCTGTTGAGAGAAAGACTTATGACTCAATCTATGTTAGAGTTAGGCAAGACAGTTAAGGGAATATTGAAGTTTATTAGAAGTTTTTATCTGAATTTATTAAACACAAATCTGGAACAGATATTTTCAACGTCAGCAATCATGTCATGCTTTCACTGAGCTGAGGTATATTTAGTGTTTTTAAATGATCATTGTCTTCTTTTAATTATTTTTACTGCAAAACATTTTCATATATATTCACAATATTCGAAGGGCTGCACAGTACATTGCCCATAATAAAATGATGTTATAAATTTCTGAATTCCAAAATGAATGTTAACACTATGCATCTCATAAATATTGATTAGAACATAAGGATTTTAAACCAACTTGCACAATTGCCTAGAGGAAAGCTGCAACAATGAATAAAATGGCAAAGAGTTAATAATTTTGGGTCTGTGTGTAGAGAGGATTAGTTTCCTCTCCTCTGAGGAGGTACCCTGTCTTCACCTGCCAAAATCCAACATCCAACATAATTTTTTCTCTGAATGGATCTGGCTGGTTTTGTGTGTTTGTAGCTTGTATGCGTCCACCTTGATTTTCAAAAAAGTAACATATTTTAAAGTCCATTTGAACATCAAGCATTATGCCTCCTCTCCTATGCACCCAGCCTGCAACAGTGAAGGCTTTTTTTTTTTACTTTATTTACTCTTAGCATTTCCAGAAAACTATTAAAGGACCTATCAAACTAAAAAATATTTTTTTGCCTATTAAAAGAAAACAATTTTAAGCAACTTACATTCAATATACATTCATTACAAATATGTAATAGTTTTTTAAAAGAGAAGGAAAGCAATTTTGGTATTTTACTGACAATAGATTTGCCACATTAGTGCAAGCTAAAACGCTATGTTTATTCTGCAGAAAGCTTTACCATACCTGAGTAAAGAGCCGTAGGAGCTTTCTCCATTTGTGGAAGATAGCAGCTGCCATTTTAGCTTGGTCTCCTAGCTTCCTGCTTGCAGCTTAGCTGTTATAGCTCAGATTACACAATCCTAAGGGTGGGGGGAGAGAGTTTTATAAATTCTTATGGGAGGGGAGAGTAGGAGAGGGCAGAGAGGAGGGACCAAATGGGCAGACTCTGACAATTGGTTTTTCTGAGAATGGAAGTCAGATACCCAAGAACATGTTTACAAAAAAAGGAGAAAGGAAACCCTGTGTTTCTTTTGATAGAGGACTCAGGGCAGCATTTCTGTGAGTGCTTATGGCTGTATTTACATAGAACTTTCTGATAAAGCTTACTGTATATACTCAAGTATAAGCCTAGTTTTTCAGCACCCAAAATGTGCTGAAAAAGTCACCCTCGGCTTATACTCGAGTCGGGTGCGATGGGTCCCTCTAGACTACCACCCTCTCTCCTTTGTGTGCAAATTAGGCCACCTGCAACCAGACCCTCCAGTGCCCTGGCCTAGGCTCCCACTAGTAATACTTATTTCCCCTTACATCTCCTCCAGGACTGGGTCTGCTGCCAGTTTGCCAATGTGCAATGAGCGTGGGGTAGTACTCATATTGTTTTTGTTGACCCTCTTCTCCGCTTACAGAGCTAGTTTACTGTTTTTCTTTGAAATAAATATTGAAAAACATATACCCCACTGATGATGATTAATGTCATTTTATTGGTATTTATTTTATTAAAACTTAGCAATAGCGACTGCATTTCCCACCCTAGGCTTATACTCAAGTCAATAAGTGTTTCCAGTTTTCTTAGGTAAAATTAGGTACCTCGGCTTATATTCAGATCGGCTTATACTCGAGTATATACGGTACTTAGTTTTTACCTTTCCTTCTCCTTAAAATTATTTGTATATATAGTTGCTATTAAAAGCAGTATTTGTCTGTCCTTTTCTATTCTCTGCCCTGGAGGCTCTGACTTTTGAAATAATGCAACACAAGCAGCAGATTGACAGACCTGGCTTTGCCGGAGGAGACTGGCCTTTGCAACATGGTTTAAAAAGTCATAACCAGGAGTTAAGCAAATGCTGCTGTCAATAGCAATTACAGTTATATATAACTTTTAAAGGACTAAAAATTCTTAATAAATTCCTATTGCTTAGTTTGCAAGTTGCTTAGAATTTTGTTTTCTTTTATTAGGCAAAACGTAACTTTGGGGTTAACATGTGCTTTAGTATGCACAGAAAGGACAAAATTTAAAACAATTCAGTTTTGGGTCCTAAACTTTAAGTCCTGTTACCTGGACCTGGTACTAATAGTACTTTAGCGCCATGTCCAGGTACGGGACTTAAAGTTATGGACCCAAAACTGAATTGTTTTGAGTTGGTGGATGATCCATTCATTTTAATGTCTACAGACCTTTCTGTAAACAGGAAACTAGAAAAGGGGCATAATTATAGTGAGAGTAGAGTTCACCACAGATCTCTGCAGCCCTCTTTTATTTGGATGGGATTTTTAGGGGCACATTTATCAAATTCTAAAAAAGGAATTCACTCCTAGAAAATATATAAAGCTTCTGAACTGCACTAATGATTCTGAATAAGGGCAACATCAATCCTTTGTTGGAATCTTATTAGCCTCCCTCACTATGCTTTAAAACCCAGTAGGTGACCTTCAGTCTACAGGGTATTCCATGAAAATGAACATTTCAGAACAACACTTGATGACCAATTTACTAAAAAAAATGTTTTAGTAAATATAGTTCTGGAAGTAGGATCCTACCTTGTTGTCTGCAGTAACAAGATAAAACACAGTAGTTCAAAGCAACTATCTTCAGTTGTATCACTTTTGATGCTAGTGTAAACCCAAATATTTTGCAATATTTTGCACTTTCCTTTGACCTTGACAATTAATTAATGAATTGCTGCAAAAAACATTGCATTCTTTTGTACATTTTTGTTTGTATTGCCTACTTTATGGCATTTCTCTCTGTTTATATTTTGACTGTATACTGTATGTTTTGGTGCAACATTTTTTAATCTGTTGTGCACTGTTTTACTTTTTTATGAGTACAGAAAAGAAAGTACATAAAGTGAGATAGAAAGAGCTGACTTAAGATCCCTTGCTGATTAGGTTTATATAACTGGGAACTTTTTAGCAAGAATTTTGCTGAGAACACACAGATGCCTGTAGCAAAACCTTCTTTATTTAATTAAATGGCCACAAATACAAAAAGTTTTTGTTTAATTAAAAGTTTCACATTTTCAATTATTGAACGACACCATTTACATTTAACATGCTTTACAATATGGATAGGGCGGAAATAATTTACAGCAGATTAACTACATTAGTACATTTTTTGTGATAAAAAAATTTCCAGCAGGAATTATTGTTGACCATCATCCCAAATATGTCCCTAAACCAAATAAAATTCAGAAGAATGTAGAATTCACACATTAATATGCTTTTATAGTAAATTCCATTGATTAAGCATGTGTAGGTGTACAGAATACTAATCATCAAAATGCTTCTGGCTTGGGGTTTTCTGTGGCAGCAATACACCATGTATACAGTGGTCTGTGCAGTGATAACTGCCTTTCCCTCTGCTATGGTTTCAGACTGTGCACCCACCATTACCTAAGCTGGTGTTCTAAGTTTGTTATGCACCGTATTTTGTGCATAGAGTCATAACAGACATAACAGAAGCAATGCATGCCAAGAAAGAGAGTTCAAAGTAACTAAATTAGAACTACAGATATAGTGATTCATACTAGTGTGACTGCCAGTTTAGCAATATGTGTCAACTGTGGGCTGGCATTCAGCACTTTAAATGAGTTTTCAAAGCAACATTTTTTTTTACAGTGATTGCATAATATATAGTGCTGACATATAACACAATGCTCTACACAGATCATTCTCTATAGAAAGGGCCATTCCCATAAACTCAATAAAAACATTGTACACAAATAATTCAAATTTTTAAAAATTATTTACTTTTCCTCTGAAATAATAAAACAGTGGCTTGTCAATGATCCTGACTCAGATATAATTCAGACTTTTGGCGGCTAAACAATCTTTTTAACAGACAAATTAAGCTGATCCAAATTATGGAAAAGATCCCTTATCTGGAAAAACTCCAGGTCCTGTGTATGAGAATTACACTCTGCCGTCGCTCAGAAAATCCCTACATAAACTGTCTGCTATTCCTTTAAAAAGACAATAACGACAATGATAATATTCAATAAACAATTTTTTCCCTTGGCTAAGCCTATTAAGCTCTCTGTCCAGGCTTAATGAAAATCTATTTCATAAGAAAACAAAACATTATGACGATTAGTAAAATTAATGATACAGAGCATTCAATGATATGTTTCTCAGTAGATTTATGACCACAATGGACAATAAAGTTTGAAAGCTATATCTGAAGTGGTTATAGGATTTTTATTTTTTTTGCCCTTAACAGTCAAGATTTATGCCTGTGTTGAAGAATTTTTGCATTTAATAGACTTAATGTTTAAAGTGCAGACTTTGTAATAAGCAAATGAACTGAAAAATCATAACAGCCATTGCAAAGGTATTTTATTTTAAGTGGATATACTTTGTTAATATAATCCGTAGGTAATTATGAAGTTCAGGTTTTCATGTCAACGGCCATACTTAGTTGCTATACCCCATTCTCAGGCATAATTAAAATTACTCAAGCTCCCAAAGGTTTCCATCTACACAGGCTATTACTACCATCTTCCCTAGGCAATAAATTCAGGGTCCCCATGCATATAGCCTTTACTTTAGTTTCCCCATGTAGGTAGACTTTACTTTAGTTTCCCCATGTAGGTAGACTTTACTTTAGTTTCCCCATGTAGGTAGACTTTACTTTAGTTTCCCCATGTAGGTAGACTTTACTTTAGTTTTCCCATGTAGGTAGACTTTACTTTAGTTTCCCCATGTAGGTAGACTTTACTTTAGTTTCCCCATGTAGGTAGACTTTACTTTAGTTTCCCCATGTAGGTAGACTTTACTTTAGTTTTCCCATGTAGGTAGACTTTACTTTAGTTTTCCCATGTAGGTAGACTTTACTTTAGTTTTCCCATGTAGGTAGACTTTACTTTAGTTTCCCCATGTAGGTAGACTTTACTTTAGTTTCCCCATGTAGGTAGACATTACTTTAGTTTTCCCATGTAGGTAGACTTTACTTTAGTTTTCCCATGTAGGTAGACTTTACTTTAGTTTTCCCATGTAGGTAGACTTTACTTTAGTTTTCCCATGTAGGTAGACTTTACTTTAGTTTTCCCATGTAGGTAGACTTTACTTTAGTTTTCCCATGTAGGTAGACTTTACTTTAGTTTTCCCATGTAGGTAGACTTTACTGAAGTCTCTAAGCTGCAGGCCATGATGGCCTTGCAGTACCCATGGAATGACCAATATACAAGTGTGACCAGAAGCACCAGTGTGTTTATTGCATGGTTAAAAAAAGTAATAAGGTAATGTAAAAAAATTCACCAGGTCTAGTAACGTGTAGCGGTCACTTGTTCCAAAGTAAACATCTGATTGATAGCTATAAGTCGCTAAAACTAGTACAAATATTGCTACATCTGATACAGTTGGGTATGTAGAAAGGAGATTGCTGTGAGTCAGAAACTGCTAAGAGTCAATTGTCACCCAGGTTATAAATGAGACCAGTAATTTAAAAAGTGAATTCCAGCTAATCTCATATACTTTGCAGGACCAAATGTATAACAGTATGTGCCTTCACTCCCGTGAAATGTGCCTAGAGCTTTTCTTATAAAAGATTGTAATGATATACATTACTCCATCAAGTTGTGCTATACCTTCACTTCCATAACCAATTTACTGTACAACTGCACAAATGGGCTACAGCTCTACATGCTGTTATTGAATACATTGATTGGAATTTGAGTGATATTGACATGCAAGAGAGCGAGGAACATAAACAATACATTTTGTGGAGCAGAGGAGACAGCTTTGTAGCAGTCACTTTCTATAGCGTATCACAGGGTTTCTTCCCAACCCAGTAAAATGCAGGAAGCCATTTCAAAATACTGAGCATTTTCTATCAATATTAAAATGTATATTAAAAAAAATAAGCACACTTTATTCTTATCTCATTAAGTTAGAGGTTGGGAGAAGATTTCATAAAAGATAGAATACATTGTTAATACACTAAGGCACATTTACAGGGGTTTGAAAAGTGTGTTAGTCTAAGGTTAACACTCTCATTTTATTTTTAGAGCTTGAAAAGCATTAGCTGTGAAGAGCAAATGGCTCTGACTGAGAAGTCCTTCTCTGATGTCACATTCACAGAATAAATGTCAGTTGTCATAGGTGGCAATTTGCTTGTTCCCCCATTAATGTATTGCTAGCCATTTGTATAGTCTCTTGGGCTGGGGCTTCTATGCTTTAAGCTTTAACAGATCAATATGCATTGTAGTAAAAAATAAAAAGCACAGTAACATGATACGTTTTAATGTAACATTGATTTTGCTAGAAAAAAAGAAAAATAAAAAAATACTGAAATATGATGTTTGAATATTTGTACCATGGTGGTGGTAGCATCATGCTGTGTTGCTGCTTTTCATCAACATGGACTGGACATGTTATTCACAGAAGGTAGAAAAATGGTATAAAAAACAGGCAAGTCCTGTTTCAGTCTGATAAAAAAAATTGAAGATTGACAAAAGTGCATTTTTCAGCTGGACATTGATCCAAAACACAAGACCAAAGTAACACTAGAGAGGCTCAAAAACATTCAAGTGAAATAGTGTGGGGACTGTATACATCATATTTAGTTTTTTAAGTTTTATTCTTTATATTTTTACAAAAAAGTCACAAATACTTTTGATGGTTAGTGCTTTGAAATCTCACAGAGAACAAAATATCAGTGTATGATGTGTTATTCTGCAAAATGAAATGTACTTCACCAGCATATTCACACTGCTACATTTACACAATGAAAAAAGGAGGGATAGTTATTGTACTGCTAGTCGAAGCCAGTTGGTCACTGCATTTGTTGCATTCTAGTAGAGACAGTGCCTGAACTGTGGGTATACCTTATATTCAAGGACATTTAGTTTGGGTCATATGGGGCTTTGGGATTAATGGAACTTGTGTACTTCTTTGTTAGTCTTTTTATTATTTATTGCAGCAGTGGTTTTTTTTTTCTTAGTTTCTCTTACTCCAATAAATATCCTGCAGCCTGGCAGACAGAATTCTGAGTGTCATTGTTTGTTTCTCTGGGTGATTGTTTGGTCCTAGAGGGGTTCTCAGGGACTTAACACTATCCATGACATATCATGTTTTGAAAATACACATTACAATAGATACAAGGCTTATAATTCTATGCAAATATATTTCTGGTTACTATAGCAACACCAGAATGACTTACAAAGACTACATTTGGCTGATATTGGATTTTATTATTCATTATTATTATTTATTTTACTGGTCTTATTTTTAAGGTCACTTAGTCTGCAATTATCAACTGACTTTCTTTGTTTGAGAGAAAGTATAGGGGTTACCCAGAAGCCATTTACTTTGGGAGGGTGATAATGTCGTATATGACTAGAGAGCCTGATAACAGCAGCTTCTCACAAATCTGAAACTGGAAGCAGTTACATCTTCCATCGTAGCTAGAAAAAAACACAGCCAGTGGAAAAAATCCAAAAAGCCAGTGAAATTCAAAGGTTATTTGATTTTATATATCAGTCTATAGCTATGGACAATAGTGCTCATGTCTTTAGAGCATTAAAGTGATACTGACACTAAAAAAACTACTCTTCAAAATATGAATGTACACAGGTCATGTTGATCATTTTTTAACAATAGGTTTGCTTTAGTAACTAATTGTTACTGGAAGTTCCTAATCTTGACCAACCTGACTGTCCCTTCTCAGCCTGTCAGTTATAGCTTTTAATGCTAACAGACTCCTGCTGTACAAATATAGCCGCCCCCTCATAGAAGAACATAATTTTGGATAAGTAATGTAAACACTTTGAGCAAGTAACTATACATGGACTGACATTAGATACCAACTTGGCCACTTCACACTGAGAAGCAACAATTTCTTTTAAAGCGGGCAACAATTTTTTAGCTTTCCGCTGCAAATTTTTGTGCCTGTTTTGAGGAAAAATCCACCAATGGGGAAACGCAGAAATTTGCCACTAATCGGTGCCTGGCAAGCAATTTCGCTCATCACTATCCATAAGTTTTTATTATAGTTCCCCTTTAACAAAGCAATGCAGAATAATTGGTAGCATTAGTTTCCTAAGGGACATCTTAAAGAATCTGGCTTAAAACTTGACTCGTCAGCCCTAACATGAGTATGTAAAATTGCTTGAACAAGCAGATTCTGATAAATGAATCCCAGCTACCTATAATCTGGAGAATGAAATATCTTGCTGCTATATGCAAATGTCCCTTATACTGATAGCATTATGTATCATTTAAGAGAGTTTATTATTTTAGTAAGGTTAATATAAAAACCTTCAAGAGTGCCTGCATAAGGAATTTTAGAAAGTGTATTTTAAATAATGCAAAACACTATCCTGTCAAAATATTTCTTGACAGATGAGCCCAATATTGAAACTCTAACCTGCAAATTGCTTTTATGTGCAAGAGCATGGTGTCACAGTCAAAAAACCTAGACTTCCCCAAAGTTTATCAGCCACAATACCCTAATGACCCATTCCTTTGGACCTTTTGGGATCATAGACTCACTAAGAACTCTTACTCTGCACCTGAAAATTATTAAATGAAGATGGGGAGGGTCATTAAGATCGGGCACAATGACATTAAATAAATAAATAAATGAATAAATTGCAAAATGTTCATGAGAGAGTGTAGAGAGAGTGTATATACATTTTTTTTGGAGGTCTGATTCCACTGTTGTAAAGCTACCTTCAAAATCTGAATTTAGTGGTGTTATTATTCTGCCTATGGAAGTCAGTACTGAATATATTTATCCCCAGGGTATACTTGCCATGGATATGTCTGTACCTAGAGAAAAAAAGAATTGTTATACTCAAAGGAAAGTGACATGCATTGAGATATACTGCTGAATTGTTAAACTAACATCAATCTATACTGTATGTAGTCAGTAGAATTATTTATGAGATTTTAATTTAAAGTAACGCATTGTTGTTATTCTTGCTGCATGTGTGGAATGTATTGAATGGTAAAACTATACTTTCAGCTGTCTGTCTCTATTATTTCACAACCCATTTGTTAATCTGACCCTGAATACTAATGAAGGTGAAGGGACATATTATCTTCTGTACGATTGAAAACGTCATTTAAATTGCCAGGGGGAGAAGGGGTAAGAATGTTCCGAATGAATGTCCAGTTTAACACAAATGCTTAGCACTGACTAGGTTTACAGTGGTTGATATAGATGGGGCATATTTAATGAAAGCATCAGCCACAAACTCACCATAAGGGGCTGATTTACTTACCCACGAACGGGTCGAATGGAGTCCGATTGCGTTTTTTTCGTAATGATCGGTACTTTGCGATTTTTTCGTATGTTTTGCGATTTTTTCGGATTCTTTACGAATTTTTCGGATCCAATACAATTTTTGCGTAAAAACGCGAGTTTTCCTATCCATTACGAAAGTTGCGTAAAAAGTTGCGCATTTTGCGTAGCGTTAAAACTTACGCGAAAAGTTGCGCATTTTTCGTAGCGTTAAGTTTTACGCAAAAATCGTATTGGATCCGAAAAATTCGTACAGAATCCGAAAAAATCGCAAAACATACGAAAAAGTCGCAAAATATTCGTTTTCAAGTCGGAACTTTTCCAATTCGGGTCGGATTCGTGGGTTAGTAAATCAGCCCCTAAGTGTAGAAGAAGTACTGTGAACCATACATTAAATAGAGTTCTCCTATTTTAATTTTTTGTAATATCATTGAACAGAAAGAATTAGTTAATTTACAGCTCATTTCAAGCCAATTAGCGTTGTACAACTAGTATAATGTAAATATTCTGCTTGCCTGTGAATTACAGCAAAATGTTTCAGAAGCAATCAATTGTACTTAAATAAGCATGCTTTTTAACCAATCAGGATTCAAATGAACTCATTTGTCCTTTTCTATTAACGTATAGAATAACTGTAGAATATTGGTAAGAATACACATATAGTTGAGCCAATCTAACCCCTGTTAGATGTAATATTTCAATATTGTGCGCTGTATTTTTTTTTAAACTGTCAGTCAGCTGACAATAACTCCCTAGAAGACACATAAAGTTATCCTTGAGTAACCACAGTCGCAAGACTGCTCAATTATTATCATCTTAGATGCTGTTGCTATTACACTTTTGTGAAAGAGAATGTATGGGATGGAGCTAACATCAAAAGAATTCAGAATCAATACCTCAATACCTATTGAAACAGCTATCCTTAGAGACCTCCACAAAGAATAATGGTTGGCAATGTTCCTGTTGAGAGACTGGAGTAAAGATTTTATTTCACGATTACACAAATAAGTTTGTTATGATAGCAGCAACCACTTTGTATCATGTAGTATGTTGGCTTTTATTAAATGATCTTCTCAGAGTTATCGACTGTCTCAGTACAAATGAATTCTTCAGATTGTATTCCCAGTGGCTTTTTACTGGCCCATTATAACAGGCAAGGCGGAATTGATCCTAGGTTAACGCACAACGGAAGCTTACTTTTTAGCCGAAGTGGTACAGTTAAAACAAATCAACCATTCATGTGTGAGCAATGTTCCCTTCCCAAGATAATCTTATTCTCAAATGCTTGGACAGGACATACGAAGGTCCTAAATTAGCAAATCATAAAAATTGTTTTTGGTTGGGTATATTCTGAAATGATACATAAGTGTTTCAAAGACATTGTAAAATGTATTGAAAACTATTAATACGCATTGATAGTAGGTAAAATAGGGAGGATTATAACTGGAGTTATAAAAATTCAGATAAAACCATTAGATATCACCTGTTGTCACTGAAGGAAAAACATAAAGACAGGAAAGGTAAACAATATACTATATAATAACAGCAATGAGATCTAAGAAACATGGAAGGCTATGGATGATGGGTATGGGGAAGTAACGGGCAAAAAGGATGAGAGCTAGCAATAAGAAATATGAAATACAGAAACATGGGTTGGGAAAGATACCAGGTTGAGGCTTTGCTGCCAGCTAAGTGGTTCCTTGTCTTATTAGTCTTCCTTTTTTGTTTTAGGGGGATAATCAATTTGTAAATCTTGTTTTATTGTTTGCAGTCAGTTTTGTGCTAGGATAAGGTTGAGCCTAGTCAAATTACATGCAGATTATAAGCATTCTGTTTCTTCTCCCCAAAAGACCCTTACATCTTAGAGTCAGTTCAGAGACATCTTACTGAATTTGAACACAACTAGTTAATAAGCTGTCCCCTATTGCTGTTGGTAACTAAGCAGCTTACAATCAATATTTACCTTAGATGGGATTTAATTTAGATTATATTAGCTAATCATTTTTGGGTTTTTTTTGCAAACGTTTAAACTTCTATTTGATTCTGCATATACTGTATATTAAATTTGAATTGTACATGTACTTACTAAAGATACAGGGACTAGCTATGTAAATGGCAGTTGTTAGGTATCTGACCTAAGTATTGTGCACCCAAGGCAGTAGTTGGCATAACTGTCTTTTTCCTACATTTTCCCTTCACATGAAGGCTCTCCTCCAAACTCAGCACATGGTAACATGATTCTCATTATGGACATAAACACAGTTCACTGTATGGCACACTTTTGCAGCTGCAAGGAAAGGGTTTGTAACAGACTTATCCAGGGTCAATATCGGACTGGCAGGCCAGGGGCCCACCAGATAACCTTAGACCAGGGACACACTCTCCAAACTACTTTTTCTCCACTCCTCACTCAACCTCTATATATCTATTCTTCTATCTATTTAGTCTTCTTGTACACATAGAGAAATAAGAAATGACCATGAACTAAGCCAAATGTTTATAAATATAAGGGCCCCCTGACACCTGGGCCCACCAGGTTTTCCTGGTATCCCAGTGGGCCAGTCCGACACTGTCCAGGGTCACATTTTAGGGTGCGGGAGAATATGAGTTCTGATTGACAGGAAGGTAAGTTCACATTCTGCTAACCTCAAGATTGTAACAGTACCTGGTCTGCTTTTGCAGTTAGAAGATTCAGGGGTAGTCAACTAGACGTGTTCAGGGTTTGAGCTATTGCACTCAACATCCACTCATAGCTGCATGCTTCTTTGGGTGGATACTGAGAATTGCAGGTCAGTCCTATCATAAGGGACTCTGGCTGCTCATAACTTTCTATATTTGCCGAAGATATTTTGTTTTTATTACAGCTGGTATATCTTCTATAAGGCAATTGTTGTCTATAGACTAAATTGGGGCTCAAGTACATTTTCTTTTCCAACAAAATTATATCCATGTAAGACAACATTATGCATTTTAGAGATTTTAGATTCAGAGGCATTTGGACAGATTTAGGACCAAATACAACTTGTTGAAAAAAACTTATCTCCTAATTCAATGCCGGATTTCCCCATAGACTACTATTAAGTGTTTATGAAATAATTTTTTAATCTTGTTCTTAATGTGACAAATGTATTTCAAAATGCAACAGTAGATTTTCCCTTAGACTTTAATGACGTTTTCCTTAGATAAAGTACAAGAGTTGATTTTCTCACTGACTTGTATCTGACCTATTATGTGATTCTAATCTGATGTTTCCTCCTTGCTTTAAATAAAAGTGTTAAATCTCGTAATTTTACCTTACAGAATACTTAGAAAAATATACAGCACATGTATATGCATTTTCATGTTCCTTTTTTGAGAACCAGCAATTTTTTTTCCATTATTTTTCTATATGAAGGAAGATAAACTTTCTAAAAAAATTATATGACAAACAAAAGTTTGTTTAAAGTCAACCTGATATCTAATGTCTCAAGGGCAAACAGAATACTGATTAAGCTGAGTTAGCAGGCTTGTGTGAACTCTTGCTCCATTCTTGCCCTTAGAACAGGTTATTATTTTGGAACACAGATTTGCTGTCATCCCTTATTAGAATATATATAATTATTACACTATATAGCATAACATTAGAGCTCATACATTTTATTACAGCTGAATGCTACTAATAAATGAAGAAGAGAGAGAAGTGTGCTTTGTCATATTGCCTACAAATATTTGGAATTAAGGGATGCAACAATATTGTTTCATAAGCTGCATGAGGTTCTCCCATAGGGTTGAGGTATATGGCATATAGTTAACATTTTAACCATTTATTATTTTTATGCTCTTTAGAAAATGTTTTGACCACCTGTGTTTATGGGGAGTAGTAGTAAATAGGTTCTTAAATTCCCTACCTAAAGTGATTGTACAATGGTTACATACAGGTAAAGCTGTATTATTTATTATCGACTAAGCTCCAGACTACAATTGTCCAATATGTCCTATGTGCAAGTCTGGCATAAATCCAATACAATCTTATTGATTTATATAGTGCTTACATAAATTATTTAGTAGCCTTAAAGATAAACCATATTTTTACAGTTTAACCAACAGTTAATTTATATCATGTAACATTAAAGAATTTTATTAAGCTGGCATATACATATCAATATTGATATTGTAATAGTCTAAGTTCTCGCTCACTGATCATCTGAAAGAAATAAAGTAATACTGGTTCTAACTGAAACAGGCAGAAGTGTAACCTAACATGTACTTTTTATTGGTGTGTGATCAGGGGTGATTTCTCTATGGCATATACTTCTAGAAAAGTATACTTTATATGAAAAGACTTTATCTACATGAAACAATATTTTACATGTGGGCTGTTTATGTCATGCAGTATATTTCTATAGAGATCTGCAATGTTTTGGGGTTTTATTTTTTTATTTGAGGTTAAGTTTTCTATTAATACATGTTGCCCTATATTATAGAAAAACCAAATATCAAGAAACCCCCAGGTCTTATGTGTTCTAGCGAATAGATCCCATGCCAAGTTAGCAAGTTAGAAAATTATATTAATGCAGCTTTTATCAAAAAATCCATGAGACAGAGGTACCCAAAATGTCATTAAATTATTTTAACACAGTGCTGAGCATGATCAAATTAAAGACAAACTCCGGACAAACTGAACATTACTTTAGTTACTTTTGGCTCGCTATACAAATATCATGGAAAGTGGCCAATCTGATCGAGATTTATCTGACAGATTAGTGGTCATTCACAGTGTTTTCCTGGCTTTCACTAAATGCCAGCCTAACTAACACACAAGTAGGTAATATCTTTACTACACTTTTCCTTCCTTTTAAATAAGTAGGAAAAGCACTGTATCTCTGCTGAATTATCATTATTAGCAGATTACTATTATTTGTATTAATAGGTAATAGGTGCCTACTGTCAGAGACTTCAGAGTGAAGTAATTTGTAAAACACATTTCATAAAATAAGATACAAATAAACTGAACTTGATATCTGAAGCTCTACCTTCAGCTCTAAAATAAATCAAGTTTTCAAATTCAAATAATGAACTGCATTTTGGTTAGTAGAGTGACCTCATTTTATTTGTTCAGGCAAATATGAGCACCAGTCTTAATAAACAAATAACTGCATGCATCCAGTCATATTAAATATTAAGTTTTATATAGTTGCTGAAATCTTCAATATTATTATTATTATTATTATTATTATTATTAGTGATTGTAGAAATAAACACACAAGAACATTGCTTTCCTTTTATAAAAAAAAGCATGTTTTACCACTGAGTTTCCTAAAGGCCGGGTACATGTATATATTCAATGCAGCGTTCATTTGGAAGACTAATCAATAACCCATTAGTGTTTTTCTTCCATTCACTTTCATGGAAGGTACCCGTTTGAGACCCAACAATTTTGTTGATGTTTTAAAGCTGGTAACACAGTATTAAAAATTCGGTAAACATTGCACTAGAGGGCCAAGTACAAGACTATGGGGCCCAAATACATTTTCTGTCCTATTTGAAATACCATAACAGAGGGCCAACTAAAGCTTCCAGGACCCACTGAAGAGGTACTACAGATTTCAATTCATCATGAGTTAGAGTGTAACCTTATTCCCTATCTGTCTTTCTATCAAATCCTCTGTTAGGACCAGCTGGGGTTTAAACTCTGGTGTGTTTATTTCTGAGACTGAGTAGTTACCGTCTGAGCCAATCTAGGCTCTTTTGGCTGGTCCTGATTGGTTCTACCAACAGTTATGTACCTCCTGTATTCCTGGTGGCTGCTCCCTTTCTTCCACCCACCTTATTAGCTCCATGTATAGCTCATCATTTAATGAAGACCCTTTATATGCCTGGTCCTGGACAGTGCTCTTTGCTTGGTCATTAAGCTTTCGAGCCTATATCTGTTCCTGAGACTCCCATCTGGTTTCTAGTTCCTAAACCCTTGCCTGGTTCCTTGTTCCCTTCCATTTTTCTGTACTCCTGTGCCCCTTCTTTGGAGGCACAGATCTTCCCTGCTAAAGGGCTGTTGTTGCCTTGGGATGGTACAGGTGCCCAAAACATAATTTGTACCAAATCTATCCTACATCTTTAGTTAAACTTAGTTCTCCTTTAAACATAAATATTCAGTATCAACTGGATTCCTGAGTAATGCGTACAATTTCCAGAGTAATGAGTACATTTCATGCCTATTGGTGCATAGTGTTGGCATCCAGTTTATATATACATTCTTCCCTGCAAACTATAGGCTATTGGTGCCTTTACTTTAGTCATCTGGAAATGTACTACTGCTGTTTGCCATGTTTTACTGAACATTTTAAACTATTGACTGTCACTTTAAATTGTATTCCCAGAACTGGCAATTGAGAATTGCCCATTGGACACCCGAAATACATGTGCCATGCTTTTTTAAAATGATATAGGGTACAATTTTAAGAGACACAAATTTTGCTTGCTTGTTTTGTCATAGCAAGGTTTTACTTGCACAATTACTTCAGCAATTCTGGACAAATGTATTGTTGTTGTTTTTTTTTTAACTAAACAGGACAAACAGGGAAATTGAAACTACTCAATCTTTGTGAGGTAGACAACTAGATTGACCTACTGCAAAATGGACTTCAATGGAATTCAAATCTACCTAAAAAGAACCAAACATGGAGTACCTTCAGTTTCCCCATTTGCCCGGTTTAGCTTAAGAAATAACAAAAACCATAGATTGCAGCAAGCAGTTCAGCAGTTCTTTGGCACTGTAAAAGAGCATATTGCCGTTTTTTTGCTATCATTTTTTTTGCTACCTATGGCCTTTATTCACATTTCTATAGCATTGAATATAAACTGTCAATAAAACATTTTTTATCTTAGTCATTAGTATTCACATGTCAACATTATAAGTCAGTTTTTACAGATAACAATCCTAACACAATTTAATTGGTCCCTTAATGGTTTGTTATTATTTTTCTTGCTTTAGATAATGATACAACCTTACACCTCACTATAATGTTTAAGCTGTCGCTCTTGTGTTGGCTTGTTGATCCTTTATTATTTCCCAGGGAGAGTTAAAACACTGCAATTAATAGGCCACCTAGTGTAACATAACACACAAAAGCTAAAGTAAGCAATCCACCTAAACACGAATTCATTGACTTTCAGTAACCAACCTAAATAGTGTTTTACCTGAGGAATTAAAAGAAATTAGACAGATTGCTACTTGTGCTGTAAAACTCATCATTATGTCTACATAATTAATGGCACGGCGTTCAAATTACAGGTGTGTATTATGTTGGTTTTTCAAATGAAAGCTTATTTTAGCATTATTATTATGTGTGAACACAAGGTTCATAAAAAATGAATAACTGTACTTAACGCTATTATAGTATACATAAAATATTCCCTGTTAAAAATGAATCCTGTTTGGATGATAACAGTTATTTTATTAGGACTAAGGTCTTGCCAATAAACCCACAAATAACTGATAAATTAGTTGGTGTTTTTTAAATCCCTTTGAGCCAATTATTCCCAAACTGTGGTGATTGACCACTGTGAATCCCTGAGCCTTGACCAATGGGACCGAGCCTGAAGGCCAAATAGAGCGAGCTTTGGTTCATTTACTTATTTGTTCTGCTTTATACTACTGGAATGCCTCCTTGAAAGTTAGTTAAAGTAAAATGTGGGGACAAACACTTTTTCTGTATTGTAGAAACTATAAATGAATGGCTGATTTCATCAGACTATAACTTGTATGTTACAAACTAAGGGGGCCCTGGCAAAAAGCTGACTTGTGGGTTAAATAACAAATAAGAAACTTTCTCCTGGAACCTTAGGGCATTAGGGAAATGTGATTGGAGGCATCTCTATGCAACCCATATACCAAAGTGCACTTCACATGCTCTTTATGAATTTTCTCAGCAATCTATGCTCTGCAGGCTCTGGAACACTATATAGTCTCCTACCAGCCACAAGATATCTTTGGGACTTTCCTACATTCGGTTAAGGACCAATCCTTATATAGTGTGTCCCGCCCCTCTTGTAGAGCTGTGGCAAAACTGAATTATTCTTATCAGCATTACCATTCCTAAGGCAACACTATTTTTCTACGCTTCATACAAACCACAGGGATGACCCTGGACCACAAAAACCCAGACATGTTTACATGGTTTCTATCCTGTCCTCCTTGTCATCATGCATACTACTGCATGCTGATGCTCTTGGTCTTCCTAAAAGACTTGCCATTGTTGCACTACAGCTTAAAGTTCTCAAACTACAACTGCTGTACAATTGTAGCTCTATGATACAGTTTCTTGAAAAGTAGCAGGAGCTTTCGGATCTTTCCCATTTAAAACAATGAAAAGCAGCAGGGGTCAATTTAAAGTATCACGCTGATAATATAGTCCTATAGGACTAAAATGTATATATTGTTATCTGTTTAAACAGAATGTCCAGAGGTTTCCAACCACTTCTACATATTGTAGCCATTTTCTAATCATGGAGAAATTAGTTTTCTTGAAATGTTTTGCCTTGTTTATTTCGGTGTATATTATTGTATAACTTGTATTTATTAGAATCTAGTTATTGTAGTCATTTAAAAAAGTAACTCAAACGTTATGTTGTGGATCATTAGGATGAAAAGGGAATTTTTTTTCTGTAGCTTCTAAAATGTAATATGGTTATTAAAAATCTAGCTCGTGGTCCATTAAATAGTGACAGTATCTGAGTCACTGAAATCTCATGTGATTAAAACTGGCTTAATTGTGCAGTCTTTTAATCTGCAAAAGGAGATGTTGCTCTTTTATTTGATTATTATGAGGTTGTCTGTAAGAAACTCATACATTTAACCTTTCTTACTATACTTAAGTTACCTTAGCTTACCAAAATACAATGTAGAGAAGGCACAGCTCTACATAGGAATAAAAGCAAAGGCAGGGCAAATATAAAAATGTAATATTTAAAAACCAATAAAAACAGAACACCAGATGCATTATGTACATGACATAAACTCATAGGCATTAAATAAAATGATTTTATAATCATGAGATCCATCAAGATATGCAGATCATTTGAAAAATGTTGCCAGTGTCATTTAAAGACAAAAAGTTTTATCTAAAAAATGGTTTTTATATGACTGACAAAGATAACATCCTCACTGAGGCAATATTTATATCTTTGTCTTCATTTTACTGCTTTATTATATGTTACATAGTTAAGTTGGGTTGACAAAAGACCAGAGTCCATTAAGGTCAACCCTTCCAAGTGAACCCAACACACACAAACCTATACTGACCTATCTATACACTCACATAATGTACATAAACTATATACCAATGTCAAAACTAATTGTAGATTAGTTAATTATCCAAACCACTTCTAAAGTCATTGACAGAATCTGCCATCACAACATCACTAGGAAGGGCATTCCCCAACCTCACTGCCCTCACCGTGAAAAACCACCTACGCTGCTTCAAATGAAAGTTTAATTCCTCTAATCTAAAGGGGTGGCCTCTAGTGTGCTGATCGTTTTTATGGGGAAAAAAGAACATCCCCTATCTGCCCAAAATCCCCTCTAATATACTTGTACATATGTGGGGAGCATAATTTTTGGAGATCTAAGGAGGGTGGGCTTCAGCTAAATTAAAATTCTGTTCAGAAAGTGGCTTGTTTCCCTGGCTAGATTTTTCAGGATTGACTTTATACTCAATTTTAACATTAGTTACACAATGCATTACAAATTAACCTAGCTTTCCTTCAGTGAAGAGTGAATAGTGCAGGTTGTTTTTGTGGAGTACTTGAGACATAGGATTAGTATTAACAACCCCTACATTTTTTTTTTGTCTGTACAAAGAAAAATCATAAAACTAAGCAGGAAAATACAAAGCATAGTGGACTATTGAAGTGGTGTGAATCATAAAGATGATTTAAGCAAGATTAATAAAATCATATTGCTCATCAAATGCTTTTAAGGAGAGACCACAGGTGTTTCATTGGTGGGTAGGAGTTTATATGCTGTGTGATCTTGAGGGTGCATGGTGGTGGCTTGATGAGACCTGGAAATGATGTGCAGTTAAACCAAAATGATTTAATAAAAGCAACAGGCTGGGAGGCAATTCCATATAACAGGCTAAAATCTGAGGTGGCAGATGGCTGATAGTAAAAGTCTGGAGGTAGGCACAAATTCTGGGCAAGTGAGAGGCAGAACAAATTGAAATAAAAGGCCAAATGTAAAAAAAATGAGAGATCAGATGAAGAAGGGTAAGGGCAAGCTTTCCCAGCCAAGCCCAGAGGAGCCATCAGCTCTCCATACATGCCCTCCAAGTAATGCTCTAACAACCTGCTACATTTCCTCCAACATGCATTTCTAGTATTTCTGTGAGCTTCCACTGCCTTTCTGGTGTAGCTTCATGGCCTCAATTTTTTTGTTATTTTAAAGGATGTTTTATCACATGTTGCATTAGCCAAGGATACTGGATAATGTGTACCCTATTAGAGTGAATAAAAAAAGCACTTTTGTCAATGACCTCAAAGTTCTAACAGTGTTTTGCAGCAATATGCTATGTGCAATGGAGGGCATGGGCATAATTGCAGTTACTGCTATCCCATTTGTTATGCCTGAGGCTAACCATTCAATTTCAATTCACTTGAAAAACCATGTGATTTTCATGTTAACAATTTCATTTGCTATTCTACTAGTGCAAAATTTGTGTTTTTTAATCTTTAGGATATTTAAAAAAAGGAAAGTTGAACATTTCCAGAAATAAGGTAGGGTGATTATTTTCCTGTAAATTTCATGGTATGCAATGTTTAAACAATTTCAAATTGTTTCAACCGAAAAATAAGAACAATAAGTATAATGTACAGTAGTATTGTAGAATGTAGTATACAGTATGTATCACTGCTAAAAAAAAATATATATATATACTATACACATTACCCCAGCACTCCATTATAAAGCTTCAAGAGAAAATTAAAAACCAATTTTGCACACACTGAAGGAAAAATGTCTGCATTTTAGTAAAAAGAGACACGTTTAGTTACACGGTTTGTACAAAGTATGCATAAGCTGACGCGCCCCGTCAAGGCAGTGTCCTTGCGTCAGTCCTAACCTAGCGAAAAAAGAGAATATATTTTCTTTGGGGGGAGAAAGACCATACCTGCTTTTCTCTTTATATGGCATGACCTATTCCAAAGAAACCATTCAGCGAATATGACGGAGCGCGTCAGCTTATGCATACTTTGTACAAACCGTGTAACTAAACGTGTCTCTTTTTACTAAAATGCAGACATTTTTCCTTCAGTGTGTGCAAAATTGGTTTTTAATTTTCTCTTGAAGCTTTATAATGGAGTGCTGGGGTAATGTGTATAGTATATAATACAAGCCACTCACCTACGTGCACCCAATTGGTTTTGATTGATTCATGGGATAGAGCTGTATTTTTGTATATATTTGTATGGTAAGGGGAAGTGGCTTTTCCCTAATTGAATGCTTGCTCTCCCAACCCCGCCCCTTTAAGGATAGCCTTGCAGCTAAGAAGGTATTTATTCGCTTAATCACTGAATGGTTTCTTTGGAATAGGTCATGCCATATAAAGAGAAAAGCAGGTATGGTCTTTCTCCCCCCAAAGAAAATATATTCTCTTTTTTCGCTAGGTTAGGACTGACGCAAGGACACTGCCTTGACGGGGTGCGTCAGCTTATGCATACTTTGTACAAACCGTGTAACTAAACGTGTCTCTTTTTACTAAAATGCAGACATTTTTCCTTCAGTGTGTGCAAAATTGGTTTTTAATTCTCTCTTGAAGCTTTATAATGGAGTGCTGGGGTAATGTGTATAGTATATAATACAAGCCACTCACCGATATGCACCCAAATAGTTTTGATTGATTCATGGGATGAGCTGTATTTTTGTTTATATATTATATATATATATAAAATAAGACAAATATATTTATGAGGAAGTGACCCACTTCCCTTTAAATACAATTTTCCTTTAATAGTCCTCTAGACTCAATGCAACAATGTTCTAACTCTTACAGGAATATGAACACAAAGCCCAATATCATCTAATTTATTTGTCATTTGAATCCTACGTTGAACAGATAAACTGGCAGAAAAAGTTATATCATTATGGCACAAAAGTTTCCAGGGCTATTAATGACTTGATAACAGTCATAAAGTTGCAAAATATATCACATTAATTGGGATTATTGACAGCTGGTATTAGCATTTAAATATAATTATGCTAACTTTACCCTTTCTGGGGAAAATTAAATTCACTAATATTATTTATGCCCATAGTTCTGCCTTCATAAGTAAAGCAGACTTTTTCCATGTATTAATTTACTGAATATAACACTCAGGGGCAGATTTATTATGCTGTGTAAAAAACGGCGACAAAATTTGCCCTGTAATATCTTCTAGATCAGCCATTTCATAAACATTAAATGCTAATAGGGGCTCATTTGTAGACACTGAGCAGTAACCCATACCAACCAATCAGTGATTGCCTTTTTTTAGACAGCTGAATGTTAAACAATGAAAGCATAAACAATGCTTGCCCAGATGGTAGCCCAATGTTTATAAATGAGTTATGTTGCAACATAGCCAAAATGTTTGGCGTGCACCATTAACCAATCAGCAGTTGTCTTTTATATGTTTGGTGTTGTAGATACCATGGGTTATAGCACTGGGGAAAATATCAGCCATATCACTACATAACTCCCTATTTTTTATATATTTAGAAATGTTTTACTGTATAATCAGAGCTAGGAAAACAAGGTCCAAGCTGCTTATTGTATTATGGTAGACAAAGTGAACAAAAATGGGTAAACCAATGATTATGGCACATTTGATTTATAATGTCTGCAAAGAAATCAATATAATTTATAAACCCTCAAAGAGATATTCATGCAAAGCCTAGTGAGAGTCTGCTCAGCAATTTGCCTCTTTTTAATCTACGTGGAACCTGCAGCTAAATGATTATAGCTGATAATTTATGTGAAATTGAAGCACAGCACGATAGAGTCAACTTCTACTTAAAAAATATCACTAGAAATTAGGTTGGGATCCGATTTTGTAGGTTGTCTCTGCTTATTCACTGCTATTGCTTAGATAATGTTTTTTATTCTGCACAATGTTTAAAATGCTAGAAATAATGTGCTTGCTCATTTATTCCATCATATTCACAATTCACAGCTTAATAATTGATCAATGTATTTGTATTAAACTATCAAGCAAAAGAGAAGATTTATCAGAAATCCTGTTGGCGTCCAGTCACCAGAAAAAACCTGGCAAGTAAAAGCTGGCTATTTTCTATAGAAGACAATGGGAATCAACCCTAACAACTTTATTCATTTTCCCAGTTGAAATATTTTGAGATTTTTAGTCTTACTGAAGTTTATGGAACAATGGTGTGCATGTTTTTTCTTCTAAAAACGTGTCCATAAATATTCTATTGCATTTTTTCTTAAATAAGGTAATGCTTGAGGGAAAAATCATGGTTGCGGGAAAAAAGTTGCACACATTTTTTTTCTGTGATAGAATTTTTTGATAGTGATAGTATTAGCAGATAGCTATGTTTTTAGTTCATGAAATCCGATTTACTAGAACACTATATTTATTCAGCAAAAAGCTTTACTATACCTGAGTAAAGAGCCCTAGAATTTCGCTCTGCTAGCAGCTGCCATTTTAGCTTGGTCTTGCTAGCTTCCTGCTGCAGTTATAGCTGTTGGAAGCTCAGATCACACATTTCTAAGGGAGGGGGGAATGAGTTCTTATGCATTCTTATGGGAGGGGGGAGCAGGAGAAGGGAGAGGGAGAGAGGAGAGAACTGAGCAGACTTGTGGCCCAAACCTGAAGATGTCCTAAAAGAGAGGAAGAACATGTTCACAAAAAAGAAGACAAGAAATCCGGTGTTTATTTTGATAGAGGACTCAGTGCAGCATTTCTGTGAGTGCTTATGGCTGTATTTACATAGACCGTTCTGATAAAGCTTACTTAGTTTTTACCTTTCATTCTTCTTTACGAAGTTTTACCCTGCATCCTGTCTGTAGTAACACTGCCAACATCTTAGTAAAGTAAGCGCTTACAACAAATCGCTAATGCGCACGTGTAAAAAATCCGTCGGCTTGTCCCAAACTGCACTTCATTGCTGAGAGGAAAACTTAATTTTACAAACATGCGCAATAGATAAAAAATTGGCTAATGCGACTTAAGACAGAAAGTAATCTCTTTTACGTCAGCCAACTCCTGGACTTACTATCTTCAAAAGGATGCCTTTATAGTAAGATTTATAGTTATTTTTTAACCTTTCATTGTCCTTTAAACATGAAAGTAACTGTAATCTGTGTTTATCTTTTATTGTATTATTGACCCCTGTCTGTTCACTTTTTATGGTTTTTGAATTATTTAGCTTTTTGTTCAGTATCTCTTCAGTTTGGAATTTCAGCTGATATTTGGTTGCTAGGGCCTACATTACTCTACCAGCCAAGCAGTGGTGGAACAATAGTTTGGAAGAGAAATAACATACTAAAAGGTAAATTAAAGGTGAACTACTCCTTTAAACAAAATGTGGCCTGCTATATGCTTGTTTCTTGGCTCCCAGACTGAACACTGCACACCCTTTATTCACCCTTTATAGGAGAACTACTACTATCCTACTACTACTATCCTTTGTAGGAGAACTACAAAGACAGGAAATGATAGTTCTGTAGAGGGCCTTAATATGTAGGAGAGGCCTAATTATGGGCGTATTCCTGTTTCTGTTGTGTCTTTTACTATGGTGCCTTTGTTAGTGATAAGCAAATTTTTTTTGCATGGATTTGCAGTGAAATTGGCTGCTGGTTGCTTCATAAAAGGGCATGGGTGCATCAAAAAAGTCATGCATGTCAAAACAGCTAAGTGGTACGCATGTTTCATGAGTTTTTGCCAAATTTTTCAGCAGTTTTACAAATTTTCCGGCAAAACGGGACAGATTTGCTCATCACTAGCCTTCATTACACATCACATGGGTTTGAATCAGTGGCATGACTATGTGATTCCCCTGCCCACCTGTCCTCTCTTTCTTAGGCAGGAGGGAAGCCAGGGAGGAGGCATGTCTCTGCAGCTATAGAGGAAGCAGACCCTGCTGTCCGGACCCCCCTGCGACTGTACAGTCTGCTTCCTCTATAGATACACCACTGGTTTGAATAACAACAGCAGCTGAACAGGCATTTTAACATTTGCAACTGAGCAACAACACATAAAGGCATTTTGTGTCTCAAGAAATATTGGCAAAATGTACATTTTTCAAATGCAAATTAAAATGTCAAGAACTGCTAGTAGTTCACTTATCTCTCATGATAAATGCAATTTCAGTGTAATGAATTTCTTCTAGAAAGCACTGGAAAAGCCAGCAATTGTCTCTTGGTTAATTACTTGGTCAGCAGGGAAGAGGTCACATTTACAGATAAGACCAGTAAATCTATGTTACGCAGTCAAGGGGAAAAAAAGTAGTTGTCATTCTTGATCAGTATTTCTAATTTGCTCTGGCTTCTGCCAGTGTGACAAGCTAAGCTGCAGCGTGAGTGTAGAAGGCTCGGCATCTGGAAGGCTCAGCAGGCGAGTCTACAGGGACAGTCAGTGTGAGCAGCTGTGCTCCTCTCCTAACCTGGAGCTTCATGGAATCACATACAGCCGAACTCTGCCTGAACTCGTCTCTCTCAAGAAATTGCCCTGGGACTGCAAGAAGGCAATCCGGTGATGCTTCTCGTACAGTAGGAACTAAGTGTGTGGCTTAGCAAATGTGATAACAAGAGAGCCTGTACCAGGACTGACTGGAATGGGGAGCTGTCCAGCATGTCTGTGCGCTAGACAATTACTTTGAATGTAATACATTTCTATGGCTTATAAGTAATCCTGGAAGAAATTGAACAGAATGTTTTACTAGATTCCTATTTGTAATAAACATAACATTAAGGGGGCATTTATCAACATTCCGATTTTTGTGGTTTTATAATTTTTTGAAACCAAACTCATTTCTACCAGTGTCAAAGATCCAAACTGAAAAAGCACATGCGAAAACTGACGTTTCCATATTGTCTCACAAAAAAATGTAACTTTTTAGTATTGTCGTACAAATGACAGCATAAAAAAGCCTGAAAACCTTTAACACCACGAAGAAAAGTCACCCAGTTGTAAAAGTGAATCTGCCATTGGCTTCTACATAATATTGACAAGTTTTATATGTTGTATGTTTGCTTTAGGATTTGTCATGGTTTTATTGCATAATAAATCACCCAAAAATGTTTTCACAACAAAATCATATTTTGGCACCAAAAAACTGAATTGAAAAAAACAGGCGTTAGTAAATGCCCCCTTTATTGTAGCCTTACCTTCACAGTTTAGTCCTAGCACCTTTCAACATGACTCTTTGGAATAAAACAAATTAACCCCAGTGCAGGTATGGGACCTGTTATTCAGAATGCTCGGTACCTGGAGTTTTTAGATAAGGGATCTTTCTGTAATTTGGATCTCCATAACTTAATGTCTGCTAAACATCATTTAAACATTGAATAAACCCAATAGGCTTGTTTTGTATCCAATAAGGACTAATTATCTAAGTTGGGATCGAGTACAAGGTACTGTTTTATAATTACAGAGAAAAAGGAAATCAATTTTAAAAATTAACATTATAAGCTTATAATGGAGTCTATGGAAGATGACCTATCCGTAATTTGGGACTTTCTGGATAATGGGTTTCCAGTATAGGAAGCGCATTTGTTAAATATCCATATCGCGTTAGCAAAACATGATTTATTAAATAAATCAATGGAATCAATTATCTGGAAACTCATCATCCAGAAATCTCTGAATTACAGGAAGACCATTTCCCTTAGATTCCATTTTAATCAGCTAATTATTTTTTTTCTCTGGAATAAAACAGTACCTTGTACTTGATCGTAACAAATATATAGTTAATCCTTATTGGAGGCAAAACAATCTACTGGGTTTTATATAATGGTTAAATCAGGGGTCTGGAACCTTAAAATGTAATTCCGTGAGAGCCATACAATATGTTTGGCCGCGGATGCTGCAGGGCAAGGTAGGGTGGGTCCCAAGGATGCCGGATGCGATGCAGAGGAGGGCGTGGCCTGCGCTCGGCGGATAGAAGATGTGTTCTAAGGCTTAGAACACGTCTTCTATCTGCCGAGCACAGGGGAATGGTAGGGTGGGTGCCAAGGATGCCGGATGCGATGCGGAGGAGGACGTGGCCTGCGCTCGGCAGATAGAAGACGTGTTCTAAGGCTTAGAACATGTCTTCTATCCGCCGAGCGCAGGCCACACCCCCCGTTATTTTTTTATTAAAGTTTTGGCAGTGAGCCAGATGCAGCCATCAAAAGAGTCACATCTGGCTCCCGAGCCATAGGTTCCCTACCCCTGGGTTAAATGGTTTTTAGTAGACTTAAATTATGGAGATCCAAATTACAGAGAGATCCCTTATTCAGAAACCCCCAGGTCCTGAGCATCTGAATAACAAGTCCCATACCTGTACTCTTAAATACAGTGTTGGGTTAGTTTGCTGAATAACAGGCATTATTATACTGTATGAGATTTTGCAGAGCTCCCATAAATAACCAAAGAGCAAATGCATTTAATCATGGGACTTACAAACGGAAGAGAGTGTGTGACTATGACATTTGAAGTTCCCTCAATTTACGAAGCAGCTGATATTTGTATTTTTAGCCAACTAACATGCTGTTCAAAAATGTATAACATGGAATAATAATATGACACATCCAGACATGAGAATTATATCACAAGGGTTACATGTAGCTCTGGCAGTTTATTAAAGGAGAATGCAAGTCAAAATGTAAAAAGCATACTGCCCAATAGTCCTCCTATTGTTTAGTAAAAACACCACACTTTTGGCTCACCTAATCAAATATTTACTCAGTCACACTTACTTCACATTTTCTAGAACAGGCAGCCATCTCTAAAAAGGTATTCTCCCTTCCTTTCCCTCCTTGCTTCATACTGCACATGTGTTTCATTCCCCCCCCCCTCCCCTCTGGCAGATCTACTTCTGATTGGCTGGTGGGCATGTGTAGCTCAGAACAGGAGACAGGATCAAGTTACACACATGCTCAGAGAATAGGAAGGCTGCCGCTGGCAGCTACAGGAAGGGTAGAGAGATTTCAGTGATGTCACTGTAGTCTTCACACTGCTGTAGGCTGCCAGCACCATATCTGAGAGAAGCAAGCAGGGATCTGGGAATTTAGATATGCAGTAAGTACTTAAAAAGAATGCCTTTAGTCTTACTTTTAATTTATATTAACCTTTCATTGTCCTTTAAAGCTATATGGTGAAAGCCATACTGACACATTCCTATAGCAATGTCATGCCAGGCACCATATGGCCCGGACCTGGCAAAGGGTTAACCCCTATCACCATCTAGTCTCCTGCAGAGACCCTTAATTAAATAGGCATTTAGAGGCTGCGGGAAGGGGGCAACTCCAACAGAGGGAGCAGACTATTCGTATCCAGCCATTTGGTGGGCGGGAAACCTGGGGCTATTGCTTTCTTTGATCTATGATCAAAGAGGCCAACTGGGGACCCAGAGCAGCAGGGGGGGTGCAGCTATCAGAAAATATGGATTATAGAAATGGATCCATATCTCCGCTGCTTTAGGGTCCACATCCTCATAACTCACATAGGATTTATGAGGAGGCCCCAGGCTTCCCAATGATACCAAACAGGGGCAGCCTATACCCCTCTCTGAGCAGGGATGGGTTCTGGGGGACTGGGACATGAGACACCCCCCATGTTTGGTATCATTTTGATCGCCCCCATATGGGTTAAGACAAGCCCCTATTGTCATAATAATATTGGGTACTGGCAAGTACCAATATTATATGACCAGAAACGGGCAGGAGAAGTACAGCTCTATACAGGGGAGGTCCTGTGAGACACCCCCGGGCACTCCCTCCTCATGAATACAGTAATGAGGGAGGGTCACAGGAGTAGGATAAAAAAGGGCACAGACCCAGGTGCCAGGCAACTCATATTTTGGGGCATCCATGTTCTTTTGGATTGTGAGTTCACCGTTTTTCAACCTCTTGCCTCAGAGGGCACAGGATATTCGGTAATGTACTTAGGATTTCTCTGTGTTTTTATCCCCGTTTATTTTATTGACTTTTGCATGTATGTTTCTCTTTTGTAACATCTTTTTAAAACTGCACTGTTTACGCTGTAATATTAAATATAAAATTTAATAAGTTTAGTCCTTTGGCTCTATATCAATTCCCACGTAACTTGTATGACTGCTCAGGCCTAGAAGTGTACTAATTGTTTGGCTGTGTGCATGCTATTAGTTAGTGGGCTGTCAGTAGGGCAGTGTGTATGTAAATTAACCGTGGCTGCTGGTGTGTGTGTGGAAGTAGTAGAACTATCCCTCACTGCAGTAGGAAAGTTTGTGCATGAAATAGTTGGGTAATTGGGTTTCTATCACCTGTTAATGATAGATGGTGGCAGCGAATAGTTGTATTTGGGGCGGTGGTTTGTTTGGGGGTGCTTGATGTTAGTCTAAACTGTGTGAAAGGAGACTGAGTGTAACCCCTTGTACCCCGTCCTGGTGTCAGGCGCGTCTGTGAGTGGCGTTTTCCTGACAAGCAATCCATAGGAGTGTGTCAGTATTTGTCAGAGAGTTTAGGCATTTTTTCTGGTTATATATAGTGATGAGCGAATTTTTTCAGCAGGCATAGATTCACAGCGAATTTCCGCATTTCGCCATTGGTGAATTGTTTCACGAAACTTCAGAGGAAATTCGCCGGCGGAAAATTAGTCGTGCGTCAAAATAGGTGCAATTGCGCCAAAATGGGCACAGCTGCGTCAAAAAAGGGCATGTCTGTGTAAAAAAAGAGTGCGGTCACAATGGGCGCAGGTGACAAAAAAAGACGCGGGGACAAAAATTGTGCAACAAACGTTTTGCGAATTTTCTGCCGTTTTGTGAATTTTTTTGTGAAGCAAAATGGGACAGATTCGCTCATCACTAATTATAAATGCCCCGATGCCTCCTTCAGCCCAATGATACCTACAGTTTGGGGATTGGAAAGGGAAAGGCAGACATGCTGGGGTAGAGACTGCACAATTCTTCCATAGGCTGATTGCAAATGAAAATTCTGCTGGAGTCTATGGAAGGATCTCTCCATCTAGAGCCAAGCGTGACTGAAAGAATCAAAGAGGACCCTACGCTCTGTTGGAGTGTTGTCTGAGGTAAGTAGGGTTGGGTTGTACATTTTTACATTTTTACACTCACCTGGTAACACACACCTGGCATTGCTTGCAAAATACCAATAAATGCATTTTGTTTTGTATCTTTACCACATAAGAAATGTTCACATAACGTAATTCAAAATGTGTTGGTCCTCTGAAATTTATCTCTCTGGACCTTTGAAAAGTTCATAGTTGAGGAATAAGGTTAGAAAAATCCTGAATATGGCATGGGCTAAACATTATTTTGTCTATTTTTGGAGTTCAGAGAAATCTGTGGTTTTCTTGAGCTAAGTAAGGCAAATTGGGAAAAGGAAACTACTCCATGTTTCCAACTTCCTGGTACTTGCAGGATCAGATAATGCTTTATAATTTAATCCTAAAATTATGTATTTTTAAAAATAAAAGTCTAGGCTTGTGTCTTCATTTTGGTTATGTTGAAAAAGGTAAATATTGCCCCTTTAAACAATATTGCAGCTGAATTAGCTAATCTTGCACTGACCCTTGCAATGTCACAGGCAGTACAGAAAGGCTATTCATTACAATGAATATATTATTAGTGAAGACGAGTGGTAGACTTGCTTAGACTTCTGCCATTTGCATACACAAAAAGTTAATTTAAAGGTGAACATTTCTTTTAAGCGACCTTCAAAAATGATAACTGATATTTCAGACTACATTTATTGTTTGTGGCTCATAAAAGTAATTGGCCAAGGTCATTACTTTCCTGCAGCTAAGAGCCAACACCAGTAATTCCAAAACATCCATATTGCCAGCTGGTGACAGATAGAAACACTTTTAGAGTAAGCCTTGACTCCTTCTCTCGGAAGAATTCAGCTGATTGAAGACCTGGAAAATTCTCAATTTAGCAACATCAGCTTAATTAAAGTGTGCAGAAATACTGGCGGTTCATCTGTTTACACCTGCAATTTAGCTCTTAATCTTCAAATAAACACTTCACCTCTCTGAATTTTCTGAAATCTCTCTTTATAAAAGAGAGACTCGTTTTTGCTTATTGTAAAGGGACAATCAGATGGAGGAGAAACAATGTCTTCGTATGCAGATCACATATTCAACATACAGTGATTGGTTTTTCTTGCTGTGTTAAGAGGACCATCTCAAAGATATATATGTTTTTGTGGAAATTGTAAGAATGCCTCATGCTTTATTTATAAGGGAATTAAACTGCTGTAATCATAGACTTAAAAGTCAAACCTAAATGTGCGGCTGTCTTAAAGCTGCAGTAATAAATCACTGATTTTTAAATTGAAGAAAGAGACATTTTGGTACCAAATTGAATGGAACCATTAACATATTTGTTTGTTTTTTCTTAGTTTATTTTCTAAGTCATAAGAGAAAAGACAGAAAACATTGTTATATATAACACTGTTACTACCATCTATTAGCCTAACTATTGTGCCTCTTCAAAATTCCAGAATGAAAAACCAGAATGTTTTAGACCAACCACTTAATGTGACTGGAACAGTTTTCCCCAGACACCTAATCCTTCCTAAACTCTCCTATAGGGAGGCCCATTTATCAACATTCTCATTTTCGCGGTTTTAGAAGTTTTTGAAACCAAAAAAAAAGACTAATTTTCTCTAAAACCATGAATGCAAAGTGACTTACTGAAACAGCCTTTCAAAAAAAATGCACAAAAAAATAAAAAACAAACTTTTTGTATTGTCGCACAAATGAAAGAAACAAAAACCTCTGAAACCATGAAGCAAAGAAAGATTAGCCAATTTAAAAAAGACACCTGCCATTGACTTTGACATGAAATCAACAGCGTATACTTTTGGATTTGCCACAGTTTTGGGACATAATAAATGGAGAAAAATTTTGTTTTTTTTTGTAAAAAATATGGATAAAAAATATACGAATTGTGAAAAAAATACAAGCGTGAGCCCACAAATTGGGGCTATCCATCTAAATGGGTGTTGTGAGGAATTACTGTATATAAAATTGACAATACATTTGAACCTCAATGCTTACTTTTCAGGGAAAAATACTGTAGCATAGCAAATGAGTACATAGTTAATCTAAAAAATGGGCACACCATAGAGAAACCAACAGCCACATTTAAAGGACAAGGAAGGTGAAAATCTCTGGTGGCTTCCATATTTGTCAGGTATCTCCCAGTATTCAGATTTATTTTTACCTTATTCCACACATATGCTGGGTTGGGAACAAGGTCAGTGATTATTATCATTGTTTTTTGAAGACAAAAGGCACCAACCTGTGATTTTCACTTACCTTGTCCTTTAATAAAGGACACATTAGGGGTCATTTACCATTAGGAAGGCAGTGTGCAAAGGGCAAAAAACAGGCACATTGCACACAGTTTTCGTTTTCCATTTCAAAGCACAGAGACCTTTGGGTACCACCATGACTACACAGCTTTCTGTGCTTGTCTGCGCTGTATTAATGAGAAGCAGGTGAGGGCGCCATTTAGGGATCCCTACTCAATGTCTAACTTGCACGTCATTCAAATTTACAAGTTAGTAAGCAGCAGAGGCGGCAGGCATAATGAAACGGATGAAAGGTGTAGTGTTCAACAGCAATCCTGTTATAAGATGTTTATATTGTTTTGTTAATGTTCAATACTATGCAGCACTGCTCACATTAGAGGGCACCCTTTCTAGCAAGCCAGATAGTATCATAGTCACTATGGTTTTGTTACAGCCATGTGAGCAGAGCTGGCAGCCTTACAGTTTGTGAAATAAAGCCTTCAGCAAAAGCCTCTGTGTGTGTGTGGGTCCAAACTTTACAAAAGGGAACTCAGCAATTACCATCAGCCTAGACCTGCCGACAATTCCAGGGTGCCCTTAGCAGGTTACATCAATGAATCAGAGGCTTTTAACTCCACACAACTCCACACACTGAAAGTCATTCAAACAAATATTTAGGGGAGAAAAACCTGCCACAACTTACACATGATTTAACAAAATGTATATTAATCTATATTGGTCTATCACTGACAAGTAGGGAGTGTTCTGAGGAAAAAAAGTACTGCATTGTGGGAAAAACAACAGATATTTAAAATTTGCACAAAGCTTATTTCATTGGTTTAGTAAATGAGTCTTGCAATCTTCAGGGTCAAAAGAACAAAAACATAAAGAAATGAAAGTGTTTAAAAGTAATTAAAATATGATGTACTGTTGCCCTTCAAAACACTACTATAGTTTATATCACTGATACACAAGCAGCATGTTGCTCATCATCCCCTTTTGATGTTGCTCCCATTTATACAGTTTTGGTTGAGGCGAGTTTTGGAAGCACAGAGACACAGTTTTACTCCAAACAGAGCCTCCTGCAGGTCAGCAGTCCTTCCAAATAGCCAATCACAGTCCTCATTTGGCATCCCCAAAGAACTTTTTTACATGCTTGTGTGGCTCACCAACACTTTTTACATCTGCATATAGATGACAAGTAAAAAAGGATGGGGATCCCTGGTTTCTATAAACAAAGCTGCTGTGTAGCCGCAGGAGCTGCCATCTGCTGTGTGAGCTCCACACAGGTTATTTGGCAGATACTGTAGCAGATAAGTTTTGCTGATTTTATCTATTATCTGCTATGTAACCTGTGCCATTTAGCCCTATTTGAACTTTAATGGCTGCTCCCATGGCTACACAGCAGATTTATTTATATAAACCATAGTAGTATTTCTGAAGCAAACACACCAGTTTAGCCAATGTAAGGTCACTACATTATATTTTTATTATTTTAAAACACTCTAATTTTTGGTGTTATTGTTCCTTTAATAGTCTATAAAAGCAGAAATGAATTGAAGATCAAAAACTACTTTTTCAGCATAGTTGATTTGTCTTTTAAGCTGAACCTTTTCAAGGTCACACTTCTATTCTCCAGGCAGAAGCAAATAACATAAAAGCTCATTTAAGCAATTTTCAGGTTTAATACTGCAGTGAAATACATTAGCCAAATGCTTGGAAAAAGTGGTAAGGTAAATTATAAAAGATTATTACAATATTTTATGAAACACTTTGTATAGCGATCGCAAATTCTCTGCAGTCTTTTTCCATCTGCAGCTGCACTTTCAGTTGTGCACAGAATGCTTGAGAAAGCCTTTTTTTACCTTTTTATTGTTGAAATGGAAGACATTGCTCCTATTGTTTCAGCGGAAAGAGCATAGTATCTCTGCCTCCCATGCCAGCTACAGTGCTACAAAGGAAATCTTGCCTGCTCAGGGTCTCCTTATGACCTATTTGTGACCCAGAGGTCTCTGCTAAGCTGGATTCACAATCCACAGAGCTATTTTGATTCTGATATATTCTGATATGTCTCCAAGGACATCTAGCTCTAACTCCGTTTATATATATAGTGAAGGAATGCTAACTGGCCTGATCGGTATTTTTGACTCTGAGATGGTTTCTAATATTCTGCTTTGACAGGTAATGTATATGATAATCTCCATGCATTTCTTTCAAAGTCAAATCAGTAACACTATGCCCTTAAACTTTAATATACAACTTTATAATAGTATATTATTATGCAGCCATTAAATACATGGAACACAGGTTTATATTCCATTTCATTATACATGGAATAGGAGTCCTGCAGTATGTCCTAAAGACTGCCCACCTTCTATTCCACAGGCACCCGACTCTAACATGGAATACAAGTGTGTATTCCATTACTTTGTTTCCTAAGGAACAGTCTTTCTGCTCTACCTGACTGTTAATGGCATATTTCCTATCTTGCTTACTAATTCTGCATGCAATTTCCCCCACACACAACTAAACAATATACAAAACAAACAATTTTTATCCATATTTACATACTGTTGTGCTTGTAAAACCATTCAGATATACAGAATATATCTATACTGTATATTATATTTTCAAGAGACTACATATTTGTTAGCTAATCATATAGGTTTTGAAGAAGAATTATCTATAATTATGTTATGCATACACACAATGGAGCTTATTAGCTTATGGATCATAGCAAGAATATCGATCCAAATGCATTACTTTGTTAGAATCTATCATGTTATTATTTTTCTTTATTTTTATAGTGCCAGCATATTCTAAAGTGCTTTTACATGATTAAATTGTTCCCCGCCATTGTGGAACTTACAATTTAAGGTCTCTATAGCATTCATACACTATGGTCAAATTTATCAGTGTGGAAAAAAACCTAAATTACAAAAAGAACATAAAGTACAAAATCCTTAAACAGGGTGCTAGCAGCAATGAAACGTAGGACCTCAGGCCTCTGCAAGGCAGGAGTGCTAACCATTATGCCACTATGCTGTTACTGTTGTGTTGCAGTGCATGAGGTCCTAGGCTCAACTGGCAAATTGTCAATCTGAAAAGGGTTTGTATGCTATCCCTTTGCCTGTGTGGGTTTTCTCCAACAATCATTAAAACAAGCAGGTTTCCAAATGAAAGTGAGAGTATATAGCTTCCACAGGGACGAGGGCCAGTGTAAGAAACAAGGAATGACAGCATAATATTTTCGCTCTATATAAAATATTATTATACTATAAATACATGTTAATATTGTCTCTTGTTTTTTCACCCATGCACAATTTAACTGGTTTAATGTTGTGAATTTCAGAATGTGTTTTTTTGATTTAAAAAAAAAACAAAAAACCTGTGCTCCTATTCAAGTGATGAAAGTTGCTTATATGTATATATAAAGCACAGATGGTACAGTTGCTCAAAATTCATAAAGGAAGGTATCAGTGATGTGTAAGAGTGATCTAAAATTCCAAGAGAAGACAAAAGAGGATATTTTTCCTTTTACTGTAGTGCATTTTTCAGTTTATCCTTAACATGCAAATCCATTGCATTGTTCTTATTCCAGTAATTAAGGAGATCAGTAGTTTTAAGACAGAAGATTTACCAGAAGCTCTTTAATTAATTGCCATGTACATGGCAGACCCTAGCCACGAGCAACTTATATTTTAAAACACTGTTGGCCGTACTTATTTTGTTCATCAGCACAAATGTCTTTTATAACTGATTTGGGAAATGTTGGTAATATTGGATTTTAATTACTCCTGGGCTCCTAAAGGCCTCTGCAACATATTGCAGCTGTAAAGAAAAGACCACAATAACTGTTGTCTATAATGAATACACAATTAATTACCTGCAGCAATAGTAATGGCAGAGAGCAGGAATGAAAAATAGCTGTGAAGAATATGTACCTAGATTAGGATTTTGGACTCCAGAGCTGGCTCCGAGCAACGTAAGACAATCAATTAACTTGTGACCTGACCTTAAATAGTAACTACATTTCCACAAAACCTAACTGTGTGCATATTTATATTTTAGCCAACGGGCAAAATAAATAAAGCTTGCTTTTCCATTCCCTATAACCTCAGACACGAACGAAGACAAAGAGTAGGAATTGCTTGTCCAGTACACCAACAAGCGCAGGTTTCAGACCTAAAACACTAAATGCAATGTACAGACAGTGTTTCAAAAAATATCTGTGTATATTCTTGTAATATATCTTTTTTGTTAAGATGCATCTTCCAGGCTTTGCCTTTACTTCTTACCTATTGGACCAATTCATTGGTTAATTCTCCCTTACAATGGCATAGGCAAACAGACTCAGCATATCACAAATCTAACAGACAGTTATGTAATATTTGCAGTGCTCTGTCACAGGCATAAGATGCAGTGTCAGACTGACAGGAGACACAGCCAATAGGATTTAAGTCTGCTGCCAGTACTATGTGTGACATCATATAAGGAATACAAAATACAAATGCATCTGTGGTTTTTATAGGGGTCACTGACCCCCCCCCCCCCACCCCACCAGCACAGGGTCTGTGCGGAAGTGAAGGATCAGCAGAGGGATGATTCTGAGGTAGAGAACTCGGGAACTCTGGGCAGAAGGTGGGGCGTAAAGTCATGGGGGTGATTGGCCAATCGCTGCATCAATCTTCCAGAATCCTGCCCAGTTTTCCAAATTTGGAAAACCAGATAGGTAGTTTTGACCCGGACAGCCCTACCAAAAACCGAGATGTCCGGGTCACAACTGGACAGGTGGCAACCCTATTCTGAAAAAATATCCCTTCAGCTGCAATGTACAAATATGAACAAACCCTCTGTAAGATGCTTTCATATGAACTCTCAATGCCACTCAACCCATGTCAAATTAACAAACAAAGAGGTTAGTGTTGTTTTGCAATAAGGACTTATTTATTGACAGAATATGCTACCCGAATTCAGATTACTCTAGAGGGAAAAGTTCTGCACTGGTCTAATCCGATATAACTTGACCCATTGGCACAAAACCTAGACCCACAACCTACATTTTTAGCTGCTGTCCCTTATAACTCTGGAGATTATCACGTGAAGGAGCCAAAAAGGGGAATGAGAGCCTGTATTGGCACCCTCAGAGTTGCTGACCTGCCAAGTGATGAGTGAATTTTTTCGCCAGGCCTGGATTCGTTGCAAAATTCTGCATTTTTTGTGAAACTGCCACAAAAATCCAGATTGCAGATTGAGGAAAAAGTTGCGGTCGCTTCAAAAAAAGCCACAGTCACGTAAAAATAGTAATGGTTGCATCAAATAAGTTGGAGCAATAATAAGTGGTTGTAATAAAAAAAAGTCTCACACAGCAAAAAAGTTTGTGGTAGCAGCCTTTGGAAATTTTCAGCAGTATGACAAATTTTTAAGTGAAAAGGAACACATTCACTCATCACTACTGTCAACCTGCACTCCTATCTGCATTTCCAGCCAGCAACCCACCTATAAATATAATGCATGTAAGTAATATATCTGTCTTTGCCAAGTTTGGTCACTTATGTGCAGCCAAATCAAGCTGATCTGGCAATTAGATCATAACAAAGGCCCTTGAGGAAAGGAGAGTATCAATGTGGCGATGTGATCCTTGTCTGACAAGATTTTCATACCTGCCTAGATAGATGTCTGGCCTATATTCTGTGAGATATTTGTTGAAGAAGCCATCGGGATGAGCCCATACACGTGCAGAGATGCTGCTGTCTTGGTACGAATTGGCTGAATAGGCAGATTCAATCTGCCTGTCCATGTGGCAGGCCACAAAGGCAAAAATCCAATCATAAACGAAGGTGAAACAAGCACACGAGGTGAGATGTGCCAGCAAGTGTAGGGGGAGCTAGTGAGCAGGTTTGCAAGGGTGCAAGGGTGTGGGCCTCAGAGGGGGAGAGCGGCCTTGGGGTGCATCACTTCACAATCCACTCCTGCCTGTCTATGCCTAGCCTATGAGTAAAAGAAGAGTTTTACTTTTTTTGTTCCTCACTGGTCAAAAGTATATATGAACCAGGTATATAGGTTGTTGGTATAGACCATAAGCTACAAAGAACATTGCATGACTTTTTAAAATGAGCCCTTGAAACACTGGCGATTATTCCATGAAGTTATACTATCACAGTGTGGTACAACAATAAAACAAGCTCTAGTGGTTCTTTAACAGTAACCTGTAGTGCTATTTGAAGGTAATAAGCAAACAATAAAGCACAGCAGTGAGCACATTATCAGCAGCATTATCAACAGTGTTCAATGAACCCTACAATTACACATTTTAATAAACCCTTTCTCTTTTAATATAGCTATAAATTATGTATAGTTCTTGCCTTCACCATATTTATTTTGTTTTCTTTATTATATTCATGGGACTTCTAAGCTATTACTCCAGAAATATAAGCAAAATTACTATTTGCCATATAGTTCAACATTCACTATTGTATTTACTTTTGTACAATACAAATGCTTGGTAAGGAGTTTCGATTTACTTGCAGGTATTTTTTTAAAATAATTTTACATATTTTGCACACAAATAAGCAAACGTAGGATGCTGATTTGTAATTTTACCCATATTTCATATATGTTAGTGAGCATCAATAACTAATTCTTTGATGACCTATGCCATCAAAAGAGATCTCAGGACATCAATATAAAATACATACAGGTTTGTCACAGCAACCACAATTAGTTTGTTAGTAGTTGGGTTTATTAGATTTATATTTTGAACTCTTTCTCAGCAAAGCCATTCTTGTTGTGCTCCGAGCCCTCAGCTTAACACTTGTCTTTGATCATGTTGGTTTGTACAGGGCCCTTGTTCTACTCTGCACCCTCTATGCTTGCTGCATTAGGTGTTATTGTCTTATGCTGCATTCCAGTTTTTTATATAAAAACCTGAAAATTACTAATGGTCATAACTAAAAGAAGGTATACTATGTATTTAAGCTAACTAATAAGTCCTGTTATATGTTCCTGATATATTAATACAAAGCGGTCCCCTTAAAGGAGCAGTATACCTGCTTATGCAATATGTTCAATAAATGGGGTTTCTACTGAGGTAGATCATTTGCAAGGTAGATCTTTTGATTACCAGTATATAACCAGTATACAACCCCACCCTTCCCCCTTTGTTGTGACTGTTTTGTTTGCAGCATCCATTATGCAAGGTAATTATTTATGCACTTTTCCCTGTTTGTCTTGTTTAATACAAAAAAATATAAAAAAAAAACTCTAGATATTTTTAGGAGTTAAACAACAGGTAAAAAGTGTGTTTTGCACAAGCCCTCTTCATTGCAGTTACAGTATGTTGAACATGGGGGTATACTGCCCCTTTAAGCATCTTTTCTCCATTTTTTTCTTATTAAAAACCCAGTAGATAACATGCTCATAACAAAATCAGCATTACCTAACTGATGGTAGGAAACACGATATCAAGATATTGATAGGGATATCAAGATGTAACAATGAGAACAGGAAAAGCCAAAATACAATATGGTCCAGCTGTAAAACTTATCTAGAATACTAATTTTAATAAAGTATTGATTGAGTATTTGATGTACTATTAAGATAAAAAGAAAGGTTTAACAGTTACATAATTGATTCAGGTTGAAAAATACCCAAGATTAACTCCTTTCTTCACTCCAGCTCATTCTTCCCCAGCTCATTAATATCTTCCTTAAGGACTGGAGCCCAAAACATCACTACATACTCAAGGTGAGGCCTTAGCAGAGATCTTAAAGAGAGTACTTCAATCATTTTTTAAGATACTTTCTAACACGGCCTAAAGTCTTTTGGCCACAAAACCCCCAAATCTTCCCCAATTAAGGGTACCCAAACACACTTTGATTTAGTGTATAACTAGCATTTATGTTATTTCTACCAAAGTGCATAACCTTTTATCAAAACTTAACTTTATTTTCCAGTTTGCTGCACAGTTCTCCAATTTAATCAAATCTTTTTGCAAAGTGGCAACATTTTAAAATAAACATTGCTTACAATGCCCATCTCTAGTTCATTTATATAATATCATTTATATCTCAAGTTCATTTATATAAACAAAAGAACCAAAGTCAGACCCCTGTGGTACAACGCTAACAACACTGGTCCAATTAGAAAATGTTCCATTTACCAACACTCTTTGTAATCCATCTTTCAGCCAGTTCTTTATCCAAGGTCAGTATTTCTTAATTTAATCAGTAACCTTTTTCTAAAAATAGACTTAATTTAGCAAGTTTTATTTTATATATTTGTTATTATGGATATACAGCTGTTATTTTGCATGTACAGATTTGATTATTGAACTAGACTGGCCTACATTGCAAACTGAATCAAGCTAGTTTTTTCATCTGTTATAAAAAATATCAATAACTGTGCGTTAAAGTAAAATTAGGAGGCGGTATAGATATGGGACCTGTTATCCAGAATGCTCAGGACCTGGGGTTTTCCGGATAAAGGATCTTTCTGTAATTTGGATCTCCATAACTTAAGTCTGCTAAAAATCCTTGAAATATTGAATAAACCCAATAGAATTGCTTTGCCTCTAATAAGGATTAATTATATCTTAGTTTGGATCAAGTACAAGGTACTGTTTTATTATTACATAGAAAAAAAAGGAAATCATTTTTAAAAATTAGAATTATTTGCTTATAATGCCTTCCCATAATTTGGAACTTTCTGGATAATGGGTTTCCAGATAAGAGATCCCATACCTGTACATGGTGAATGATGAGTATATGAAAATGCATCTTATTTTTTGCCATTGTTACCTCCCCTTTCTATCTTTAAATTGGGGGAGTTGGATTAAAGAGAGATATGCCCAGGCTTACATGCAAGGAGGACTTTATTATACAAGGTATGACTGAGAACAACCTTCCACAATTGCTTTAAAGAACCAAAGATGTAGGGTAAGGTTTCATTCTTCTACATTGCTTAGCATTGGCAATATTTGCCACAGGCCGAGCATTTCCCAACCTTTCTTATAGGAAATCATATAATCAGACTCTGGCCCTAAAATAGTCAGATACCATTATATGAATTAGGTTTCTTGGCATGGGGGGATACAGAGTGGAACTGGGGATATCCACACTCGAGGTATGTTCAGTCAGCACCATCTATCTCACTAGCTACTTAGCTATTTAAATTGTAGCCCATACATTATTTTACTTTTATTTCATTCTTGTTCAAATGTTAACGTATATAACGTATAATAAAAAGAATCTTACTGTCATTGCATTCCTCTTGGAACAAGTTGTAAAACTGAAAACTGAACACATAGGGGCACATTTACTAACCCACGAATCCGAATTGGAAAAATTCCGATTGGAAAACGAACATTTTGTGACTTTTTCGTATTTTTGGCGATTTTTTCGGTGCCTTTACGACTTTTCGGAAATTGTCGAAACTTTTTCGTTACCAATACGATTTGCGTGAAAAAACGCGAGTTTTTCATAGCCATTACGATACGCTCGTATCTTGTCGCGACTTTTTCATATTGAGCGCTCGTAAGCGGCGGGCGAAACTTTCAGACTTAGCATGATTTTGGAAGCCTCCCATAGGACTCAATGGCACCCTGCAGCTCCAACCTGGCCCAAGAAAAGTCACCATACTGAAGCTTGAATGAATCCGAATCTTTCGTACTCGGCGCGAAGGCTATGAAAAAGTTGCGACTTTTCGTGCAAGTAGTAACGCTACGAAAAAAACGCCAAATTTTGCGCAACATTGGGAATGGCAACGAAAAAGTCGCGTCAATTTTCCGAAAAATCGCCAACTACCAATCATTACGAAAAAAACGCAATCGGACGCATTCGGCCCGTTCGTGGGTAAGTAAATGTGCCCCCTAGAATTGCTTTTGTAATCATTTTGAGGATGAGAGCAAATAACATACGTAGCAACACAAAGGAGCACAAGTTCAGCAGTTTTTCCATTAATTCTTATGATGCTTTACAGCATTACTGACAGGACAACTAATTTTGCAGCTAAAAAGCAAATTCTAATCTCATTTTAGAAGCAAAAATGATCATACCAACGACTTATTGTATGACTTGGAGACTTTTTCTTTGCAAATGCTTAACTAGGTACAGAATATTTTCTTTTGTTGAATGGCTTCTGATTAATTTAAATAAATTATTAAAATAGGTACATTAAGGATACAGAACAATTGAAACCTAAACTTTAGACTAGTGATGAGTGATTTCCTCATTCCAACTAAAAAATTGTGAAACCACTTAAAAACTTGCAAAATGGTGACATTTTGCTGTAATTTTGCCAAACACATAGGAGTCAATGGGAATTTTTTGTCACATATTTTCTTGCGCATAATACATCAGAGCCAATGGGTGTTTTTTTTGAGTCAATGGATAGTTTTTCTCCGTTTTTTTTTATCTCATACCAAATGCATTTTACGAGTCAATAGGCAATTTTTTTAGTTTTTTTTTCCCAAATGAAAGAAAATGCATGTAAAATTCCACTCACAAATACATTTCTTATGCCTACTGTAGATAATGAGCTTTTGTTTCACTCTGTCCTGTCATCTCAAGAAAACTCTTAGGTTACAACTGAGTTACTCCTGAGCCGTGTGACTGGATTGACTGCTGAGTTAACAGCTAAGATAATAAGTCATGGCAACATCACAATCTCTCAATTCCATTTCCACGGCTCTGTAATTTAAAGCATAAAACAAACCCTGATCCAGGTGGACTAACTCATATTTAACAAATCAGTAGTGGTAGAACTACTGCTATTGCCTTCCCAGTATATAATACATTGGATGATTAGTTATTACATGGGAAAAACTGTCATTTTTCAGTATACAACATGTATTATTAAAGGACAGGCACCCAAAAGCTTAAAGTAAAACCCAGGGTCACTCTGGGTTTGAGCACTGGGGCAAATTTTGCACACGTTATTACATAACCCACTTTTTGCATTAACAAAGCTTCATATTGCAGATATTCTTTAAACCATTAATTTAATATGCATCTTTATGGTTTTGTGGATAAAATCACTCATTGGATCAGATTCAATTCAGTGTTATTTGTAATACAATGTCATGTAGTTGAAAGCAGTACCAACTCAGTCACAAACCCAGTGACATTACTCCCACAACCTCAGTATTTTAGCATGGTACTAAAAATGGAGTAAATAATCTAGAAAGTGGTCCAAATGGTGGCACTGGTAAGCACACAAAGCCACCTATGCTCAGATGAAGATAAATGGAAAAACATGCCCTCTTGTAAGTACAAAGAATGACTGTAGAGCTAAGAACAGCTTGTCAAGAGGTAATAAGAAAAAAATTATTATATGTGTATTTCCAAAGGACAAAATCACCTTTTGTATAAAAAATTTCTGAAGATCGCAAATATCATGAAAATGCCTACGAAAAAATCGTATTAGTCATGATAACATCGTATTGGCGATCCGAAATTTTTCGTACCGAACAATTTTAAACATAGGGAAAACCTTTCCGACTTCTGTGCATGATTTTGGAAGCCTCCCATAGGAATCAATGGCACTCTGCAGCTCCAACCTGGCCCAAGGAAAGTCCGGATAACGAAGCTTGAATGAATCCGAAACTTTCGTACTTGGCACGATAAAAAGTTGTGCAAGGTACGAAAAAGTCACAGAAGATACGCTCGGAGTGTTCGTACATTAATAAATGTCCCCCTATGTGTGGCATTAGCCTTACAAATTTATTAATCAGTGGCCATTTATCCCAAAAATAGCAAAACCACAGAACATCAGTTAAAAAACAATACAATACTAATGAAAGGTAGTCTTGAGCTAACCATTGAGCTGGGGCAAGTGAGAGCAAGCAGGCAGACATCTGGTGTCTTTGACTTTCCCACCCATACTACATGGCATGGCTTTTGGTCAACATCTTTTAATTGTTTACTAACCAAGTCAAAATCCTTGTCAATGACAAAGTAATATATTATTTCTATTTATAGTTTTTTTGTAGAGGTTAGGCATGGAGGTCTACATTATGTGACCTGTAATAGGATTCCCCAGTATTCCAGATAATAGATCTAACACTTGTAATTCATCCGATAAGTATCTGACAAGGTCCTGTCCTGGGTCAGTCATTACATTCAGACTGGACTCACTGCAGGATTCGATTTGCTTGGTATAACAGCTACAAAAATGATTTATTAAGACTTGTGTTGCCTAATAAGAACATTCATTTCTGAAGCAAAAAGCCAATGTGCAACATCTGCTTTTTAGGATTACAATTTATTGAGCATGCATTAACATTCTAAGCAAATGGATCTTTGGCAACAGCATGCCATAAACATAGAATTATTTATTGCACTTAAAATGCTTTCTGCACTTCTCTATCCCTTTATGCATGGGCTGCATGCACAGTGTGGAGGAAAATGAAGGCTGCTTTTGATCTCCTACATAAGCAGAAAGAACATTATTAAATCTTTGAAAAGTAATTGATTAGAGTATGTATGTATTCTCAGTTCAGATATTTCTTGTTTTATACATCTGTTTCCTTTGATAAGTGCAAAAAACTGTTTTCGCAATAAAGTTTACTAATTACCCAAAAGGCTAGTTTTAGCAGATTCTATTGATCTCTTCAAAAAACTTTAATGCTCTGAAAATCAGAAAAAAACACACATACACTTTTCATGGCAGCACTAATGATAATGCATTCCTTTTCATATGGCTCTTTGCAAGTTGCCTACATAATGTTCTGTGAATTCGTTTTTTTTTCATTTTTTTTGCTTTTGACTGCTTTATGTTCTTATTTTACCCTTCTTTTGAGCTTTAATGACAGATTTCTTGAATTTATCTAGGTTTCTGTTAAAAAAAAATTCTACGGAATTAAGAATATTATGTATATATACGTTTTGCACAGCTTTCTCAAAGGCTCATTTTCAGATGGCATCCAAATAAGTTATTTTAAAAAAGTGCAGTAATATGTGACAACCTTAATTTAGATGTTACCACTACCCTTCTAAGACTATTATGTGTGCCTAGCCTTAAATTAAATAATGCACCCATATTGTAAAACATAGGGATATTAGAAGTCAACTTGGAGTTCCATGACCATAGAAAAGCACAAGGCTGAAGGCTGAGTGCTTTTATACAGATCATACAGATATATACAGTATACTGCATATATTGTGGCATAGTTGGAAAAATCATAGAGGGAAGGTATATCCCTCCCAGAATCCTCTATGAAGCAGCACAGAGGGGTGTGAAATGATTTGGTCTGTGCAGCTGCGAGGGCTGATTATCCTCACCTGTAGTTAAAAGGTGCTCCAAGAGTATTGTGTCTCTATGCTCTGTCGTGGGAGAGAGGTGAGACACTGGAGCTGCAGTTCAGAACTGCTTGGAAAAGTGTGTTTGGTGAAAGAACTATTTGCTGCACAGTTACCTCTGAGCCTGAGGAATATTTATTCACAAGAGGTAGATTTCCTAGTAGCAAGGACCAGCTACTATATGTTGCCCTAAAGGCTTGGGACTGAAGTGCAGCCGCTTCTGAGAAAGCACAGGGATTCTACAAAAGACTGTGAGTGTATCCTGCATTTACTTGTGTTGGTTTAATCTCAAGTGGGGCTGTGTGTGTCCTGTGAGAAGGACTTTGTTTCGGCAAGACTGCTACTTATTTGTTATATTTGAATATTGCTGTACAAACTTTCTGCCAACCCTGCTGTGTTAAATAAATTCACACACCAGAATTCAGCTCAAAACCCTGTGTACCTGTCTCTTATCTGTGTGAATAGAGCTGCGCTTCTACTTAAGGGCTAACCCCCCACAATATCTATATACAGTATATTTTTATAAAATATATATATATATAAGATATATATCCTCCAGTTAACTTATAAATGTTCAAAGTAATAACTAGTGGTAACTGACACCGGCACATTTTTGTTAGCCAAAAAATAAATTGTAACAAAGCATAAAAATTAACAAAAAGGTGAAATTTTTCAGTTATGTATTGGAGTCAATTGAGAAGGCTAACTAACATTGTGGTCGTGATTTAAGCTCTGTAGTAGCATATACACTTCTTTTTACTTTTGTACACCTGTTCGTCTTCATTGAAAAAAATAAATGCCTCCCATATTGCCAATTTCTTTCAAGCACAACACCCAGACAGCTTCTTAGGGGATGGGCTGGACTCTGATCCCATTGGTTGATGTGGAAGGCAAAGGGCACATAATAATGGCTATGTTTTTTATGGCACAACAGACAAAGTTTATTTTTTTGTAATAAAATAGAATGCATGACAAAACTATAATTAAAGTGTAATTAGCAGACATTTTTACTGCTGGTGAAACCAATGGAACTGTACTAGGTGAAAAAGTTTGGTCATCCCTAGAAAAATCTAGTACTTGAATATTTGAATTTGAGGTTGAATAGGGACACATTTGCACTGACCTGGCAATGTATTGTCACAAAGAGAGGTTTAGTCCATGATGGATAAAATGTTAATGTCAGAATGCTTGTCACTTTGCCTGTAGCAAGGGGATGACATCCACAGCAGCAGCTATAGGCATTTTTTAAGGAGTAGAATACAGGAGGATAATCCAAATTACGATAATCAAATTAATATAAAACATGCACTTTTTTTACCCACTTTTTTTTCCTTTCTATTTCGAATATAACTCATCAGTACCAGAAATAAAAAGTGCAATGTGTCAGCAAGCCACAATGGTTTGTTCTTTTGTCAGCTTGTTCCCTGATTTCTCTCTGTCCATGTTCTTATTTTTACTTGTCAGAAATCTGTTTGTGCAATTGCAACATTTTTTCCAGATGTTCAGACTGCTATAAGTCACTGGCATATTTTATTAATTTCCTCTTGTAGATTATACCTGACATTTATAGTGTGATTCCTTTAGAAACACATGAACTACTCGTTCAGTCATTAAACTGTATTTTAGAACACTGTTGTTTTCCCATTTGCCTTTCAGTATATTTAAGTAAAATTTAAGGGCACACATACATGTTAGGTCACATCAGCAAATTAAAGGAAAACTCCACGCAATGTAGATTGCCATAAAAATACATTGCTTAAACAAGCTCATATGTAAAACCCTGCTTTATCTAAATAAACCATTTTCAGAAAAATATACTTTTTTTGTAGTATTTGGTAGTGGCTAATCAAGGCCCGCCTCCTGGGATTCACAGTGCACACAAACAAATACACACAAATGTACTTTAATTACACTATTTAACTATTATAAATATAGTTTCCTTCAGTCTTGGAATTACACAATCACAGCAAGCAGACAGGTGCCATTTTGTGGGCACTGTTAGTAAGGCTAGCTTTACATCATTCCAAAATCTTGTGTTTGTGCCAGAATGAAGGACCTGATGCCCAGGCCCATGCACTGGTTACACAATTAGATTGTGAGGAGGGAGGGGAAAGCGAGAATGGCAGTGACATCTAGGAAGTGCTGCATGGAATGTTAGTTATTGTCTGCCCCGCCTCTATGCCTAAGGCACTATATGATTGACAGCTAGGATTTTAAATGCCTTTATAATGGGTATGGATGTGTTAATAAAAAAAAAAAAAAGGAATTGTGGTTTCATGTTTAATTGTAAAAGGACTTTTATTCATACAGCTTTTTAGGTCTGGGTGGCAGGTCCCCTTTAAATGGCAGTGTTACTGTATTGCTACCTACTGGTTTTTCCCCGGTTTCTTTCCTTTTCTTATTATTCTTACTTTTAAAAATACATAAATATTAAGATTTGTCAAGGTGGTTCAAGGGCAATATTTACTGACGTGTAATGAAAGCAATTTTCCCCTCATAATATAAAAAATAAATAAATTGCTTTCTCAAGACCTACGCAATATGATATTGTCTTCAGTTGTACCCGACTATAGGAAAACACCTAGGTGTAAAATGGAAGATCCTTAATGTATACAGATTCAAAAAACTGTTGTGCTGGAACTTATATCTCTGCCTTGATTTTTAACTCTGGCAAAGTATGAGGTATTGGCAAGTTTTGCAGTCAAAACCACCACTTACACCAGTTCACTAGCAGTGACCCTGAGAAGGTGGGAAATTAGAAAGAATGGCATGCAAAGTATTATTACGACAGGAATTCATGAATCAGCACACTATTAATAGACTGAATACATTTGGAAGAGGCTATTAATCTCAATGACAATGCCCTTACAGTATTCTGCCATTCAGCCACTAAACAAATGATGATGTCTTGGGATCTTCAGATTTGAAGTGAATTTATTTTGGGGCACTTATGCACGCTGCATTTAGCTTTGCTAAATCCTTTACCTCTTATGAGAGTAAATTATATTTCATTTAAACCATGTGAGTGAATCTTAATTTTCTAGATCCTTAATGTGGATGAAATATTAAACTTGGTCCATGTTTTGTGATATAAAACTACTGGGTGCTCAATTTAAACATGATTCAACTAAGACCTGTATGTATTGTTCTGTACATTCTGATATTTAATTTACAGGTAAAACAAGTTTACTGTCCAGGAAATAACATTTGTGATATTGGATTAACTTAGTTTCATTGTTGAGTTAACCCAAACAGGATGTGCCTAATTCGGGGCAGTGTACCCCCTGTTCTTTATCTAAACTACTGCTATATGTTAGTATTTGTATGGTAAGTATTGCAATTGAAATATGAGTTATATAAGTGTTAAAATCAAAAGGCATTCAAAGAGAAAGATACTATAGACTGATGGATTATATTGGGGAAATTACAATCCAAAATGTAGTTATTAATGCCATGTTTGAGCAAAAGAAGGGAGCTTGAGATAATTGCTTTGGAAGAACAGTATGTTGATGGAGAATAAATTATTTTGGGGTTTTTCTAAAACATTTTTTAGAAGTCTTACCAGTAGAGCTTTACAGAGTATAGTTTTGTTACAGAATGCCTAAGTACCGACTACAGAAACAAAGAGGCATGGCTCATATTGGAGACCAAAAGGCTTCTAGCTGAATACATTTTCATCATGGTGAACTGAAATCGCCCAAATATGGAGCAGGTGAGGCTCCAGACAACCACTAATAACCAAAAAAATGCAAAAAGCAATTGGTAAGGAAATCTTTTTCCTTTTTCTTTTTGTTTTCTCTTTTTTTTTTTCTTCTTCCATGCCTCTTCTAAATTTGCAAAGAAAAGTACAAAAAGAAAACTGACACAAACACAAAACAATAATCATGTCTGTTTGTCGTCACCTAAACCTGAAAGACATCACAACAGCATGCTTGGGATAACACTGGAGAAGTTTAAGAGCCAAATTACCAAACAGAGCTGAAATTATTCTAGTTGCCATAACAACAACAACACATTTGTTCTGTGATGATGGCCTTGATTATATCAATTTGAAATGATCAACACATAATTTTAGAAATGCAACATTCAGTGATGGAAGTACAAAATGTACTCATCCCTATTTAATTCTTCCAAAGGAGCACATGCAAAGTGATCAAAAAATTAAGATATGGCTATTTACTAAGACAGACTTTTCATCACAGCAATTTTACTTTGTAGCAGAATGTTTTTTTTTTTTAAATGTGCTACATTAAAGATACTGGAACCTTGAAGTACCCTGAACAAAAGAAACAAAGCTTTTTAACTGTTGTCAGAATGATTGGTAGATTATGTAATGTTCTTGTGATATCAGATCAGCTATGTTCTGACTTCTGTAAATCTACAATTGTACCAGTATATAAGGAGATACCAATGTGCCTCTCTCTGCAGTAGCCTTCAACTTTTTTTCTGGATATAGTTGTCACTTAATTCCTAGTGGGTTCCATGTTCCATGCAGCTCATTTGGTTTATATAAATGGCATACTGGGGTAGGTGTAATAGAAGCTCCTGAGCAGTGGTGTTAACCTGATTTTTTTTTTTTTTTTTTTTTTTGCTAGTTTACTAAGACTAAGTTTTTCTCCAGCATAGTAACTCAGAACAAACAACCATAAATAAGTTTAAAATAATAGCATTAGAAGATTGTTAATAGCTGGACTGGGTGAAATGTGCCTATTTGTTCGGCATCGGAAGTTTTCTGGTTATGGACATATTTGTATTTTGGAGCTTAACAATTATAAGGCATTTTCCTATTTCAATTTGGGGGATGTCATTGCTATGTCTTAGGGCTTGCTATATAATTGATTTCCAGATAAAATCTCATGCCTGTAACAGTAAATGAGCAGTCTGGATTTTAAATGTAGGAAGAGAATTTTATAAAATCTATACATGCTTTTATAACATCAATTCTACAATACATTTACAATACAGATGTTTTAAAGCTTACATTTCTGACATACATATTGATATATAGTGATTGAAATTGCTCTGTGTATTAAAAGCACAATCTCTGTTTCAGAATTGTCTTTAGTTATTTGTCTTCCCATTGGATTTCCAAGAACCCTTTCTTGATCCATACACATACTGCTTATTAAATGTGAAACCATTCCACACAGTCTGGGCATATTACAGTGTTATAATAACAAAGTAAAAGTCACACCTGACATAACACATCTACTTTCTACATCCAATTAGCAGGAGATGATGTGCAGATAATGTGAAATTACAATCTGGCTTAGCAGAAATCTACCTTCTTTCTGTCTAGAATTTGCATTTGCTTCCAAAATTAGAGCTTCGAAAGCAACTATTTAGAACAGCACAGAAGTCACAGCAGATCTGCTCTATAGCCAGTATTTATTTGATGAAAGGGCAAATGAATCAAGTCTAAATTGTTAACTGAATAGCAATCACGAAATTAGACACCCCTTTATATTAATTAATGATGTATTTAAAAAAATAGCTTTATGGAAAGCAAAGCATCAATTGAATTATAGTGCATTGGTGTAACAAGAAATAATAAAGTATTATGATAGCATGCACAGATCCTACTCAAGATTAGGATATGTATTTGAGTGAAATAAATAAGAAATGTGTTTTTAAAAGCCTCATACAAGTGCCTTGCATATAAATGCATATTATGCAATCATAATAATACCCTCCCAATCACAGTCTTTGAAAAGATATTCAGTGGAAAGATCAGTGGACCCCCAATGTAAAGTCTATAAGGCAGATATGTAAACAAATATATGGAATCTTTCAATTCTATGTATTGAATTGGGGGTAATGGAGGGAGCTCTATGGAGCCCCTTACTATATCATCAGTGGGGAAAATGTTCATTATAAATACTGTATATATGAATATAAATTACTAACCTTTTATCACTGTTCAGCTGGAGGCACATGTCCATAGTTTCCTCTTTACCATTGTGGAACCACACTCCCACGCTAAATACAATGGATAACAAAAAATACAACTAATTAATAGAATTTTACATTTCTCTGAGTTTCTACAGGACAGTCAATAAAAGCTCTTTGGAGCTCATTCATGACCGAAAATAAAAGGAAGGGCAGGAAAGAAATATGGTTGCCAAAAGTTTGTGCTGATTCACAGTGTATCCTCTATTTCAGTAGAAAACGGGGGTGTTCTCATGTCCCAGGTGGATCAGTAAAGTCAGTTTCACCTCTAAATAAAAGATAAGTATTGTGATTGACTGAAACGGGTTTTCAGATCTGAAATTAATAGTTTAGTGTGTCTCTGTGTGTTGCCTGGCATTGCTGGTGAACCTAAGGTTCTGATTCAACCCACTTGCTCGCTGGAATGCCATAATAAAATTCTACCTTTGGTACTCTGAGAAACCCTTCCCCAATAGTTTCTGTTATATCAACGCATGCAGATCCTTTAAGACTACAGGCACTGCATTTTTACTTTACATAAAATATTTCCCATGTGTCATAATAATGTCCTTAGCTTATACATTAGGTACATTTACACAGTTTTGCAACTTGCAGTTTAAAAAACAGCTAGGCCAGTATATATTAAAATCATGCTGCTGAGTTGTAAGTCATTAGAAACTGGCTAGGTCCATCCTGTTGAGAGAGCTTCATAATGTAGCACAGTATTTCCAATATTCTATTGATATATAGTTTATGTACACCATCATAAAAATAAATTAAACCTATTGCTTTCATTGTATTACAGTTCTAAATTTATACTAAAATAGGTAGGCTTTTACAATCTGTTTAAACAAGCACATCAATTTATCAAGCAAGAAAGACCAATTACTCAGCAAACATACAAAGCATAATCTGTCATAACTAAAGAACCCAGCCGTTTGTCACAGCAGCATTAAATTGTAATGCATAAATTGCTGTTGAATTAGTATTGGGAATTAAAAGGAGGAATAAAGAGCTGCATATATTTTAGATTGGATTATAAAGGTCAAATCTACTTGATGGTATTCCTAAAATCCAATTTCACTAATGAAAAAGGAAAAGAAAAACACTGAATTTAAACAAATTTCTGCAGAGCCCAACTGACCTTAGTATTCAGTGCTGGACTGCCATTGCTTTATTAGTAAAGAGCCTGAAGAATTGTTTGTTAATGATTTAATGAATGGAAGGTAAGGGACATGCCATGTATAATATGTAGGAAATACATTTATTCCATGTGAAATAATATGCAGGAGAACTTCTAGAATTGTTCCAAGTGAATTTAACAGTCGCATATCCCTACATTTATTTATATTCTTTGAACAGTAATGTAGTGAAAACAATGGCAGGACCCAAAGTGTGATTTCCAAATATACTAACTACTAGTTTAAGTCCACTTTTCCTCTTGGAGAAGACCTAATCCTATTTTTCTAGTATTTTTACTATATTCCATAATTTAACCATTTTATAATTTTTGCTTATGTATAAAGTTATTTATTAACAAGTTAAATAAAAATGGACCCAATAGTAACCCTGTGGGACCCCACTAAGAACAATACCCAAGTAAAGAATTTACATTGACAACCACCATTTGTACAGTTTTCATATCCATGTACAAACGGCATCACCAACAAACCAAATTCTTTGGCAAACTCGCTTATGATATTTTCTTCTGTTTTTTCCCCTTACTCCCTGCCAGTCACTCTTGTCTTTCTCCTTTTTTGCTTTTTTTCCACCCTTTTTATTTTCCCGTATATTTCTTTAACCATCTATTTCTTTCATCTATTCATTCATTTTCTCAATCTTATACATCCTTTCCTAATTTCATTTCTACTGTACTTTAATTTCTTACACTGTTCTCCCAATCTCACTGTACCCTTTATCATACCCCTTTACATTTTGTTCTTCCTTCCTTTTATAGTTTTGTTTTATCTTTTTCTCCCCTTCTGTTTTTTTTTTTTTTTTTTTATTTCTGTCCTATTTACACTCCTCCTTCCATTTGATTTTACATGAAATTGGTCAGTGGAATTGACCATAGGTTAAATGCAAAAGTAAACAAAAGTAACAGGCAGAATGTTCTACAGGCCCAGCAGTAGCAGAAATAGCTAAAGGTGGGCATATATAGGTCAATAAAGCTGCTGACTTCTCATCGAGTTGGCAGTTTATTGCCCTGTGTATAGGGCCATCTGATGGTAATACATCTATCAAGCAAGTTATTAAATCTAGTCGTAAGGAATGCATTGGGGCATCATGATCCAGTTGGTGGCGATACAACCAGATCATCCTGATTTGGGCCAACATGTTTGTGGATATTTCTCAAAACAATTCGCCATTGGCAGAATGCAGAGATTTGCAAATCCATGCCTGGCAAAAAAATTTGCTCATTACTATAGACTACTATTGTATGCCCAGCTTTAATTATTATATTACATTTCTTTTGATGGAAACATTTTGCAGTGCAATGTTTGTAACAAATGTACTATCATATAATGATATTTATTTAGTTCAACAGTTAGATAGCACAGATATTAAGAAACACTGCTTTAATTTACTGACATTTATAATTTTGGAATAATTTTGTTCCATTAATTTATTGCAATCAAATAATCACTTGATTATAGCAACAGTTTTTATTTAATGTGCCATAAAACAATAATATATTTTGCAAGACCCAAAACGAATCATAAATAATTTTGTGTTTATTTGTTCAAGTTACGATGACAATTTTACCGCAGCAAATATCTGTTTAATATGTAAACGTCTTGTGATAGCAGTTTGAAACTAAGCCATACTAGATCTTCTCCGATGCTGCAGTGATAAGTTATGTATGCAAACATGGTGCAAGAAGTCTCACCTTGTGTATAACACACTAAAGCAAAAATTGTAAAATTACTTTTCAGGAAGATATATTTGCTGTAACGTATCCATAAATAAGAGAATTCCATTTCAGAGTAATAAATAAAGTCTATGCTAGGTGGTACATATATTTAATGACCTGTTGTGTACAGAGTGTTTTCTATGGGAGAAATAAAACTTGTACAGGTATGGGATCCCTTATCCGGAATACCCTTGGTCCCCAGCATTCTGGATAATGGGTCCTATACCCGTACAAAAAAAAAGAATTCATATATATATATATATATATATATATAATATATCTATATTATATGCATTTTGCATATTAATTGTTCATAGTGTATTTTTAAGGCCCTCCTAAAGGTTAACACTGCTCACTAGTAATGATGCATGAATCAGTCCTGTTTTATTCTGCTGAAAAATTTGTGAAGCTGTAGGAAAAAAAAAAAAATAGCAAACATTCATGAAATGCTTTAAAATCGATGGGCTTTTTACTGCAAATTTTTCCACTACGGCTTTTTTAAGGTGACTTTTTCCAGGTAGCGTACATTGGATTCTATGGGCATTCTTACGCACCGACTTTCTATGGGTGTTTTTACCTCTGACTTTTTTTACATGCAGAATATATTGGAGGCTATGGGGCACATTTACCAAAGGGCGAATTGTCTTTTTCTGACAAAAATTTGCCAAAAAGATTTCCATCGTATTCGTCGATTTACCTATGGGCGAAGGTGACTTTTCACTTGAGAAAAAGCTAAGCGCTAGAGGATTTTCACATCTTTTTGCCAGTCGAATTTTCGCCCAGACAAAATTGAAAATTCCTGCTTTCCAACAAAAATGTTGTATCTGGCGTCAAATTGTTGTAAATGTAAAACATATTTGACTTAAATTATTTTTAATACGTCCTGTATTGTTAATGACTGTGCATTTCACACATGCTTTGCTGCCACCCTCCCACAAAGGTGTTTTTTTTTAAATGCCTGCACCCGAGCGCATTCCATTCATTTGGGTGCAGGCACATGTAGGAGGTGTAGGGCGGTATTTTTGGCAAGTGATTTTCCACTTGTCGAAAATATCCGCCCTATGCCTCGTCTGGCATTAGCCTTATCTTAACCTGTTAATTTTTGTGGTTAATTTTAAAGTCATTAACATGTGTATACTGTTAGTCCAAGTATTAATGCACTCAGAAATGTCAACCCCTGTGTTGCAATTTGTTAGAAATAGCTTGTTAATGTTGTTGTTGAACTGTACCTATTATTATTTCTGGGTCTGACTTTGTTCTTACTACAGCTGATAAGAGAGTTAGTCTTCCTTTTGGTTCCATGGACATTTATAAAATAATTGGGCACTTTTACCAAGTTCAGAAACATTAATAAATACACATATCTGTCCCATATATAGCCACTGATTTAAATTAACACTAGATAGTGCCACTAGAGATAATTTGCTAGGAAATGTACAAGCTGTCAAAAAATCTCTGGCGAGAATTCGCATTTTAATGAATAAGCGTATTCTGCACAAATTTCCGCCTGGCGTAGTTGTGCGCAGTGTGGTGAAGCTTCTCGAGGCAAAACTTCACTCGTTTGTAAATGTGGCCCTATGAGTGTTTTTTTTTTTTTTTTTTTTTTTTTTGCAGCAACCTTTTTTCACATAAAATAAATTGGGGTGTATGGGTGTTTTGTTGCAGCACGAATATTAGTAGCAACATTTTGTGCAACCACCAACATTCTTTGATGGTTTTTGTGGCATATTGCTGCAAATCTATACCTGGCGAAAAATTTTGCACATCACTGCTCACTGGTACATATTCTTGGCATAGAAACTATATAACATGAGCACAAGGGACAAAAGTGTTTGCTCAATAGGAATACTTTTTTTAATTGTGCATATTTTTTCTTGAGTTACTTTTATTACATTCCTCCATTATGTGTTGTAATACTTTTTCAGCAATATATGCATACATTTATGGAATCTATTATCTGAAAGCCCATTATGCTCTGAAAGCTCTCATTGACATTACCCAAAGTGAATTGTTTTAACAAGCACTTCTTCATTCTTGCCTGATTTGTGTGATTTGCCTGATTTTCTTCTGCGATAATAAGGCAGCACCTGGTGATTTATATTAAGGAGTTCAGCACTGATTCATGATAAGGGTAAAAGAGTTATATTCTATATAGGGTATTTAACCTTTAAATGTATTTTAGTAGAGATTACAGAAGAAAAACTTAAATCATATAGTCCACTTCAAAAAAATGTCAGTGTCACTGTCAAATGATACTGAGCAATAGCGCAGCCACCAAATTATCATCCTGCTTATTTACATATACGGCTGATGAAGTATAATTACATTAATTGTGTTATACAAATTCTTTAACATTATGTATACTGTATGAATAGTGTTTGTATACATCCCACTAATGAGAGAATGAGGCAATAAGTACAAGCCATTACAAGCAGAAATGGCAAATCTACAAAATGCTAGCAGACTTTCTTTTGGGGAAAACTGGAGATTAGATTTAAAGAGATAAGTTACCTTTAAGTTTAAAAAATGATAGTATTTTATAGAATGTCCTATTCTTACACTTTTCTGGGGGTCTTTATTGTTTAAATGATTCTCCTTTCTTTACAACATTCAAATGTATGTGTGATTTGCTAGGGTAAATTGGACTGCTGAACAAAAAGTTAACTCATTTTAAATAAGAATGCAAAAACAGTTGCAAATTATCTCAGAATTTCACTGACCACATCATACTAAAAGTTAATTACAAAGTGATATACATTATGTGTAAGGAGTAATAATGGTAAGATTTATTTGTCCCAGAAGTCTCACTGTGGTCTTAACTCAGATGGAGATTTCTGAGAGCACTGAATTCAGAATATTAGATAAACTGAAATTGAAAATATATTTTTAGAGGTATAATGAGTTCACATTAAGAGGTTTATATGTTGATGAGATAATGATAAATTAAATTAAACCGCTCATTTACCATCTGTATAGGAAACTACAAAAAATAGTAATAGCTGTTTGACTTTCGAAGGACTTTAGGCTCCATGGTATGTTTTTATACAAATATTAAACAGGTTTGCCAGACTATTAATGTTTTAATAGCCAAGGACTCCAGTTCACTAAATGATAAAGTAAATAAAGGAGATTACATTTTACTTTGCACTTTGTATTGCAGAATTTTCAAACTATCAGATCACGACAAGACCAAATCAACAAGCTGGATCAATGTCTGGGTAATTTTCGACCAGATATCAGTCAGGTAGACCTGACGGAGGGCACCATCTATGGGCAGATATACTGCTGCCTCAGTCTGGATGGGCTGAATATGCAGCTCTGCCTGTTTATGGCTGCCTTTACCATAGCTAATTCTTTTAGATCCCTGTCCTACCACAATATGAGCGAATAAGTTTATGCCCCGTATTACTGAGGTGAAGGAAGCCTAGCTGCTTTTACAAATGGAGTAGGCTTCACAGCTAGGTCAAGTTGTTATTATGGGTGATTTAAGTTTCCAGACACTGACTGGTGTAAGGGGGAGGCCAATTTGGATAAATTTAACAGATAAATGAATATGCTAAATGACAACTTTTTGTATTAGGAAGTTCACAAACCTACTTGGATTTTTAATAATATAATCATTATATGGATAAACTATTAATACCTAATTTATATCCAGGACTAGTGTGTGTGCATTTGCAGTGATCATAACACTGCCTCCTTTGTTATTATGTTACAGAAATAACGGTATAAAGGCATCTCTGCAATACATTAACTGGGAAAGGCTTTTCACAAGGTTAAAGGACATGTCAACCCCCCAGCCAAAAGTTTTAGCAGAGAAAAGCCTCACAGCACTGTTTAAATACCTGCTACTTCTGTCCCACAGAAGCAAACACTGAAGCTGCAGCAATCTCTTGGAGTTTCTCTCACTGCAGAGCTGTGTAACTCCCTCTCCCCCCTCCCTTCAGAATCTTCTTTTCTGCCTGGCGTGGTGCACATGCCCAGTTCCAAGCCATTTTAATGAGCATGCTCACTTGAGATGAATCTCTTCTCTACACAGCAGACGATTGAACTCTTTAACCATGCCCACAGTCAATCCTCCAATGAGCCGATTGCATAGGCAGTTGCTATACTAACTCTACCTTTGTAAACAAGAGCTCTCTGCTCCCTCTCTTGGAACACATTCTTCTGATTGCAGGCAGGAAAATGTAACCTTTTCACCGCTGAATCTGATCTGCAGGCATTTTATAAGTTAATCTTGCAAGCTTAAACAGTGTTTGCTGAAATACTTAAGCAATGTACACTTAATTTCTGTTTAATTTTATTGTTGTTTAATGCTCTAACAGTTTCATTTTAAGGAAAAAGCTGAAAAAAATCCTTAAAGAGGTCAGGCGCGCGCTCTCAATGACGTCACCCAGCAAAATGGCCACCGGGCGACAAGCAAAATGGAGCAGAAAAGAATACGGTGGTGCAGGCTGTAGGAGGAGATTGAGGGAGCAGCACTTATGCGGTTTAAGTGAGGGTAAGGCGCCCTATCCATTAGAAGTGAAATTAAAATTAGGGTTGACATCTCCTTTAAACACAGAAGGAAATGGGATATCTTCAAAATGCTGCTTAACAAATACATTTGCCAGTATATTCTCCTTGTAAGCAAGGAAAGACATCGCAATACAAAACTATTATTGTCTGATAGAAATTTTAACATGGAGGTTATTAAAAAAACAAAAAAACAAATGCTTCCTTTTAGTTTTCCATTAATTATGAACTGTAGTGAATGCAACACTTTTTATTCCAGCAAAACACCGCAAAGAAGATTAGCATTTATTTGCACGCCCCTTGCAAAACCGCAGGTATCCTTTCTCCCAGTTGCTCTGGCCAGAAATTCTCCAAATTATGCCCCTTTACTGGGTGAATTAATCTACTGGGAACATGTATGGATATGGAATCGGAATCAGCGCAATGTTCTCTCACAAGGGGATTGATGTTAATTGGCAGGATTACAATATAATCATATCTGACACTGCATAATGTTGAGGTCAGCCTTATTAGGCTAAGGCTAATGCCACATGGACGTATTCTTGGAAATCCGAAAAACGCTTGCCGAGAATATACTCCATACACTCAAAAATGCCCCTACCTGTGCCTGCACCCGAATGAATGGAATACGCTTGGGTGCAGGCACATGGAGCCTATATCCGCCAAAAAAAATGGGCCTGTCCCTTGAGCGTATTTTATTCATTTGGGTGCAGGCACAGGTAGGGGCATTTTTGAGCGTATGGAGCATATTCTCGCCAAGCGTTTTTCGGCTTGCCAATAATATGCTACGTGTGGCATTAGCCTAAGGGGAAATTAAAAACTCGACAATTTGATTATGGGCTTACCCATCAAGAGGGACACGCATAAGTTTTAACTCGATGAAATGTGACTTAGCACGTATTTATCAATGTTATAGGAAGGAACAAGTGCAGGATTACAAAGGAACAACTGCACATAGGGAGCACCTGGGCTGACCATTAAAATGCAGCCCAGGAAGCAAAATACAACTCACATGGGGTTACCTGTCTGGCAGGCAGTAAGCAGCATCCTAGAACCCTGCATCCTCTCTAGAGCTTTCTAGTTTGCATGTTTTGAATGACATGCAGCATTTTGTGATATGTTCTGAATCTGCCACAAAATTGTGGGCAAAGAAAAATGATGTTCTGTAAGCTAATCGGGCTTCATATCTGGCCTTTTTATTTTCAGTGCATGAAGAATATATATTAAACTGCACATCAGGGCAGTGGTTCTGCCACTTCTGTTTTTATAACCATGGACAATAACAAACGTACACTGGGTGTGGTCACTGTGATAAAAGGATTTATTAAGCCTTAGCCTAGCATCAGTACTGTGTATTGTGATTTGCAAACCTGGGGTGTTTTCAAAACTATAACACTTTGCTAAAATGCATTTAAGTCAATTGGAAGCTGAAATTACATTGTGGTGAAGCTGTTTTTAGCTCTGCCACTGTAGAAACTGCACATTTTGCAATAAAACTGTACCAAGCAAGAAAGCTTTCTTATCTAATTTTGGGCCTCTACCCATAATTAAAGAGGCTCCCATTCTCCATGCCTGTACAGATATGTATACACGTGTGTGATAGAGTATGTGTACAGTACAGTTCTGCATTTGGCCTGTCCTTTCCCTTCTTTTCATTATGCTATTATGGACTACTGGGGGGGGGGGGGGGGGGGGGTCTTATTGGGATTATTATTATTCAGCAGCAGTAAAAAGGTACTAATTAGATTGTAAATAAATATATATATATATATATATATATATATATATATATTATATATATAATATACAGTGACTACCTGCAGATATATAATGCTATGTTATCTAACTTTTTCTTAAAATAATAACTTTTTCTTCTATATGTAGGACTAGAATAATGTTTTGTTGAAACAGGGCTTATCCTAATTCTGGGGCTAATTGATAGCTTCCAGGGGACTTGTGGTTTCAACTCGGCTGTCTTTGCTCTGGGCAGAAATTTACTCTGTTGATGAAAATATTTTTGACAACTCTACCCCTGAACACGGAGAACTGCAATTTGGTCATTTTTACCGGGTGCAGTGACCCAGTTTTGCAGCACAGAATGGGCACACACACTATCACTGTACATTAAAAATATATCCCTGCATTATGGAAAAATAGAATTGAATGGTGCTATTGAATAAAAGGCTTGTTTTCCCACGCAGCACTTCAAATGTTAGCTTTTATGGAATTGAGCAGCATCATTTCTATTTATTACTGGTTTTAACACCTACTACTGAATGGCACAATTATATGATACAGTTAAAGGAAAATGCATTTTGCTGATACGGAAATGATTGCAGCTGCCTACATGTTTGGAATCTTGTGTATAAATTCTGTACGGTAATGTGAATTGTCATGCCTCAGAGCATTTTCCCTCCCCCACACCAAAAAACATACAGTATGCAGCTTAATATATAGGAATTTTGGCAAATTTGCTACAATATTTACATTAAATGTAAAATAACTGCATGTATGCACCATCACATACATTAAAATCAGAAGTCACCTGTTAAGTCCAAATATCTTGGTTGCAGTAAATGTCACTGCCATCGTTTTCTTAAATACAGAATGTGCCTATTCAACAGCAATGGTGCTGCTGCTGGATTTCCTGTATGTTTGTTTTAATAATAATATTATGCCTAATTATTCTACTTATGATAATGATAAACTATCATCACATGCAGCTGTTACATTTGTTACAGACAAGTACTCCTAGATACTAAGAATTTACTACATTGAGTGAGTGGGATAGAGGTCATATGTTAGAAATAGTCCTATCTCTAAAGGAATATTATACTTCAGGAATGTGGTTAATGATGACCGTCATAATAATGAAATATTGGATGGTACCTCTCTTATAAAGAATGTACTCCTGGAGCAAAAGAGTGGGAGGCAGCAGAAAGCTTCCTGGTGTATCTTCAAAAAAAGTAGGGGGTCCCTTTTCTCTCTTGGGTTCAATAGAAAGTCCATATCTGACACATTAAGGGGTGTTTATTGACATCACAGACAAACATGATGATGTTGCCCATAGCAACCAACCAGATTTTTGTTTTCTAATTTATAGGTGACCATTCAAATCTAATTGCTGATTGATTGGTATGGGCAACATCACAGTCGTGTTTGTCTCTAATGCTAATAAATACACCCCTAGGCACCGGGAAAGCCAAAGTCAGGCCTGGAGATCCTTTAAGTGCTCTAGGAGCCTGGGATAGAGAAATGATTTAGTGAGTGTCCTTCCCTATCACATTAAGGAATGTGAATGTAGTTAACTCAGGGTCTCTAAACAGGAGTTATACCCAAAGTATATACTCAAGTTACTCCAGCTTTAGAGAATTCCTAGTAAAGTGGCACAGTTACGATATGGAACCCAATTTGAAGACTGTTACAAAGGATCTGAAAGGAGCGCTATTTACAGAGCAATTTCCATGCTGGTTAGAGTACAGAAACCTCTGATGCATGCAATAGCTTATGTGAAAGTGTTTAGGAAATAGGAATGTAGCCCATGTTCTGCTGATAAGGTGCCACTGGGGACAGTGGCCAAAACAGTGCTAACAAAAAACTTGATATGTAAACAAACAAACAAGATCACTTGAGTCAATTTCCTAATATATTAACTATGATTTGGTCATTATGTTGGGTTGAAAACCCCAACATACTGTTCTTCGACTTTGGCTTATTCTTCCACTTCTTCTTCTTATTATTCTTAGCGCCCCCCCATTTTCTAAACGCTAATCCTCCTACAGTTTTAGGGGTACAATACCCAAACTCCCCACACATCTTTGCCCAATAGCGGAGCAGGTTGCTTGTGCTTTTCTAAGCGATCCCGCCCCCCGTCTTTTTGTGGCGCCGCTCCGAACCCCCCAATTTTCCCATTGACTTTGACAGGGAAGATTTTCAAATTGCTGCCACACTTACAGCTTTGAAGCTACACCCCCCCAAACTTGAATAACCTAATCATGGGGTCAGCCCGAATGAAACGGCGACATTTGTTGGATGACCCCAAAGTGGGAGGGGCCAACAACAGCCAATCAAATTTCACCTGTTGACTTTTATGGGAAAATTGAAACTGCTGCAATCTTACAGCTTTGAGGCGACACTCCCCAAACTTGAATCACACAGTCATGGGGTCAGCCTGAATGAAAATATGATGATTGTTGGATGCCCAAAAGTAGGCGGAGCTGTGAACAGCCAATCAGATTTTACCTATTGATTTGGCGGAAATTCAACCTGCTGCCATTCTCACAGTATTAACTCCAGGGTCCCCAAACTTTTTACACTTGGTCACTAGGGGACTGCAGTTTTAGTTTTAAAAGTGGGCAGAGCCACTAGCAGCCAATCAAATTTCACCTATTGATTTTTATTGGTTTGATGCCAGAGTTCCCAAACTTTGCACAGTCAGTCACTGGGTGACTACGCATTCAAGTTTTTTTTTTTTTTTTTTAAACTGCAAAGTGGGAGTGGCCAACAACAGCCAATCAAATTTTACCCATTGACTTTTATGGGAAATTGAAACTGCTTTCAATCTTACAGCTTTAAGGCTACACTCCCCAAACTTGAATCACATAGTCATGGGCTAGGCCTGAATGAAAATATGATGATTGTTGGATGCCCAAAAGTGGGTGGCTGTTCACAGCTCCAATCAGATTTTACCTATTGACTTGGTGGAAATCCAACCTGCTGCCATTCTCACAGTAATAACACCAGGGCCCCAAACTTTGCAGGGTTAGGCACCAGATAAGAAAAAGTGGGCGGAGCCCCCAACAGCCAATCAGAGTTTACCTATTGACTTTCAATGGGGAAGTTAAACCTGCTGCCATTCCCACATAATTAACCCCAGGGTCCCCAAACTTTTCACAGTTGGTCACTAGGGGACTGCAGTTTTACTTTTGAAAAGTAGGCGGAGCCACCAACAACCAATCAGATTTCACCTATTGATTTTTATTGGTTTGTTGCCAGGGTTCCCAAACTTTGTATAGTCAGACACTGGGTGACTACGCATTTAAGGTTTTTTGTATTTTTTTAAGTGGGCGGAGCCACCAACAGCCAATCAGATTTTACCTATTGACTTTTAATGGGGAAATTCAACCTGCTGCCATTCTCACAGAATTAACCCCAGGGTCCCCAAACATTTCACAGTTGGTCACAAGAGGACTGCAGTTTTAGTTTTTGAAAAGTGGGCGGGGCAACCAACAGCCAATCAGATTTCACCTATTGAATTTTATTGGTTAGGTGCCAGGGTTCCCAAACTTTGTATAGTCAATCACTGGGTGACTACGTACTCAAGGTTAGGAAAAGTGGGCGGGGCTGCCAAAAGCCAATCACATTTCTTTCATTGTTTTCAGTGGGGAAATTTTAACTACTGTTTTTCAACCCAACATGAAGCTTGTTCTCAAACTTCCCTTTCTAGTTGAAAGCTACTGTTTCACTGAAGTTTATGAAATTCAGCTGGTTACAGTCATACGGTAAGGCTTTGTGTCAATGCGATAATGTGGGCAAAGTTAAATATATGCTTAGAAACGTTTAGCCCTGAGTAGAAATGCTGATATACATACACTAAACAATAACAACAATCCTCTCTGAATAGGGTGTATATCTTTCAGAAGAACTAAATAATAAAAGTAAGAAGTTCCTAAAATAAAGCATTCACCCTTTTTATAAGGCATCTGGCACAACACAAAAGGGATCCAAATGCTTTGTATATATTTTTAGGTTTCTTTTTTTCACAGAGCTGTGAAAGAATCTTGCTTCTTTGTACTATTCTTGCAACAAGCATCATCTTGATAAATTGGGACAATAAAGAGATAAATGTCTTATTGTTTCCCTTTAGAGAATACTGGCATTTATTTAATATACTGTAATGTAGTAAGTTGCTCTTACACTTCATGGTTTAAGGGCATGTTGCGTAGGGTCGGTCTGCTTCTCTCTGCCTGCCCTAACATGGCATTCAAGTGACCTGTCATGCTTTATGGTCAGGATCCCAGATACGGAATCAGAATCGGCACAATGTTTTCACACAAGGGAATTGATATGTGAATTGCGCAGGGATAACATAGGTATGCTGGAGACCAACAACTTGCCTTGCAATGCAGATCCGTGGGCTGTACATGCTAACCTTAACACGATAGGCTTTACACAATTAGACAGGTGCTGTCTGTCTCTTTTTGTACACTGAGAAATGAATCACTGTTATATCCAGATGGGATGCCACCCGCATGTATCAGCATATGTGAGAAAAAATGATTTGGCATTCCGAATCTGACAGAATGAAATTACTGAGGTGGGAGAGATTTGTCACTCTTTTAATATTCCCTTTTGAAAGTGGTGACATAAAAGAAGTCCTCATTAATACTTTTTTCACATTATGAGACAGGTTCAACATTATGTTGAGTCTCAATGCAAATATCAGAATAAGTGTACAACAGGCAAAAAAAACTGTATACAAGCTCCACAGGGACTGCAGACATGTAGAACTGACACACACACCAACTCACTCTTTCTAAACATGTCTGCTTCTGTTCACTATTAGTCATGTAACATTTATAAGCAGTATTAGCAAAGATATAGATTTTTTTTATGTCAGTAATTGCAACTATCGGAGAAATACAGTTAGCATATGTTAATAATAGCTGTTTTTTTTTATTTTTTGATGCAGCACTAGGCACTAAATTGAATTGGCACCTATCATAAATTTGCCCAGTATGCATTTTATTGATCTTAAGGGTATATGGGAACCCTGTACCGGACACCTGCCTTGATCAAAGAGTAAGTACAGACCTGCCTTTGCACATTGCACCCAGACACATCCCTTTTTTGCACCATTAAAATTGGAAAAAATTAAGGGGGCAAATGTACCAAATTCTTTAACCTGAGATTTCGTCTGGTGCTAAATCAGTATTTTTGCAATGCGCACAATTACCCTGGGTGGAAAACAGCGACAGACTAGGCTAACATTATGAACTTTGCACTAGTTCAATAAATGAACGCTGTAACAGCAAATAGTTGGTGCTTTATAAAAATGTTTGGGAGAATCTATATGTAAGAAATAAAGCAAAAAGGCTTTAATAGAATGAACAAGGGCAAAAAACAAAGGACACAAACAAACAATCCACCACAGGGAAAATAGCAAAATTCTCTTATTAATGGAGATGTTAAGGCCAGCCTTTATGAGGGTGCCTGTTTAAGCATGATTGTTATATCTGGAAGCTATTATCATCCTATGAAGCAGATTGTTTGCTTGCTAACCAGCACAATTACCTCGGCTGTCCTTGTCTGCAAAGAAATGTCACAGGAAAACATTGTTTGTGAGTAAGATAAAGAGCATTAGGCACTATGCACTGGATGAAAGTGGTTCTTTCTTCTCCTTCTGTTTATGTGCAGTTTTCCAGTATTCTAGTTTATATGGTGGCATTTGTCAGTATTGGAAAGTAGCATGCTGTACCCATTTTAGTTTCTGTGACTCTGACTAATGAACTAGACTTATTAAATTCTTATTTAATATGCTTGACTGCACCGTACATGCTACAAGCAACAAAGCAACCAAGATTCCATAAAATTACATTTAAACCCCATTTTTAAATGTGCATTGAAACATACATATAAGGGGCCCATCCATTAAAGCACGATTGACCACGAATGAGAAAAATTCATATGTTTTCTAATTTTTAGAACGTTTTGCATTGACCATGATAATTTTGTTAAAATTACTCAACAATTAATTAATTAATTAATTTGCACTATAAAAAGTCGTATTTTTTGCAAAGACTACGACCATTTCGGAATTCATTCAAACTTTGGTATCGTGACTATCTTTTGGCCAGGTTGGAGTTGTAGAGTGCCAATGAGTCTTATGGGAGGCTTCCAAAATCATGCGTTGAAATTTCAAAGACAGGTTTTCGCGCCGTTTACGATTGGATACGAAAATTTTGGGACTTTCGGATCTCAACCACAATATTTTCATACGACCAAGAAAATAATTTTCGTGCAACAGAAATTATCATGGTTACTCTGACTTTTTTCCAATCGTGCTTAATTGGTGAAAATTTGTGCTTTAATGAATGGGCCCCTAAGTGTATCTGTTGGGAAGAATAGTTTACAAATTGCACATCAATCACAATGCTTTGCTGTAATTTCTTTAGAAGCAGCCAAGATACAAGAAAAGAATGATCTTTCGTGTACAGAATACTGGTCAGTTGACCCATTAGATTTGGGAACTACAGTAGTTGTGACTAAATATCTCGGAATGAATGCTTAAACAGAAGCAGATGATTTTGATTATGAGGTTGCTGACAGATGAGGGGTCATTTAGAAAGCTCCTAGGCACAACTGAAAGAGCACTAAGGGGGCGTCCAGGGGTGTCCTGCTTTTTGCAGGGAGTGCTTGATCAAAAATCCAGTGCTCCCTGTAAAGGTGCACCCCAGCCCTGTCCTTACGCAAGGAGCAGCACAAGGCTATTGTGCCATCAGCAGGAGGCTATTGTGCCATTGCTCCATATTATTATCCACTTAAAAACTCAATCAGTGAGTAGAAGTAAATATTGTGAACTGAAACACACAAGCATAAATACTTAAGGTGCACAAACATGGCCCAGTATTTTTTTTTAAGGAGAAGACCGTCTTAAACCATGCATAGAAATACAAATTTCTATTGGGGGACTTATCAAATTGTAGGGAGTTCCTTCAATCGATTTTTTTACTGAAATATAGACTCAATCAAATGCCTGTTTTTGGTCAGTTCGATATAATGAGACCCTGACCACCTACATATGCTATTAGCTCCTTTGATTGAAGATATCACAGTAATAAAGGTAGGGATTCATTTTGCCTAGAATAGTTATATTTAAAGAGAATACTGCTGGAGAAATGCACAGATATTCTTGTTCCTTTTTGCAAAGACCCAAATGCTTTCAATCCAGAAAATATTTGTTACAGATTCAGCAAATATGTCTGCTGCATTTTCAATTCTTTCTCCGTTTGAACATAAGGAAATGCAGCACATTTCTAAGATTCATGCCAAGCCTTCATACCTCTTATTCTATAGGTGCCCTGTTGGTCAAGGTTACCGGTAATTCATTTGTCTTTGTTCAGTGGTTGTGGAAAACAAGTTGTACTAAAACTGTCAAGGTTTATAGCTAAATGCCAAAGGAGACGTAAATTATTTATTAACTCTTTACTCACTGGAAATCACATCTATTTGATTTAGAGAAATAAGAACAAATCTACCATGGGGGAAGGTGCAAAGTGCAAATAACAGGTGCAAAGGGCCATGTTGCCTACAATGCCGCTGTCCGTCCATGATTTGTACCTATCTATATGCAGCACTGTGAAATTGACAACCACTGGCGTAATTATAGAGGAAGCAGACCCTGTGGTTGCATAGTTCCCAGCAGACAGGGGGGCCTGGACTGCAGGGTCTCCTTCCCCTATAGTTAAGAAAAGCCTCTCTCCCCAGTCACTTTCCCACCTCAGCCAAAGCAGGTGGGGACACAAGCAGAAGGCGGCAGCAGTGGGTGGTCAGGGAATGGTGTTGCTGTATGCACCGGGCCCTTGCAAAGAGTTTTTGCAGGGGGAGGCAGGCATTATGGCACTGCTGGTAAAGCTGCAAAAGGGAGGAGTGGCATATAGGCGGAATATGGATGTTTTCTTCCACACCCTTTCCTTACACATCATTGATAATACCTAAAGGTAAGAGCAAAAGGGGACATAGGTATCACTGTAGCCCTATACTTAAAGGAGAATGAAATCTTAAAAAAGAATAAGGTTAGAAATGCTGAGTTATAGAGACTAAACTCACTGTACCAGCCTAGAGCAGCCATATACTGTAACGGTAATGACCTCTTGAATGTCAGTGACACTGCACATGATCAATGTGCTCAGGGCAGCTGTTGAGAATCTAAGCTTAGGGGTTGTCACAAATCATTAGGCAGAATATTAGGTTTATCTGTCATATGAAGAATATCTGGAAAATCAAGATGGGGAAGCTACTGAGGGCATTTTCGGAGATATAGATCTGTGCTCCTCAAGGGCTGTGGTTGCCTTTTGGGCTGGTGTGAAAGCTCAAAATATAATGTATTGTATTTCTACCTTACTTCTTTGTTAACTTGGTTCGCCTTTATTGCCTGCTTGGTACAAACATTATTTATGAAACTCCCACAGTGCTGTAAGCACAGAGCAATTTGCATAAGTCTGAAACACACAACTTAGAACTTGGCCAGCTGTTTGCTGTAAGGAGTTAGTATAGAGAAGCATTATGTACCTTTGCGAATAGCATTTAAATAAAAACAATTTTGAATGAGGTTTTTCTTTGTCTGTCCTTTCTTTATTTTTGACATATATCTGGACAATGAATGGCAGAAATATAAGGGCTTATTTACTTAACACAAATGGAATAGCACAAAATATATTATATGTAAGGTTATTTATATGACAATGTTTTTCCACAGGATTATTTATGGTTTCCTTTATTTAGCACACAAGGGTGTTAATGTTATTCCTAGGAAAGGAAATGTTCAAATAAAAGTGTGAGAGATGCTGCAGCTGTAAGTAACTGTGGTGGAGTTACAGTGCTTACAGGATTTATAGGAAGAGAAATCTTACACAGGAGGGGGCATAGATTTTCAGCTTCCATCTGAACCATGCTGTCATGGCAACTTCAGTACTGATGTGTTACCGGAAAATGCTACAGATCCAAAATGATTTTCAAAATAAAGGCAACACAGATGTGAAATTGGCAATGACATTAATATCCAATGTAAAATGGAGCATGATGATTCTCATTACATACTACAGAGATTGGAGAGCTCACAGGTGATTGAACGGTGTTTACTCTACTTAGTGTGAACATTTTGCACTTCGCAAACTCCAGGCACATCATATGATTTATAGTTTATGGCTTTATGAAGTTCAGCTACCTTATATACATATCTGCTCTTCATGCTGGAAATTCTTTGAGAACTATTTAAGGTAATTCAAAAATAGTTCATTTAGCTTTTCTTGTGCAACTGCCAGCTAGAAGTCCTAGAAATAAAGACATTTCTTTCAGTGCTCTCCGCAACTTAAATCCCAGGGTAACATTTAACAGCAAAAGCCAATACTAGTTCATTCAGTGCTTCATGTGCACTTAAATACTTTTGTAAACTTTAATTCTGCTGTTAGCATTTAAGTTCATTTAGGGGGTAATGTAATAAAAGTCATAACTGGAAAAAAAATTTCACAAATAAGAATAAAAATTAGCATTTTGCATTGTAATATTCTTCATTAAACTGTTATTGTGCTGAGAACTTTAATTGCACATATCACACTTTTAAGGCATGCTTGAAGGCGGAGTAGTCTTTTGGAGAAAGCATAACTTTTTCAGTAAGATGTTTTATTACATAAAATGGAGCAATCTATAAAATTTGTGACCTTTTTTTTTCACTGTCGGAGGTGGAGTCTAGACAATTTCTGGATTCGCAAAAGATATTAAATTCAACAAATGAAAATTTGCTCGTGCAGAGGCATAGTTTTTGCATTTCAAAAATATAAGAATAAGTTGAGTTCCCAAAAAAATAGTTGTACTTCAGCAAGAATGACATTGTTCCATTCATTTTCAATGAGGCTGAAAATCTTGAATAAACTGGGACAATAAATAAATACTAGGGATGCACCGAACCCAGTTTTTCGGGTTCGGCCTAATCCATCCCAAGGGATTTGGCTGAATACCAAACCGAATTTGAATCCTAATTATCACATGATGAGGTTACAATTTTATTTATATTGTTGCTTTTTATTACTTATCTACCTATGAAGTCTCTACAATACTTTTTCCATTCTCTTATTCAATCCATTGTATGATTGCTAGGGAAAATAGGACCCTAGCATCCAGATTGTTCCTGAAATACTGGAGAGCCACTAAATAAAAAGCTAAATAACTAATAAAACATAAAAAATGAAAACCAAAGGCAAACTGTCTTCATCATACTAAAAATGAACAACCCTTTAAGGCTAGTTTTATGTGCACATGGATTTACATTTTCCCATATGTGGTTAAATACAGTGCTCCATTTGTGGTCTTGCTAGGTACTCTTTTTTTTTTTTGTATTTGGATAGAAAACATGAAGCATTTGCTCAAAAGAATTCAAATTGCCATGGAAACTGTAAGTGTTTCTATGTACTGTATATAGATATTTTTAACCAAACAACACAATTATAAGCTGCTTACTATTTATTCTTACTAAATCTTATCTCATATACGTTTATTTAAACAAACAAGGACAATGTCCATGTTAAGAAAAGCATTCTTGGTGTTTTATTATGTAAGACACTATTCTCCAAGTAAAATGTTATAGGTCAAAATGTTTGTGGCATTTGCCTCTGTGCGTGAAAAGCTGGCATGTTTTTAAAGCTCTGAATACATAACATCTTTGAAGGACTCTCTTGTAGACCTATTATCTCCAGCACAAAGGAGGATAGGAAGGATTAATGTAGTAGTATAATTCCAGCATGAAGAATGTAGAGGGGGAATTGAAAGAAAAAAAAAAAAAAAAGTGGGCAGGTGACAACCTGAATAGTCTGTTTCATTTATTGTGCTACAAAGGATAAATTTTAATTCTATTTTTTATGTATGACTTTATAAAGAAATATCAGTTTCTTAACTTACCCAACTAGCAGTGTGTTACTTACATAGAGTGGATACCTCTTCGAAAATGAGCTCTGAACCAGCTATGTATGTATTTCCTGTTATTCAAGGGTCCTCTGAAATATGCATATCCCAGATAAAAAAGCACCTTTCTGGATAGATGTCATGCTGACACCCACCACTCTGAGGGAGAGCAATGGAATGCCAGGGGAGTATATTAGGAACACTCCAATATAATGTATGCAAAAACATAATTTCTTACATGCAAAGCTCAAAATCATAAACCTAAAAAATAAAATTGATTTTCACTATATGGAATGTGGTCTGTGCTTTAAACCCAATTTAAAGCAGGAGAAAGCCAAATTCACAAGTATACAAATATACAAGGGAATACAAGTATGTTAGGCATCCCAGTTACTAAGATCAGTTACCTTCTACCTGTGGCGGGTGGGGGGGTTCTTCTCTTAAACAACACATTTTTCATTAGAGGCCCAGGGTCCCATTTTCTCCCCTGCTCTATTTATTTCTGGAAGCATGCAAAGTACAGTAAAGTCTGAAAGAACACCTGTTAGCAGGGAAACTGGTGGTATGGGGCTCTAGTGGAAAGTAGCTTAGATTAGTGCATTTTCAAAAGAAGAGGAGCACTGGCACAAGGTAGATAGAATGCAAGCAATTTTAGTTGTTGGGGGTTCTAAACAAATCTGCACCCCTCCATGCTCTTTAAGTAATATTTTTTCTTACAAAACTGTAAATAATTCCACTCTGGTTTAAATGTAACACAGGATGCCTATTACTGCTGTTGCACATAAGATCATTTTAAAGCCCTGAACTTAAAGCTAAAAAAAAAATTATACTTTTGTGTGGTGAACAGTTTCTTTTCTTCTAAACTGTAAGCACTGATACATAATGAAATATTCCATAGCAAACCTACTGGCAGTTTTAACATCATGTCTGGTAGTGGCACTGGCCATTACCCCACAGTCACCAATCTCTGATTAGTATTTTTCAACTAACTAAAGGTAGAACATAAAGATGATTTACAGCAGGTAATGAACAAGAGAAGTAATTTGTTCCTTCTTAGTGATGGATGAATCTGTCCTTTTTCTCAGAAAAATTCACAAATTCAACAAACTCAAAAATGCTTTTTTCTGGTGACTTCTTTTAAACCATGGCAAGTTTTTTTTTTTTTATTGCACAATACATTAAAGCATAAGACGGTTTTTTTTTGTAGCCAAACCTGGTAGAAAATTTTGCTCATCACTATTCCTTCTCAGTAAACTACTGTCCATTTAACCACTTCATCAAAAAGATCCTTAACCAGTAAACCTGTTATTGTTCAATGTGTATCCAGAATACCTCAGCCTCCTGGATTTCCTTGGTTCTCTTATACTCAGTTTCTCAGATATTTGGTCAAAGGCTCCCTCTGCTCCTTGCAGGGAGCCCTTCCCTACAATTAAACACCTTTCCACAGGACAGCTTTCCTGTTAAAAATGAGCAAAAATTTGTGAGCTGGACCACTGAAGTGCATTGTCTGACCTGTGTGTTGCTTCCAGAATACTATAGCTTCCAGGGCCAGACAACAAAACCCTTTAAACGGAGAAGACATTATCCGTTTAGCAACATCTCCCTTGAAGCCCACATCTCACACTATGAAGACTTAAAAGGGACAACATAAAAATAAGAGCTTCAGTTAGATATCTGGTAGCCCCTATGTGGGCTGGCAGTCTACAGGAGGTTCTGTTTGGCACTGCATTTGGTTTTATGCAACTAAAACTTCAAGCCAGGAATTTAAAAATAATCACCTACGGGAGCAACATCCAAGGGGTTGGGGAGTAACATGCTGGTCCCGAACCACTGGTTGGGAGTCACTGCTCGTACCCTTTGTTTGGTTTGTTTCTTCGTGCCTTAGATTTGACACTTCTTTATCTGTTATTTTTCCTTTGTCTGGTAGTACTATTAAAAGAAAACTATACCCCTAGAATGAGTGTATATATATATATATATATATTATATAATAAAGTACATCAGCAAATATTGCCTTTTTACATCTTTTCCTTTGAGCCATCATTTAGTATTGGTCACTGTGCTCCCTCAGAGATCACCTGACAGGAAATAATGCAGTTCTAACTGTGACAAAAGTGTAAAAGACAAACCTTTATCAATTAATTGGATGATGTGACCTAACATGTATGTGTCCTCTTGGTTTGTTTGTGTGTACTGTTATCCCTATGATCCCAGGGGGCATCCCATAATACTTAAAACTGTAATAATTTATTTAGGATTACCTAATGGCACATGCCACTAAATCAGTATATTTCTATGAAAATGGTTTATATACAGTACATAAAGCAGGAGCTGTTTTATGTGATATATTTTCAGAGACACCTACATTGTTTGGGGGTATAGTTTTCTTTTAACTGTTGCTTTTTAGATTCTATACTTTTTGTCTTTGGTGTTCACTTCTGTAGGTGCTTTGAGACTTTTATGCTAGTTGTTACTAAAATCTTCTTTTATAGTGACAGGCAGTTGGTATTATCTAAAGTGCATGCATACTGGATTATTTGACTAGGACACAAGTAAGTTTGGGGGCAGAATATGGCTGTATTCTTAGAGGAGATGCACAAACCAGTTTCTATGGTTAAAATAGCATTTGACAAACTGGGAGTCATAAAGGTTTAATCATTTTCCCCAACATTTTTATCATCCGATGTTTGAGCTTTGAGTTCTCTGTTCTTTCTTTCTGGTCTTAATTTGTGCTTCTTCTCCAGTCTTATAAATGTACTTCTCATTGTGTTATACTTGCTACATTTAACTTTAAGTTTTCACATAAAGCTTGCAGATACCTTTAAACTTTTGTGAGCATCCATAATGTCTGTGTCTTGATTTTCTGCCATCTACTGTGTTTAGTCATTCCAGATCGGTCAAAAGCTCTTTTTTTTTTATACCTTAATCAAAAACCTTTGAGTAGTTCACTTTTGATTCCGCCCCTGAAACATTGCAGTTTTTATGATCGAGCTGGCAGTACAGGTATGGGACCTGTTATCCAGAATGCTTGGGACCTGGGGTTTCTGGATAAGGGATCTTTCCGTAATTTGGATCTCCATAACTTAAGTCTGTTAAAAAATCATTTAAGTATTAAATAAACCAAATAGGATTGTTTTGCCTACAATAATGTTTTATTATTACAAAGAAAAAGGGAATCATTTTTAAAAATTAGAATTATTTGCTTATAATGAAGTCTAAGGGAGATGGCCTTCCCATAATTTGGAACTTTCTAGATAACGGGTTTCCCATACCTGTAATACCTTAACTCTCCTGGAGTTGGAAGTTGGGCTTAATATGGACAAATCATATTTAACCAGCTAGAAATTATTACTGGCTTTGTGTTTGTTTTTTACTATGATGTCATTAGAAGCAACATATTTTGCAATGAGTCAAACAATATGAATTACAATATACAATTAGCACTTCTTTACATCTGTACCTTCTTTGGATGCCCCACTTTGTATTTTCTGTCACACCTGCACTTTCCTTACAACGCTAAGGGGCACATTTACTAATGACTAAGTGCCTTTTTTTTTTGTGAAAGTCGTAATGGCTATGCAAAAGTCGCAACAATTCACGAAAGTCATAATGGCTATGCAAAAGTCGTGACAATTTACGAAAGTCATAATGGCTATGAAAAAGCCGTGACGGTGACGAAAAAATTGCAAAAAATACGAAAAAGTCGCAAAATGTTCATTTCCAATCCGATTTTTTCCCATTCGGATTCGTGGATTAGTAAATCGGCCCCTAAGACTATTTATATAAGATTATATTCAAGCACCATCATTAACTAGCAATATGATATGCACTGAGTTGCCCCATCTCAGACTTTTCAGCATGGTTCTAATTTATGATTCAGATTGTGGATCATTTAATTAGCTATATTCAGTTGCTATTTTATATGTGTACTACTTTGATCAATCATTTATATCACTTTTGCAGTCAGGTACAATAAACTGTATGTCTTTTATATATTCCACCTCTTGCTGAAACTTCACAAGACTGCGTCTTTAAACCAGTTTCTACTGTAGTTTGGTTATTTTTTTTTTTTTTTAGATAACTGCTGCACAACAGACACTTTGTATAGTAGCTGCTGTCACATACACACTGCGTAGGTCACAGTTACAATCGTGTTGCTCACTTTAAGTGTGTTTAATGTTTAATAGCAAAGGTACCCATCTGCACTCTTTATTTCTGCTGAAAGCATTCCAGGACCTGATTCGTTTGCTGCATGCTCCCTCCATTCTCTTTGATAAACACAAAATATTTACAGTGCACAACAAATGGAGAAGTCTATATAAATAGCAGATGCCTGAGGACTAGAATCAGCAAATATAATACTGCACTCACAGGTCTTCCATAAAACATCAAAGGTGGTTTATTCAATGATCTAAGGTTTTAGTTGCAAGTTGTGGCCTACCTGAAGGACAAAGATGTCCACTGGATAATTGATTTAACCAGTTTTGATGTTTTATGAAAGACATGCAAAAGAAGCTTTACATTATATATATTTTATTTACATGCAAATACAATCTGTATGGAGTAGGCTTATTGGGATTAAAAAGGTCAATATTTTGCAAAGGATCATGGGACAAAAAGCTTCAAAACAGGGCAAATATTTTCTAATCTTCTGTCATAAGTAACAACCAAACAATGATGGCCATGTACCAGCAGTAGCTGGTGATTAAATTGGACCTTTATTTCCTTTGTTTCAACAACAAAGAAGATAAGCAGCAGATACACCTCTTATAGGATTAGGTAGCCTTGTTTGTTTAGGAGGTGTATGCTCTCCTTGGATGGTGAGATTGCGAGGGTGTTTTTCCTGAACAATGTATAGCCAAGCAGTCAAGATTAGCACTGTTCCAAGCATTACCCAAGATGTGCAGGGTCCCCACAAATTTTCACATCTTGTTCCTGACAGTTCAGAAAGTTTTGCTAAGGGAGCAAATCTATACCCCTATACCCCTTTCAATACAGCTCAAAACCTTGTTTGCCCTTGCAGCTGCTGCCTGGCCATAGCAAGCAATGCCAAGTTTATCATCTACAAGGATTCCAAGGTCCTTCTTCATTAAGGATTTGCCTCGTACAGTCCCATTAAGGGTATAAGTGGCTGCATATTTTTACATCCCAGGTGCATGACTTTGCATTTATCCACATTAAATCTGCCACTTAGCTGCCCAGATTGCCAGTTGGCCAAGATCCTGCTGCAGGGATGTCACATCCTGGATAGAATTGACTGGTCTGCAGAGTTTTGTGTCAAACACTGATACATTACTTATAATACCCTCCCCTTAGGCATTTATGAACAAATTAAACAAAAGTGGACCCAGTACAGAACCCTGAGGGACCCCACTGAGAACCTTACTCCAAGTAGAGAATGTACCATTAACAACCTCCCTCTGTACCCGATCCTGTAGCCAGTTTTCTATCTATGTGCAAATGACTTCACTAAGACCAATAGACCTTAGCTTAGAAAGCAGTCGTTTGTGGGGAACGGTATCAAATGCTTTGGCAAAATCCAAATAGATTATATCTACTGCATCCCCACTGTCCAGCTTCTTACTTACCTCATCATAAATAGCAATTAAATTGGTCTGACATGACCTGTCCTTCATAAAGCCATGCTGATTACTGCTCATAATGGCATTCTCCAGTACATCATTTTGTATGTGATCCCCTAACAAGCCTTCAAATAACTTGCCCACCACGGATGACAAACTTACAGGCCTATAATTGCCAGGCTGAGACCTTACTCCCTTTTTAAATATAGGAATGACATTTGCCTTCTTCCAATCCCTAGTTACCATACCTGATGAAAGAGAGTCTGAGAATATCAGAAACAAAGGCCACTGTAAATCTGACCCTAGTTCTCTCTTAAAAGCGATCTTCACCTTCAAACAAAAGTCTGATTTTGAACAGCCCCTGTAAGAAAAAATAATTTAGTAAAGGATCTTTGTTATTTAAATGTTTCATTTTAAAGCTACAGACCACATATGCTGTGGATCAGCACTGATAAAACTCTCTATGCTCTGCACTCTGCTCCCCCTTTCCAGGGGATCATGGACACCAACTTTCAGGCTGCCTAAACAGGAAGGTCACACTAAACTGGTAACTGCTCATGCCTTACCCCTTGTGCTTTATTTGCATTTCATGGATTCAACTGGCTGAATCTTGCCAGCCAATGTAATTAAAGATATGAGAGTGAAGCAGGAGAGGGTAGGCATGTGCAGAACCCCTCATTTGGCAGCCTACCAAGTCCTGGTCTGGAACATAGGGAGTTTTAGCAGCACTGAACCATGACTTTTATATGGTTCGTAGCTTTTAAAATGAAACATTTAAAATAATAAAGATAATTTACAAAACTTTTTTACACAGGGGCTGTTCAAACTCGAAATCTTGTCTGAAGGTGAACATCCCCTTTAAATATTTTATTACCCCAGTACCAGAAGACTGAAAACAACAAATGCATTTTAAGGTGTCTTAAATATTATACATTCTGTAAAACCAGCAGCAGCCAAATAATTTTCAGCAGAGAACAGAGGAACTAACCTTTACCCAGTGTCACACACATAATTTGTACCATGAAGGAATGCTCTGCTTAAGCTAGATTTAACTTGACACAGAACCCTGACTCAAATGTATTGTGGCATTTATCAGGCATGCTGATGTTTACTGGAGGTTGGGAACTCATAATTATATCTGTCTTTTTGCTTTATATGGGTTATCCTATAGATGACATCAATAAAAATCATTTGCATGTAAATCAAGGGACAGAAACATAATTTGACACAGTTATTACAAGGTGAAATGCACTGAAAAACAATGCAGAATTGAAAACACAACTGTGCTGAGTTGAAAAGTGTTACCTTATTTAACCTTGGTTGTAACTTTTAGTTTCTGCAGAGAGAGTGTGCTGCTTTCTCTGTAAGTTATAGAACTATAGTCCACTGGAAATTATTTTTGAACCAGCTGGAAAAGGTAGCTGGATCGCAGTAGTATCACCTATATGTAATAAAAGGCACTAAGTTTGCCCAGAAGCAGTAACCCATAGCAACCAATAAATTTGCTTTTAAACTGATGACCAGTAAATGCTGCCTGCATGGTTGCTATGGGTTATAGTTCCTGGGCAAACATAGTGCCTTTTATTACATTACCCCAGGGGGCTCAAACTCAATTTACCTGGGGGCCGCAGGAGGCAAAGTCAGGATGAGGCTGGGCCACATAAGGGATTTCACAAAAAATTGGCTTTCAAGGGATAATGCAAGGCACGGCGGGCGGGAGCTGCTGATTGCGGAAATGACGTTATGCCATCATAACAGTTATTATGGGAAGACGTTCTGTGTGCACAATTAGCTCCTTAGCAGCTAATTGTGCACACAGAACGTCTTCCCATAATAACTGTTATGATGGCATAACGTCATTTCCGCAATCAGCAGCTCCGTGCCTTGCATTATCCCTTGAATCGCAATAAAAATCGCGATCCATTCATTGCTTTTGAGAAGGCGTTGGTGTGGGCCACAAAATATTGTACCGAGGGCCGCAAATGGCCCGTGAGCCGCGAGTTTGAGACCCCTGCATTACCCTATATGTTTTTACAAAGAGAGATTAATATCCAACCTTAAAGACCAGATTTTGCACAATAAAGACACTCTGATTTGAGTTAGGCACTAATACTAACAGAAACATGTCCCCTCAAACTGCATTACTGATTACACTTGTTGACTTGCATCAAGTAGACATAACATAGAAATATAGTAGATGAGGGTAAAAAAGACACACATCCATGAAGTAAAACCTGCCTAACTGCTACCTGATCTACAGGAAGGTTAATTTTCATCAGAGGGGATAAAATCCTTTCTGACTTTCAAGAAGGCAATTGGACCAGTCCCTAAATCAACTTTGTAACTTTTAAAGTTAATTTCAGTAACTTGGTATTTTCTCATTTTTTTTAAAATCCAACCCTTTCTTAAAACTGAAACAATCTGCTAATACAGCTTCTGAATGACAGTTCCAAAATTAGATAGTCCTAACTGAACTTAAAAGAACCCTTGCTTAATCTGAATGGATGCCCCCCATGTTAGCTGGAAGGATCTACTGGTGAGTAAAGCATCAAAGAGTTTATTATATGGCCCCCTATTATATTTAAACAAAGAAACCATAGCTTTACCACAGCAACCCCAATTTAGCCAGCCTTTCTTCATAACTGAATAACTGAGACCTTCCAAACCTTTTATCAGCTTATTTGGAATTTATTAATATTTCTTCAAAGGAAACACAACATATTCTAGATGGCCTCTTGTGAATCTATACTTCTTTTCATATAGACCAATACCTTCCTCCCCGACCAATATCTGGCCAAAAATGACCCACCTTGGGTAGACATATCTGTAAAAAAAAGATCCACTTTTTTGATGACCTTGCCAAACCTGCAAATCTTACTGTGTATAGCCAGGTTTAGTCCGCTTGGATCTTCTGGCAATCCATGTTTCCTTAGCAGCTTGCATAAAGCTTTCAGCAACTAAAGGTGGCCATACACGTGGCGATCTGACGATGTTTCGTACGACCATCGGTCGCACGAAACATCGTAAGATCCGCCACACACCATTCAGGGCTGAATCGGCAGGTAAGGAGGTAGAAACAATAGGATTTCTACCTCCTTCTGCCGATTCAGCTCTGAAGGGAGAATTTTGGTCAGGTGCCTTCTATGGCGCCCGATCAAAATTTTCAAACTGGTCCGATCGGCGAGTCGTCCGATATCAGCAGCTTCCTGCGATATCGGTTGACTCGCCGACATGCCATACACGCACCGATTATCGTACGAAACGAGGTTTCGTACGATAATATCGGTGCGTGTATGGCCACCTTAACTTGCACCTAGCAAACAGAAATCTAGTGCTATACCCACTTCAAAGACAATGCAAATTATGCATAATATGCCAAAACAGATTGTAATTTCCATTTATATTAGTGAATCATGTGCTAGTTGTGCCAGATACCACTGAACAGGTACCTACTATTACATTTATGGTAGATGTGTGAGACTTTTTTCCTCGAACACTAGTTTAAGAAAAACACAACAGAATAATGTTTTTCTATTTTTTCTATTCATTATCAATGAGGCTGAAAAACTTTAATGTTTTAATAAACTTACCAGCTTTTACTTGTCGAGTTTTGTCTCGCAGTTGTTTTACGTTTTTTACTGACTAGTCAAGGTTTCAGAAAATGCTCAGGCATTTTTTTGCTTTTGTGTTTTCTCCAGCTTTTTTTTTCGAATTGAGAAAAAAAACCCTCAGTTTTTATAAATAACCCCCTTAATGGCTGAAGAAAAATACTTCTTAATGGGTAAATAAAACATAGTGATTTGCGTCCAAAATTGTAATTTTATGCATTGATGAGCTGTATAGATGTAAGCAGAAACCTTTGTGAAAATCATTTGCGTACTCTCAGCTTTGTAATGGATTCCTCACATGCTGATTTTTTTGTAACTCTTTAAAGCAATTTCCCAGAACGATGCAAAACAAATTCTGGCCTAGTATTTGTCAGCTGTTTTTTATTGTGCATCAACAAAAAATGCAATATATTTACCAAATATATATTTTTCAAATCTCTTAGGAAGTATGCAGTCTGCTTTGCTCGGTTCTAAAATGTCTATTTTCTACCTTTTTATTTAGCTTATTCATTTTGTGCTATTTTCTGTTTCAAAAATATAAAACTCCATACATATAAATATATAAATAAGCTCCGCATTTTCAGTCTGTATCAGTGAATATGCAGCCAACAGAAATATTTAAATATACATTTATGCCCCTTAATGTTTCTTTATTAGTATAATACAGTATGTAAGGCTGCAGTGATCAGTACATGATCCTGACCTTTCCAGACAGATTTCTGGAATAGAATAATGGTAATGAGCCCTGCCACCTGGAATTACTCTGGCCTAAAGCCTCCTTTAACACATGGGAAACTTTCAATTTCCACTACGAGTGAGGGTGATAGAGCCTGGCATGTGCTTATGCTACTGACGGCTTGCCGTGCTTATGTGACCTTCCAGTCTAGGATTCTTAATAAAAAGTTATTGCCTCCTTTTCTTATTATTAGTAACTTAGAACTGATCTAGTCCATTGAGACAAACTTATGATTCTCAATGCATGCTTACACTGACCTAAGGGCACTGCAATCTACTTTAGCAGTGTTTTTCTAATAAGAAGAGAGAAATTATATTATACTGCATTATTATTAGTGTATTACAAACCAATTTATATACATTGTCTAAGATCAAAGTGAAGAGAATATGAAATTGCAGCAGGGTTACACCTTTTGGGATTACTAACTCGGGGAATGACCAGTTGCGTTGGGGCCCCCAACGCAACTGGTCATTCAGGTAGTTGGTGATGTCAGGGGTGGGGTTATGATGAGGCCGATCAGCCACTGTATAAAACCATGAAAAATGAATAAATAAATGCATCAAAACGATGAGAGATTTACACCAGACAGGATTTTTTAATTTAAAGGCATATAAATATGAAAGTAGAATAATTTTGCTGAAAATATTGAAAACTTCTATTCAGCTTTGAGTTTGCAGTTTTTTTTCTGTAAAGTTGTTTACATCTTTGTATGAATTTGAAATGCGTTGGACTTTTTTTTCCAGCAGAGTTCCAGGGAGTTTCGGTCACTATGGTTTAGCTAAGAGGGGGGCTGTTATCAAAACGTAAGGTGTACTATCAGCTTTAACAGGAGTAGGTATATGAACACTAAGGGGCTGATTTACTTACCCACGAACGGGTCGAATGGAGTCTGATTGCGTTTTTTTCGTAATGATCGGTATTTTGCGATTTTTTCGGATTCTTTACGAATTTTTCGTTACCAATACGATTTTTGCGTAAAAACGCGAGTTTTCCTATCCATTACGAAAGTTGCGTAAAAAGTTGCGCATTTTTCGTGGCGTTAAAACTTACGCGAAAAGTTGCGCATTTTTCGTAGCGTCAAGTTTTAACACTACGAAAAATGCGCAACTTTTCGCGTAATTTTTAACGCTACGAAAAATGCGCAACTTTTTACGCAACTTTCGTAATGGATACGAAAAACTCGCGTTTTTACGCAAAAATCGTATTGGTAACGAAAAATTCGTACAGAATCCGAAAAAATCGCAAAACATACGAAAAAATCGCAAAATGTTCGTTTTCAAGTCGGAACTTTTCCAATTCGGGTCGGATTCGTGGGTTAGTAAATCAGCCCCTAAGCAAGACAAGGAAGACCATGCTAATTTAAAATGTGTGGTTCTTTAGAAAACTTAGGTATATTTGATTACAGAAAACTTCTTAACACTGTGTATTGACACTTCTTAACACTGTCTATAAAGTCTATAAGTGTATAAAAATTAAATAAAAATATTTGAAATAGAGAAATTAGAGGATTATATTCTTTTTGGGGCTGTGCACCCCCTTGGCAACCTGAATGCAATGAATAGAGCTTGTGCTCAACATGCTTTTTGCCCATTTAAACAGGGCAAAGTGGGAAACTGAAACTAATCCACATTTACTCCAAAGTAGATAATTGGATTACCAGAATTACACTTGACAAAGAAGATTGTGCTGAAAACATGTTATGACAATTAAAACACTAGCAGCTTGTTTCTGCTGTGGTCTTGTCTCCTTATTAACTTTTGTTTCACAATACAACCCCCTCCCTTTACCCAGTGTTATCACTGTTTTGTTTGCAGGAGTCCATTATGCAAGTGGGTTTATATGTGCAATGGCAATTAATTATGCAAAAAGAAAAAAAATACTATACAGATAGTACAAGGCACTATAATCCTCCACAAAGTAAATCCGCAATCCCTAACCAATGCTGGAGGAATTGTTCAGTAGTAGGTACACTATACTACATGCGGTGGAGCTCCCCACATTTCAATTACAACAGGTCACGGTATCCTCTCTGAAGAGAATACAAACAGAATAGGCTTTAACACCAAATCAAGTATTATTAAAGCTGGGGTAGCTAAACTTCCTAATCCATAAAAAAGGTAACCTACTAAAAAAGCTAAACTACTAACTGCAGCACGACTGCAATAATCTTATAGTCTTATAGGCTCTTACCTTAACTCTGATAATATGGGCAATAACCTGACCCACAGCAAGAATGGAAAGGACAATACTATGGACCTGAAAATGGAAGAAATAGAAATATGAAAAGATACTTACTATGAGGCAAACAAAGAGACTGGTGCACCTCCTTACCTCTCAGCGTGGCAGTCCCCGGGTCCATTTGCACACATGTGTGCATCGGCATGCATTCTAACCATCTGACCACACAAACACCCACAATTCTGTTTAACCCTAGTCAGTGCCATGCTATTTGAATCAAACACTGCCATGTTCAGGTTGACCTGTTGGTCCACAGCAGGAAGTTCAGGTGCCCCAAAAGGGTGTCGATGAAGGGCTCTCCTGCTCACCAAATGGTGCAATCCCCTAGCAGTCCCAGGCAGTGTTCTTGCTTCAGAGAACATGATACTTACCGTAGCAGTAGCTGGAACAAGGATACCATCAATATTTCCATTGGTTCTAAAAGGCAAGACAGGTTGGATCAATGAAAAGGGCAAAAGACCGGAAAACAAGACTATGTGGGCACATGAATATACAGCCAGCATGACAAGCTGGACATGCAAGCTACTGTATTTAATTTACCACACAATTTATTTGTTTTTCCTCAATAAACCCTAGAGACACACCCAACCTCCCTCCTCTTATCTGTTCTCACCTACCCCTGTCAACCTTCTAGCCCACCCCCATCCCCCCGATCATGTACTTAATGTTTACCTTGATTTTAATTTTTACAATTATACAGCTGTAATTTCTTTAATCGGCAACAGAAAAATCATCAAACATTACACTTTTAAAAATAAGTAGAATCGGTAGATGCTGATTTTGTATACAGTTTGTTATTGCTTCAGTTTGTTATTCGGTTTGTCAGTTTTTGTTGCTTTTTCAGTAAAAATGCAATAAATAGTAAACACTACACTAATTATAAATGAAATATATTTGTTTTAATCAACCTGTGGAGTTTGCAAGGGGCACATCAAGGCAATTAACACCCATCAAGTAACTACTGGAAAAATCTATATGAGAATAGATTCTACTGTTTTTCAAATATTTAATAAGTACACAGAAAATAGTGGTTTTAAAAGAAAACCAGTGAAACTTAAATAAATATATAATACATTTATAATCTATATACTGTGCATGGTACAGAATATATAAGTAAAGTATATATAAAGTTTTACTTCAATTGCTTTTTAGAAATGCCCTTTAGTTATATGCTAAGTAAAAGCAAAAAATGACTATATATATATATATATATATATATATATATATATATATATATATATATATATATATATATATTTTACTGTTATTTTAGTGCAGTTTTGCTTACCATCTTAGGTGACAACCTATCAATAATCCATTTATGGTTACGTATCCCTGATGTTAGGTAGTAATTAAACGTGCAAGGTACTGTACCAACAAATTGCTCTACAGCATCAATACAAAATGCATTTGAGTCCAAAAGGAAGCCATTAAAAGTCAGATGGTGCACACTAATGAATGTAATAGCACATCAATGTTTTTTGTACAACCGGCAATAAAATAGCAGGATATCTGGTCTACCAACGATCAGTAATTGAGTCGGTTTTTATTTATTGTGTCTGAATGGTTTTCTTGCTCATGCATTTCAACAATAATATAACATTTCATGATAGCATTGTGACTTATTTAAATTGATTGTGCAGAAGGGAAAAAATCAATTAATTTTGGATCACTCAACTTAAATGGGCAATAGCACCATCAAATGTTTATAGCTTATTTACTTTGTTTCCTAAAGTTTTACTTTCAATTGCTTTTTAGATATGCTCTTTAGTTTATCCTTGGAAGGAAAAATAACTAGTTTAACAAATAAACAAAGTCTTTTTTTATAGGTTCATTATTACTCTGCATTATATTTTTGCTAGTGATTGGGTGCAATATGGGAAACTCTCCAGAAAGTCTCCATCTTATTCCTCTGTTATCTCATGTGTTTTCAGTAAAACATCACTAAAAATGGCTGCACCGGATCAGTTATTCAATTGATCACAACACAAATTTGTTCTTTGTTCAACACGGGCATTAATGTGGCAAATTTAACACCAGCTAAATGAATTGTTCTGTACTCTGTATTTTTATAGCTGTAAATTACGCAGTCTTTATTATTTTATTTATCTTTTCTGTGGCAGGAAATTTTGTTTGCATATTATTTAATATACTTATTGAGAGAGAATCCGGGTCATTGATGTTTAGACGTCTGATTGCTTCACAACTTTATTTTAAATCGTGCACAAGAAGAGACCGAGAACAAATCAGTACACTGAAATTAACACGCATGCCCATGGCAAACTCTTGTGCTAAATGTAAAAATTGTACAAAGTGTAAGCTGCACAAGGCAACAGAGACTTCATTCTTGCTAGACCAGCTATTTCATGTAAGTACTATAAAAGTGTCATGGCACATAAAGTTGATTTAATATTTCTCTTATTATACCCTGTGTCAGACACCTATTCTAAAAGAGAACCAAATCAGGTTTGAGCTCTGTATTTTTTAAACTATTTAAAAATATAAATGTTTTATAAACTGCTGACTAAGTACTATGCACAATAACTTCTACAGAGGCAGTCAGAATGCCTGTGAATTCTAGAAAATTCTCTGCCCATAACAAGTATTGGTGGTGGCAGGTGGACACCAATAATAAATGCTGTCTTTCTATGCAGTGTCCCCTGTCACTGTCACTGTGGCCATTGTCAGATGAGGAAAGGACTGGCTATTAAGGGTGGTAACAGCAAGCAGCACAATAGTGGGTAAAACAGGGGGTATAAGGAAAAACCATACACGTCTTCTGTTTCCTGGCCCTAAATGGATACTTTTTTTTTAACACAAAAAACATAAAGAGTGTTTCCAAAGAGTCATAATATGATAATCAAAATGATTATGTATAAAATGCTTTCAATGGATTGAGCTACAGAATCACATATTGTGTATACCACACTGTACATAATCCCCAGTGGTAACTTTAACATAACAGTGAAAAATGACTAATGGCATCTTAAAGGGTCAAAACAGGTTTCTGGCAAATAAATATTTAACATATCTATAAAAAATGTTCTAGAGATACTCTCCTGGTGGGTTGGTACTTTGCACAAGGTTTTACCCTGAGTTTATTCTTGTTAGAACATTACAGCTTAAATAGAATTATGCTTTGCAATTCTAACATCCACATATGGATTTTTGGTGGTGCAAACATTGTGACATAACTGTTGCTGTTACGGAAATATGGTCTCCAGCAGCCAGTGTTGGCATGGCGTAGCTTTAACTAATGTGACAAATAAAAGCAATTAAGAAAAAAATTTAAATACCAAAAAACTTCAGTCTACCATTTTGTTAGTTTTAAAACAATCTGACAGTTCTGACTCATCTGACAATCCTTAAATTAAGCAAATTGTGTTTTTTACAACAGGTATATAACCTGTTATCCAGAATGCTCGGCGTCTGGGGTTTTCTGGATATTGAGTCTTAATGTATTGAGATACACACTATGGTGCAGGTGAATGATAACAATTCTATGTAATTACAGAGAATTGCTATCCGTCTCCCAACCATAAACAGTGCACTAAAATCATAGATTAGATTGGGCAAAAGAAAGAATGTTAGTGAAGTTATGAACAAATCTAAGGACAAAAAATGACTAATCAGCTTTTGTGATCTTAAATTATTTTACAGTCAAGACATATCTGCTCTTGAATCTGGCTCTGAAACTGATAGGGTGACATTTAAATCAATACAATGCAGTCTCAAACGGCACACAGCCTTTGACTCTTCTTTTAAGGTCAAAAGAAGAGCTGGGAGGAAAAAAAAAACACTTTATAATATAGAAGTCAATGTCTTGGAACATGATACTGTAATTTCAAATGTCAAGGGTTCCTGCATTATAGCTAGCATGCTAAACATGCAATGCTCCATAGAAACCTAATATAGTGAGGAGTCAGTCATGTTCATAGCTGATATTATGACATACTGATTTTGACTGGCTGCTTGCAACATGGATTGAAAGAGGTTAAAATGCGGTTGGTGACCCCATAGCTGGAAAAACAGACTGAGCTTACAGAATGGTAACTGTAACTGCAAAGCGTGGGTTATTCCTCCAGCTAGGTTCACTGCAATTACTGCACATATAAACATTAGTACCTTGCTGCACATTTTCATTTTAAGTTATTTCATTTTGTATTTTCTTTTTAAGTCAGGGTCAATTTCACCTCAGTTGTGATTCTCCTACAGAGGAGGTTTATCAAAGTTCAAATTTTGACTGCAATTTACATTTTTTTTTTTCATCATATGTTGGATATTTAGGTAAGTGCAAAAACTCAGTCAAACGTAAAACTTCAGCATTGATAGCTGTCAGAGCAAAACTTAAGTGATTTTTTTCGATTCAGGTTCTCTGAATTGAAGGGAAGGTTTGTAGACCCATTGAAGATGATCATTTGAGTTTTTTTCTAGTGTGTTTTGTGCTATTCAAGTTTTTTAATAAGCACTTTTATATAATAAACATGTTGGTAAAGCTTTGTGTTCTAATTATTGAAATTGAATTTGTGATTTTTTTTTAAATAGGCATTCCAGTTTTTCTCTGACATACAATATACTAAAAATAATCCCACATTTTAAAGGAGTACTAAACCCTGCTGCACTGCACTACTCAACCAAACGTTATATAGTTGTTGCTGGACTATAAATCCCAGAATTATGTAACATATAGTAAGACTGAGGTATGCTGGGAGCTGTTGTCTAGCAACATCAAGGTTGTTTTCTTAAAGCAATATTGCACTAAAGAACCTTTCCAAAACTTTTCCCCAAATCTCCAGGGCTAGCAGCTACATTAAATGCAAAAAATCTCCAATAAGAATGCCAGCTGATTTGTTCCTTCTTCCTGCAAATTGAGTTGGGAGCATTAAGCACAGTTTTCCAGCACTGAACAAGTCTGTCCTTAATCCCCATGTCTTAAGGCTGTGTCATATAATAAAGAAATAAAAATGACATAATTGTCTCTATATGTAAGATACCAGCAAGATGCCTGACATAGTGCTGGGAATCACTGGTCACTTCCCTTGCACTTATAATGAGGGTTTTGGTCAAGAAAATGCTCATTGGTGAATTTTCTGTTATGTTATATACAATTTCTATAGCAAAACTACAGGGCTCAGTGGGACAGCATTATGATTGGGTTTACAATCCCTTTAATGTAATTATTTAAACTGCTATTTGCATTGGTTTATAGGTCTTGTAATAAAATAACAAAGTTTTTAAATCTTTAAACGTAAATCTCCATTACAGATCTGTCTGTAAGGTTGAACTAATCTGGTATGAATGGTATGAAAGAGCGCCAAAAGAAAAGGTCTGACCTAAAATGTCTAAACAATAAACCTATCAGTTATGAGGGAACTAAAGTACACATCAGAAGAGAATATCGGTTTAGAAAAAAGTTACAGATTAGATACTGCATGATAAATGAATTCTGATACTAAAGTGATATTTCAACTAGATAGAGAAAAATGTGTTCAAATAGCATTGCTCATTGTAGAAGTAACTTAGCCAGCCTTGAAATAAGATAGCTGGCATTTTATTGAAACACATTTATGGAATTCAAGAAATGTATATATGGTCTTGATTAGAACTAAACAAGAAGGATGTATGAACATTATGTGCTGTAAAGATGAATTTAATACATTCTGTTGATGGCAGGTGATACTGTCAACATTGGAAATATGAATGTGCTAACGTTCTGATTGAAAAGAGGGTTGTTTGGGAGTTTTAAACAATTAACTCCATGAGCCAGTATAGATCGGAATGAGATAATGCATCAATTTAAATAGATTATTAAAATATTCACATTAAACTGCCCAGCTGCTGTTTATGTAATATCATATCGTTTGGCTCTTACTAAAATGCCTTTCTTTATGGTGAGTGATGTATGTTATCTTTACTCCACACACCCTTTATCAGTGTTTAGCTTTGCATTACTTTTCTATTTATTTTTATCTGTATTCTTTTGTGTCATAAGATTTGACCACTTGCAATTCTGCATGCAGAAAGTTTTGCATAAAGACAGACAAACTGTCTTTCCATATGTCCATAAAATAATTTTGTCTTTTAGCATTCAAATTTCATCAAATACATAATGAAATTACAGTGAAGTGACTAAAGTGGAAAAAAAAGGTAAATTACCTAGGCTCAATAGGAGCTGGTCAGAGACATTTGTGCCACACCCAAAGTCTGTCAGGTTTATATTAAATATAACTTAAAACATTAGCAGAAACTGCATGTAAGAATTTCCATCAAGAAAACATAAGTTTTCACCATCTTCCTACTCCGAAGAATAAGACCTACAAGAGTTTGTACTACTTGTCTTAAAGCAATGGTCCTGTCTAGAAAAGAGAACCCACTGACTGGTATTTTCTTATTTACTTATTTTTCTCTGCTAGAATGAACCTTTTGATACTAGGTCCAACTAACTATAATTTATAAAAACCTCTATCTCTCCTATCAGAACAGTCTTATTTTCTTATGGTAGTCTGTGGATGGTTTAAGAGTTGTTGGCTTGGCTTTCTCTCCCACATTTGTTTCTGGAGTAACCAGAATTCCATTTCTCATTGGAAAGTGATAACCTTGCTAGCCTATTATTTACTGACAAAATGTCAGCCATTTTCCCAATTTGTAGGTAAAATAGACACACTTCCTGGGTGTAATATCAACATAATTCCAAATAAATGCCACATCCCTACTTCTGTGTATACTCAGGGCTTCTCCATAAAATAATTGAAACAAAGGGTCTCATTTATGCAAGGTCTGACGTGATACAAGGATGTATCATGTATGTGCTAATACACATACTGTAGAGCTTTGCCATGGGGTAAGGTAAGAGGTCTGACTCTGGCAGCACTTCCCCTGGTAACTTTAAAGTGATACTGACCCGAAAAAACAACTTTTTAAAATATGAATCTACATAAAAAGTTGCCTATAGGTTGTGTTGATCATTTTTTGCTGATTTGGCTGCTTTTGTAAGTAATTTTTACTTAAAATCCAAAAACCTGACTGTTTTGCCAACCTGACTGTCCCTTCTCGGCCTGTCAGTTATAGCTTCTAATGCTAACAGCCTACTGCTGCACAAATATGGCCGCCCCCTCATAGAGGAACATGGGGGATCAGATAGGGAATGTAAAAGCTTGGACAAATACTTTTATGGCAAAATAATAAATATCATGCAAAGACAATGTTATGATGATGTAAAAAAAGGTTTCATTTCTGGTGTCAGTATCTCTTTAAGAGCAGTTTTTTTGTTTTTTTTTAACCTTGCACTCTCAACACCAGAGATCCTGCTCCTTTTGGAGACATTACGTCTAGGTTTATATAGTCTAAAGTGTATTGTATTTATTTGCTGTTATATCATGGCTGTAGAATTGATAATGCTTAAACGTGTTTGTTAGTGGCTTTAATCTTAATTGCTTCACTAAATTTAATGCAAACATTATGCTGACTCCAGTTTCATCTGGTCTTTAATTATTCTTTGATTTTACAGGAAATAACAGAAAATAAGCAAAGACAAAAACACCTTTTAAGAGAACACAACCCAAAACTTCTGCGTATCTTGCATATTGAGCAGACTGCCTATGTTACAAAGCCTTGTTTGTGTTCCCTTAAGTCAGCATTTGTGTCAGTTTAGATTTGCCAAATTTCCTTTTTTTATTTATTCTTTAAAACTAAAAGCTCAGTCTGTCATTGACAGAAGGACAAGCAATATCTGCAATCAAAAGCTCAAGTAAGGTGCTTTGTGTAGTATAGAACTGGCAGAATTCGCTGGTGCATTTCTTATTGTTGGATAAATAAAGAAGTGTTAATACTAATATTTAGTCACCCAGTTATACATTGAAATAAAAATGTAACACAATTGATTCAAGTATATTCTGGGAACAGTGTGAATAAAAAATGTAGGGAAGAGGAAACAAGGTGGGAAAACAGCCCTAATGGGTATTTAGCTTTATTTTCAAATCTTTTAAATGGATCCTTTACCCAAACACAACTTATGTATGGTAAAAATAATTGTAAGACACTTTACAATATACATCTATTTTGTATTGCTTGTTTTTGTAGCTATTTGTAAATTGAATTGCAGCCAAAAGCAGTATCTGTTATTGCTGCACTTCTGGTTTTGACTCCTGAAACAATGTTGCAAGCCAAATCTATAGCAGAATTGCCTCCTTTACGCTTTTTTACGAGTTAGACTTGAAGAATAGTATGGATTACGTAAACCCTGATTTCCATTGCAATTACATTCACTAATAACTTCAAAAACATTGAAAATATGTAATAAATATATACATTTGAAAGTTGCTTAGAATTACGTTTAGCTTTCATTATGCTAAAAATCTGTTTTTGGGGTAAAGGGCTCTTAAACTCAATAAACAAATGACTGACTCAGCATGGAGCAAATGCAGAAAGAATTCTAATTTTCAGTTTTTTACATCTAATTGTATCTAGTGTCAAGTTAGATAGTAGGTATCATGGCAAACATGCAAAAAGGACAATTTTATTACAATTATTAGTATAATTCAAAGACTGAGATCATGTAAATCCAGATTCCCAGCTGCATTCCAACATTCCTTTAGAAGCCAGAGTGCTCTATCTTCTACTGTAAACCTTTTTTGTTATCCCAGTGATAACCGTATAAAGTAGTGGAACGCCCAACATAAACACATTTAACTGAATACATTTTGATAAAAATATTTGTTGTTTAATCCTGCTTGTGTTATGTGTTCTTCTACAATATATTGTTATCACAATCATTTTACTCCCGGTAACATACCAGCCAGAATAAAGATATAGCAATAAAAATTTGCAATGGCAAACTAGATCTCTGCTAAATGCAAAAGGTTTGTGGTTACTATAAAAGTTTAAAACTGTTTGACTTTAAAACTATTTTAAAGCCTTCTTTCTGGATATAAAGATATTACCACTTCTGAGGGGGATGTTTATAACTGCCTTATAAAAGATTCTTAAATAGAAACTAAAACCGTAATCAAGGAAATGAAAATGTAATCAATTAACAATCCCACCCGCCCTATAGGAGAGGTCAGAATAGTGACAGGTGGGACTCATTTGGGTCCAGACTTTTGTTTGTCACAGCGGGTCCTGGAATGCTTGCCCTGGGGGCCTATGGCCATGGATTGTTATGGCTGAATGGTGCTGATGCAGGCTCTTGTCGGGCATTGGTCCTGCAAGAGGGGTGACAAGTTGGCTACCTGGTTCTCACTTGCCCGTCTGCCCCCCTATGGGGTTGGGTGGCCAGCATGCCAGGTAGCCCAGGAAGAAGTATAGCAGTGGTTTTGGGCAAGCATTTCTTGGATATGCTTTTCAAATATTGGTTGATGATAAGTTAATACATTGATTATGTTAATGTAAATTTATTTAATCTGTTAATAAAGCTGTGACCTCTATCCCAAAACCTGGATGTCATTATTGTGTCTTGGGGGAAAGGGTTCCAGAAATGGATAGAAGCATGAGGAAAGTGTAAGGGTAAGTTGGTGGTAATCCTTCCTGCGGAGACTTGACGCTGCCTTTGTCACACAAAGCCTGCATGTAAACACAGATTCTTAGAACGATGATAGTGAACATGAATTTTTAAAAAATTGCTTAGTACATAATTTTTAATAGATTATTTTGTAGAATTACTTTTTTCCCTGATATGAAGCTTATGTTTTTGGCTGATATTATAATAGTTCCCCTTTACAAAATATACAGGCCTATAATTTTAATTGAATTGGAAAAGCAAAGTACAAATGTCAGTGCTTTTTGAGCCCAAAACACTCAGCAGTGCATTCTAAAGCTTAAAAAATGGGCTGAAAAAATGACAGACTTTGGTGTATTAATGTCATATATAATTCTTCAGTGTATTTTCCCCACTGTAATTGTATGGGGAAGATGCTCTTGCAAATTGACATCAGCAATTACACCAGCAAAATTACAGCACATTATTCTAGGGATAGTTTGAGTACAATTTTAAGTAAATATGCAATGTCATAACAAAAATAATGGTCATAAAAAAAAATTACAAAAATACAGAAAGCATGGCTAAAAAGGGTATTTTTTATTTATAGTAATGGTGATGCTTTTTTCCCCCTAACCCAGTGGTTTCAGATTATGGGGTCAAATCATTTAAGGTCTATAGTGGAGTCAGGGAACCCTAAGTTTATAACATGTTACAGGCCTATACAAATAATGCTGTATCACTCATTCAGCCATACTGTAGTTCCAAAAATATCTAGGCATCCGAGTAAGAGTTTACTTGAAATATGCTCATAATAATAGGACTGGTCTTTTAGGAGTCTAACAGAGCAAAGAAGCATTCTCACATTTACTGGCCTTGGGTCCCCAGCCCTACTCTTGTCACACCTATGTTGACCAGCCCAACTAATACTATGTAATGTCATGTTTAGTGTTGGAATGGCTTTTTTTTTTTTTTAGTTTTTTCCCCTCTTTTATTTGAAAAATAGAAGAATAACATTAAGCAAATTATATTGATGTTAATACTACAGTACAGTTGTTCTAGTTAAAAAAAAAAAAAAAAAAGTAAATCAAAGAAACTTGTAGTTTGTTATTCACTTAATGCAAACTGCAATAGGAATGTAAATGTTAAACATACCATTATAAAGATGAATGTTATATATTGGTCTGTTTGAACTACAGTAAACTTATTTTGTGAACTATTTCCTATTTTCCAAGTGGAAATTTGAATAGAAATGCTAAATTAAATGGACACCTTCCAGAGTGATACCCATGTGGGAGTAGGCTGTTTATGACTCAAGCAGATGTCTCTGCTATTTATAGGGAGGGAGTCCAACCGAAAAATCAAAATACATTTTTCTTCCTCTGTAGGTTTTTAAATGCAGCGAATTAGGTCCAACTTGTATATATTAAAAAATTGTCATAAACTTTTATATGTTCTTATACATTTTTAGATGTATAAAGTATCTTTATTTTACTATAAGAAAACCTGATAACATTATAACAAATTTACCCTTTGTAACTAATAATGTTCTATACTTCCTATTAATATACGAACTCTGTAGTCGTGCTGTCATTTTTTTCTCTTCAGTAGCTTGACATATATATGACAATATATGACAATTTTTAGTGCACTGTGCAGTTTGCCAAGTGCAATTTCACTAAGTTCCCCCCCACAATGTAGCAATTCCATTATTTCAGAATAAATACTAAATTAACATAATTTAAATCCTAAAAAGTGAGACACGTGTTAGTGAATACTGCCATGTTTTACCTCCAGCCACCATTTCGTAATATACTTCGTCACAGTTATCTGAGGGTAAAGAAGTACTGTCAGTTCATTGGCTGGTATGCCCTAGCATTTTGCTATACCGTACAAGCCAGAGGGTGGACCTTAGTACTTAAAATGGCAGTGTTTCAATATAGAATTATCCAATGGCACATACAACTTACAAACTTGTTGGGCAGAGGAGTACATTGGCAAGTTAATGTGGGACTCATCCCAATGGCCTGCATTCCCATTGCGGCGATCTGATCATTTGCCTTGGTGGATAGGAATGCTTCTCTGCAGTCTGAAAAAATGTCAGGGAATTTGCTCTATATGCCATCATGCTTAGGCTATCTGTACACACCCCTTCTTTTTGCCCAGAATGGCACAAAGAATCCTTATAGCTATAACTGTACATTGATCCACATGGTCCTGATACTGCTCTGTAAAAAACAGAACTGTTGTCCACACCGAAATGGAGGGCTTATTGCTCAGTATGTAGACAAGCCTCCATGTATGTTTTGGAAACATAAGTCTGTTCTTATCTCTTGTATAACTACTATTACAAAATTGTTCAGATGTTTGTACATTAGCAAAACATGACATGGTTTTCTCATTTGATATGAATAATATCATGAAGCATAAACTTTGCAATAATTCTGTTACCAATGAAACAGAAAATGTATCCGTTCCAGAAGCTTTTAATGTAGAACACTCTAGTATGGATAATAGCAGTTAGACTTCCAACAACTTGTTTGAAATAGGGAGAATAAAGAACAATTTTCACCTTCAGCACCAAGTACAGAACATTGTGAAAGAGAGAGATCTGGTGCAACAATATAGACGGTAATGATGATCAGCTTGTTAAGATAAATGTAGGCTTAAGTCAGCAATATAAATCATCTGCCTCACCTATTTCCGCCTCATAATATTCCTCATTAGCATCATTTAGGGGAAGATTGTCATTGCCAAATATTCCTCACTTGTGCTGTAGAAATGCAGCTGGTATTGGAAGTCATCCTGCATCTCTGTCCCAAACATCATGCCACGCAATCCTTTTTCTCATTTGCAATTCATCACAAAAATGTGCAACGACCAGATGTCATTTTATTAATTTACTGAGTTTTCTTAATGGTCTCCCATAATATTATTCTTTATGCACAGTGCACAGTAAGCTTTCCTGTTGTGAGCTCTAGCCAAAAAGTGTATAAATCTTTCTATGTGTCTACAAATGAAAAAAGTATATTTTGCCTCCCAAAGTAGAACTAATGGTAAACTCCATTCCCATATCTGTACTCTGACCCAAACAACAGGTGAGTGAACGGCCAAAGTGATTTTTCATATATGGATTGAGAAGACCAGCACTCCAATCACCTAAATCAAGCCATTTATTTATTCTGTTGCATCCAACGTTTCTGTCCCTTTTGGAACCTTTATCATTCTTGCCCGAAATGTCTTATGCAGCTAGCTTTCTTTCTGTCATCTATCAATCCAATATACATACACAAAACACATCAGCTAAAGTGCCCAAAAGCAACCACTCTACCATTACCCGATTCAGTGCACTATTCTGTTTCTATTGTTTGCATATTTAATCAAATATATCCTATTTCTACCATGCTATTCTATACAAAAACAATCAACCTGTCTGTTTAATACATTTTTTTTTTTTAGAGAAAATGGATAGTGCACATATTAAATGTAAATTGTGGTAAAAAAGTATATGAAGGACTATATTCATATATTCTTGAATGTGAGTAATAAAGGATGCCTTATTTCCTGTAGGCAGGGTCAGACTGGACTGGTGGGACACTGGGGAAAAACCCTGTGGGCTCCACTGACCCAGTCCCTGCCTGACTTTTGTCGCTTCACTACCCCTGATCATGGGCAAATAAAAGAATGTGATGCCACGCAATGTTGCACATATCACACAAGGAGGGTCATGCACAGCAGGTGGAGGCTGGCTCCGACTTTGCGGCTGGGCTGGGAGGCTAAGGGGTTGCAGACCTGGTGGCCCCTGGGCTCCCCAGTTCAATACTGCCTATAGGGGCAGAATCAGGTTATTAGAACAATGCTCTGGGCAGGCAGCATACAAAACAAGTCCAAAAAACACAGGGTCAGGGCAGGTGACAAACAAACAAACAAAATCAGAGTATGGGGAACAAGGGCAGGGCAGGAACAGACTCGGGAGAGAAGGAATCCAGCCACCGGGTAGATGAGGAGGCAGCCCATTAAGAAGGGAATTGCCTGCAGCTACATTCGGGTCTAGACTGATACTCTATCACACATGTGCTATATTGGGAGTGCCGTAATATGTACAATATATTTGTATTCAAGCAATAGCATATAGGGTAATCAGTAAGGGAAGTCTGTATCATTTCAGAAACACTCATTATAACTGGACTAAATAAGATGGAATAGAAACTGTGCTGCTGTTAAAGCTAAGCTTTTGCTTGCTGATTAATGACCCATGTGGCATAATTGCTAGTGGCAGCACTCAGAATTATTCAAATGGCTGAAGTGCTTTAAAAAATAGGGCTTCCACTAATCTCATAAAATTGCTGGTACATTTTAAACACGTAGTATATCAGCACTGCATTTTCATTAAAATGATTTTTCTGGAAATATATATAATTTTCCAAACCAGGCAATAAAAAAATTAAATGAAAAATGTCAACAAATACAAAATTCAGAACTTTTTTTAAAGGCCGGCTATTTATGAGAGTCTTGATAGCTTTTATCACCACAGCAAAAATGCATTTATTTACTGTGCCACGTACTTTATACATTATGAACTAGACATTTGCTAATTAATGTGTATATATAGGTAAATATCAGATGCAATACACAGAAGTACACCAAACGCGGCAAACATTCCAAAGATTTAAATAGATTACCACTCAAAAATGTTGAATACATTAAAAACTTCATTAGGGCAATTCTGGCTATTATAGGCTATATTTCTTAGGGACCTACAGCCAGTATAACCAATATCAACCTATTAGTGATTGACTTTTAACCAGCTGAAGGTGCAATAACGAATACAACCGCTTGTGGTGACATGCAGCTTATTATGGCTTGGAGTAGAATTCTGAGAATTCTGGTAACCAACTAGTAAGAAAGACATATGGTTATAGTTTCTGCTGTAAATACTGGCAGGTTCTGGTGCACTGAGGGGAAATGAAGAATTGGGAAAAAGGCATATGTTGATTTAAATTATTTTTAGATATGTCTATAGTCTGTTAAATTAACTAAACCACATAGTTTGTACTTTATTTTATATTTTACATACTGAACTTACTGCACCAGTCAAAAGTTTCAGCATCTCTATAACAGTAATAATCCATGTGTTTACAGTTGTCACAAGAGTTACCCATCTTGGATTCTTTTAGACATGTCTGTGACACTCACATGCTTAGGGGCACATTTACTAACCCACGAACGGGCCGAATGCGTCCGATTGCGTTTTTTTCATAATGATCTGTATTTGGCGATTTTTCGGAAAATTGTCGCAACTTTTTCGTTGCCATTCCGAATGTTGCGCAAAATCTGGCGATTTTTTCGTAGCGTTACTACTTGCGCGAAAAGTCGCGACTTTTTCGTAGCCTGCGCTCCGAGTACGAAAGATCATGTGCAGTAAATCAGCGGAAAAGAAGATGGGGAGCTACTGGGGCATCTTTGGGGGCACAGATCTTCATTGCTAGAGACTGATGGTTGCTTTGGGCTTGTGCCGAAGCCCAAAACATAGTGTACAAAATTTCTAGCCTAGTTTAGTTAGGCTTTAGTTCTCCTTTAACAATCTGCATAAAATGTACAAACTTGAATAATTACATAGTAGGTGAGGATGACTAAAGATTTAACATCCCCCAACTTCTAGTTTATCCAACACATCTGTCTAAAGGCATCTCCAAATTGCCTCAGAAGGGAAGTAACTCCTTCCTGGCTATAAAATTACTTTCTAGTGCTTTGTTAAGGGGAAGAATGAATCTATATTTCATTGAATCTATACCCCTACATGTACAAGCCTAAACATGTAGCCATACAGAGGATTTGGGGAAGCTGGGCATTTCAACTGAGAGCAAAGGTAACCAACTGAAATGTGAACAATAACCGCAAAGACGAGAATACAAATATGAGAATACTGCAAATATATCCATATTTGCAGTATTCTCATATTTGTATTCTCGTCTTATGTATGTTCAATATTCACATTTTGAGCCAGTGAACTAGTCTGTTGGACCCTCTGGTCCAGGTGCAATACACAACAGAGATCGTTCCCGCACACCCAAGCTCTCCAAGGATTCAGCGCCCGGTGCTCACTGATAAAGGGATCGGCACCCTCTGGAATCCAGTGTGACAACAAAAGCAAGTGGCATTCAGAGCTGCAAACAAGGGAACAAGCCCTTTAAATTTTTATTGCGGAAATGCAACGTTTTGGGGCAAAATGACCCCTTTCTCAATATGCTTGAGAAAGGGGTCATTTTGCCCGGAAACGTTGCATTTCTGCAATAAAAATTTAAAGGGCTTGTTCCCTTGTTTGCAGCTCTGAGTTCCAGGTGCAATACACCCATTTTGCATACTACACTTGAATACAATTTGTGAAAACCTTTCCTTGAAAAACTGACTTTTCAAACTCAGATTTGATTACTGTTTTGAAATATAGATGTGAATGAAACGCGTTAAGTCTCAGACTGAAATTCATTTCACTTATTCATGGATGTAGTAAACATTCTTATATGCAATGTTCCCAGGACGCTCTTAATGATCTTTGTCTGCTTAGAATTTTCAAACCTCTAATTCAGCCAGATGACAAATGACTTTCCTTGACAGAGGACATTTTATTGTTCAGAAATAGCTCACTGTTGGACTAAACTCCTTACTGAGAGATAGCTGCAGCACATTTATAACTAAGTATTCTGTATATATAATTTGGAACAAAACAGAAAAGAATTAGTAAAATTCTATAGCTTTATTGGGCACAAAATGGAAAATAATATTTCTGAACTATATCTAAGTTGCTTCAAAACTATGGAAGCTATATATTACAATTAAAATGCTTAAAGGAACAGTTCAGTGTAAAAATAAAAAAAAATGTAATCTGGATGTCTGACATAATAGCCAGAACCAACTTCCTGTTTTCATCTCTCTAACACCTTAGTTAGTCAGTGACTTTAGGGGGGGCCACATGGAACATAATTGTTCAGTTAGTTTGTGAACACCCAGGTCAGATTCAAATGCAAACTAACTGAACAGTTATGTCCCATATGCCCCCCCCCCTCAAGTTGGTTACTGACTGCTAACAGCTTAGAGAGCTGTAAAGGAAGAAGTAGTGTTTTAGCTATTATGTTAGACACAATCCACTCCAGCCTCCATTTTAGGCTAACTACCTATATTGAAAACATTTTTTATTTTGAACAGTCTATCTATTTAACCCAGTTTCATTTTTCAACTAAAATTATTATGAAGTTAAGGCTTTCAAGATGGAGTAATGGTCCGTATCAGTTGTTACCTTTTAATAAGGCAACTCTATACTTTAGCTCTAACATTGGATAACAATATTTAGGTGAAGTTTTATTATAAGGCCTTGATTAAAGAATATAGTTAGGGAGGATCGGTGTAAATCTATATTAAAATGCAAAAGAATATACCACAGGCATTTTCATACCATTCCATAGAAACGAGTGGTTGCTTCCAGACATGAATTTATTATTCCCCAGGTTAGCAGTGTTCAAGATGGGAGTAAATATTAATTTAGTATATGCTTGGTAGCATTGGGTTGCATTAATAGCAAACTGGGTCACTCCTGCACACAGCGATTCAATGCTTCGGTGTGTTTTTCACAATTGTTCTGCTACCAATACCCATTTTAGATAAGACTGCTCATCTTGAAAAAAAAACCATAAATTAAAAAAAACTTTAACTCTATAAATTCGGTTTTAGCACTGCTTTCATTACGCTTTAAATCAATGAACCAGAGAATGTTGTGATGTATTGGTAACTATAATAATATAACATTTTTATTATATAACCAGTTTTTTTTATGATGTAACCAATATTGGTTGGTAGTATAATCACTTTAAATGAATGTATAGACACCATGTGGGTATTTAGTACTATGTTGGAGCAGTGCAGTTCAACTGTGTTATTGTTATAATAATATAAACATGCATTCTGGATCAGTCGACTCCTTACTAATTTAGTCTTATTAGAATCTTTGAATGATTCATAGAGCTTTTCAACCACTTAAAGGGGCAGTAGAGCCCTGTATACACCTTTGCTTAATATGATCACAAGCAATAGTGCTTGCGTTGGAAATATATTCTACTTTCTTTTTAAATTCAAAAATCCTTATTCTCCTATGTTTTTTTCCATTATAATGCAGAAATTGAACTTTGCTTTGTTTTTCATTGAAATCACTCCCCTTTTATCTCCCAGTAATTTGTTAAAAGGAAGATAATGAGCTATATATAAAAAGACAGTAACTCTGCAGGGTTATGTTAAAAACGCTGTGTATTGCCCATTTAAATGACAAGGAAACCCCAACAAATAAAACTTAAGCAAATTACATATCACCCTAGCCCTTACCAAAGCTATATTTATTTTTCACCAAACATCTCACTACTAAGCTTCCTTAGGATCAGGGTGATCACCATATTATATTTGGAAATATAAAAAAGCCTACTAATTTAATATGCTCAATTGTTAAGTAAAAGAGTGAAATATAGGTGCTTAAAGGAGAAGGAAAGGTAAAAACTAAGTAAGCTTTATCGGAAAGTTTTATGTAAATACAGTCATAAGCACTCACAGAAACGCTGCACTAAGTCCCCTATCAAAAGAACATTTTCTACGGTATGAGACTTTCTCTCTTTTAGGGCTCCTTTAGGTTTGGGGCTTGAATCTGCTCTGTTCTCTCCTCTCTCACTCTCCCCCTCCCTTCTCCTGCTCCCCCCTCCCATAAGAATGGATAAGAACTTACTTCCCCCACCCTTATGAATGTGTGATCTGAGCTTCCAACGGCTATAACTGCAGCTGGAAGCTACAAAGACTAAGCTAAATTGGCAGCTGCTATCAAAGGGAGCGTCTAGGGTTCTTTACTCAGGTATAGTAAAGCTTTCTGCAGAATAAATATAGTGTTCTAGGTGGCACTAATGTGGCAAATCTATTGGCAGAAAAATGCCAAAATGACTTTCCTTCTCCTTTAATGCATCTTTTGAGCATACATGTGGCCTAGACAAAGTATGCATGTGTTGCAGTCTGACTCCTGGAGTGCTGATTAGGTAAATGTGTGTATGCACACACACTCTTATTTGGGGTTTCCGTGTCCTTTAAGATACAATTCTATTTGTTTTTTACTTTGTCTTTAAGCACCTCTATTTCACTTCATCCATGTTTAAATGCCTCCCCAGTTGTGACATAGGATTTTTAGACTAAATGCTTGCAGAACCGAACAGATTAGTTTTTGGGGACTCAGTAGTGGCATAGCCATATTTTGTCCATTTCCTGTAACAGATACTTAACATTTGCTTACTTTTCTAATTACACTAGAGTTCCCATCACCAGATGTGGATTTACAGCAAAATTCCGCATTTCACAATTGACAATTTTTTTGCAAAACTATGTCAATTTGCTACGAAACAAATACACAGAGACAAATATGTCGCCCGAGACAAAAAAAGTCACCAAAACAAAAATGTAGCAGAAACAAAAAAAGAACAAAGTCACTGCAAAAAAAAAACCCCATTGACATTAATTCATTTGGAGTAAAAAAAAAAGGTGCACCTAATAAATGCCGCCTGTGTAGAAATTTGTCACACATAAAAAATGCCACTCATAAAAAAAGTCACCTATTGGCTCCAATGCGTTTCTTCTCGCTCATCACTAGTAAAGAGATATCACTACAGAATATGCTGATCAACATGAAACTGTCACAAATATTTAACACCCAGGGATTTGAAGGTCAATAGGCAGCAAGTCAACATTTTTCATACTATATTTTATATACAGTCCTAAAGTTATCATTTAAAAAATGAAACCACTTAGTGGAAATACACAAGTATAATCAAACCTATTATTCTTTTTGACTTTTTGTAATGCATTGGCTTTTTCACTGAGAGCGTCTGTGAAAGATAAATGACTAAAGCAGTTTGGAAACATAAGTCATGGATATAATGATTTCATTATTTTTCTTTGACAGACAAAATTCAGTGGGAGTTTATATGCTATGCTACTGATCATGTTTATGTGCTGCCAATAAAAATACTCAAATGTTTTCTTCTCATATGATATTTATTTGTTGTGCATTGCTAAAACTTGCAGGCTGGGTGTTTTGTACAGTTCTATCCATTGTCAAGGACATATTTAATTATACACTATGACTATTAAGCTCAGAATAATATTTCATATTGTCAATTATATTTCTAGCTCTGATAAAAAAAAGTCATAATAAAAGCTTTTATACGGTTTGGATTGTAGCAGCAAAAACAATATTGGTTTTGACAACAACTTATCTTTTTTAGGGCAAACATTCTGTTCTACTGATGATATAAGGTGACTGAAGTGGGATTGATTCATGGATCTTGGATTCTATTAAATTTTATGAATTATATTTTATTCCTTTAGGACTAAAGCACATACATTATTTTCATTGCCACTTGCAGCTGTGATCAAAAGGCTGCAGCCATCTGAGGATCAGCTGGATTGATTTTGAAAGCTACTTGTGGGTTTCATCTGTTCTGCAATTATTCACATCCAAGTGAATGGGATTCTTTCCCCAGCAGATATCAATGTTTGGATTGCTATCACAAGTAGACCTCAGACCTATGCTGCGTGTGGTGTTTTTGATAGTTGTGAAACTTTTGGGTGGAACCATAAGAGTCGGAAATCCCATACCCTAATGGAACCATTCTCATTCCTTTAGATGCTGGCATTGTCAGCAGTGGATTACTTATGAGCACAATTGGGTTCCTAAGCACCAGAATCTGCTGATGGCAGATCATATCCATGCTTTAGGGGGTGCAAGGCAATTTTATTCATTGCATTGATACTTTTATAAAGAGTTAGTCTGTGCCTGAATACAATATTAATCACAGGACAGTAGTGTAAAAAGTACTTTACTTTGGAAATGCTGTTCTTACATTTTTCATTGCATAGGGAATTTCTGGGAACTCATGTAGACTTTTTATGTGATAGAAAATAACACTGTACTCCACATTTACCAGAACATAATCTTGCCTACAAATGTAAAGGCACATTTATCTGACGTGCTGCTAATTAGATAACATTCGTTGATACTATAACCTAGAATATCAGCGCACATTCCCTTTCAGTTATTTACTTATCTTTATAAAATGTAGGAGTGAAATTAAAAAAAGGAGAATATACAGCCCCATCAAGGGAAATTTCATTGGTAAGCCAGTTTTGACCACTTCCCTTTTTTAAACCAGACCCACTTCAAACCGCACCCATGTTATCACAAGAGCTTTTAAGACAATACCCACACTAATGTTGGCAGCGCAGCAAAACCCCAAATGGTTGGTGCTCACTGTAGGGATATCACCCTTCATTTATATGTGATATATATAGCATAGCAACCCCCAGCATATAATTACACACTTTAGGGACCATATAATGGCCAACTGCTAACAAACCCCTTCCAGGTTCACCTCCCACAGGCAGCATAGGGCAAGCAGAGTACTGCCTGTGTGTGCCTCACTCTGCCTGCCCCACCCTTCCTGCATATGCCATACTATGCCTGCCCTATGCTACCTGTGTGTGCATACTCTGCCTGTCCTATGCTGCCTGTTATACAATGACACAATGCTGGCACTACTTCTAAAATCTGAGGTGTAAACTGGTGAACAATATGGAGGTTTATAGTCTAGATTGAGGTGTAAACAAGGCAGGGGGTGAACAATGCAAAGATTAAAACGTACAGGGATGCCATGTTTAATCAATACAGGGGTTTTCTGAGGTGTTAACAATGCAGGGGGCCAGTTAATCTCACTAATGATACAATTTAAAGTTTAGACAAAGGAAAGCAATCACAGCAGCCAGAGAGGTACAGCCCATGGGCCACCAATTGGACAGCACTGACCTAGAACAACATTAACCCCATGAATATAAAGCATGCATTTTAGGCAGCAACAACAGCCTTTGAAGGGGCACACCAGTATTTTGGGATATAGGAAATGGCATAGCAAAATTTAATGGGATTAAAAAACTAAAAAGGGTAATATTGTATGTGATAACAGCATCTCTATGTTTCCATAAAAACCACCAGAAGAATACTGCATTAACCACTCCTAGAGCCCAAAGCATTACATGATCCTATCTGTTAATATGGCCATAATACCCTAAAGCTGGTTGTTCTTTTTGTTACTGTATCCCAAATAGTTCCTTATCACCGAGAACTGTAAAGCAATTCTAATTTAAGCAATCTTTTTGACAACATATTTTGTTAATAATAAATAAGAAAATGGGAAAGTAAAGTTATTTGCACTCTGTAAGATTTTCTCTTTTTAAGCTACTCGGTGACAGGTTCCATCTATCCTAGAGTACTCAATGATATCATCCAAAGCATTCAAATTCTCTTAAAAGGAACCTGCATAGCACTAAAAGAGATATTTTATGAGAGAGATGCAGAATTACCAGACTGAAATCAGGATAGGAACAATCTGGCTGCAATGAGAAATGGAAAGGGCACAGCTCTGCACACTGTATGCTCTTCTTTTTTCTTCTATGCTGGCTTTATTAGGCTTGTTATATAAAGATACCTTCCTTGTCATTTTGGGTTCCTAAGTGACTTATTATCTATCTTATTTCAAATAATTTTAAAATAATCTTCACAAGGAGGGGTTTTCTAAATAATCATCATAAAGCATTTTTTTCTTTCAGTTCCTCTTTTAAGCACATTTGCTTCAATATTTTGTTTGAGCAGTGCAACCACATCAACAACATTTCTCTATATTAATCTGCTAAATTATTTTTAATGTATTTTTTTCATAATACAAATATAATAATTGTACAAATAGTTATATTACATATAATTTGTTGAAAGGCAATATTTACTGGTACAGGTATGGCATCCCTTATCCGGAAACCCGTTATCCAGAAAGTTCCGAATTACAGAAAGGCAGTCTCCCATAGACTCCATTATAAGCAAATAATTCTAATTTTAAAAAATGATTTCCTTTTTCTCTGTAATAATTAAACAGTACCTTGTACTTGATCCCAACTAAAATATAATGAATCCTTATTGGATGCAAAGCAATCCTATTGTGTTTATTCAATATTTAAATGATTTTTAGCAGATTTAAGTTATGAAGATCCAAATTATGGAAAGATCCCTTATCTGGAAAATTGCATAAGTGTGAATATAAGTGTAACACCTTCCTGGGACAAGCAGTCACACAGATCCTCTGGAGGTGGGAGGAAGGACCCAGGAGCCCGAGCTGCAGGACTAGCTCCAGAAGAGTTAGACCTGTGCCTGTAGACCTACTTCCTGGTTCCTGCCTAAATAGTATGCTCAACAAACACTAGGTAAGGATTCTCTCTTCCTGCTTAGGTACTGGCTTTAGTAGATTCATTTAACACAGATTGCTTTTTTTCTATTTGTTTTTTTTCAGTGGCACATTATCATTCTAAAAACTAGAAAGGGAAGTTTGAGAACAAACTTCATGTTGGGTTGAAAAACATGTCACTGACGGTTTTCACTGAATGAAACTTGATCTGTTGTTGGCTCCATCCACTTTTTCTAACCTTGGACCACAGTTATATAGTAAAAACCACTGTGCAAAGTTTGGGGACCCTGCTTTTATTAGTGTCTGAATGGCAGCAATTTAAATTTTCCCACTGAAAGTCAACGATTGGTGGCTCCTCCCACTATTTCTAACCTGGAACTGCAGTTACCAAGTGACTAACTCTGCAAAGTTTAGGGACCCTAGGATTACTAGTTAAAGAACGGCAGTAGTTTAAATTTAAACCAATAAAAGTCAATAGGTAAATTGTGATTGGTGGTTGGTGGGTGTGCCCACTTTTTCTAACCTTGAGTGGAAGTCACCCAGTAACAAACAGTGGGCACCCTAGCATAAATAGTATGAGAATGACAGCATTTTAAATTTAAACGAATAAAATTCAATGGATGAAATCTTATTGGATGAAATTTAATGGGTGGAAATGGATTGGCTGTTGGTGGCTCTGCTTTGCAAAGTTTGGGGACCTTAGTATTAATATTTAAAGAATGGCAGCAGTTTAAATTTAAACATATGAAGTTAATAGGTGAAATATGATTGGCTGTTGTTGGCCCCACCCACTTTTCTGAACTTGAACATACTGTGCACAGTTTGGGGACCCTGACATTAAACCAATAAAATTAAATAGGTGAAATATGATTGGTTTTTGGTGGCTCCGCACACTTTTTCAAAACAAAAACTGCAGTCCCCTAGTGACCAACTGTGAAATGTTTGGGGACCCTGGTGTTAATACTGTCAGAATGGCAGCAGGTTGAATTTCCCTATTGAAAGTCAATAGGTAAAATCTGATTAGCTGTTGGTGACCCCGCCCACTTTTTCTAACCTTGAACCACAGTTACCTGGTGCTTAACTCTGCAAAGTTTGGGGCCCCCAATGTAATTACTGTGAGAATGGCAGCAGTGTGAATTTCGCCAAGTCAATAGGTAAAATCTGATTGGCTGTTCACAGCTCTGCCCACTTTTGGGCATCCAACAATCATCATATTTTCATTCAGGCTGACCCCATGACTATGTGATTCAAGTTTGGAGAGTGTGCCCTCAAAGCTGTAAGATTGGCAGCAGTTTAAATTTCCCCATAAAAGTCAATGGGTGAAATTTGATTGGCTGTTGTTGACCCCTCCCACTTTGGGGTCATCCAACAAATGTTGCTGTATCATTCGGGGTGACCCCATTATTATGTTATTCAAGTTTGGGGGATGCAGCTTCAAAGCTGTAAGTGTGCTAGTAGTTTGAAAATCTTCTCTTTCAAAGTCCATAGGAAAATTGGGTTGTTCAGAGCTGCGCCACAAAAAGACGGGGGGTGGGGGGGGGGTTGGGCAGGATCGCTTAGAAAAGCACAAGCATCCTGCTCTGCTATAGGGTGAAGAAGTGTGGAGAGTTTGGGTGTTGTACCGCTAAAACTGTAGGAGGAGTAACGTTTAGAAAATGGGGGCGCTAAGAATAAGAAAAAGAAGAACTAGAAAGGGAAGTTTGAGAACAAACCATGTTTGGTTGAAAAACATGACGTCACTGAATGGGCTCTGCCCACTTTCTCTAACCTTGGACCACAGTTATATAGTAAAAACCACTGTGCAAAGTTTGGGGACCCTGGTTTTAATAGTGTCTGAATGGCAGCAATTTTAATTTCCCCACTGTAAGTCAACGAGTGACATCTGATTGGTGGTTGGTGGTTCCACCCCCTTTTTCTAACTCTGAACTGCAGTTACCTGGTAATTAGCTTTGCAATGAGCCAATCAGACCCTGGGGTTAATACTGTGAGAATGGCGGCAGGTTGAATTTCCCCATTTAAAGTCAATAGGTAAAATCTGATTGGCTGTCTGCGGCTCCACCCACTTACAAAAATACAAAAAAACCTTAAATGCGTAGTCACCAAGTGACTGACTATGCAAAGTTTGGGAACCCTGGCAACAAACCAATAAAAATCAATAGGTGAAATCTGATTGGTTGTTGGTGGCTCCGCCCTTTTTTCAAAACTAAAACTGCAGTCCCCTAGTGACCAACTGTTAAAAGTTTGGGGACCCTGGTGTTAATACTGTGAGAATGGTAGCAGATTGAATTTCTCCATTGAAAGTCAATAGGTAAACTCTGATTGGCTGTTGGTGGCTCTGCCCACTTTTTCTTACCTTGCACCACAGTTACCTGGTGCCTATCCCTGCCTAACCTGGTGTTATTACTGTGAGAATGGCGGCAGGTTGGAGTTCCACAAGTCCATAGGTAAAATCTGATTGGCTGTTCACAGCTCCGCCCACTTTTGGGCATCCAGCAATCATCATATTTTCATTCAGGCTGAGCCCATGACTGTGTGATTCAAGTTTGGGGAGTGTAGCCTCAAAGCTGTAAGATTGGCATCAGTTTCAATTACCCCATTAAAGTCAATGGGTGAAATTTGATTGGCTGTTTCTGGAACCTCCCACTTTGGGATCATCCAACAAATGTCGCTGTTTCATTCAGGGTGACCCCATTATTATGTTATTCAAGTTTGGGGGCTGTAGCTTTAAAGCTGTAAGTGCGGCAGCAGTTTGAAAATCTTCCCTGTCAAAGTCAATGGAAAAATTGGGGGGTCGGAGCGGCGCCACAAAAAGACGGGGGGCGGGAAGAGCATAAGCAACCTGCTCCACTATAGGGCGCAGATGTGTGGTGAGTTTGGGTGTTGTACCCCTAAAACTGTAGGAGGAGTAGCGTTTGGAAAATGGGGGGCTCGAAGAAGAAGAAGAAAAAGAAGCGGAAGAATAAGCCAAAGTCTAAGAACAGTATGTACCAAAAAAATGGTACATTCCGAACCCCCACCTCCAAAAAATGGTACGGCCCTACCCCCCCTCCAAAAAATGGTACGGTCCGATCCCCCCCCCCTCCAAAAAATGGTACGGTCCGATCCCCCCCAAATAAATGGTACGGTCTGACCCCCCCTCAAATAAAATGGTATGGTCTATTTGAGGGGGGGGGTCAGACCGTACCATTTATTTGGGGGGGATCGGACCGTACCATTTTTTGGAGGGGGGGGGGTAGGGCCGTACCATTTTTGGAGGGGGGGGGTAGGGCCGTACCATTTTTTTGGGGGGGGGGGTAGGGCCGTACCATTTTTTGGAGGTGGGAGTTCGGAATGTACCATTTTTTTGGAAGGGGGAGGTCGGGCCGTACCATTTTTTAGGAGGGGGGGGGGTCAGAACATACCATTTTGTTGGAGGGGGGCGTCAGACTGTACCATTTTATTTGAGGGAGGGGTCAGACCGTACCATTTTTTTGGGGGGGGATCGGACCATACCATTTTTTGGAGGGGGGGGGGGTAGGGCCGTACCATTTTTTTGGAGGTGGGGGTTCAGAATGTACCATTTTTTTGGAAGGGGGGGTCAGAACGTACCATTTTTTTGGAGGGGGGGGTCAGGCCGTACCATTTTTTTGGGGGGGGGATCGGACCATACCATTTTTTGGAGGGGGGGGTAGGGCCGTACCATTTTTTGGAGGTGGGGGTTCAGAATGTACCATTTTTTTGGAAGGGGAGGTCAGAACGTACCATTTTTTTGGAGGGGGGGTCAGAACGTACCATTTTTTTTGGAGAGGGGGGTCAGGCCGTACTGTACTGTACCATTTTGTTGTTGGAGGGGGTTGGACCGTACCATTTTTTTGGAGGTGGGGGTTTGGAATGTACCATTTTTTTGGAAGGGGGGGTCAGACCATACCATTTTTTGGAGGGGGGGGGGTAGGGCCGTACCATTTTTTGGAGGTGGGGGTTCAGAATGTACCATTTTTTTGGAAGGGGAGGTCAGAACGTACAATTTTTTTGAAGGGGGGGTCAGAACGTACCATTTTTTTGGAGGGGGGGGTCAGGCCGTACCATTTTTTTTGGGGGGGGGATCGGACCATACCATTTTTTGGAGGGGGGGGGTAGGGCCGTACCATTTTTTGGAGGTGGGGGTTCAGAATGTACCATTTTTTTGGAAGGGGAGGTCAGAACGTACCATTTTTTTGGAGGGGGGGGTCAGAACGTACCATTTTTTTGGAGGGGTGGGGGGTCAGGCCGTACTGTACTGTACCATTTTGTTGGAGGGGGTTGGACCGTACCATTTTTTTGGAGGTGGGGGTTTGGAATGTACCATTTTTTTGGAAGGGGGGGGTCAGACCGTACCATTTTTTTAGAGGGGGTTAGACCATACCATTTTATTTGAGGGGGGGTCAGACCGTACCATTTTTTTGGGGGGGGGATCGGACCGTACCATTTTTTGGAGGGGGGGGGGTAGGGCCGTACCATTTTTGGAGGGGGGGGGGTAGGGCCGTACCATTTTTTTGGGGGGGGGTAGGGCCGTACCATTTTTTGGAGGTGGGGGTTCGGAATGTACCATTTTTTGGAAGGGGAGGTCAGACTGTACCATTTTTTTGGAGGGGGGGGTCAGACTACCATTTTTTTGGAAGGGGGGGGTCAGACCGTACCATTTTATTTGAGGGGGGGTCAGACTGTACCATTTTTTGGAGGGGGGGGTCAGACCGTACCATTTTATTTGAGGGGGGGTCAGACTGTACCATTTTTTTGGAGGGGGGGTCAGACCGTACCATTTTATTTGAGGGGGGTCAGACTGTACCATTTTTTTTGGGGGGGGGTCGGACCGTACTATTTATTTTCCCACCAAAATTGTGGCCTTAATAAATTCTTTGTAATATAGTGATGTCCATTAATAGTGACACAGTTTTCATCATCTGGACCTGTGAACATCACTGAAATGCTAGGTTTCTTTCCTAGAACTGACATTTTTTGACCACAGAATAGCTTGTCAATTGTCCAATTACTTTTGGTCCCTTGAAAAAGAGGGGACTATAGGACTGTAGTATGTAACAAATGCTGCAATTCCTCATTATAAAATCCAATATTTTTTGTTTAAAAGCTAGAAAAATAATTATCAATGTCCAGATATTTATGGAACTGACTGTACAAGTTATCTAGTGAAACTGAATGGTTTGAAAGCTGGTGTTGGCTGAGGATTATTGTATAAACAAAATATATTAAGAAATGTTGAATAGTTCATACCGCAAACAACTCGCCCATGCTATTTGTTAGTGGTTCATTGGAAATCACTGATTTATGCCAAAATTAGCAGGGATTCTCATTATGACTGGTGTTTGGCATTCACCAGATCAGCCACTTAGGACTTGACGGACCAGTAACATCATGTTGAGAATTATTAATATGCCATATTATATATATGCCGTATATGTAATAATAATTTATTGATAACTTATTGAATTATGAACATAATAATTCTTTCTTTAATGTGCTGTATTTGTGTCAGAGGGAACACTGACAATAATGACTAAGACAAATTATTTAAAACAACTGAGCACTCAGACCTTACTATAAATGGAGACATAACCATAAAGACTGAGCATGCATACTACACTCCTGAGGTCCTGAATGTGATTCCAGCTTGGGTAAAAGTTGGAAGTAGTTTGTATGTTCTCTTCATCACTGTGTGGGTTACCTCCAGGTACTCTGGCTTCCACACTCCAAAAACATACATAACATGTCAACTGGCTCCTGGTATGAACCAGAAAGACTAACCGTGCACACTACACTCTGGCTCAGTGGGTAGCATTGGGTTCCTGGGTTTGATTCCAGCTTGGGCATTGGCTGCAAAAAGTTTGTATGTTGTCTTTATAAGTTTCCTCTTGTTATTTTAGTTTCTTCCCAGGCCCGGATTTGTGGAGAGGCCACAAAGGCCCGGGCCTAGGGCGGCAGAAGTTTAGGGGCGGCATGCCACCCCGCCGCAAGGAAAATTTTTAAATTTGGCTCCCATACGGAGCAGTCGGGACCTCTCCCCACTGCTCCATATGAGAGTTTAAAGGAGCGTTTGCGCATGCGCAATGGGGAGGTGGTGGGTTGCGCATGCGCACTGGGGGGCACGTTTGCGCATGCGCACTGGGGGCGCATTCGCGCATGCGCACGGGGGGACACCCACAGGGGCGGCCTCGGGGCGCCCAGGATAGAAATCCGGCCCTGTTTCTTCCTACACTCCAGAAACATTAAAGGAGAAGGCAAGGCAAATTTTATAAATGGTACCATTGCATAGTGCTAGTATAGATAAAGAAAAACGCTAAACTTTGGGCTCAATTATAGTAAGAGAAACTTATAAAATCTTACTGTAAAGTTTCAGCATTATCTAAAGAATGGCGCGGCCATCTTTTAAGTTGTATGCCCACTTCCTCTCCTTCGGCGTCTTTACTGCACCTGCTTGTGCGCGCCCACTGCTGTACCACATTGCGCATGCGCCGCCTCATTCTTCAAGTCCTCAAGTCTGCAAAGTAGCGATGCATCCTGGGAACTTTATTTACACAGCTTGGCGTTTTTTTGTGCGGTTTGCCTGCAGTACATCTAAACCTTCAGTATATGGGGAGACTTAAGGGCACCGTTGAGACACTGGATGGTAAGCCTGCATTTTAAGATTAAATGTTATGTAGCCTTTCCTTCTCCTTTAAGGCAAGTAAAGTAAAAACAATCCTACTGCATTTAAATGTGAAGATGTGAATGATGTATAATCACTGTAAAGGATTTCATATTTGTGTTGGCTCTATTTAGATAAATTATATTACATAGTACAGACTACCTTTGCGATAAATAGAAGCCAGAATGAGAGCAAACACTGCTTGTAAATGTAAATAGTCAAAATATAGTTACTTTTTTGAATTCAGTTTCAGATTTATCCACTGATTTCAATCAAGTTTTTGCCAAAGTCGAAGAACAGTATGTGGGGGTTTTCAACCCAATATAATGATACCGTTTCATGACAGCCTCTATAACTAAAGATCGGACCGTACCATTTTTGGCAGACGGGGAGAAGTTGGACTGTACCATTTTTTTGGAGGGAAGGGGGGGGTCGGACCGTACCATATTTTTTGGATGGGGGTCAGAACATACCATTTTGTTGGAGGGGGGGCGTCAGACTGTACCATTTTGTTGGAGGGGGGGTCAGACCGTACCATTTTTTTGGAGGGGGGGGGCTAGGGCCGTACCATTTTTTGGAGGTGGGGGTTCGGAATGTACCATTTTTTTGGAAGGGGGGGTCAGACCGTACCATTTTTTTGGAGGGGGGGGTCAGACTGTACCATTTTATTTGAGGAGGTTCGGACTGTACCATTTTTTTTGGGGGGGATCGGACTGTACCATTTTTTTGGAGGGGGGGGGGTAGGGCCGTACCATTTTTTGGAGGGGGGGGGGGTAGGGCCGTACCATTTTTTTGGAGGGGGGGGGGTAGGGCCGTACCATTTTTTGGAGGGGGGGGTAGGGCCGTACCATTTTTTGGAGGGGGGGGTAGGGCCGTACCATTTTTTTGGAGGGGGGGGGTAGGGCCGTACCATTTTTTTGGAGGGGGGGTAGGGCCGTACCATTTTTTTTAGAGGGGGTTAGACCATACCATTTTATTTGAGGGGGGGGTCAGACCGTACCAATTTTTGGAGGGGGGGGGTAGGGCTGTACCATTTTTTTTTGGGGGGGGGTAGGGCCGTACCATTTTTTTTGGGGGGGGGGGGTAAGACCGTACCATTTTTTTTTGGGGGGGGGGGTAGGACCGTACCATTTTTTGGGGGGTAGGGCCGTACCATTTTTTGGAGGTGGGGGTTCGGAATGTACCATTTTTTTGGAAGGGGAGGTCAGACCGTACCATTTTTTTGGAGGGGGGGTAGGGCCGTACCATTTTTTTTAGAGGGGGTTAGACCATACCATTTTATTTGAGGGGGGGGTCAGACCGTACCAATTTTTGGAGGGGGGGGTAGGGCTGTACCATTTTTTTTTGGGGGGGGGTAGGGCCGTACCATTTTTTTTTGGGGGGGGGGGGGTAAGACCGTACCATTTTTTTTGGGGGGGGGGGTAGGACCGTACCATTTTTTGGGGGGGTAGGGCCGTACCATTTTTTGGAGGTGGGGGTTCGGAATGTACCATTTTTTTGGAAGGGGAGGTCAGACCGTACCATTTTTTTGGAGGGGGGGTCAGACTGTACCATTTTTTTGGAGAGGGGGTCGGACCGTACCATTTTATTTGAGGGGGGGTCAGACTGTACCATTTTTTGGGGGGGGGGTCGGACCGTACCATTTATTTTCCCACCAAAATTGTGTGACTTAATACATTAATTAATACATTATATTAATTCTTTGTGATGTCCATTAATATTGACACAGTTTTCATTATCTGGACCTGTGAACATCACTGAAATGCTAGGTTTCTTTCCTAGAACTGACAACTTTTGACCACAGAATAGCTTGTCAATTGTCCAATTACTTTTGGTCCCTTTAAAAAAGAGGGGACTATAGGACTGTAGTATGTAACAAATGCTGTAATTCCTCATTATAAAATCCAATATTTTTTGTTTAAAAGCTAGAAAAATAATTATCAATGTCCAAATATTTATGGAACTGACTGTACAAGTTATCTAGTGAAACTGAATGGTTTGAAAGCTGGTGTCGGCTGAGGATTATTGTATAAACAAAATATATTAAGAAATGTTGAATAGTTCATACCGCAAACAACTCGCCCATGCTATTTGTTAGTGGTTTATTGGAAATCACTGATTTATGCCAAAATTAGCAGGGATTCTCATTATGACTGGTGTTTGGCATTCACCAGATCAGCCGCTTAGGACTTGACGGACCAGGAACATCATGTTGAGTTTTGGTCTCCAGTGCTCAAACGGGACATTATTGAGTTTAGAGAAGGTCCAGAGAAGGGCAACTAAGCTGGTAAAGGGTATGGAAAGTCTCAGTTATGAAGAAAGACTGGCCAAGTTGGGGTGACATGATAACTATGTATAAATATATAAAGGGATCATATTATAACCTTTCTAATGTTTTATTTACCAGGAGGTCCTTCCAACAGACACGAGGGCACCCACTCCGTTTAGAAGAAGGGAGGTTCCATTTAAATATTCGGAAAGGATTTTTTACTGTGAGAGCTGTGAAGTTGTGGAATTCCCTCCCCGAATCAGTCGTGCTGGCTGATACATTATATAACTTTAAGAAGGGGCTGGATGGATTCTTAGCAAGTGAGGGAATACAGGGTTATGGGAGATAGCTCTTAGTACAAGTTGATCCAGGGACTGGTCCAATTGCCATCTTGGAGTCAGGAAGGAATTTTTTCCCCTCTGCGGCAAATTAGAGAGGCTTCAGATGGGTTTTTGTTGCCTTCCTCTGGATCAACTAGTAGTTAGGCAGGTTATATATAGGCATTATGGTTGAACTTGATGAACGTATGTCTTTTTTCAACCCAACTTACTATGTTACTATGTTACTATATGCACCTCCATCTGGATATTACAACCTGCTCAATCAAGCAAAAGTTGGCTGACTGTGTCACTGTGATTTTAGACCAAGATTTCAGAGAACAGAGGTTACATGTGAGGAACAAAGGAAGTGAGCAGATCACTTGAATAGCCTCTTGTCTCTCATTGTGTTACCTGTGTAAGCTGGTCTGCATCTGTCAAAAATGGTAGCCACGCGTTATGTGATTGAGTGGCCTGTGGACCAGGAGGATGGATGCCGTCTGGAGGGCATATATACCTAACAAAAAAATAATCTGTAACAATACACATACAGACAGCTTACTTGTTCCAGACAGGTAACAATGTAATGGGACTAATTGTGGAGGCACGTTTTGCCACCTTTGCACTGTGTGCCAAATCTCCTTGGCCTGACTCTACACATATCTTTCCTTTAGTATTTTTATCAAATATAAAGCTAAGGCAGGACAGCTAAAATATCTAAAGATAAACTAACCATATTAGATGTGCCAGTAAGAATGCTTTAGTGCTGTGTAGAACAGATTTTGAAAATTATAAAAATATTTTATCATTTGCGAGTTTTATGGCAGTTTTAATTAATCAAATTTCAATATTTGCAGTTTTATACATTAGGTATGGCCTGATATTTCTGTCAGCAATGTCAGTTGAAAATGAGCTATCTGGCTATTATTTTCTTTAATGATTTTCAGAAAATTTAGGATAAGCAATTTACAATATTTCCACATATTCCATATTTCATTGTGATAAAATGATAACAGTAAGCTAATTTATAAATGATGTTTCCCACTGGCATTCCAAGAGGATATTGTATTTCTACTTCTTTCTGAAACTGAGAACTAATTTTGCAAGTCCTGCAAGCCAACTCATAAAATGAACATATATTTTTGTCTAATTGCAAATTGGCTTTATGAATAAAGAAAATTTGCCATATCAACAGATCTACAGATTGCATCAATAATTTACTTAAGCTTCTAAGACGCTCCTTATTTCTGCTGCCACGTGCCACTTATGTTGGATTGATTACGTTCAATCTCGTAGATTCTGCGCAGAGTGCATATGGATAGATACTGTGCCAATTTGTATAGAAAAGTGTTTTTAGGAGATCTAATAGTAATGCTATGGAATTTATACTAATGGCATGCTAAATTCTTGAAAGCCATTACTTTTACATCACTGCTTAAAAATGCTTTTTGTTTAAAAAAAAGTATAACAAGCATGATAATTTAGAGGTTTATTTTCACTGGCATTTTACCCAACCAGTTATCCAATGCATCAATTTCCCATATTAGAAACCCTCTATTTTTTTTTCAATAGTGCTTCTAATCCTCCACTAGAGCCCTTCAGCAGTTTGACTGGTCACTATTCCAGATGTGAATGATGATGGTGAATGATAGGTTCTGGGAGGCATTTGGTAACACCAGTCTGTATTCTAGATATCTACCTTCCTATGACAGTCACACATTGGCAACAACCCAACAACTGAGGTAGAATATTCCCCAATTTAACCCTGAGGCCACATTTCTTTAGCACGGTGCTAGAGTCTAAAAAAATTAACAAGTGATCCTTTTAAAGAAAAGTAATTTTCTGAGTCAGTATCATATTCAAAGAAGCTAGGGGGGGAAAGCATCTTAGTGATTCCTGTCTAAGGGAAATACAAAGAAAAATGTAGCTATACAAACTATTGGACACTGACTTTAATTAAATGGAGCTGTGACTTGGCAGCAATATTATTTTTTTATGTTTTTTTTTTAATGTAATTGATTTTTTTCTAGAGGACTGACTCTTTGGTGCTTGAAAAACCAAAGCTGCAAATATTTAAAAAAGAGACCTTTTTAAAACACAGGGCATATCTGCACACTTGCAGTTTGTTAGAAAACAGAAATTCCTTTAAAACAACAACAAATATAAAATGTTAACTGGCATCAGGGGATTGTGGGAGGTAGCACACAATTATCACGCTAAATTATAGCAAAATAGCATATATACAAGACTTAAATTGCAGTGATAAAATAGTAACATGTAGGCAAGTCTGCATTAATATCTTCAATGTCTCATGTCTGTGTAGTAGTGTATTTCTTTACAGATATGGGATTTATTATCTGGAATGCTTGGGACACAAAGTTTTCTAGATTAGGGGTGTGGTTGAACACTGTGGTCATAGTTAAAGGAAGCATGGCTATGTAAACAGTTAAAACATACTAACATAGGGTTTGTTTAGGCAGCAATAAAAATAAATGACCATTCACTAGATTAAGGAAGAATAGAGACCATAACATATACAATTTATATTAACAAATTAACTTTGCGTAGAAAAAAAATTAATTTCAATATCAGCCAATTGAAAAAAATGATGACTGTAGTGTCACAACTTACTGGGCACAGGGAGAGAAGTGTGTTATTCCAATGCAGCCTTCAGAGGCAGAACTTATGAATATGGAACCAGACACACTTAATTAGATGGATTTCCTAGGGGCTTTTTAGTAGAAATAACATAATTCCATCCAGATTTCTACTGTTAGCACTAATGGGATCATTAAATAGACTTAAGGAATAAGAGAGAATAAAGAGACTGAACCATTTAGTCAACACTCAAAGAGAAGCACTGCTTGAAGTTTCTAAAGATGTAGTTTTAAATCATGAATCTTTATTTTGGGGGATTTATACCTCTTGATTTGAGACAAAGAATTTTCTTTGCCCCATCTCATAATATCAATGATTTGTTCATTTGCTCAGTGCAGTAGCTTTGCTGAGCAAGTCTCACTGAGCAACCTCTTAAAGCAAGTGATTGCATATCATCAATTATTAAAGAATGCTTTCACAGTCTATGAACATGCTAAATGAAACCAACTGTGAATCGATTGTAATACAGTTCTAAATGATGTACAGTACATTTTAGTTATGACTCTTGTTGGTATTTGGTCTTAGCATATGACAGTCCCTAAAAGACTTTTTTAGTTGGTATTTTAATCTAAATTACATGTAGACAACATAACTATTAATACAGATCAAAGCTATTTTAAAAGTTGCTTGTACTTGTTCTTTTAAAAGGCATGGATCACTGAGCATTGAGATCCAGAGCTTTTACTATTTCTGCTCTTATGGGAAAAGGCTTGTAGAAACAATCCCAGATACTGTATACTGTGTATGTGGTGTTATCTCCATGCACAGATTGGGCCAGATTCAATTCAACAAGAAAAATGTATCCCATGGTTTATCATGTGAAAATTCATGGACGAGAGACAGAGACAAAACTTTTGTCCTAATTCATTTCCAGTTTTTTCCAATAGACTTCAATAGAGTTAAACTTTGAGAAGTGATAAACTTTGAGATAAGTTTTCAGGTGCTAAACCTTTTTCTCACTAATTTTAATTTGGCCCATTATACCTTACACTTACAAATGCATGAAAAATGTAAGATATTTTGTGATGAGTATTTTGTAGGCAATACGAATTTCTTGTGGACTCAATAGAAACCAATGGGCTGTGCTATTTTATCTTACTTCCCTATTAATAACATTGGCATCAAACATTATTTTATTAGGTGGGCCAGTGACATACTGATGACGTGGCAGCCCTGCAGTCAGCCAACTTGATTTACCAACATCCAGGGAAAGAGTAATTTGTTTCTGGGAGAGAATTCCCATGTCTTTTAAAATACTTTATCCATTATCATAGCCTGTGAAAAACTTCAGTTTTGCTTACTATTTTCCCATAGGTTGTAATTAAATTGTCATTAAATCAATCACATTGAATATGACCCATTGCTATATAAAATCAAAGACTGTTTTAATTTAGATGCTCTGTATAAAGTCACCTTCAGTTTATGTCCCTCCGCCTCTATAACTCAAAAGTTGACACTTGTTCCAGGTGGCTTTTTAAAGAAAGACCAAATAAGCAATTTCTGCATTTGAAATCCCATATAAATTCTAAGAGGAAATAAATAAGAAATAAATAAGAATCTATGATACTTTCTGGGGAAAAAGAAAACAATGTATGTGTGAAAAAATATTTGATATGTGAATTGGTGTTTCTGAACTGCTCGCCTCTTCTGACAGCTTGCTCTGAAAGGTGTGTATGAGATGCACGGCATACTAAATGCCTTCAGCAATGTCAAAGTAACAGCTTCTAAGAGCACAGGTTGAATCTAATAAAATAAAAAGAACTGTATTGTGCACAATAGAACAATCAACTAAAATTTCACAGTATAGTATTAACCTTAATAATTTAGGCTCATTCAATATTTTGGAAAAGGAGGTTAAATTAAAACATATGATGGTTGATTCACTAAAGTGCGATAACGCACATCGCATGCTTTTTTGCATTAAAATTGACGCGAAAAAACCATGTGATTCGCTAAAGTATTGCATGCATTAAGTCGCAAATTGTGTGCGTTAATTAGTGCGCAACTGCATTCGTTAATTTTACCGCATTGCGTTAATTAGCGTGCAGAAATAATACTAACGCATTATTCACAAACACTTGGCACTTATATTGTAGTGTCACCCACTGTGACCTACAGCACTTATATTTGCCCATTTGTGTCTGTTAGTTATCCTCCCATATAGATTGTAAGCTCTACGGGGCAGGGACCTCCTTCCGCTTGTGTTTCTGACTCTTATTGCAACTGTACCTTGTATTTATTTGTATTTATTGTTGTACTTTGTATTTATCCATTATCTTTAACCCCCTGTTTTATTAATGTATTCTACTGTACAGCGCTGCGTACATAAGTAGGGCTTTATAAATAAAGATATACATACATACATACAAAAACTTAGACGTGCTAAATATCGCAATATCGTCAATCGAAAATTAACACCTACTTGGAGCAGGCGGTAATTATATTTATTATTATTATTTATTTATTATTAATAAGTACAGTTCATGAGCTTTTGGCAACACAATATGGACTTTGCAGTGTGATTTATTCAAGTATGTGTTGGCCCTAGAGTGATGCAGCCTCCAGTTTGCAGGGAAATGGTCATTTAAAAAAAAAAAGTAGTTTTACGAATGTAATGCTGTGTATGGCTAATATGGCGTGCATGCGATAAGTAGCACATGTGCGTTAATTTGCGCGCGCGCGACAAGTAGCTGCGTTAATTAGTGCGCGTTGCGTCGAATACCACACGAAAATAGTCTTCGTGACTTAAATAACGCACACAGCATTGTGTCTAAATTAACGCAAATATACTTTTAGTGAATCGTGCATTAAGACGCGATAAAATTTTTAACGCATGCTATAAATAGCGCTCATTTTAACGCACTTTAGTGAATCAGCCCTATTTTCTCTAATCATAATACCTTATGTTTTATGAAATTATGATTGGTAACCTATTTTTAACTGCTTAGTATTAAACTGGATACATTTGTAATAGAATTGTAATAGAATTTTATTGTATATTATGCAGTGTAATAGTTTTGTTATTACAGATATGGAATCTGCTATCCAGAAACTCATTATCCAGAAAGCTCAGAAATACAGGAAGATCATCTCCCATAGACTCCCTTTTAACCAAATTAAAAAAAAGCATAATTGATCCCTATGGGCTATATGCATGGAGATCCTAAAAAATTAGATAAACCCAGATATCCATTCCTCAGGGCCTATAAGAAAAGGCATTTTAGAATACTATTTTATAGGGATTATACCCAATTATTTATGCCTATACCTATTTATACATATTCCATACCTGATTATTTCAGCCATTCCTTTTGCATGTTCTTCCATTACATGTGTTATTACTGTGTGTTAAACTATTCCCCCTAGAATGCCCTCAGTATATGAATCTTTAAACGCTCCCAATATTTTTCTGACATGTTATGTATTCTGTGTTGGAGAATTAAATTAATCAATAACGATCACTGCCCTCTTTCTCTTCAGCTAAAAGGGGGGTTGGGTGCTATCAATACAAGCATAGTTTTATTTATTCATTTAGAATAAATTCTAAAAGATGCAAAAGTCCTCTTCTGAAAAAAATAGATAAGAAAAATATATATAGTTTTTATTTTTATTTAATATGCAACTCTTATAATACTTCCATTACAGTTAATTTTCTTGAACAAATACCAGCTTATCTGGTTCAGAGAGTAAAACTTTTTTGCCATGGTTAATCCAAAAAAAGTCAGTCACCCCTGATTAAGTTCTTGACATTTTCCAATAGAAGTGGAAGAATTTTCTTCCACTTACATAAGAACAGCAATCAGATTTCTTCATTGACCTTGCACCATTCCATTCCCTGCACCATTCTGCTGCTCAGTGTCAAAAGTTTGTAAAGGATCCAAAAGTCTTTGTTAGATTTAACTATATGGCATATGCTGTGAGGGAAATATATGTATTGGTTTAAAACTTTATTGGTTATCTAATTTCCGTACACAGCTTGCCCTGTCACAGCTTGCAGTAATTCTTTTTTATTTTTTTTTTTGTTTTCCAAAATAAGCATTGTTAGAACTGAGATGAAATGCTGTACTTCATCCTTGAATAAATAATGTAAGAATAAATACATACAAATATCAAACATTCTGCCATATAGTCACAAATGAATGAATGAATAAATGATCAGTACTATTATTCATCACTATTAAAGAGAAATAAGATGTTATTTACCATTTTCTTCCTGTAAAGAGACATGAAATATTATTTCTATAGAAACATAAAGAGCCAAATTATATTACTATATTTGTTATAGAATTTCTCCCAACATCTAAAAAGGTGTGACTGACCCTAATAGCAAAGATGCATCACATGCATTATACAATGTGATGAATGCGATGAATCTCTATGAAAACAGCTAGAGGGGAAAGACATTATAGAGAATATTTATTATTGTACGTGGTTCTTTTTTTTGGCAAAAATCCCAAACTTGAGTTTAAAAATTCACATTTTGGAGAATGATCCATCAAAAAAAAAAAATCTAGAAAATCCAAATCTAAATATCAACTAATGTCAACTAAAACCCGGTGAGTTTTTAGGTTAGTCAAAGGGATGTGCATTATCAGCTTTCAAGCCATTTTATATTTGAGGTTTCTTTTATCATCCCTAATTTGTCAAACAAAATGGCATATTGTAATTCAAGTTCTTTTTTCAAAATTTTGGAGTTTTTAAAAAAAATCTTTTTAAGAAATCTCTTGAAAGCACTTGCTGCTTAAAGAGACAAAACCAACCTTCAGCTAAAACATTTTTTCACGCCTACGCCACCTACAGACAGAAGAGACCCCCTAACACCTTTTGAACATCTGGCAGCTCAGGGCCTCCCACAAAAAAGCTTGATCTCCTCTATCTATAAATTATTAGTCAACCCCTTCATAGAAGAAAACTATAAGCACAACTACATGTGTAAATGGGAGACCTGTATAGGTAGAGAACTTGAGGAAAATGAATGGGAATCTATATGGGATAACACAAAACGAGGTATCACATGCGTAAAGCAGCAAGAGAACATTTATAAAATAATTATGTTCTGGTATTACACACCGGTTAAGCTCCATTCACTGTTCCCGGAAACAACACAAAATTGCTGGAGGGGTTGTGGGCAACCCGGGGATCTACCCCATATCTTTTGGCAATGCCCTATGATACAACCATACTGGGAGGAGATATTGGCTCTAATACGCCAGATCACGCTCACACCCCTAGAAAAAGATATCACTACCCTACTCTTGGGTAAGCCCTATAAACAATTGCCACACCACGCACAGAAATTAGTCAACCAAGTGCTCTCGGTGGCCCGCATTTCTATTGCAGCCAATTGGAAGACCCCCACTATCCCCTCGCTTTCAGAAGTAAAGCAAAAAGTTAACTATATCAAACAATTTGAATACAGTTTGGCCCGGTTACAAAACAGAACTCCGCAATGCTTAAAGATATGGTCACCTTGGGACCTACTTACACAGCCAATGCAAATATAGATCTGTGTATCCCTATATAAACGTGAAAAATCTCCTTGGAGCCTCAACTTCCCCTTAATTAACGGTTAAACAGCCCCCCCCATCTCCCCCCCCCCTTTTTTTTTTTTTTTTTTTCTACTGTAATTGTTTCCCTATCCCTTACAACATATAAGAACGACAGACGACAAAGATATAACCAATGGTATAAAATGCTTTATTGTAATTTGTAAACTGTAATTTGTAAGTGAAATTGCTAACCCTTCCCTTCTTTTCTGTACCCCCTAAATTTTTCAATAAAAATTGTAAGTTACAAAAAAAAGAGACAAAACCACCCCAACACTAGTGTAGTTGACTTATGTTACTGCCTGTCAGTTATTACAGTTTCTCATGAGAGGATTGTAATGCATGGCTAAAGCCAGTGGCTGATGGGCTTTTTATCATTGCAGTCATTGAAATTGCTTTCCTGGGCTCCCCATGGGAATTTCGCACTCTGCGGATTTCATTTCCAGTGCCTTTGTAAACACACTGAACTGTCAATAAGAATTGCTAGTCTGTGTCTACGACTACAGGACTGCAGCCAACACACAGTATATATAAGATAGACATTGGGCACTTTAGATACCTGTGAGGCACTGGTGATTGTGTGACTTGTGGTCTTCAAAACAAGATAACTATAATTATGGGATACAAACAAAAACATTGGTTCTTTAGGGAAAGTAAATCTACAAAAGCAAAAGTGACACCTGTCTAATTATTAGTGAAATCATGAATAGGTTACTATGCCTGTAACTGCTCATTACAAAATATACAGTCACTAATTATTTTTTTGACTTCCCTGCAAATTCAAGTTTATTTATGAGTCCAAGCTGCTATCTAAAGCTTTCTTTGTATGTAGCAACAACAAGAACACTATTTGGATGACTACTTTAAGATGGAAAATGCAACTGCCAAGGCAGGCAATATGGCGCTCATGAATATGTAAAAATGCCAATATTTAGTCCAAGATATTTGTGCGCATATTGTACAATATTCTAGGGAACCATATTCATACTTAGCTAATGGTTTAAAAGAAAAATAATATAAAGATAAACCTTGCTTAGGGGTAAATTTACAATTAAAGTAAGGCTAAGGATTATATTAATGTTTTCCATGTATTAGGATAACATAGAGGTGGTGCTAATTTATAATATTAATTAAAATATATAGACTAAATTTATCACATCCTTTTCTATTGAAATAAATGCAGTGACCTGCTGTAGTGCACCATATGCACGTGTAATAAAACTAGCTCCATCTGTATTTCGAATACCACTCTTCTAAGTGATTACAAATGTTTCTCATATATACGGATTAAGCATTATTGATAGATGGTACTGGGGCACATGGCTGCAGCAAATTTTCATTGTAATAAGTGGCATGCTCTGGTTAAATGATTTGTCAAAAAGACTGCTCCTTTAGTATGTATGCCTTACTTACAATATTACCTGATCGTAGATGTCTTTAATAGTTTAAGAAGGTGTGCATTTGTGTATTATTATTTCCATGTGTAGACCCTAAATCATTTAATGCAAATTTTTATTTGTACATCCATAAGATTTTATTTTAGAATATTAAGCAAATGAACTACTGCAAATACATTAGTCCAGAGATGCTAAAAAGCAGCAGAGTTGCTGATGTACAGTAACCTCTCACTGGCTTCCCATGGCTTAGAGCACAGCTAGGGAAACTGTATGGTCCATATGTTGATTTTGCTTCTTATGCCAACTGTGTAATTTGCTTTATGGAACCCTTTTATTTCATAGTAACATTTTGTGGTGTCACAGATGCCGGCAGTGCTAACCTTACTAGTAGTTTAACATTTGGTTCTTAAAATATTTTCCCCTGCTGATATTACAGGCTACGCACAAAGCAATCAAATGTGTACTGTATGTAATGAATGCCAATAAATCATTTAATTGGCCAAAATATAACAACAGAGTAGGTAATTTGTACCTGAACTCCATGGGCCAAACATTTTTTTAACTTTCTTTTTGTTGAGAAATAACCAATGTCCCATAGTTACACAGCCTTGGTTATAAAACATCATGTTAGATTAGAAAAACAGATAAATAGCATAAATGTTGTTGGGTCACAGATGACCCATAGCGGGAAACATGATAAGAACAAAACCAAATCTACAAAACTATAAACTGTCTGTGCAAGAGCTCCCTTACGTTGCCTAACTGTTGGTACTGACTTCATTTGGCATGAGTGATGCTTTTTGTTTCCAGCCCCTCCCCTGGCTTTATCCACTTTTACCCCCTTCTCTCTATTCTGGGGCCCATAGATAAATCAGCTCCATTCCCTTGAATGGCATCCCAGTCATGGTTTAAAGATTTTATGTTTCTTTAATAAAGAAGGGTGACTGAAAACAAATGATTAAAGTAATGAGTCGAAGTTACTCTGCAAAGTACATTAACTGGAATTTATTGTATGGGCAGGAACATGGAATAGTTACAGATATCATTACAGTACAAAATAGAATGCATAAATCACTGTATTTGGCATGGAGACTTTTAAAAAGCATAGCCTAGTTTCACAATTAAATATAGCCCCAATATAGTGAGAAACCTTAAAAAGTTTATGGCAGAATATAAATATTGTTTTTATTCTTTTATACAGTATATATATTTGACATATGCTAGCCATGGAATTTCATACCAAGAAATGTGTTTGTAAGCAGTTAATTGGTGGGGTTAAAATAGGTTTCAATACATTTGTACTAAAAAGACCATAAATAATTATTGTTTGTTAATCATCAGTAATTGACCCAGAGAACGCCAATTGCCATTTTAGGGTCATCAAGGATTTTTTCCACATGGGAGGTTGCATTAACAGCTAACCTGCTGGAGGCTTTGTATCTATTCTTTGTGGATCAAACTAGAGAAATGTACAATTAGCGTTGCTAAGAAAGGCTTCATTCTATTTGCATTACAGGCAGAATTAGCTATCATCCCTAGGCACTAGAAATCCATGTACCCCCCCTCAACAGATGAATGGATGAGTGAAATGGGTACAATAATGAGAATAGAAGAGCTACTATCTTTATTTTATTGCACTCAAAAGCAAATTGTGTGGTTCAGTTATTGTATATAGGATCAGATGAATATTAAAGAGCTGCTATGCCTTAATTCCTTGTAGGTCGGCACAGAAGCTATACTTTATCTTTTCATTTATTAAAATCGGTAAAATAAACTTCTACCTCTTATTTGTGACCACCAGGATGTTTGCAAAGTCTATTATATAGACTTTATTATATATATATAAAGTCTATATAATATAATATATATTATAATTGACAAATTGATATGCCTGTACACATATCTGAACAAATGATAGCCTTTTCTCTTTTTAATACTTGTTTAACAAAAAAATAAAGAGTATATTAAAAAATAAAACCTAGGGAGAAACCAGGGATATTATCATAAGTTAAACAGAAGCATTGGTCTTACATTCTTGGGCATCAAAAATCTCTGAGACGGTGGAAAAGAAGGCTGCAGATTTATGAATGAGAAGGTCCTCTTGTGCAGACAAGGATCTTCCCAAAATGCAGGTTGATGATATAGGTGACCTTCAACTTTGGGGGTAAGCTCAAATTGTATCTTGCACTGATTCAAGAATCCATGACAGGTGCCCCCCATATCTTATTGGTGCAGGATTCTTGGCCTCACAAGCTTGAACCACCCCTATGGAGGGAATGGCTGGTGTTGGAAATTTATGGAGATGCTGGAACCCTTTACAAAATTTGAAGGGCATGTAGATCGATAGAAACATTCTGCATTGTTCGGGTTAGGTGCACTTGATGAGATTACTATGCTGGAGAGCAAAATAGTACCTACAAATGCTCTCCAGAGATGTGACTGGGCCGGCAACAGCAAGCTAACTGTTATCATCTCTATTCAATAAACCACAGAGACTGCTTGAAGAATCATTCTGTTTTGTAAAACAGGAGACCCCCCTGCCAAAACCAGTGTACATTGACACCCTTTTGCAGCACAGATTTTTCTGCTGTGGGCTAACAAGGAACTTGAACACTGTGGAGACAGATGCAGAAGTGGGGTACAGAGAAGGTTCAGATATAATTGTAGTTGGGCTCAGGACAGGCAACTAGAAGGTGTAGCCAAAAATAGGCACAGAGGCAGAAAAAGACCATACAGGCTAGGAACTGGTACCACAGAGTGCTAGCTTGGGCAATGTGTATATAACTGTAAGGCTATTTAAATAAAGAAAAGTCACCAAGGAACTTCAAAATGTGCACTGATGCAGGCACAAGGTAGCAAGACATGCTGATCTCCCGGTGAGCCAGTAATGTTCACAGCAACATCTTCTATGCTATAGGTATTCTCAGGAAAGCATAATTATTTTTTTTAGTATTTCTGTGCTTGGCCACCTACCAGTTAGCTATATATGGGTATTTCAACCATAAGTTTGCCTGTCTGTGTATCAAACACAGATTCTCCAGAGGTTGATATGCAGTATTTATGAACATTAATAACTGTTTAACCACAAATATAAATAAGCCATAACACTGCTTAACGTATAGAATTTTTCTGCATATTTGATCTGGAGCTAAATTCATCTAGATTTAAGTGCAGTAGGATCTTAAGATGTAGCAAAAATTGGTAGCATTGCAGAAGGTAAATGTAATGTGCCTTTTTTTCATGTATTCTCTGTGCTATTTTTGATTTGTGACACAAGCCCTTAATCATTTTATAGCATTCTATTTCCTGTCATTCAAGCATTAAAAACTTCCCATTCCCTTTACTAACACACATTTTTAATTTCCATAAATCTTAATGAATAGCTCTTCCATTAATGACCTTTAAGGTGAAATAAGAGCTGACATAAATAATGTATGGCTTGCAACAATAGACTGCTTTGGCTCTGATATCTAATACAATATAAAGAGAACATTATGTGGACTAGTATACCATGGATCTTTGTTTGCTGTATCTTTGTTGGGTAGAACATTGCTTTTCAAGGTGTGCACACCATTTAACTGTATTCTCTAACTGTACTCTCTATAGAACTTATGATTTTATATTATTATTTCACTATATTATTAGCCAAGAATATTACCTTTTTGTGTTTTCTGTTTCCATTTACTACTGGAAGGGAAAAATCCCCTGATTTTATCTGCTGCTCCCAGGATGTAGCACAGGGCTTTATCCATATCAGTATGCCTGCCAGTGCTGTTCAAATGGGCAGGGCTTGGCCCCCACAAGCCTTCCTTGCACAACATATACTGTAGGCATTCCAATTGAGGGGTACCAGGTCATGCACAACATTCTAGATCTGCTTTCATGTCTCATTTTCAGATTAATACAATCTAAATATTGCAACAGCATGTAAAGCCCTGCCTACCAAACAAAGCACCTGGATCTTATGGTTTCATAGCTTAATACTGTATAACTTATAATCCACAAAAAGTATTTTTTTAACCCCCAGTATAACCAAAACAAAATGCTTCAGGTTTTTGTTGTTTCAAACAAGATGGTAAATGATTCTAAAAATGACAAAATTATCATTCAGTCACATGCGAATGGTCACTGAAAACATATGTCAAATTGCTATGCATTTACTGAAAGTGTTGCTGTTCGCTGGAGAACTAATTCGCAAAAAAATCGGGTGTTCGCAAGTTTAGCGATGTTCGCAATTTTGGGTTCGCCTTAGCTGGAGCCAAATTTTGACCTCTCACCCCAGAGCCAGCAGATACATGACAGCCAATCAGGCAGCTCTCCCTCCTGGACCACCCCACCACATATAAACCGAAGCCCAGCAGCCATTTTACATTCTGCCTGTGTGTGCTTGATGAGTTAGCATAGGGAGAGAGCTGTGCAGGGATTTGAGGGACAGTTTAGGTAGCTTTGTTGAGTCTGACTAGTGATCTACTTTCTACTGCTCTGTATTAGCACATAGGGAGAGAGCTGTGCAGGGGTTTGAGGGACCGTTTAGGTAGCTTTGCTGACTAGTAATCTACTTTCTACTTGTCAGGATCAGCCAGGTTTCGAACACCACTTGTGGTGTTCCTGGCGGCATGCATTTGCCTCTGTAGCCACTGGAGGCATTTCGGTCTGTCTGTTTCTTCTCTTGTCTCCTACTTTCTGTCTGCTCTCTTTCCTCCGCCCACCTCATTAACCTCATGTGTTTCCCATCTCCTAATCTTCACCCTTTATAAGCCTTTCCCTGACCATTGCCCCTTGCTTGGTCATTAATTGTCTCTAGTGACCCTGCCTTCGTGTTCCCTGTTCCTGTGTCTGTTCTTGTTCCCGCTGGTTCCAAGCTCCAGTTCCGTGTCCTGATCCTGCCTTCTGCCTTGTTCCCGAGTCCTTTCTAGTCCTGCCTTGATTTCCCGGTTTTGACCTTGGCCTGTCCTTGACTTCGCTTGACTGCCGCTTGCCCTGACCTTTTGCCTTTTTTTGGATTCCTGCCGTTCTACATTCAGTTTGTATATTCGTAGTGTGTTCGGTTACATCACTAAGTTTATTAAAGTTCTTCACTTTCAACATGGCCTCCGACACCAGTTTTGTGACTTATGGTTACACTCCGGGTTACCCAGTCTTCAGGCTCCCACCTTCCTGGTACTCCACAGCGTCTCCTCAGGGAGATCGTGACACTACTGCTCTGTATGTAGCTGCTGTGGGCAGGCAGCTGTCCTGCTGATCTCATCAATAGTCCTTGTAAGGACTGCTTTTATTTTCTGATTACTGTTACTGTTCTTTTCATTGTGTACTGCAGCTCCGTCTGTGTGTGTTGGAGACAGGTGTACTGCTCCGAGTAGTGCACTAAGCACCAACCACACATTCACATCATTTTTTTTTATTTGTATTTTTTTACTTTGCTACTGTAATTTATAGAGCCGAGTGCTATTAGTCTAACTGTGGGGGACTGGTGTGCTGCTCCTAGTAGTTCACCCCCAGCACCAACCAGAGATCACTTTTTTTTTTTATTATTATTATTTTTTTTTAATTTAACTTACTGTTCTTTAATGTGCCCGGTGCTGTTTGTTGTTTTCCATAGTAGTGCACCAAACACGTTACACATAGTAGTGACATTGCATTGCAATAAAATCACCTGAGCGATGTTTTTCCACCAGCAATAATATATTCCGTATCCACTACTGCGGCGTTTTGTCTTTGCGTGTGAACCGGCTGTAACCTTTACACGACTTGATTGGCATGTAGACGCCGGACGTTTTAAAGCAGTTTATTACACAAGTTTAGAAATGTAGTGTGATTTGTGCCCTTTACAGCACAAAACGCAACGCTGTGTCAACAACGTATTTTTCAGAGAAATTTTTGCCCTTGATCCCCCTCCTGCATGTCACTGTCCAGGTCGTGGCGCCCTTTAAAAAACTTTAAAATCAGTTTTCTGGCCAGAAATGGCTTTTCTAGGTTTTAAAGTTCGCCTTCCCATTGAAGTCTATGGGGTTCGCAAAGTTCGCACTTTTTGGCGGAACTTTTTTTGTGAGGTTCGCTACATCTCTATTGCTGTGCCAAGTGGACATGTTTTTCTTCAGGATACTGCTAGAAAAATCACCACATCAGAAGATTATGATATTGTTCTTTTGCATTCTATTATCTATGACTTTCCCTTAGGTCTGTTTACTAATATTGCTTTACTAGGGCTACTAATCCTTTTTTCATACTCTCTCACTGTATTACATATTGCATATTTATTGTACTATTTTATCATGAAAAACAGCAATTATATATATATAGTAAGGCATGGATTTGCAGCAACATTTCACATTTCACCACTGACAATTTTTTCGCTAGTAAAAAAGTTGCAGTTGCATTAAAAAAGTCACTGCCGGGCCAAAAAAGTCAAGGTCTCTCTACCTTCTAACTTTTTAAAGTTAGTAAATGCAACAGCTACTGTAGAAAGGCCATTTCTCTTGAAAGAATTCATCGCAGGCCATACCATGATAGATAAAGCTTGCCTCATGACCAGATAGTCTATGTATTTAGATACTAATGAATACAATGCATTGTATCAGTATAGACAGGCAATATATATTTTTGTATTTTATGTCTATCTTTGTTTCAACTGAAAACTAGTACAGGTATGGGACCCATTATCCAGAATGCTCGGGACCTGGGGTTTTCTGGATAAGGGGTCTTTCTGTAATTCAGATCCCCTGCCTAAAGTCTGCTAAAAACATTATTTAAACAGTAATTAAACCCAATAGGATTGTTTTGCCTTCCATAAGGATTAATTATATCTTAGTTGGGATCAAGTACAAGGTACTGTTTTATTACTACAGAGCAAAAGGAAATCATGTAATGTCATGTAAAATCACATTGTTTCTGGAATTTATCACTGTTCTGTTACAGATAGCAGCATGTTAGTTAGCCTTTCTGCTGGTACTCACTTCTTCAAAAAGCCTCATCGCAGGCCATACCATGATTTAAACAGTAATTAAACCCAATAGAATTGTTTTGCCTTCAATAAGGGTTAATTATATCTTAGTTGGTATCAAAAATGTGACTTATTTGATTCAAATGGAGTCTATGGGAGAGGCCTTTCTGTAATTCTGAACTTTCTGGATAATGTGTTTCCAGATAAGGGGTCCGATTAGTGATGGGCAAAATGTTTCAGCATGGATTAGCGGCGCATCCAAAAAATGTCGCCTGCATCAAAAGAATAGTCGCTCATCAAAAAAGAATAGTCGTGGGCGTCAAAAGAATAGTCGCTCATCAAAAAAGAATAGCCGTGCGACAAAAGAATAGCCGTGCAACATTTTTGCCGTTTCGCAAATCTTTTGAAAGATTCGCAAATTTTTTGGTGAAGCGCAATGGGACAGATTCGCTCATCACTACGTCCGATACCTGTATATAGAAAATATGGAAGCCAAACAAAATGTAAAATGATACTGCAATTGGGATCCAACTACATTTTAACTGGTACCACAGTGACTGGGTTAATAGTATATTTCAAAAACTGGCACATTTGTGGCCTCACTGATGCTATTCCCATCTGCGGGATTTTTATATTCTTGATAAGGGTGAATAATGCATTTTTTCTTGGTTTGAGCATTCTTGCATTTGAAGAGTTTATTACTGAACTAAAAGATTCTGTCACAATACTTTAAATTTAGCTTTTCAACCTGCTCAATTCTTATTGGTTTCCATTTTAAAGTCTTTTTTTATTTAGCAAGCCAAACCTTTGTTAGAGAGATTATATCTTGTGTAGGCTGCATACTCCTACAGACCACAAGCTTATCAGGCTTTCTGAAGTAGTGATTATCAGCAGAAAGGCTAATTAACATGCTGCTATCTGTAACAGAACAGTGATAAATTCCAGAAACAATGTGATTTTACATGACAAGAAGAGTTCAGTAGTTAGTAATAACAAAACACAATACAAAAGTAAAACCAACAGGATCCTACAGTGATGCATTTCCTCTAGACATTATAAAATAGGAAATTAGGATATGGATGTACAAGCATGACGCTACTAAAGATTTTTATTTTGAAAAAGTGCCCAGTATAGGTCTTGGAAAGTGGACACATACCAGCCTTACTCACAACTTCATTGCCATTTATAAAGTGGATGTGTGATAAATATAATATTACTGCATCTGTATCTTCTATATTGCCAATTAAAAGGCATGACATAGTCCACATTGCCGTATTATAGTACAGGTATTGGACCCCTTATCCGGAAACCCGTTATCCAGAAAGCTCCGAATTACGGAAAGCCCGTCTCCCATAGGCTCCATTTTAATCAAATAATTCAGAATTTTAAAACTGATTTCCTTTTTCTCTGTAGTAGTAAAACAGTACCTTGTAATTGATCCCAACTAATATATAAATAATCCTTATTGGATGCAAAACAATCCTGTTGGGTTTAATTAATGTTTTATTGAGTTTTAAGTAGACTTAAGGTATGGAGATCCAAATTACGGAAAGACCCCTTATCCGGAATACCCTCGGTCCCGAGCATTCTGGATAACAGGTCCTATACCTGTACCCATAAAGGACACTGTGTCCTTAGCTAAGTGTTATCTTGGACCCAATTGCCTCTAGAAACAAATAACTCTCATACACCTCAGTAGAAGACACCATCATTCACAATGCTTCCAATACAGCATTTCCACAGACAAAACTGCACCCAGTAAGATTCCCAAGAAAGATGTATTTGACAGACGCATGCAAAGCTCAATGGACTACCTACTGATAAAATATTGCGTTCAATTTGTACTGTTTTTTAATTTCACATGTAGAGAGGAAACTTGAATATATGAGAATAATATTTCAAGACCTATAGCTTTAACTGTTATATCAGTAATGATAATTGAAATGGGTCTAGCTTGATGATAATGAGCACATTATGATAAGCAGATGAGGCACAGGGGAAATTTAACCTTGATAATCAAACCTTGATAACTACTGTGTATTTCATGACCTTGGAAAGTCTCTTTTTGAGCCTCCATCTCCTACAATTTCACTTCCAGCACCTAAGGCAAAGGTCCTGAAATATTTTCTTTAGAGTGCTTTGTATAATTAGCATCAGTTGATAGAAATATACAAGAACAAAGTTATTATCACAGAGGGGCAGCAAATTGTTATGAAATGTATTTATTCAAAGGTCTTGTTTAAATAGAAATATTTAACCTTTTTTATTTTTGGCACTATGCATGCAATGCCTCCATTAACTCAAGTGACTGTAGGTTCAAAATTAGTGCAGCAATTACTACTTTCTATGCATTTAATATTAGAATTGCATTGTCTTATTTAATGTTCTTTTGAATACAAAGTAATTGGAAATGGAAAAAAATGTCATAAAGTGTAATGATTACATTGACTCATAGTTTTATAAACCCAGGGACAGCCTGCATAATAAAGCAATAATATCATTCCCTGCTCTGATTTTTGCAAGAGACATTTCATCAAGATAACCAATGGACGCAATAAGGTAACCATTGATACTGAAATGTGGCTTTACATTTATTAACCCATTGAACAGCAGCCAGGCTTGACAAATGCAAAAGGGTTAACAGTAGTCTATCATTATCTGTCTTTGAGATACTTCAACACAAGACGCATTTAGCAATTATTCAGCTGCATTTAAACTCTGTATTTAGCTTTCACTTGCCTCCCACACAAAACTGGTTCTTTCTACTTTGTACAAATAATGTAAAACTTTTTACTGCACAGATAGATCCATGCAAGAAGATATACATGGATGAGTACAAACATGTGTAACATAGTAAAAGGCATAATACACTCATTGCCTTATTGATTTGATCAATCACACATTAAATACTATGAGTATTAGTGGAATCCCTCATTGAGATCACAACTTAAGCAATTTCGTTAAAATGGGAAGATTGAGAAGCCACTAAGGTTGGAATGGAAAGCTTATTTGCAACTTCCAAAACTTTGTCTTTGGGGGCGGGGGGGGGGGGCTGTACCAACATGATGGGCTATATGTTGTTGGTGCACATATTACTGTCAATACTACCAAATGTTAAACAGAACCTCATGAGCAAGAATAAAGTTTATATGGTGAATTCTACATCAGATCTTTTTTGGAAAAGACTTCATTGTTGTCATGTTTTTTGCCAAAATATCCCAACTTCTTCCTACAATACTAGGGATAACCAAAGTACATTATATCCTTTTTGTAGCAGGTCATAAAAATAGTAAAAACAAAGTAAAGTAGAAACGGATGGCCTATTTAAGGCTAGTAGTTGGGCATGGGACTGCAGCTGGGGAGTATGTTGGTAAGGGTTAATCACCCGTGCAGGGGAAATAGCAGGAGTTCATTACCACAGAATCAAGCAACACCTGAGATATTTGTGCAGGTAATATGTAGATTGGATAAAATAGGTCACTTGGGACTTACCTGTAGGGTATAAAAAAATAAAATATATACATATATATAGTCTGTGCTTTGAGGCCTTTGAGTTATTTGAAATTTATTTGGACTAAGTATGCTCATGGCCAGGCATTAAGGCTGAGCAAAAGTAATATGAGTAATATGACAGCTGGATGATTTGTATACAGTTTAGAATGTTCATGTCAAATTTATACAACAACAACAAGCTGTGGCCCCTGTTTTTCACCCAACTCTTGTCTCTGTGGGATTTATTTATGTACTTGTGTTTAGTTGCTCATCCAACTTCTAGTCCTAGTTTAGAATAGGTATTTTGAACAGCAGTGGTCAAAAAGCCCCTCTCCACCTCTCACTGCTTGACATATTAATCTAAGTAAATCCTTGACCTGAAGCACAAGTAGGGGCAAATTTATGAACCCCCAAGCCTTGGGTTCATGCCAAGAAAAAACAGGTTAGTTTTTCAACTCACTCATATTTTCTGCAATCAATTGCTTTGGCTTTCTTCCAAACAGGTTTTTATTTCATCAGTTGTTTGTGCCAAAAATAAAAGGTTTTTTTTTTTAAAAAAAAACCCCAACAAAACACTGTTTGGAAGCATGCCACGTTCAGGTAGTCATGTTATTCTGCAATCATTTGGTACAAGTCCAAGGCTTGAAGGTTTCTCAAGAAGGTCGAAAATTTAAGCAGTCTGTTGCAAGAAAAAATTTCAAGTGACCGATGGTTATTGCTTGTGGGGTGCTACCACAGGACGCAACTTATTCACAACATTTTGGAACAAATACTGTCATTTTTTTTAAAAAAGGACAGTGTTTGTCCTAAAACACTGGGAATAATTTGTGTCCTTGTCACCTTGTTAATATATTACTGGTTATATGGTATTTCTTTTTTTGCATTTGCCAGTATTATTTTTGAGTACATAAAGTAACATGAGAACACAGATGACCATTTTCATCAAAACACTTTGGGCCCGATTCACTTAAGTCCGAAATAAGGAGTGCTATTTATAGCATGCGTTAAAAATCTTATCACTTCTTATTTTTCACTCGATTCACTAAAAGGACACTTGTCATAATTAAGAAGCGATGTTCTTGGCGTTATTTATCTTACGATGACATATTTTCAAGCAATATATTACGCAGCGCACAAGATATTACGCAGCGCGCAATATTTTATGCAGAGCGCAATATATTACGCAGAGTGCAATATCTTACGCACGTAACCATTACTTTCTGAAAACCACCATTTCCCTGAAAACTGGAGGATGCATCACTCTAGGGCCAACATATACTTGAAAAAATACGACTGCAAACTCCATGTTGTGTTGCCAATAGCTCACGAACCGCAATTTTCTTTAAGTACCGCCTGCCCCAAGTAGGGTTAATATTCACACAGATTAACACGATATTTTGCACGTTTAACGCTTCATATGTGTTTGTGAATCATGCGTTAGTACTATTTCTATTTCTATATTTTTGTGCATGCGATATGCGGATTAACACATGCGAAATGACTTTGATGAATCGGTACTTAATTATCGCATGCTTTTTAATGAAAAAAACTATGCGATAAGCGTTATTGACCTTTAGTGAATCGGCCCCTATAACGCTTATCGCATAGTTTTTTTCATTAAAATATGTCATCGTAAGATAAATAACGCCAAGAACATCGCTTCTTAATTATGACAAATGTCCTTTTAGTGAATCGAGCGAAAAATAAGAAGTGATAAGATTTTTAACGCATGCTATAAATAGCACTCCTTATTTCGGACTTTGTCTGAAATTAGCTATAGAGTTGTTGGGGTTTTTTTGCTATGGTTAGGAGACTTTTTTGATTGGTTCTTTTTTTCATAAGACCAATTACCAATGTTTACTTAAAGATTGTATGTGGCTATTTCATCAAGTGACATAACAACTGTGTTGCAAATTGCTTTCTAATGTCATATTCATCCTCCAAAAAAGATTAGGGAATGTTGATCCTTTTTTCTGGCAGGTGGGTGTATTGACCTCAATATCAGCCTTAATTTATGTTGTCTGTTACTGAGTCTAATAATATTTATCTTAGAGCAGACAAGGCAATGAGCAGAAAAAAATCAGTCTCAGAGCACTGTCTGTCTCCCAGATACTATATGTCAAAATAATTGCTAATATATTGGGATCTGTTTTCACTAGGTTCTTTCATATCAAGTTCAAAATCACACTTGCTAATAATTTTTTAATTATTTTCCATATTATATTGACCTACAGAAATAGGATAAGCTGCATATTTTAATGCAGATGCTGTAGTTATTTAAATGATTAGTTTTAGTGTTGATTTTATTCTTGTACAACAAAATTGCAAAATCTCATTTTATTTGATCTCAAAGGAAAAAGTTGCCCTAGAAAAATGTCACAAATAAGGACTCAATGCCAAGCTGTAAAATATTTTCTTCTGTATCACAGGAAACACAATTCACATATAACTAGAGTACTAAGGACCAATGGACCTTTATCTAAAAACTTTAAACTCTGACAAATTTACCGCACAACAAACCCCTAATGAGACACTGACTCTGAGAGCTTTCCATCTAAGGGCTCTTGCACACCGGGAGATTAGTCGCAGGCGACAAATCTCCCTGTTCGCGGGCGACTAATCTCCCCAAATTGCCATCCCACCGGCGAAAATGTAAGTCGCCGGTGGGATGGCACACGCTGCGAGGCATTTTCGGCGATTTGCCGAAATCGTGCCGCCGTGTGTGCCATCCCACCGGCGACTTACATTTTCGCCGGTGGGATGGCAACTGATGGCAACTCGTGTGCCAGAGCCCTAAGACACAATTATAAGCCTTGAAAGAGGTTTCATGGTTATAAACCATGAAAAAAAGGTCACCCACTAAACTTTTGTGACATTAGCAACTTTGTGTTTAATAAATCTACAATATTTCGCTATAGGTGGTAAGCACAGGGCTCTGCTGTGTCTTGTGCTCCTTGATGCTCCTGGTAGTGGGGGAAGTTAGAAGATTCCTACTTGCCCTGCCCAGAATGCCCCTCATCAAAACAGTGCTGTCAAATGCAAGCAGTGATTTATTCATGGGATAAGCCCATGTTTGACTCTATCCCCATAAACCATTCTGACCCAGATAACACCTCAACCCATTACTCAATAGTGTGTAATGGCAAAAATAGGAGAGGGGGCTATTGAATCCTGAGACCATGGAATGAATTATTTGGCCATCACTCTTTTGCAGAGTAATTCTCAAAGAACTGGTACATTTCTTTAATCAGTCTTTTATTTCTTAATTAGTTTCCCAGCAAGAAATAACAAAACAGTGCAGAATTTTACCAAGTCATTGTATTTATAGCTGTACAGTACATCACTACACATGAGTTCTTTATGAAATACCATAGGACCACTTTAAAATCATGACTATTATTTTGGTCAAAGAATGCAATACAAAAATCTTGCTTTTTGGACAAAGACTTTGTCTTGTTACCAGCCTTAATTTAAGGGAATATTTTTATTGAGTCAAAGTCTAGTTCTGTGTAGCACAACACCTAATTAAATCAAGACTGTTTTGTTGTGACAGAGATGCTTAGAAGTTTGTTTTACAGCTTGAATATTGTTTGTTGCGAGGTGTATGTCAAGCTTTCATTCTATAAAGGTGGATTTCACTGTGTATAGATTGAAGGCAATCTTTGCTTTCTAATAAAAGTTTAACAGTGCACTCAGCTGGAAAGCTGACAGGGCTCTGAATTTTGAATTCAGGAAATGCTCAGCTCTCTGATGTGTTTATAATTAAATTTAGTTCCCTTCAATGCAGCTGTGGGTCTCTGTAGCTGATTGTGCAAAGCAGATGCATGGAAAGGATTATGCAATGCAATCAGATGGATTGATGATGTCTTAGTAGCTATTTTGTAAGATCTGCTATAAATAAATATAGCACACATTCACATTTTTACATAATTTAAAGCCTAATGTATTCATATCATTATTCTCCTGGCAAAAATCTGAGTTTATGACTTATCAGAGTAAAAGACTATGATTGATGTCAGTGTTTTTATGTAGAATACTAAGGAAAAAAATAAAGTATCTGAGAAATGGTGACAGTATTTCTCCATCATATATACAGCAAACTGTCCAAAAGAGCCGTATAAAAGTTATGAGTATTATGAGGTTAAGAGTATTTGAATGTCATATAGCCGTTACCTGTGATTTGAGATACAGTGAACTGAGACATGTAGACTACAGCATTGTAGGTGTGAACGTTTTTCAAATATACAGTAAAATCAATCTTTTAAATTAAAAGACGAAATTGTTTTTTGAATGTGGGTATTACATGAAAGCCCCTACAAATAATGGTAGGAATAACCATATATCATCATATATGTATATTTATAATAAGATTTTTCTTGTAATGCTCCTAGTTTTCATATGTATATAGTAATAAGAGAGGCATGTACTATACAGGGCTACTATACAATAATGACAGGAGGGTTTAAACATTATGGTAACAATCAATCAGCAATTAGGTTTGACTAGTCCACTATAAGTTAGAAGATGAAAGCAAAACTACAGGTAACACAATTAAATATTTATATATTTTCTACTATCAAAGAAACAAAATGCAAAACAACCCAGGGTGTTTCCCACGTGATCAGGGATGAATAATATATATCAGCGTTAGCTCAGTCTGTACTTCTAGGGGTCAACAATAACTGCTTGATGAATATATGGTACAAAGGGCCGCACCATGTTCAGTGTAAGGCAGCAGATTAGCTCGAGGCTAGCATATCCCAACCCTTTAACCACACTGGTACATTTCGGCCTTTATGGACATATCAAATTCTATCACAAATATTTGCTGATGACATAAGATAATGTATACTGTACTTGGTGAGAATTGTTTGGAGTAAAAATGCATGAATAAAAAAACGAATCAATACAATCAAAGATCATCATATTTTCAAATAACAGATTATTTTGTCAGGTTAACCAGTTGACACTAATGGGATGTGACTGATTATTACATGCAGCTTTATGATAAGGTAGTGATTATTTGTGCATTACTTTGTGGAATCAATTAGGGGGCATGTGGCATATATAGAGGTTTTTTACATTTTATTACATTTTGTTTTGAAAATAAGAATTGAGTCAATATGTATGTACATATTTGTCCATCTATTTGTAAGCAAAAACCGCTTTGTTAGATCCTGATTCCCCTTCTGTTGATCCCTAAATGTGAATTAGGCTGATTTCTAGTCACAAAGAAAATGAAGTATTCACAGTGATCTCTGGGAAGTTCCCTTTCCATATTTAATTTTTTTCCTGCAAAAAAATAGTGATTTTGCGTAAAAAAATATAAAAAAAAGATGAAAAATCATGAAAAAAATATATAAATGTTAGTAAATGCCCCCCCCCTTACAATCATTCTTAGGGGCAGATTTATCTAAGCGTGAAATAAGTGCTCACTGCAGAAAAATTCACCCACTTTCTATTCATTCCATTCTCATCATGGGATTTTATAGAAGCATATATATAAAATGGTAAACTTTCACCCACTGATAATTACACTTCTAAAAATGCCATAGGAATGAATAGAAAGTTAGTGAATTTTTCTGAGGTGAGCTCTAATCTTACAGTTTCATAAATCTGTCCCTTAGACATTCTGGGGTTCATTAACCAACAATGGCAAAATTTGCAACTGGACAGTGACCCATAGCAGTCAAACAGTTATTTGAAGTCAGCTGCAGGCAAATTTGCCCATTGTTTGTAATGTGTTTGTTTGTGTTTGTCTGTGTTTGTCTCAGTGTGTTACAGGTATAGAAGAAAACATCACATTACATTGACATCATATGTGTATATATTGAAAATTACACTGAGCTACTCTGACAGAAGACCTGCTAGGAGGGAAGAGTTCACTAGCCCCCTTTGCTTTTCAAGAGAACATAAGACTGTAGAAATGTGTTTCCCCAAACTAGACAAGATATGATTAGCAAGTAGAGTGTGTAGAGAGGAGATTACTGAATGAATCTTCAAATGTGCAAGTCATAACCCACAGTATACTGCAAGATCCGGCTGATATAGCACCACAACCCAATCTAAATATCAAATGCAAGTTACATAAAAAAAGATAACGAAAGCACAAAGTGTATCCTATTGAAATTCAGAAAATAAGCATGCCAAGGATATGCAGCAATTAGAATTCCTCAAAGGCAAATGTGAGGTGTTCAGAAGACACAAAGGCAATGAAAAGTATGTCCTTCATGCTGTACAATTCCAAATATCTAGGAGACCTGGCAATGGAAGTTCTGTATCTGACAGAAATAAAATAAACGTGTTAAATAAATTTAACATACATTAGTACTGACTAGTTCAGATTGCATTGCTGCATAGATAACATAGATAAATGTATGTGTCAGAACTGACAAGCCCTGCAGCATCTCTATAGGTAAAATAGATAAATAGATGAAGGGAAGTCCCCTAAAATGTCACCTGGAATTTCATGCTTATGAGCTAACCTGCACTCTAGATTGGCAAAGGCTCAAAAAAAAAGATTTCATTTTCAGCACAAACATTGATTTAGAGTAGAATGAGCATGTGCAAGGCCACTAGACTAGCCAGGGAAGGATAGCTGAGCAGCAGCTATGGGCAGACATTCATTTTTACTCCATGCTGCATCTAATCTCTAGTTTATTCCATTGTTGTTTTAGTAATTAAAGATGAATGAATTTGTGGATGATAACAAACAGTTCTCAAAGGGGCTACCTTATACATTAAAATGCCCTTTTTTGTACTTTGCTTGACATAAAGCATACATTTGAAATTAGAACACTAAAGACATGATTGCTAAGAGCTGCAGAATCTAAAACATAAATCAAAAGGGCTGAGGAGACCATTTCATACATTTGCAAACAAGCCGACCCTACATTCTATAGTTGGAAATCTGATCAGCTATTATCCTGGCTTCTGCTTTAAAAACCCATGTAATGGGATTTTCTTGGAATTAGTTCCCAATCTAGTCTAGTTTTAGAATCTAAAAGAAATTCACATGTAGGATAATGCAATAAATATACTTTTCTTATACTGAATATTTAATGGGGCACATACAGTAAATATGGTGGGTGCACTGAGCCAATAATAATTGTTTAGTTAAGTGTAGTTAAATGCAGTGCAAAAATCATTTAAAGTGGGCACATTTTAGTTAGAAAAAAATATTATGTAAACTGTCTGTTGTATTAGTATTCATTCTGAAAGTACAGTTTTCCTTTAAGCAAAATGAACAACCAAACCTTTTGTACATTTTAGGCATGCAATTCACTTGCAGTGGTTTTTATTAATGTTAAATGTAAGTGTTCCTTTGTAGCAGCAAACACAACACATGCTCTGGACACTTTGCACCTATCCCCACACTTAAAATTCAATTAGACCTTCTGGGCTCCCTAAGTGACTATTGCTTTTATGCTATGGGGCAGGTTAAGCATGTATTGATAGTGAATTACAACTCAACATGCTGAAAAATAATAAACATTGTGTCAAAGTGCAGTGGAGCTAAATTCACTTTTAAAGCATTTTTTAATTCAATAACATAGACACAGAACCAATTCATATTTGACCAAATACATAAAATAGCTCCATAAAATATAGCTGCTTCATCAGTGCTACATATTTTTGTCATACAGTAGTTCTATTTGTATATTCTATCCTCATGCAAGTTCAAAGCATTTGGTGTGGAATTACACGTATGAACTAGTTTTATTGGTTGTGTATGTATTACTTCTGCTGTAAAACTAACATTAGAACATTTATTAGTAAATACTATTATGTACAGTAAAATAATCTTAATTTAATACTGTAAAGTTTAGACAATTTGTATAGAATTTGCCTGGATGTACAAAATGCTCTAGCAACACTGCTATGTTATTGCTAGGCCCTGTGAACTTATACTAGATCCAAATGGAAATTATGTTCCACTTTTTTTTTTTTTTGCTTCATGACAGTAATTGTGTTCAACTGCTCAAACAAGACTTAGTGAGTGCAGGATTAAATAGTTGACATTGCATATAAAATCATGAAAAACAAATTGTGTGGGCTCTCTATGCATCTACATCATTGTGTTGGGTTGAAAAACCCAACATACTGTTCTTTGACTTATTCTTCCGCTTCTTCTTCTTTTTATTTTTAGTGCCCCCCATTTTCTAAACGCTACTCCTCTTACACTTTTAGGGGTACAACACCCAAACTCCTCACGCATCTTCACCCTAAGTGATCCCGTTCCCCGTCTTTTTGTGGCGCTGCTCCGAACACCCCAATTTTCCCATTGACTTTGACAGGGAAGATTTTCAAACTTCTGCCACTCTTACAGGTTTGAAGCTACACCCCCCAAACTTGAATAACGTAATCATGGGGTCACCCCGAATGAAACGGCAATATTTGTCGAATGACCCCCAAAGTGGGAGGGGCCAACAACAGCCAATCAAATTCCACCCATTGACTTTTATGGGGAAATGTAAACTGCTTACAGCTTTGAGGCTACACTCCCCAAACTTGAATCACATAATCATGGGGTCAGCCTGAATGAAAATATGATGATTGTTGGATGCCCAAAAGTGATTTTACCTATTGACTTGGCAGAAATTCAACCTGCTGCAATTCCCACAGTAATAATGCCGGGGTCCCCAAACAGGATTAGGCACCAGGTAACTGTGGTTCAGGGCTAGAAAAAGTGGGTGGAGCCACCAACAGCCAATCAGACTTTACTTATTGACTTTCAATGGGGAAATCCAACCTGCTGCCATTTTCACAGTATTAACACCAGGGTCCCCAAACTTTTCACAGTTGGTCAATAGGGGACTGCAGTTTTAGTTTTGAAAAGTGGGCGGAGCCACCAACAGCCAATCAGATTTTACCTATTGAATTTTATTGGTTTGATGCCAGGGTTCCTAAACTTCGCACAGTGAGCGGAGGGTGGGGCTGCCAAAAGCCAATCATATTTCTTTCATTGTTTTCATTGGGGAAAATTTTAACTGCTGCCATTCTCACATGTTTAATGTCAGAGTCCCCAAACTTTGCACAGGGGTTTTTACTATATAATTGGTCCAAGGTTAGACAAAGTGGTCAGAGCCAACAACAGATTAGATTTCATTCAGTGACTACACGTTGTTCAACCCAACATGAAGTTTGTTCTCAAATGTCCCTTTCTAGTTATCAAATGTCCAGCAACAGAAATCTTAGGATCCATGCTCTAAATGTATATTATCTCAAGTTTCATTGAACTGCATTGATGTTTTTTTTTTTTAAGGATATATTAAAATAAATGCTTTCCTGCTTTTGCTAATTCTTTAAATGAAAAAATAGCTTCAGAATGAAAAAAGCAGGTTGTTTATTATATTATATCATATTAAGTGGCCTATTAAAGAATCTTATCCAACTGGAATACATATATATATAACATCACAAAATGGTGGCTCACGGTAAAAGATGTTTAGGGGCCATATTTACTAAGATTTATATATATGCTAGATATCCATATGGAAACACAGATGTCCTCAGCCAGAACCATATTAAGGAAGTGAGAAGCAAAACCCACTACATTTTCTTTTGTACATCTACAACAGATAAAATGTTAGTTATAAACAGTACACTTCCTGACTCATATTCTATTTTATTAAGTAGAAGTAACCTATATTTCGCTGATGCCTTTTGATAAAAATGCATGTTTTTGATCTTTCTAAAACATTTATCATAAACACAAATAAGTCAAAGCCTAAAATTCTAAAACCGTTGAGCTTCTGTGAAAGTGGTCAGCATTCTAAAATTACCTTTAAATATGATTTATCCTTCCTTATTCTTCTTTTAGTTACAGAGTCAGAATATATTCATTTCAGGCTGCCAAAAGACGTTGGCCCAACTCCAGAGCACCTGGGAAACAGCATAGTATGATATGTTTTAAGCACACAGAGATCTCACAGGTGCTAGGAAATGATGCTTCATTGATCACAGTTCAGCAGACAAATAAGCTTAATGGTTAACAACAAGAATGTACTCTTAGGGGCCCATTTACTTACTCACGAATGGGCCGAATGCGTCCGATTGCGTTCTTTTCGTAATGATTGGTATTTTGCGATTTTTTCGGAAAATTATCGCGACTTTTTCGTTACCAATACGATTTTTGCGGAAAAACGCGAGTTTTTCGTAGCCATTCCGAAAGTTGCGATTTTTTCGTAGCGTTAAAACTTGCGCAAAAAGTTGCGATTTTTTCGTAGTGTTAAAACTTGCGCAAAACGTCGCGCCTTTTAAGTTTTAACGCTACGAAAAAAGCGCAACTTTTCGCGCAAGTTTTAACGCTACGAAAAAATCGCAACTTTCGGAATGGCTACGAAAAACTACGAAAAAGTCGCGATAATTTCCGAAAAGTCGTAAAGGCGCCGAAAAAATCGCAAAAAATATGAAAAAGTCGCAAAACGTTCGTTTCCAATCCGAATTTTTTCCATTCGGACTCGGATTCGACCCATAGTAACTGTGCCCCTTAGTATGGGATTTGCTTTAATTATTTCCTTCAGAAACTACTAATAGAAGGTAAAATATGTTGTGTGAATGATGCTCATTCGAGGTGTGGCTATTTGCTATTTGCATATTTCTTTAATACATGCAGGGACAGCAAAATGTAACATTTAATTGGCATATAGAAAAGACAGTATCATTTTCTGTATCCTGTTGGTTATTTGTAATGCTGCTTACTACTAAACAGCAAAATGTTTTGCCCAGGTGTGGCCTCTGCTCCGTTTAGCTGCATATACAGGTATGGGATCCCTTATCCGGAAACCCGTTATCCAGAAAGCTCCGAATTATGGAAAGCCTGTCTCCCATAGACTCCATTATAATCAAATAATTCAGAATTTTAAAACTGATTTCCTTTTTCTCTGTAGTAATAAAACAGTAACTTGTAGTTAAGCCCAACTAAGATATAATTAATCCTTATTGGAGGAAAAACAATCCTATTCGGTTTATTTAATGTTTTATTGATTTTTTAGTAGACTTTAGGTATGGAGATCCAAATTACGGAAAGACCCCTTATCCGGAATACCCTTGGTCCCGAGCATTCTGGATAACGGGTCCTATACCTGTACATGCAAAGAGAATGAACATCCCAGTGATGGAAGTGTCCATACTTCTTATTAAGTGGTGGAACAAGGTGGTGGAAGATTTCATAATAATTATGGTCCTTCTCAGAAAACTGCTGGGAAATCTCTTGACACAGCTATAGGATCTGCCATCTGGAATGCCTGTGACGCAGGATCTTCTTAATAAGAGATCTTTCCATAATTTGAATCACCATACCTTAAATCTACTAAAAATATTTCATCCAGTAAGATTTTCTAATTACACAGACTGCTAGCTTAGTTGCCAAGAAGGATAGGGTACAGTTTTACAATTAAAGAGGAAAAAGGAAATCATTGATTTGCTTAAAATGGACTCTATGAGACATGGGCTTCCCACAAGGCTTCACAATAATGATTTCCATAACCATATTTACATATTTTGAATCACCTGCTACACCAGTGTAAATGTATTTCTAATAGATACTATATATCATAACCTGGATATAAACATAAACATAAACATATTTTCTTTAAAGTTTTATTTGAACTATATCACTCTACATCCATTCCATATAAGCTTATTTTTGATAATCTTAAAATCAAAACATTTTTGTTGCTTGGAACTAAGATACAATAATCACAATCTTGCTTAGTTTTAGGCTAATATCACACTGGGATGACCAGAGAGCATCCACACTCATCCACTCTGTGGGTTAAAGGAGAAGGCCAATAGATTAGTCACAATAGTGCATTATAGCCAGTGCCATTGTAACTTGGACTGACGTCACTTCCCTGCCTGCACTCTGCGCCCTAGAACAGATCTCAGCTCAGATTACAGCAGGGATGGGAAGGGGGAGGAGGAGAAAGGAAGGGAAGGGAAGAGAGGAGCAACAGAGCAAGCTTGTGCTGTGTCCTGAAGGATTTTGCAGAGAGAAGGAAGTCTGACACAGAACACCATGTGTACCGAATAGAATTAAATAAATGTGGTGTTACTTTTCATGGAGGATTCAGAGCAGCAGTTTATAGTTATATATAAGTGTTTATAGTTATAATTACATAAACCTTTCTGATAAAGCTTACATAGTTTTTACCTTTCCTTCTATTTTAAGTGCACTGACAGATATTGCATGGAGCAGGTTTCAACACTAAAATGCATACTGTTACACAATCTGCCCCATGTGTCAGTACCTCTCAGTGCACCTAAAATACAGAGCAGTTAGTTGCGGATTTGTTCCCACTGGCTGTTTCTTCTCCTGCATTTTTTAGACGGTAAAACAGCCTATTATGAAATTAGCCTTAGTTTTACTATTTAAAATACTGATAAATTACTCTATATAATTGAAGTGAATGGATTCTGCAGAAATATGGATGTCTGACTCTATATACAGTATATTTAATATTTAAATATCTGGCGTGATAAAGTTATTAGGAACCCTGTCAGAACGTTCTTACCTATGTTAACATGTCATACAGCATTAACTGTAATGTATTAAGGTTGTCATATGAAGGCCTTATAAAACATACTTCTTTATGAGATGCAGTTCATATGCTGAACTTGTTAATAACAGGGATCACTGCCAAACATTCATTAAGTCTATGTGATAATGCAGAAAAAAGACTAGTTGAAGATTCCTTGACAACTGATAAGTCACTTAGTTCACAATCCCAAAACCCACTGGGAATATTAGTCACAGTTGCTTTAATGTTAATTAACCTTTTTCTTTGGCTACATTTAACAAATTATGTCTGTGTCCCAGATGCCAAGTGCATTGTTTGAACTGGACAATTTATCTGCATTATTTTGCCTTAATAGTGATGTATATTAGGACATTTCAGCATTAAGAAGTGAAAACATTAAGAGGAAATGTGCATACATCTACCCGCTATAAGTAATTAAACAATCATCTGCACAATAATCAAGATTTTATTTTAAGTAAAACTTAAAGATTCTTGTCATCCAGACATAAAAAGCTATTTAATAAAAGTCCTTTTCAAATTAAACATGAAATCCCCATTTTCTTTTTAAAAGGTACAGGGACGATCTGTTATCTGCAAAACTGTTATCCAGAAAGCTCTGAATTACGGAAAGGCCATCTCCCATAGACTCCATTATAATTCAATAATTCTAATTTTTAAAGATTATTTCCTTTTTCTCTGTGATAATAAAACAGGTCTTGTTATTAATCCAAACTAAGGGATAGTTAATCCTTTTTGGAGGTAATACAATCCTGTTGGCTTTATTTAATGTTTAAAAGGGTTTTTTAGTAGACTTAAGGTATGGTAATCCAAATTATGGAAAGACCCCTTATCCAGGAAAGCCCAGGTCTTGAGCATTCTGGATAATAGATCCCATACTTGTATTTAAAAATCTCAGATGTCAGTCATATATTACATATGGCTCAAAACCGCTATTGCACACTTTTTAACTATTTAATAGTGATGCAATATGTATGGTAAGACTTTCCCACAAACAGTTCATTGTATATTGAGCTTGAGACCAGTTGACCTTGTACGTACTTCATAAGATCCTGAAAGTTTAGATTTTCAATTCAGCAACTCATACTGGTTTATGGCACATTTATTTTATTTTTACTGTACATATTATAGAAACTGTCTGGGCAAAATGGCAGGTTGGAAATTGATGACAAAGTATAACTCAGGATTTTCATTCTGCACCTTCCCATATAAATCCTATGTAATCAAAACCAAGCTATTGTGAGCTTTCTTTAGAGTGAATAGAATAGTTTGTTTTATTTTATATTACACAAGAATGTCAATAAGTCAAGTGTTAGTCATGAAAATGTTAGTCTATGAAAATATGAAGACAAATGTTGGGGAAAAGAGAAAAATAAAATAAAGATTTATAATGAGAGGGGTATCTAATTATATTGTATTGAGAGCAAAAACTTTGACTTTGAGATCTCCTAAAAACAGCACTAAAACTATAAACCATTAATGATACTTTAGAATAGAATAGAAGAATTCATTTTTTTTACTACCTTTCGGGTAAAATTTCTCTTTTTTTAGGTTGATAACTGTCCCTTTTGGAACATATCCGGTGCTGGGCTTAGTGCTATCTTGCTTCTTTATACAACTGAGCTGCATCACGCTTCGTTCTCCAATCCCACAACCATGTTGTATTTGCTGTTGGCTATAGACTTCAATGGTCAAAATGTGTAGTAAAAGAAGTTGCATGGTAGCCACAAAAAAAAACACCCATTGACTTCAATGCGTTTCACAAATTTTTGTCATTTTGTGAATTTTTTGATGAATGAAACTGGACAGATTAACTCATCACTATCCCTGCATCCTATAATATAGTATTTCTTCATATCTGTATCAAGTTCTTACTGTATATCCCAAAATAACAGCTGCAGTGCTTTTTTTTGTATGACTCCCTGCATCCTTCAAAATATTGCTTTTGACCACCAGTATCATGTTCTCCAATTCCACAACAACAGCTGTTTTTTTCTGTAACTCTCTGCATCCTATGATATAGTGTCTCTGCAATTTGATATTACTGGAGAACTTGTTACTTATGGTAGAAACACTATATGGTTGGATGCAGGGAGTTAAAGGAAAAAACAACCCGGCTGATGTTGCTGTGGAATTGGACTTGTGCGCTGTTGTGTGCTGTTTATATAACTTTAAAAAATCATCAATAGATGCAGGAAGTTACACAGATAAAACTTTTAAATAGCAAGATCAGGCAGCATCATAAGACAGCCACGTGCAGGCTGGGAACAGAGAGACTCGCAGGCAGGAAGGTGGCAGGGGCTTTTCTTGCTACTGAAGAGTTCAGTCTGTCAGTCAGTGCTGTGATCTCTTCCTGTGGCAGAATGAAGAGCTACTCTCGCCCCTCATTTCAGCCTAGCCTCAGAAGGGAAAGGAACCTCTCTATAGGAGGTAAAATGCATTAAAATGCATCATTAAACATTTTGAGGAAGGATGAATCATAGAATTGAATATTAATTTTAAATAAAGTGTCTCCTTTAAAATCTGGAGCTAAAATCTTTTTGTCTCTCTCCTAATAGGGAACCTGTTCACTGGTAAAACCATGTCATGATTGTTTGTTAAGCAAAGAATAGCATACAATATCCTTCTGCTAACATTCAAAGCCCCTTCACTCCTCACTACATTTCTTCACTTGTATGTTTCTAGCCATCTCCTCTGCTCCTCCCAGAGCGATTATACACAATCCAAACCCACTGCCACACTGCCATCTCTCTTCTTAAACCTTTCTACCTTGCAGCTCCTTCCCTCTGGAATTCTATACCTGAATTCCTCCGTAGGGAAAACTCACTCCTTTAAAAAAGAAAGAACCTGCCTTTTGGAGCAGTAGAAAATATCTTGTCTGATCCAGTCCTGGCACTTAAGGAGCAATGCCAAAACCTCTGTACACTTTTTCCCTTTGATTTGTGTCTGTATGTTATCTACCCCCTTAGATTGTAAGCTCTACAGCTTCCTACTCTGCCTTGTAGCAAATGGCACTTAATTTATATATATTCATACTTTGCTTGTTACTTATTTACTATTTTTTATTATTATGCTTGTCCTCCCTGTGTGTACTTTTCTACTCGACAGGGGCCACTTGGTTATAGTAACAGGGCAGACCATGTGCAGAGCAGACCATTTGTTTAAGCCTGATAGTAATTTTGGGTAGCTTTCTTGGTATGTTTTTGTGGCATGCTAGCCAATTCTCAATGCCTGTAACATAATAGCCAGAACACTTTTTCCTCCTTTACAGCTCTCTAAGCTGTTAGCAGTCAGTAACCAATCAGTGACTTGAGGGGGGTGGCCATATGGGACATAACTGTTCAGTTAGTTTGCTTTGTAATCTGACCTGCATACTCACAAACTAACTGAACAGTTATGTCTCATGTTGCCCCCCCTCAAGTCACTGACTAACTAAGAGGTTAGAGAGCTGAAAGCAGAAAAGAGTGTTCTGGCTATTATATTAGACAACTGGCCAATCCAGCCTTTATAGATTACATTTTTGCCTAACTATATTGAAAACATTTTTTGTGCAGTCTGTCTATTTTACCCAGTTTCATTTTACACTGAACTGTTCCTTTCAAGTGTCTCTCTAACTGGTGGAGTTCTGATTCCTGGTCTGTACACCTGACACCTTATATTTCCTTGATTTAATGTTAAAATAGATTTTGTATATTTTTCTAGGTTGTTTAATCTAGATAATCACAAATACAATTAAATGACTAGGGCTTTTTTTCTGGAAATCATCCCAGAGTGGGCCAGCACAATTAAAGGGAAGTGGCACGGTGGCTTTTCTGCATGCTGAAATACGTCAGCTAAGAAATAGCCCTGTGTGTATCCAGCCATAGTGCTTAATTAGACATTTGACCTATTACTGCCTCATCAAAATTTCTCTTTCATTTTAAATACAAAATTGTCCCTGGAGCAATTATGTATGTTCTATTGATACTGACTGTGCTCAGCTGTTGCTATGGGGATGATTTCTGTTGTAATTTTTTCCTAGTATTCATATATAATTAGTGGCAAGTGTTTCTGTGTATGTGTTTTGCATGTATCGCATATTAAGTTGCTCAGAAAAATGCTGGTGGCCCTTGAATGTAACAGTTGAATATAATGACATTCAGATCTTGTAAATCTGTTTGAAATGCACATCATCTTTCTACAAAAATGCTCAGAGCTTCAATGGTTGTGATAATGAATCATACAAGTGTGATTATCACCATGTATGGGCCTTTCATGTGTGTATTAATACATCTGTAACTGTTAATAATGTGCAGAGAATAGCTTGACTGAAGAGGTTTAGTGTTATATCTGATATAACCACATTTAAAACACAGAGAGTAAGTGCAGTTAGACAGCATTATTTACAGATGACATGCTGGCTTAATGCAGTTTGGCAGTCATTTGCCAAGACACAAGACAGAAGTGCAACAGCACTAAGGGGTGATAAAGCACAGACCTTAATACTGATGTACAGATCACACATCACAAAATACACATACAAGTAGAACAGGGGCAATTTTTTGCAGATTTTCATTAAAAAATCTTTAGATTTGTTCTACTCAGGGTATGGCTGCACTGCGCATTATGCCAGGAAAAAAATCCAGTGCAGTGTTCAACCTTGGTGGGTGGTAAATACAGGGTCTTATTGTGGCCTACAGCCACTGGCGCTGGCTTGGAGACTCTTATCTGAATAATGTGCAAGTTAGTGGATGGGGATGTATGGGAAGATTACTGCGTGGCTACTCTTGCCCGTCACTCATAAATACAGCATTTTTGAACACAGTTAATTCTATATTCACTGGGGAGTATGCAGGTCTCTGTACTCCAAAACAAAGCACAGAGACCTACAGCAATACAAAGAGAGTAGAAAGCAGGGCGCAAATACCAAAACTGGTGCATCTGTTTTTTGTACTTTGAACCCTGTCTTCCACTTTTTACATGAATCCTTTTGTTGTACATTCCATTAAAATGCAATGCAAATGGCAATAATACTTTAAACGCACAATGAAAAATACAGGCCGTCTGTAAATTTTACAAACCAAAAGCTGTATATCTGTGGAATAGGAAAACTGTTTTACAAGACTTATCACATTACACAGTTTTATATGGAAAAAAATGCAAATTTAATCTGTTTCAAACCTGAATCACACAAGAAGTGCTAAAAGATAAATTGTGTTTGAACAGTGTATTTATATGAGATAAAAATGCATAAATCACTACATTCAGTGAGGGAAACTCACAAAGAGACATCATTTGTTGTAATGACAGGCATCCACCGAATACTCATACTGTACCAGCAGAACAGGGACAATTTTTGAGCAGATTTTCAGTTTTGATTTGTTGTTATCGATTTCAGTCAGGCCCGGATTTGCGGAGAGGCCACAAAGGCCCGTGCCTAGGGCGGCAGAAGTTTAGGGGCGGCATGCCGCCCCGCCGCAAGAACATTTTTTAATTTTGCTCCCATACGGAGCAGTCGGGACCTCTCCCCACTGCTCCGTATGGGAGTTAAAAAGAGCGTTCGCGCATGCGCTGGCGCTTTGCGCATGCGCAATGGGGAGCTGGCGCTTTGCGCATGCGCACTGGGGGCGCGCTTGCGCATGCGCAACGGGAGCGCGTTTGCGCATGTGCACTGGGGTGCGCGTTCGCGCATGCGCATGGGGGACTCCCACAGGGGCGGCCTCGGGGCGCACCAAAGAGAAATCCGGCCCTGATTTCAGTGCTTTCTAAAGCAAAGTGCTGATGCCTCTTTAAAAAGAAGTGTGTTTCAGAACATTCCAACCCCTATATGTAATAAAAAACATGTTTGCCTGGCACGACTAATCTCCCCCTGTACGAGTGCCCTTAAGAGGTAACTAGTAAATAACCCCCTTAGAGCAGACTCAAGCCATTGTAGCTCTGAATTCGTCCTTTCTAGCATTGCTACCATACAAACCTGTAGTGAAGCAACTTTTGCAGGCAGCAAGGATTCATTTGTTTGTCCCAACAAGGTGGAAGGTGTTACTAGGAACACTACAGGGCAAAAGGACAACATGTACAAATTACAAGGACAGGGATTCAAAAATTTAAATATGGTTGTACAAATCAAGTTGTGTGTTTGCCCCAGGCATTGATGAGCCCTGGGCAAAGATCCCATAGCAGGTCCTGCAAAGTTTCCTAAAAAAATATGTGCCAGCACTACCCTGAATCTAATTGATACACATTGCTAACGCTAATTTTGGAAAGGTTTGTCAATGTTAAATCTGTCTGCTAAAGAATCAGGTCCATTAAGGAGTTATTTGATGATATGAAATCCTTCCAAGATAAGCATTGTTTTGCCATTTGTCCTGTAGGTACTTTGTGCTCAAGGGAAATAAGTTATTGGCCCCAACTGACTAAGAACTTTCTGCTTATGCTTTATGCTGTGGGGTGCTTATGCCTTTCATATATTGCAGATGATGTACATTACATTGCAGTTTGTATTAAATGTAGCATAGTATACTCTCCATTTTGTTAAAAATATAGTGTTACTGACTTGCCACACTGCAGTTGCTGACCAGCAAATTCCCCTGCAGTTAGTTGCACTTGCGTCTACATGTGCCTCTTGTACATACAGTGCTTCTTTCCTCCTGTCTCCTGTTCCAGACTGAGTGCAGTTGCTCTTATTCACTCCAAACCAGACTGCTGCAGTAAGACGTTCCAAAAGAATCTCTCACACTGAACTCCTCAAATGATTTCAGCTGGACTCGAAAAAAATTCAGCACTGAACTGCATCAAATCTGCGCTTGCAGGGTGCAATTGCTACATATTACCATTATGTACTGTTTCTTTCTATCTGATTCTGCCCATCTGTTTAGGCAAGCAGCAGTTCATATCGCTTCTAGAAACATATCTTTTGTTTCTTTTCCTATACTATACAAAACACCACTCTGACACTATATTTTATGAATTTCTCATCTCTTTGTAGATCCTTTATTTTTAAGCCTGTTGGCTCTGAATCCTCTTGTCAAGTTTTGCAAACTCTTTTTAGGTATATGTAAAGGGAAAACTATACATTTTACGACTCTTTTAAAGCTTTGTACACAATCCATTTAGGGGAAAGTGTTTACAGACATTCTTTAAGTGATCTCTGTGACCAATGCTGAAACATTGCAACATTCTTCCTCCAGTATCATAGCTGCTCCTATTCAATTTCCCAAAAGCCATTCAAAATGCAGAATCTGCATTTAAGAATAATTTATTTTGCTAATTACACTGGGATAATGGAAAATACCACAACATAGTATATAACATAGTATAAAATACAAATAGGTAACATATTCTTACAAAGTACCTTTGTTCTATAAGGTTCAGCACTGGCACCTTTACTGTTTTACAGTTTATTTAGGGGCTGACAGTTGCTTCAAATCTCTTCCTGGAGTTCTTCCAAGATATGAGGACCTCACTTATATGTCATAGATAGGTAGCAGGCAGTGCTTGGGGCACACACATGCTACAAGATGGAAAAGGTTTCTCTTTCCTTAAATAAGCCACCTTGATCCATGGTTTTAAAATGCATGAGGATTATATTGGATCAATATTTTGGCACTTTCCTATTATAAAGCAAGGAACTGATCAAGCCCAATCTATTTTATACAGTATGTTTCACCCATGTGGTTTATGTTTATTGGGAGTGTAATTGTTTTTTACTCTAAAATGTATGAATAATTTATTACAATTTATATAGAAATCTGCATTATAGTTGTATGTGAGCTTTTCCCTCTGTTAATACTCTTTGCTGCCTTGCTTGTAAATAATGACTCTTCATTGGGAGAAGATTATTAAGCCAGAGGGGAAGCCACCATGGGTATCTTTTATCAAAATATCCAGTGACAACGACAACTCAGTCACACAAGAGCTGTATTAGAGTTTATTGACTTGTTTCACTTTTTGTTGTTCTCCACACGTAGACAAACTGTAAGACAATCATATTTTCTATACAGCTCTAATACTAGCAAACTGTCTCTATTACTATCTTGCTCAGCATGATATGACATTGTCCAAAGCCATTATGCTTTTCAGAGCAATGTATTTATTTTTCCAGTTATTTGAGTGTTGCCTTATAGCAATATCCAGCAGACTCACCTCAGTTGTCTAAATAATTTGCCAGTTTTACCAAAATAAAATCCATTGAGAAATACATAATGTTGCCACAATTTGCACAATTAGAAGCCCATACCATGTGTTTGTTCTCAAAAACTTGCTCTGGCACTAATGAACAACATATACACAGAATGCCATACACTATAGTAAAGGGCAGGTTCAAAGTCATATACTGTTTAATAATAGAAAATGTATTATAGTATTAAACATCAACACTTCATCATGCATTTGCATGTACCCAGCACAGTACATTTATGCCAATATTGTTGTTTGTACCAGCTCATGCATAAAATTGTGGGTATATTCTTTACAATCATTTTTGTGGTTTGTTTTTTTTTCTCTCTGTAATACTACTAAAGGTATGGAATATCCTATCTGGAAGCCTGATATCCAGAAAGCCCCAAACTATTGGAAGGCTATCTATCAGATATCATTTTAAGCAAATAATTCTTTTTTAATGCTTTCCTTTTTTCGCTGTAGTAATAAAACAGTACCTAACACTTGATCCCAACTAAGCTGCATAATTCCATATTGGTGGAAAAATAATCCTGTTGGGTTCATTTAGAGTTTATATATGTTTTCCTTTAGTAGACATTATGATTAGTGTCACCATGAAAAACACCCATTGACTCCAATGGGAAAAAAACAAAGTTGCGCAGTAAAAAAAAAAATGTTGCTCTGTAAAGTGAAATATATAAAATTATGATAATGCCTGTTATAACAAGCTATTTATTTAAATATAGGAGATATAGCGTCACTACAACTCATATGGAATCTGATCACGATTTGTGGCGATGTTGGCAGAATTACCGAAGAATGCTGTAGTTATCTCATTTAATTCTTATCAGTCTGCCAGTCAATAGAAACAAGGATATGCCTTTGCTGGCTGATGAATGCTAAGGATTTGTCCTTAATAATTGAACATGTCTTTTTAGATCAACATACAGATGTGTAGCATTACCCCTTAAAATTCCGATTATATATGCTTCAGTTGGCAGTAGAGGAACAGTTGATTGCGCATGAAGCCTAGCACACTTGTTTGAGAATAGTATATTGTTTTCATTGATTTTGATTCATGTTAATGTACTGTATTACACGGCACTAGTTACTAAGGATTGCACATGATCATTAAGTAGATTGCCCTTGCTATACTGGTTGCTTTTTTACACTGTAATGTGTATTATACAATACAAATGAATGTGTTAAACTGTAATATTTGCTTTTTTAGTTGGATTAATTTATGATATGCCTAGATAGGAAAATGCATTCCATCACTACATCGTTTAATCCACTTTGTATATTCTCTGTACAGTTTCATGTTCTGGGGTTTGAGCCAATTCCCATGCGGTTATCATTTTTGTGAACCGTAAGGCCCTTATACATGATACTGTATATTTTTGATATTATTATATTTCCTTTTCCTCCATAAGAACAAAACTGTAGCTTATACTTTTAAACTCGATTTGAATTTTTTTCAAAAACTTTCAGAGAAAATAGCTGCAACTTTTCCACGATTTACTATGCGTCTCAACAGCTAAAAATCAGAATTGGACAATTCGCCGGGTTATACTTAGTTCATGTAGAGGTCAGCGCCAGAGGTCCCTTTCTTTTCCTTGAAGTTCTTTCCTTTGTCTTAAAACTTTAGAAATTTCGCTGGGTTTTGTCCAAAAAATTCCACTTTTAAGAATTGTCACAGCAGCAATTCAATAAAGTCAGGATTTTCACGTTTTTTGTGTTTTTTTTTTATCAGAACTAAGGTATCTAAATTAAGGGAAAACGTTTTTTCTAAAAACCCTCAGGTCCCAAGCATTTTGGATAGTAGATCTTATATTAGTATGATGTTAATGGAGGTTTTAGTAGATCTAGTTTTTAAACATATAATAAGAGAATGTATAATGAGAGAAGGTAACTGGTTATTAGAGTGATACTTTCACCCATGTACAATGTAATACTGCATTTATGTCCAGGAACAAGTCACCAGCATTTTGCAACAACTGGAAAAGCATATCAAAATATCAAAATGTCTGTTTGGGGTTTAACAGAACATGATATGATAGGTTTACCCTTAGTTATGAGCTACTGTGTCTCCTTGAATATGTCTATTGGGATAGTGCGAGATAAAGATTATAGTTTACACTGCCCTTAGATAACTAAATATATGTAATGTTCCCCAAGGCCATGTTTTTTAAACAGATTGATCTAGATGCATGATTGTATTTGCATGTAATAATCATAGTCAGAATTTGTTCCCTATTTACTGTAAAGTGAAACAAAAAATCTAATTTTGTATTAGAAATGTTCAGACTCTCTGTGAACTTTCATTATTTTTGACTAATGTAGCAAAAGGCCATAAAAAGCTATTTTAAATCCTCACTCGCTTCAGATAATTTGAATGTGTATTACTTTAAAAATGGAGCTCAGCTTTTCATTGCTCTGCCATCACTAATGACAAATGTATTTTATAGCACATATGTACAGATCAAAATTATGCTTTGGTTCAAATAATAATTACACATGATTTTAAATACATGAATAAATCTGTTTTAAATCCTAGTTACAAAACTGTCCTTCATTTCTATAATCACTGGATATATTCTGCCCAGAAATTTCAAAAATGTGAATTTAATTCCAGGCAACAGAAAATAAAACTCAAAGGCTAGGTGAGCTTTAATTGGGTCTACAACCCCAATGAATTACAGTGTACATTTATTATATATCCACTAGCGGGAACATTTATTTAAAGAGGGGTACTCTTGCAGACCATAGGACCAGAGGATGAATATAACCTCTTAATCACTGAAAATAAATGATCATGGTTTATTTTTATGTTAGTATGACCTAGTTACTGGATGCATATTTTTGTTCTTCATGGTTTGCAGAAGGAGGTGGCCTGTGCTTTAAATGAATACTCTTAAAAGCTAGGAAAGCTTGTCTCTTATAAAGAACAATATGAACCTCCAGTACCTAAACTGATACTACTTCGAATCCCATATCACTCCGAATCTCTACAAGACCCTTTTTTGAGCGATGTTACAAAGAAAGCATTGCCATTCAAAACTATTGGAATAACTTAAAGGAAAACCCATTGGGCGGGAAGTCGCTGCAATTGTTTACAGATTTCCCCATTGGAAATGGAAATATGATGCGCTGACTTGTGGGATATAGAATTGATCTATTGTTGAAATCTCTAATAATCACTTTTAGGAAAAAACAAACGACTTGTCGCTGGAACTTGCTTTTGCTTATTGTTTAACTGACTGTAGAAAAGAAAGTTTGAAGCACAAAATAAAATGTGCTAAAATGCAGTAAATCCTAGCCATTTTTTGGGAATCATTGGTTTTATAGTAAAAAGGCTGCATCACCTCTTATCAAAATTACAAAGAGGAAATTATGTACAATTCTTCTAAATCATTAAAACTGGATTTAGATCACTTTCATTAGGTATTTGCAAATAAGATGACTATACAAAATGGGTTAAATCACTATTTATTGCAGTAATGAAAGTGTGGAATCTATTATCCAAAATTATTATTATTATTATTATTATTATTATTAACATTTATTTATAAAGCGCCAACATATTCTGCAGCGCTGTACAATAAGTGGGTTTCATACATTGGACATACAGAGTAACATATAAAGCAATCAATAACGGATACAAGAGGTGACGAGAGCCCTGCCCAAAAGAGTTTACAATCTACAAAGAGAAAGGGTTGAGACACAAGGTGTGAGAATGGGCATGACCAGAGTTGTGAGAGGTGTGGCACAGGGTATTGCTTTTAGCAGCATACTGAGGTTATGTTAGTCTAGATTAGGGTAAACTCATAGGCGGATTTTCAATAAGGCTAGGGGAGGCTAAGTCTCCCCAAACCTGCTTGGCACATTAAAACAAAACAAAAAAAAAAGCCTCACTCCGTTTCTGCACTGTCCTGGAAATCCTCTGTTCCTGCAAGCTCCAGTTCTGCTGTGCTCTGATTGTGGATTCTACAATCAGAGCACAGCATATTTGACAGACAGTAAAATTGACCAATCAAAGCACAGATGCAGTCAGGGCTCGGGAGAAATTACAGACTGAAGGCAGTGCAGAAATGAAGACTGAAAAGAAGAATCTGTAGGCTGTAAACTTTACCTGAGAACCAACTCTCAACTTTTGCTGCAGTTTTCATCCCACTCCCACAGGCACTATACACAGGTACTATACAGTTCTAAAGGCTGAATCCTGATGGAGTGAAACAGATGTAAGTTAACTCTTTTCCCCTGAAAAAGCTCATTGTGCTTTTATATATTTGTCTTTGTTGTTTTTTGCACTTACTATTTTTTTTTTGTCATTGTTTTGTTCATATCTAGTTAGTTACAGTGGAGCCAATGTTGTGTATCCGTGCCAGTGTTAAGGTCCCCATACACGGCCGATAGTAGCTGCCGATATCGGTCCCTTGGACCGATTTGGCAGCTAATCAGTCCATGTATGGGCACTCCCTGAAATCAGCCAGATCTCGATCGGGCAGGTTAGAAAATCTATTCGGATCGGGGACCGCATCGGCTCGTTGATGTGGTCCCCGGACTGACTTTTCCTATGCTGTCATAATAATTTGATCGTTTGGCCCCAAGGCCAAACAATCAACTTATCTTGGGTTCTCCCGATATCACCTACCCGTAGGTGGGGATATCGGGAGGAGATCCGCTCGCATGGCGACATCGCCAAGTAAGCGGATCTGCCCGTGTATGGGGATCTTTATAGTGCCAGGGCCTGAATATCTGCCATCTGTACCCACTGATTCTCACTGCATATAATGTGCTGGTTTTATAGTTCTTGAATAATTTGCCTTTCTCTTCTGCCTCTTTCCAGATTTCAAATGGGGGCCAAAAATTATTGTAGGCCCCTTAACTATTCATATTCCCATCTCTTGTTTAAACCACTACCTGGTTGCTACGGTAAATAAGACCCTAGCAACCAGATAGCTGCTAAATTACCTAATGGAGAGCTGCTGAACAAAAAGCTAAATAACTGAAAAACCATTAAAAATAAAAGAGGGCCAATTGTAAATTGTCTCAGAATATCAGTCTACATTATATTAAAAGGGAATTTAAAGGTGAACTACCCCTTTAAGCTAACTGATCACAAACACATGTTTGCAGATCCCCTCACAGAAGTGCACGTATGAATACTTTTACATCCTAAGCATTTTAGTGTAAACAAAAAGCACCCACACTTTTGTACAGAATCCTTGGAAGTCAGTGGGAATGGTAAGAGGTAGTTGGGAGCTTAATTTTTTACACCAGCAGCGAATCCACTAAGTCTCACATTAGCTTTAGGTCAGTCTATGTATGGCCCATCTTTAGCCTCCCCAAACAAAAAAGTCACCCTACGCCTATGCTTCTCTAAATAAATGCGTTTTTAGAGATCTCTTGAAGGCAGAAAGATTGGAAGAAAGTCTGACAGTTTGTGCGAGTGAATTCCAGAGAAGAGGGCCAGCCCTTGCAAAGTCTTGAATGCGAGCGTGTGAGGAGGGAATGAGAGAGGAGTTGAGAAGTAGGTCAGTAGAGGAGAGTAACAAGCGGGTTGGATGGTACCTACAGTAGAGATGAGTTCAGAGATGTAGGGTGGGGCAGAGTTATGAAATGCTGGACAACTGAGATTTCCAATTGTCTGCCATGTTCCCCATTTTCAGCTCTCATATAATAAATCTCCATTGACACTCTGACTGCTGCCTCTCTATAGACCAGTGATCCCCAACCAGTGGCTCCTGAGCAACATGTTGCTCACCAACCCCTTTGATGTTGCTCCCAGTGGCCTCAAAGTTGGTGCCCATTTTTGAATTTCTTATTTGGAGGCATGTTTCGGAGGCATAAAGGCCATCTGTACTGCTAAACAGTACCTCTAGTAGTCTGCCAGTCCACATTGGGCTACTAATTGACCAATCTAAGTCCTTATTGGTCACTGACTTGGAAAGATTTTGTGCTTGTGTTGCTCCCCACCCTTTTTTCATTGAAATGTTGCTCACAGGTAAAAAAAGGTTGGGGATCCCTGCTATAGACAGATGAGAGAACCTATTTTCCATTAGCTGAACTATGGATATTTCCTGGACAGATGGTGCATCAAATATATCTCCATAGCAGCTGATGTTTGGAAAATGCTTAGTGAGGACAGATGCTGAGAGTGCAGCAGAAAGTGAAGTAGAACCTGAATAGTTGCTGGTAGCCTGCGCTAAAGACATATGTTTAATATCCTAGAACAGTCTGGGAAGGCAAGGTGGTAATGGTGCTTCATAAGAGTAAGCTTGCTTATACCTGTGTACAGTTTGGTACAGTAAAAGATATTAAAATTATGAGAACAGCCCTTTTAGTGCCTCAACCATTGGATTCTGACATGTTACTTACAAAAAAGCATTTCATAACAAATCTGTAGAAGCCAAGAATGTATTTTCAGCTTTGGCACCACGGTACATCTATTCTGTTTCCATATTCACTAAAGCTCTGTTGGGGTTATGTAATAAAAGACACTACGTATGCCAAAGAGCAGTTACCCATAGCAACCAATCAACAGGGAGCATTTACTGGTTACCTGTTTAAAAGCCCAGGAGCAGTAACACATAGCCCAGGAGCAGTAACACAGAGCAGTAACACATAGCCCAGGAGCAGTAACACATAGCAACCAATAATGCATTATTGGTTGCTATGTGTTACTGCTCCTGGGCAATCATGCCTTTTAATATATATATATATATATATATATATATATATATATATATATATATATTCATTCTGCTTTGCTGTTTTATAGCTTGAGCAACACAGAAAAAAGACAGCTGTATCATTATTATTTCTACTCCAATAGCTTATAAGTGAAATTGCTTTAGGCTTTTTCCTAGCTTGCCTTGGCTATTTTAATGAGGAAAGTGGATCTTCCTCCTTTTTCTGGGTGACTAAATCTTGACATGCTCATCTCTTCTGTACCTCTTAATAAATAAAAAGGAATAAACAGTAGAGGAATTTATCTGCATAAAATGTAATTTAAAGAAATATATCAATATAGTAATGATTGCAATCTTAATATTAAGAGTCAAAATCTCAGTTTCATGTATAGAAAAATACCAAATATACAGTAATCACTAAAATTGCAGTATGAATTAAATGCCCAATTGCTTTTAATCAGCATTTATCATAATTTTAATGCCCTTTTAGAATACAAACATTAAATATTTACACGTAAATACTGAAATTCTCGGCAGCTAAAAGGAATTAACATAACAAGGTTTTTGGGCTGATTTACTGATGATTGTTATGAAACAATTCATTTTAATGATTATTAACAATCATTCAAAGTTAATACTGCAATGATTGATCCATATCTTCTCAGTTAATTATGAATACATTGAAAGTGCTTGATAAATTGATAGTTGGGATCAAGAACAAGGTACTGTTGTATTATTACAGAGAAAAAAGGAAATCCATTTAAAAAATCTGAATTATTTTATTAGATTGGAGTCTACGGGAGAAGGCCTTCCCGTAATGCCAAGCTTTCTGGGCATTAGATTTCAGGATAATGGATCCAATACTTTACTTGTGCATGATTTCTACAAGTTTAGGATACCATTTAAAAATCAGGCCTTTTAAACATCAGGTACCTTAAATATAAATTTGGTCACATACACATGATAATGTTTTCTGTCAGAAAAATAACTATACCCACAATTCTACATTCCTCTTTCTCTTAGGAAATCTTCTGTATGACTCATATTAGATGAATAAGCCCTAAATCCATTCCGCCCAATGCACAAAGCTATGTGGATCTAGAGAAGTAGGAAGTCCATTTTAGCACAGCAAGCTGAATGTTACATTCTTTGCATTAAATATTTGATGTTTTATTAAAGACTGAATTAATGATAGTACAGAACTAAAAAAGCACAACACATATAATTGAGTCAAATGATTAACTGTGATGAATGAATAATAGCTAAAAACTATTTATATTGAATATGAAACTACCCAGGCAGAGATCTATTTTGCTTCATTGTATTATATGTATTATAATTTTCATACAAAATATATGTAAACAGCATTAGAACACAATCTTACTTATGACCATAAACAGATAGGAAATCTTTGTATTGTCATTCTGCTAAAAAAAAAAAAGTTGAACTCTGCAATGGCTATTTTGACAATAAAGTTTCTGATTATATTTAAACACATTAAACACAAAGTTGTTGAGGAGGAACCCCCTGTAATGCACCCCATGCCGCAGGGACCTTTGCATAAGTAATAAACTATAACAATAACAACAAAATTGTTGCCTTGCAGAGCAAAGGTCAGTGACCCTCCATCTAAAGAGGAAGACAAATATTATTAAAAAAAGATAATTAAAATTTAATGCCAACTGAAGTCTCTAAAAACAGGAGAATCTATAAGGTGAAGGTAAAGGTGAACTACCCCTTTAAGTGCTCCATAGAGTTAGAGTTTAATATTCTAATAATGAGAAAGAACTCTGGCCACTCACCAATAGTTTAATGCTCTAAAAACATTAAAGAAGGAGCTATATTGCAAACTGTTAGTGTATGCCCAGAGTGCTTTTTAGTCCAGGAAACTTTTATTAAAGTAAAAACAAGTTCAGAGCACTGATCAGCACTTCTGCATGTTAATTATTGATAGAATAGTTTTTTTTCTACAATAAAGTTATCATGCTATTATTATGAAGTTTCTGGCACCCATCTATAACAATTACAACTAATAAGTGTCATGCTTTATCTGCCCACATTTTAATGGAAACACAAAAAGGTATATATATCAACTCTTATATACTATATTAACTCCTTAAACTCAAATGTGCCCTTATTTATTCAAAAACCTTATGTTGATGACGTACAACATGCTATCCATCATTACATTCAAATTACATATGTATTACATATGTACATATGTAAACAATGTACTAAACAGATATCTATATGCTCTGTCAATATTTCAAGTTAATGCTGATCTCTCTACAGTCATCATGGTATATATTTATAAAACTGTGTAAAAAGAAGTAAAGAAATGCAAAACTGGATAAGCAAGGTTAGCAAGGTCAGTAATCAGGCATAAGTCTAGTCTAATACACTTCAGTAAATTCAACCTATTGAATTGTATGATTTTAGTTTAAATTCAGGTGTTTGAGGTATATGCACCTTGATAAATAGCACTTCTAGTATCACTGTAATCGTGCCACAGCTGTACAAACAGCTAATTCATTTTATACCAAATTTGTTTTACAATAAATAGACCCATTTCTAAATATCCTCTTTCATGTCCCCTTTATGATCTATTGAGATCAGTGAATAGATCTTGGGAACATTTGCAAATGTTTTATATATGAATTCAAATACCAACATTTTGATATATATGTCTTTTATATAAAATGCTAATTACATTATTTATTGAAAAAATAATTTGTCACTTTTAATAAAGACATGTAAATTATAGTACAGGTATGGGACCTGTTATCCAGAACGGGTACCTGAGGTTTTCTGAATAAGGGGTATTTCTGTAATTTGTATCTTCATACCTTAAGTCTGCTGAAATATAATTTAAAGGGGAAGGAAAGTCATTTTGGCATTTTTTGCCAATAGATTTGCCACGTTAGTCACACCTAGAACGCTATATTTATTCAGCAGAAAGCATTACCATACCTGAGTAAAGAGCCCTAGAAGCTTTCTCTGTTTGCTTAAGATTGCAGATGTGCATACACATTCCTAAGAAGGGGAGGGAGTTCTTAGCATTCTTGAGCAGGAGAGGGCAGAGAGGAGAGAATGCACACTCTGGGAATGAAGGGTTTTTCTGAAGTCAGATACCCAAAGAACATGTTTACAAAAAAGGAGAAATGAAATCCTGTGTTTTTTTTGATAGAGGACTGAGGGTTCTTATGGCTGTATTTACATAGACCTTTCTCATTAACGCTTACTTTTTACCTTTACTTCTCCTTTACACATTTAAATAAACCCAGTAGGGTTGTTTTGCCTCCAATGAGGGTTAATTATATCTTAGTTGGGATCAAGTACAAGATACTGTTTTATTATTTCAGAGAAAAAGAAAATTAGTTTTAAAAATGTAAATATTTTATTAAAATGGAGTCTATGGGAGATGTCCTTCCTGTAATTATAAACCTAATGGATAATGTTTTCACCCATGTATGTATATGTAAAAAATATGAATCCTCTGGTTGAAAACTTTAATTAAAATCAATTAACTTTTTACTAACCACATATAAAATTCAAGAACAAAAACAGAATTATATATAATATACTTAATGGCAAATCGAGCGGATTTACTAATACAGGCACTAAATTGCATTACCGAGAGCAACAAGATATCTGCTTCATATTCTAACTTAAAGTAGACTCGTCAAAACTGAGTGTTGATTGGTTGCTATTGGCAAATACTGGTTCAGTTTACCTGTGTTAGGAAATTAGCCCTCATTACTTTTTTTAAAGTTAAAGGGCAAGGAAAGGCAAAGTCACTTGGGGGTGCCAAAATGTTAGGACTTTAATTGCTTACCTTGTACCCCGGGATGGTGCCCCTGTTAGGAGAAAACAGCATCAGCCCGGGGTACCTGGAGCGTAGCGCTTCCTCCTTCCGGCTTCGTTCTTGGATCGACTAAGGATAGGCACATGTGCAGTAGAGTGAAACGTCGACTTCTCTGTTAAAGTTCGGCTTTTCACTCTACTGCGCATGCGCGCGCTCGCGAAGCTGGGAGGAGGAAGCGCTGCAGGTACCCCGGGCTGGTGCTGTTCTCTCCGTACAGGGGCACCAGCCCGGGGTAAAAGGTAGGTGATTAAAGTCACTTGGGGGTGCCTAACATTTTGGCACCCCCAAGTGACTTAGCCTTTCCTTCTCCTTTAATATAAAACAGTGATAATGAAAAAAGTTAATCCTGGATTAATCGTCTCATTATTTGTATCCCAACTTCTTCTCTTCAGAAATTCATATCAAACCCAAACTGACAATCTTGATAAAAGGCTTTCCGACTAGTCCAGGTTACATGAAATTAAATGTGCACATAGTGATACAGTAATCATCATATAAAATCCACTATGTCCCTACAATGAGACAAGCACATAATGTATCCATAGGATTAAAGGAGCTATGTTTCAGCTCTACTTTGGTTTTTGAAAAAAATAGTCTTAATAACTCTTTGAATTATATTTATTACAAGAATAGTATATTCATAATTACAGCCCAATCAAAGAGCAGCCCAATACCTCCTCCAAGACCTCAGAAGCAGGCAATTTAAAAAATACAGCTTTTAAAAATAAAATGGACAATGCCTGGTAAATGTTTATGAGAAAAAAATTATCAATAATTTGTAATTTAGAAATGTTTTTTGGTGCTACTGTTTGTGATTTATAGACTCACATTGCTTTAAAATGAACACAATGCTTTTTTCCTATTCAGGGACTTCATAAATCCTTGGGATGCTATAGTTCAGTGGTGCCGCTGAACTCTAAAACAGTCAAAGTAGTCAGAAAAATTTCAGTAGATGTCAGGAGAATGTTTATAAATGTGACACAACTTGTATAGCTGGAAATTGCTCTAAGAGGAAAATTAAATTTTTATAAACCTTTTCCTATCACTTGTTTACATCCAAGCATTTTTATACGTTTTAATCTAATTTATTGTGTATTAATATTTATTAATAGATTATGTGTTTCACCTGTGGCTGGAACATTCTGTAAAAACAAACAGCAAATAAATCTCTGACAAAATTCTTTGAAAATAGCATTACTAAAATACATAGCAGACTCGCTGGAGAATGCAGAGAAATGAGATATAGCTGTGCGTTTATGTTCGTTATGGCCTAGGCAAAATCACAGGGGCAAAATGCTAGAGGGACAGAGACACAGGGAAATCTTACATTTTGTCTAGTAGCATGTAGCATTAAATATTGTTTTTTTGCATTCTTTCAGTTGCATATTCCCAAATTGTTTTTATGACAATGAAAGATTAAAAACTGTATAATTTCGTAGGGCTTTACTGAGATTATTCAGATCATTCATTCACATCAGACCCTGCCCCAAAGAAGTCTACAATCTAAAGCTTCCTATCACATTCTCACACTACAATCGATTTAGTCAGAAGCCAGTTAACCTTCCTGTATGTTTTTGGAGCATTAGAGGAAACTGGAGTATCCAGAGGAAACCCAAAGAGACATGGGGAGAACATACCAACTCCTTGCAGTGCACTGGCTGGGATTGAACTCAGGACTCCAGCACTGCCAGGCAGTAGTACTGCTCATTGAGCCACAATAAAATTCATTGGTTCTATAAACTTACTTTGTTTAGTTGGTGGGCAAAATGTTTGGGCAGGCATGGATTCCTGGCAAATTTCTGCATTTCGTCATTTTTTCGGATTTTTTTGCGAAACGGATGAAAAAATTTGCTACGGAAAAATTCACCGTGCGTCAAAAGAATTGTCGCACGTCACAAGAATTGCAGACAATTTTGTTTTGATGCGCAACATTTTTGCAGTTTCGCAAATCTTTTGAAAGGTTCGCAAATCCTTCAGCGAAGCAAAACGGGACAAATTCACTCATCACTATTTTTTACATATGCATCCCTTTTTAAATAAATGATATTGGATTCAATTACAAATAAAGAAAGCAACTATTGAACTATAGAGTTGTGTGTAAACAGTGCTGTGAGTTCCTATTTTTCTCTGCACCATTCTACCTACTGCAGATACAATGTTATAAAGGGACTTGTATATCAGATGCATTTATAAAACCTGCAGATTGTCCCCTATGTTTTGCATGAAACAGGCAAATGTCCTGCAGGAGTTGTTAAAATGCTGTATTGCCTTCATTGCTTGTAGTTTTTTGTTTCTTGGCCAATTCTGTCTTTTAAATAAGCTAAACTTATTTTGCCATGCTGGGCTAGTACACACTAAGCCTGGGAATGGCTGCTTTGGGTGCATTTCCTTAGATGTAATTGGTATGGGCATGCATTTAAAGCCAAATTAGAATATAAACTTCATAGGAGTTATGCAGAAATATTAAATTCAGAGACATAGAAAAGCAAAAGAAAACTACCCGGAGATTAGAAAATATACAAAACAAAAATGCAACTTTGAAATTTTGAGTTTTTGGGAGAGAATGAATGGCAATTATCTCATTTATACATGCATCACCTTTATACTAACAATTAAAGCATACATTATACATCAGCATTATTAACATACAGGAAGATACACAATGCATAAAACATTTGCTTTGCAATTACCAGATTTCTTATGAAAAATCTTAGTAGTTGCATTCTTTGTGAGATCCTAGAAAATGTACTGCTACATCTATCATGCGTAGATCTTAATAAATCTACTGCTTGTAAGGAGTCTACCTATACTGTTGGACCAAAGAAACATGTTAGAAAAGTTTACTTTCATCTTACTGGTTACATTAATGTAATGTATATTGAAGCTGAAATTGGACTAACTACTCATCATGTGACCTAACTTGTGGGAGGGAGGAAGAGCACTGTGTGCAAATGTTTAAAAAAAAAAGGGATATGCTGTGTGCAGAAAAAATGCAGATGTTGTTATTATGCCCTCTTTGCCTTCTACATCAAGCAGTGGGATTGGGGACCTCCCCCTGTCTATCTAATGAGCCATATGGGTTCTGTGTTTGGAAGAAATTGACAACATGGCTGTCTTCTTTTCTATCAAGAACAGTTTAAGAACAGGAGCTTCTCTAACAAGGTAGGGCCATGTATATGCTGTCGCAGAGCCTGAACCAACATGCAATTTTGCCTTTCTTTTGACTCCAAAGCATTTCAATGGCATTTAACTATTTCACTAATTTTTTTGAAGTTGATTTTCACCAAACGTGGGAGGTTTGCTCATAACTAGTGGGTAACAATCTCTGCCCATGTTTAGAACCTTATTTTAAAAAAATCTTCAGCAGTGATTTATGCACACCAGGATAAACAAAATAAAATAACTAACATATAAAGGATACTTAATACAGGTATGGGATCCCTTATCCGGAAACCCATTATCCAGAAAGCTCAGAATTACGGAAAGCCTGTCTCCCATAGACTCCATTTTAATCAAATAATTCAGAATTTTAAAACTGATTTCCTTTTTCTCTGTAATAATAAAACTAAGATATAAATAATCCTTATTGGATGGAAAATAATCCTATTGAGTTTAATTAATGGTTTATTGATTTTTTAGTAGGCTTATGGTATGGAGACCCAAATTACGGAAAGACCCCTTATCCGGAATACCCTTGGTCCCAAGCATTCTGGATAATGGGTCCTATACCTGTACCTAAAAATCATATTTGATATTCATAATAAAAGAGAGGTGATAAAACAGTCCATGTTAACTGAAAAATACACAGTGAGAATGTGAATAATCTTATTGCATAATAATGTGTAACAAACTCATTACAGACATAAGATATAGGGCTGCCTTTAGAAGACATGGTTAAGATCCTCATTTGAGCTTGGTGTCAGTCTCTCTTAAAAGATTCTGTTGAGTTTAGTGTTATTTAACCCTTTAAATAGAGTTCTCCTAATTTATCTTGTAAGAGCACTTGGTGAAGGGGCATACACCCAAACATTTGACAGAATTTGAAAGCCAGAGAAAAGATGTATTGTGGGCTTTATGGATACAATTCAGTTATTGCTGGCCATTTCCCTAAATACTAATATGCTGAGATAAGTAGTTCAGCAAAATTTGGGTCATGTATGGTGTTTAATATCCCCTTTTGTATTTTCAGCACAAACTCCATTTGTAAATAGTATACAAATTCTAAATGCCAGAGGCAACTTGTAATTATTAGTATAATCACACTTATCCTTCCGTTTTATGACAGCACAGTTCAGTTTATTTTAATATAATGAGGGATAAAGTTAATGCTACAATCTGCTTTCCTATAGTGACTAGTGTTAATAGCCTCTTAACCCTTCAGGCACTGGTTGTCCTAAGAAGTAAGTATGAACCAAGTAGTGACAGAAAACTGTTGAATCTATATATTTGTTTTCAGTCTTTGTATCTATGGTTTGTACATTGAATTTTTTAGCTCGGCTAATATCACGCTTTCTCTCGTGTGTCTGCAAAAGAATTTGTATTTAGAAGCATGCTGTTGCCTGCGTCTTTCCAGTTTTGCACATATAAAAAATTTTATTGCATCTTTGGATGGTTTCATAGAGCAGATAAAAAAGTGGTGCTCTGTTACAAACTTTCAGAACATTGCAGCATTACATTTGTCTTGGAAGCTTGCAATAGTTATTATGTTGGGGGCAGATTTATCAAAGTGTAAAATTAGAGATCACAACAGTAAAATTCTGCTGCTCTATATTCATTTCTATGGGATTTTTAGAGGCATATTTATCAATGGAGATTTTTACTGTGGTGAGCTAAAATTTCACACTTTTATCAATTTTGCCGCTATGTTATTGAATAGCCAGTTCGTAGCAACTTTTGGCATAATCTTTTATTTTTTTATTATTTTTCAATGATTTGCTGCCTTCTATTGACTCTTGTGATTCCAGCTTTCAAATAAGGGCCACTCACACCAGAAACCAAAAAAACTATTACCTTCATATACCTATACACTATATGCCTTGAAAAAAATCAAACATTCTAAAATCATGCATTTACAACAATAATGCATATACATATATATTTACTTGCAGACCCCACAAAACTAACAGTAGCCCTGGAGACTAGCCCTGGACAGTTTGCCTGTCCACTAATTTATCAAGTCATGTCTTAAAGGAACTAAGGTAATCTGACGTCAAACAACCTTTTTTCATTATCAAACACATTGCCTTTCATCTGCAATTATTCATTCTATGTTTTAATTACTGATAAATATAATTAAACAATTGAAAAAATAATGAGCTGCAGGAAAACATTTTTTCTTGCCCTGCACATGATAAGTTACTAAGCAACAATAGCAATTTATATCCTATGGAGCAAGATTGCATTTCCATTAAGTAATTAAAGGAAAAAAAAGTAATATTAGTTTTGAATGCTTATTTTCCTTTACAAAATTTATAAAAACATATCGGAAATGAAATTGCTTATTTTAGTCTTTAAAAATAAGATAGTTAATGTGATTTAAAAAAAGACACCGGAAGTCATTTATGAAATTTAGTAGCAGCTACATTTTCCTGAAACTGAAAATTGAATTGCCAATAGAAATTCATATGTATTTATGGCATAGCCTGCATTATTATCGTCATCATCATCCCTTGTTGAAAGTGTTTCAGCTCTATAACGTGTGTTCATCATTTGTACTGTATGCTGTGCAAGTTAAGTAATGTCTTTTACGTTGCAGAGAAATGTCTGGGTCTACAGTCTGGTTAACAGCCTCTGGCAATATGGAATAGGTTCTGTAAATGTTAAGTTAGTTCCATTGTTGCTTTATAACTTGAAAATGACTGTACTTGGCCTTGTTATGTGCCTATTATTAGAAATGTTGGGAATGTGAGTCTGTCAGGATAATTATCACACAAATGCTCCTGGAGGACTAGGTCTCTCTGAACAGTACCCAGTATTATAACACCTTTTACATGGCCATGTACTAAAATGAATACCTGTGCTGCAGCTATCATTGACTTTATGGCAACTTTTCTAGTTGTCACAACAATGCAAGGCAGGAACAATGTATTGATTTGGGAATACTGTCAAGGCTAGTGCTCCATGAGATGTCAGCAAATGCACTTGCCCATTGAACAATAATACTTCATTCATTGCTGCAAAAGTTGGTGCAAGATATCTGACCCTTACCTTTCTACAGCATGTGATATGCAGCTATAGGGTGTTACGGGTGCACAATATATTACCGTTACATGTATATTTGGCACCCAGCTAGTTTAAATAACAGTTGTTGCTCCTGTTGTTTCTTCATATGATTGGTTTTTGTATCTTGGGTTTTTTTGAACTAGCATGTTTAATTTTCTATTTGCTCTCTATTCCTGTTTGAAGCATATCGTGACCATGGCCTTTTCATAATTAGACCCACACAATGTGGGTAAAGAATATTTTCAAAAGAATATTTCTTTAGATGGATTTTCAACAATGGCTTATATGTAGACTGATCATATAGTAATGGGGCTTCATGAGAACTGGAAATCATTTCTGCCCTCTAAATTTTCCTTATGTTAATGCAAAAGTATTCCCAGATTGCCTAATTAGAGTAAGTATGTGAGATATCTAATTATACCAATAGTTCACTGAGGATGAGAAGAAGGAAAATTTTACTAAGGAACGAAAAATGTAATATGGATAAGATTTTTTTAAAATGATTATTAAAGAAACTTGATGTCATGGTATTTATCTCCCCTTGTTTTGCACCAAGTAGACAAATACAGACTATTGTGAAGTTTTATTTCTTTGGCTTGGTGCCTCTACTTCAATTCCTTTAACATGTGGATTTCGAACTACTATATCCTTTAGGTATATTGTGTTTACAATAATAAGCTCATGGAGATGCTAATTGAACAGAAGGTTCAAATTAATCATATTCATTTTCAAAAACATATAAGTACACATAATTGTACAAAGATAATGGGATTCAGTTTCCAAACAATTCATTCATTATTCATTACTATTCAGTAGAAGAAAATAATTGAATAATGTTTGCCTGGAGTGCTAGATGGCACAATGGAATGGTCTTTTTCCAAACAATGTGTTTCTTTGTGCTATGCTAAGAACATTGCTGAATTACCACATGTATCCGAGGTTATTTCTTAAAATGTTCCTGTTATCAGCTATAACATAGTGGTCATAAAAGTTTGCAGGAGGACACACATTTATCTTCCAAATACAAGGAAAAAAAATCCTGTGTTTTCTTGATAACAATCCATTGTGGCTTTTTTTATTATTATTATTAACATTAATTTATAAAGCGCCAACATATTCCGCAGCGCTGTACAATAGGTGGGTTACATACATTGGACATACAGAGTAACATATAAAGCAATCAATAACCGATACAAGAGGTGAAGAGGGCCCTGCCCAAAAGAGCTTACAATCTACAAGGAGAAATGGTTGAGACACAAGGGGGCACATTTACTTACCCATGAACTGGCCGAATGCGTCCGATTGCTTTTTTTTCGTAATGATCGGTATTTGGCAATTTTTCTGAAAATTATTGCGACTTTTTCGTTGCCATTCCGAATGTTGCGCAAAATCTGGCAATTTTTTCGTAGCGTTAAAACTTGCGCGAAAAGTCGCGCCTTTTTCGTAGCCATTCCGAAAGTTGCGCAAAATGTTGCGATTTTTTCGTAGCGTTCGGATTCATTCAAGCTTCAATATGGTGACTTTTCTTGGGCCAGGTTGGAGCTGCAGGGTGCCATTGAGTCCTATGGGAGGCTTCCAAAATCATGCTAAGTCTGAAAGTTTAGCCCGCTGCTTACGAGCGCTCAATACGAAAAAGTCGCGACAAGATACGAGCGAATCGTAATGGCTACGAAAAACTTGCGTTTTTTCACGCAAATCGTATTGGTAACGAAAAAGTCGCGTCAATTTCCGAAAAGTCGTAAAGGCGCCGAAAAAATCGCAAAAAATACGAAAAAGTCACAAAATGTTTGTTTTCCAATCGGAATTTTTCCAATTCGAATTCGTGTCTTAGTAAATCAGCCCCAAGGTGTGGGAATGGCCATGACCAGAGTTGTGAGAGGTGTGGCACAGGGTATTGCTAAACTAGATTAGGGTAAGCTTCTCTGAATAAATGTGTTTTTAGAGATCTCTTGTTTAATTCATTGCATAGCATAAGCAGAATGGCATTAACTAACAAATGAAACACTGAAATGATGCATAGGGGCACATTTACTAATCCACGAATCCGAATCACGAATGGGAAAAAATCGTATTGGAAACGAAAATTTCGGAAGATCGCAAATATCGCGAAACTGCTTCCGAAAAAATCGTATTAGTCACGATAATATCATATTGGCGATCCGAAAGTCACGAAATTTTCATACCGAACAATTGTAAACAGTGGTAAAACCTTTCTGATTATTTCGTGCAAACGTCCGAAAAAGTCGTGCGCCATACGAAAAAGTCGTGCGCACGCCCGAAAAAAATCGGCAAAAATACGCTCGGATCGTTCGCATGAACTGAACACTCGAGTGTTCGTGCTTTTGTAAATGTGCCCCAAAGAGTGTAAACATTCTTGTATTTGCTAGATATCATGTTTTCCATCCAAACCAAAATCTCCAAATCAGAATATATAATAAAAGGAAATATAATGTCTGCTTTGTGAATGGAACACCTATGGGTTTATTGTTAATTAGGATTTTGTGTGATAATGGCACATTTGATGCTGTTGCAAAAAATTGGCCTTTTCTATCCACTAAAGGTTGTCGTGTGATTGTATTTAACAGGGTTAAGAGGATAGTAAAGATTTAAGGGTAAAGGGTTGTTAAAGAGGGCAGCGAACTGCCCTTGTCATGTGCAACTGAAGGTTATACAGATATTTTGTTCTTACAAGAAGACTTGAATAGTCTAGTCTTTTATGAGAAGAATAACATTAATTCTAAATACTGTTTATAACAGAAAGGTGAAACTGAAGATCCACCATCTTCAAATTGGTGTCCTCAACTATTCTTTTATGGATCTGCCTTATATAAAATCTATAAAAGATCACCTCCTTTTGATACTCAATTCCTCTTACCTTACTTCCTCACCATGGGAACTAACTCTCTTGCATTGTTAAAAAATAGAAAATTGATCTGCAGAAGATTGGAGACCTTTCTGTCTTGATCATATATAGTACATTAGCAGGTTTTTTAAGAGTCTTTCCTCTGTTTTTTCCAACCAGAATCCTATTAGGGCATGCTTTACAGCTGGTAAAATCAACTTACTCCACAGGTTTTTATATTTGAGGATTCCCTAGATCTGCTTTGATTCTCCAAAAACATACTTTAGTTGAAAAGAACTTACTGGAAATGGGTACAATAAGGGGCTGATTTACTAACCCACGAACGGGTCGAAATGAGTCCGAGTTTTTCGTAGCCATTACGAAAGTTGCGTAAAATCTTGCGATTTTTCGTAGCGTTAAAACTTGCGCAAAAAGTTGCGCTTTTTTCGTAGCGTTAAAACTTACGCGAAACTTCGCACCTTTTAAGTTTTAACGCTACGAAAAAGGCGCAACTTTTTGCGTAAGTTTTAACGCTACGGAAAAATCGCAAGATTTTACGCAACTTTCGTAAAGGCTACGAAAAACTCGCGTTTTTACGCAAAAATCGTATTGGTAACGAAAAATTCGTAAAGACGCCGAAAAAATCGCAAAACATACGAAAAAGTCGCAAAATGTTCGTTTTCAAGTCGGAACTTTTCCAATTCGGGTCGGATTCGTGGGTTAGTAAATCAGCCCCTAAGTATCATATAAAAGTTTCTTTTTTTACCAGTCACTTACCAGTCTCGCCTAGAGCCTGAATGATGTTAACTATGGCAGTGGGGGAGTCTTCCATTATACAGGTATGGGATCTGTTTCATAATGCTTGGAACATGGGGTTTTACAGATAAGGGGTCTTTCCATAATTTGGATCTTCATACCTTAAGCATACTAACAAATCATTGAAATATTAATTAAACCCAAAGTTTTTTTTTTCTTCAATAAGGATTAATTATATCTTAGTTGGGATTACGCGTAAGGTGCTGTTTTATTATTACAGAGAAAAAGGAATTTTTTTTTTAATTTTTCATTATTTGAATAAAATGGAGTCTATGGGAGATGGCCTTCCCATAATTTGGAACTTTCTGGATGACCGGTTTCCGGATAACCGATCCCATAACTGTACTGGGTTGAAAAGCAAGAAAAAGGTAACACATTTTTGTAAAAAATTTACAATTTTTTTTTACACAAAAAACTACCAGCCGGATATAACCAAGAAAAACAGAAGCCAAGATGAAATATCACCAGTAGTAAACTGTTGCTCCAACAGAATGGTGTTAAAATGTGACGTTTGGTGCCAAATCTAGGGAGGAGAGAAACACACTCCCAACAGTTCTGTGGTTTTTTTTCTTGAAAGCTTGCCAGGTTTTAGGCAGCAAGCTTTTTACATTTTGGAAAAAAAATGACTGACTGTGCAAAAAAGCAATCAATGCAAAAAATATCGGGAACTCACTTGCCTTTTTTTCATGGCTAAACCTGATTCTGACCCTTAACTGTTAATCAGCCCTCAAGTGTAAGTAAGAAAATGTTGCTTTCTAGTTATTCATAGTTTTGTTCAATATTAATGGGTTTATTTATCAATTTTCGAGTTTGTGAATTGGAGAGTTTTTTTCTAATTCAAATAAACTTGCATTTTAAAAACACTTGAATGCTTGTTTATTTATTAATATGGAAAACTTCTTTGACTAAAAAAACTTCAATACCTCGATTTTGTGAGTTTACAAACTCAAAAAAAACTCAAAACACTGGAAAAACTCGAATTGAAAATATGGCTTGACTTTGCCCAGGACAACACCTATTGACTTCTACATAAAACCGCAAGCTTTTAGGTGCCAATGGAGTTTTTTGCACTTATAAATTTCAAACATTCGTGGTTAATAAACCTCAAATTTGAAGGTGAATCTGAAGGTTTGCCTTCAGGTTAACTTTTAGTATGCTGTATAATGACTTATTCTTAGTAACTTTTTAATGGGTCTGTATTTTTATTCAGTATAGTTTTTGAATTATTTACCTTCTTCTTCTGACTCTGTACAGCTTTCAAATGGGGGTCACCAAAAAAACCAAGACTAATTTCAATTTGTATAAGACATCACACTCTACATCATATAAGTTATCGTAAAAGTGAATAACCCCTTTAATGTTCCCTACCCACTGAAATTAAAAGCAATACACAGTTTACAGTATTTACACCTTATCTACTTTTTGCATATTTCTAAATCTATTTAATTGCATTAGTGCTTTATTCATAGGGAACTCACATTTATTTGGTGTTTTGGACTTCTTAGCAATATGTGTCCTGAATTATAAACAGTGTTCTCAAAGACAGAAGGAAATGCTGCTGGTAATGTCTGTTCTTTTTCCCGATAGCACACTTCCTGTTTGTTTAATTCTAGTCTTTTACTAAATCAGAACATTAGAGTAAAGTACTGTATAAATCAAAGTAGTGAGATTTGTTCATATTGCAGCTAATTATATTGTCACTATCCTGCAAAATGTACTGCAGCAAATGACAATACTTATATCAATCTGTAAAATAAATGTCCCCTTTTGTACATTTTATGTTTTGTATTAGGATGCCTTTTCTATCATTTTTTCTCTATCTAAAATTATATTTAATATCTACTTGGTTAAAATCTTAATGATTTTATACACCGGTACTGTGTGCCCAAGGCAACCACCAGCCTCTAGCAATGAAGATCTGTGTCACCAAAAATGCCCCAGTAGCTCCCCATCTTCTTTTCTGCTGATTCACTGCACATGTTCTGTGCTGCTGTCACTTACTGAGCTTAGGGACAGGCACACAATATACTGTATATAGAGAATATAAATGTCAATATATGGTAGATTAGCAATTATGCAGATTCACATTACATGGCAGCTCTGAACCCAGTGCAATTAGCATCAAAATGTAATAATCAGCCCTGTAGCATCAGCTTATATTACAGGCCAACCTTTTTTTCTGCTTGATAATTTGCTATGACCCTCAAGCTTCTCAACAGCTGCTCAGATCACACTGAGCATGTAAGTGAGTGTCACAGGTACTCACTTACATGGTCAACCCCTGTGACAACTTTAAAGGACTGGATTATTACTACTATAGAGAGGGTGAACATTTAGTCTGGTTCAAGAAGTTCATTATATAAAACATGGCATGTTTAGCCATATTCATTTTTAAGGTTTAGTTCTCCTTTAACTTAACAGCCATGTGTGAATACAGATTGTGCTTCAACTTTAAATTGCTTCCTGTAATTGATGTTTAACAGCAAAGTTTACATAAAAGTAGGTATTATTTAACAACATTTTCTCAACAAGATCTAAAGAATATGATGCACTTTTATCGTTTCTGCCAGGGTCGGACTGGGCCGCCGGGACACCGGGAAAAATCCCGGTGGGCCCCGGCCCTAGTGGGCCCCAGCGGCCCAGTTCGACCTTTGCCGGCGCTCCCCCTATTGACTGTTCCTCCCCGACGCGTTCAATTTATACGCGCTCGGGGAGGACGTCAGGCGGGGGCCCTGCGGGGGGGGTTAGGGGGGCCCCTGGGGGGGGTTAGGGGACGCGGCTGGGGCACCTGCAGGGCCCCTGGGGCGGGAGCCTCGGTGGGCCCTGCACCCCCCAGTCCGACCCTGGTTTCTGCATATTTGGAGTCTAGTTTCTTTATGTATTTGAAAATACAGCTATGGCACCTGTTATCCAGAATGCTCGGGACCTGGGGGTTTCCTTGATAAGGGATCTTTTCGTAATGTAGATTTCCATATCTTAAGTCTGCTAAAAAAATAAGTTAAACATAAAATAAACCCAATTTCCAAAGTTGCCTGCTGGAGAAAACTTTGCGAGACTTCAGAAAGTAAATGACTAATATTGTTGCCAGTGAAAAGGGATTTCGGCAGGAGCCTTATCATCCCCAGAAACCTTATGATAACCTTCCAGAGCACATTATTATTGTAAATCTACTGCAGGTGCCACAAGATAATCCCTTGTAGATAAATTCAGCTCCACAATGATAAGTGTAACTGAAAACAGCTGATTTCAAAGACAATAAAATGCTAGTAGAAACCTCACTTAGTCTAAATGAATTACAAAAATGTCAATGAAACTCATTTGTATGTGCTAAAGGTATGTGCTGTATTTCATTCTATATTATTAACACAAACTTGACAACATGATTCGTGTACTGCTGTCCTCTTGTGGCCAAAGACACATTCCAAACTGTATTATTATAGTAGCATGACATTCAAATCTTAAGGCCATTGATGTTAGTTTTGATTCTTTTATAGTACTATAACCAGATTTTGCATATAGGACTAAGTTTGGAATCTGAGGTTCAGTAAGATTAGACAATTCGCACAAGACTCTATGAACCTGGTCTTTATCAGGAATAAGACATAAGGCTCCTTAAATCATAGTCCATTGTCCATAGTCCACTTTATTTGTGTTGTGTAATGTAAATTATGTTGGACTCTGTTTACAGTAATTTAGGTTTTAGTGAAAACTTTAACCAGTGTTGACGTTTTAATAACTGGGATATCCATGCATAAAACATCTATTATACTTTTGTTTTTTTATAACTTTGTAAAAGTGTGTCCTAAGTAGTGATGAGTGAATCTGTCCCGTTTTTGCTTCACCATAAAATTCGTAAAACGGCAAGAAAATTTGCATTTGTCGCATGTCTTTTTTGTCGCCCGCATCTATTTTTGGTCACCACAGCTAAAAAATTCCACACGGCGAATTTTTCCGTGAAACAATTCTCCAATAGCGAAATGCAGATTTTCTCTGCGAATCCATGCCTGGCGAAACTGTTCGCGAAAAAATTTGTCAATAGCGAAATGCGGAAATTCGCTGCAAATCCATGCCTGGCGAAAAAATTTGCTCATCTCTAGTCCTAATAGCTAATGCAAATGGTATAGTAAAAAACTATAAGACCACAGAAAGCAATCAGCAGGTAGTATTTACTAGTTACCTGTTTGAAAGGAAACATCTGATTTGCTACTATGGATTACTGAACCTGGGCAAACTCTGTGACCTGTACAACATTAACCCCTAATTTTCCTCTACATTTGTGTAATTATGTAAATCTAAATGGACAGTTTGCTTGAGGTTTAATAACTGACTTGTTGCTGTGGGCTAAGAACCAGAGCAAGCTTTACCCATTATTTAACTTCCCTCACAGCATTTATTGCACAGGGGCTAAAAAATAAAATGAATTTGCTCTGACGAGAATGATTTTGGATTCAATATTCTATAATTGTATTACTTGATGTTTTACTGAGGTATTTTTCAAAAGAAATATAAGGAGGCTTTTTGTAGATTGGAATTGGACACTGGCAAAAACAATTATGCTGGAAAAAAATATCCTTATGGGCTTCATTTTATCACAATAAAAAAGCAAATGAACCATATGTTTACAGCATTCGAGCAAGTCCTGCTTCTGTTCCAGAGCACTTTGTTCTTTCATTAACAAACCAACTGAGAATCAAATGTTCATCAATATTCTCACACAGTACTTGCTGTCAAATAAAAATAGAACAGACAGTTAATGATTATTTATGCATTATGGTCTAACACTTGTATTCTTTTCAGAAATATGAGTGGGGGGGGCAGCACTCATGCATCAATGGTGGACCAACAGTAATATCAAGGACTCTTATTATTAAGGAACAATAAGTACTCCTATTGCCTTTACAACTGCACTACTGTACATTAAAAGGTTTGATGCAGGGATCAGAGCGTAGATCAGCTCTTATAAATCTCCATAATCACTGGGGATTATTCAATTAGAAAAAATCACTGACACTGGCACAAATAATAGAGCTCTGTGCTATGGGCCATGTTTTTCCTATGATTACAGCTGTTAATTAGTTGTTGATCACTACATAACTAGGCTTTATGATAACTAGCTATGCCTTGCTGCTTTATCACCACATGGTACATGTATGGAACATAGTATCTAGAATGTTTGGATCCTTGTATATTCCAGATAAGAATGCACCGCTTTGAATTCAGGGGGGTGCTGCTCTTTGCAAAGTGTGCCAAATAAAGATCCAGAGCTTCCTGATGAGGACTCCACCTCCCACTCTGTACCTTGTGCAAGTTTAAATTAGACACTAGAGGAAATGGCAATGCCATATTTAAGAGCTTTCTAGTTAGAGGGTTTTTAGAAAATATGTGCCTGGTATTTTTATGGTTTGGATGCCCTACACATTTTTTAAAAAGTTTAAGAGATAATTCCAATTTGTATAATATATATAATGAGAAAAGGGGCACGTCTCCATGGCGTGCACCATTTAACATTTATTTATAAAATATTTTAATTTGAATTTAAAAGGCCATGATCATGTATGAAACAAAATGTCTCACATCTCAGTTGGCAAAATCAATCCCAATAAATGGTCTGGGCATTCCACACACCCCTGTTCTGCTTCAGGTACTAATTCTTGAAACCACTGAATGTAAAAATTAAAAAGATTCATGCTGATTTCACTTCTTTGCCCCATGGACATATTTAGTTGTGATTTATATGTTTTTAACTAAGCAGCAAACCACCAATGCCTGCGATGTCTGACTACCGCAACAGATATTACCAACAGACTAATGATGGTGAAGACTATGGCCATATTATCAATATTTTTTACCCATCTATAGATAACAGAAACCAAATATAATAGATGTAATAAATTAAAATCTTTCAGTGCAGGGACCTCATCCAAAATGTGTTTTATTAAATAAATATCTCATTCATGTTCACTGTTTCAATGTACTGTACAATAACTATAGCCCTGTTTGTGTTTACACCTTGTATAGCACTGCGTACATTTGTGGTGCTATATAAATAAATGCAGTGAGGTTGTGGAATGCCCTGCCCCTGGCACTATATCCCTGGTGATCCTGGCCATTCCTTGCAGTGCTACTGCTGTCTTTCTTCTATAAAAGGCTCCTGTTATAGGAGCTGTTATGGGCTGCCTGACAACCTTTGGATGTGTGATAATCCTATTGGGTTTCGCAAGATTTTTTAGTAGACAAAGTATCGAGACCCAAATTATGAAAAGACCCCTTATCTGTAAAACCCCAGGTCCCAAGCATTTTGGATAACAGGTCCCATTCCTGTACTAGATGATTATTTTATCATGTAGCCTTTCCACTCAGTTTATTTTAGTTTACTACCTAGCATAACAAAATCTGACAGCTTTTCATACATTTCATATTTCTCTCCCCAAAGCTGCTGTACTCAAGTGAGAGTTTTAAAAAGGTACTTTTCTTGTTTCAAAAAAAAATGTAAGACTGCTTCAACTGATTAACACAGATATATATAACGGACTAAAAATTATTTGAGGTAGGGGTTAAACTCAGCTACTGTCATTGTAAACATTTTCAACATAACATTATTTGGGTAATGCTGAAATTTGTAGCATAGTATATGGTTGCACTAAATTTGTTATTTATTTTTATTTATAATAAAAATAGAAATAAATTGGTTGCTATGAGTTACTCTAGCTGGGCGAATGTCTTTGGGTGCCTAATACTTACATGGGAGGAAAAAAGATTCAACATACCACATAGGTATTTAGCAATTCATCTACTTGTTTCTTAAAGGAAACATTATAAAGCCAGCTGTCAACTAGATGATAGGATATAACTAGTCATAAACATGTTTAGGGAATTGTTATTGGATTCATTAGTACAACAACATTTATTTTTGGTGTAATCTACATAGATTCCATTTTCCAGGCGACTGATTCTACTACCTGCTAATGTGCTAATTTCCTTTAATTAATTGTGGCCTTGATCAAAAATCATTGGTGAAATAATCATTCCAACTGGATTTAATCATTACACAACATAAAACGGGCACTGCAGATGCTAAACATAAAGAGCGTGGGTAGTTAGGTTTTCATGACAATATCAAGATATGAAATACCTATTAGCCATTGTGCTGTGGTCTTTTAGGCAGTCAATGCCAATTGATTTAAATTAGTTCTATGAAAATAACTCCTATAAGTTTCAGAAATCTTAATGAAGATTACACAATGTTATGGTTAAAATATTTAATCCTTTCAAGCAGGGTTGGACTGGACCGCGGGGACACCGGAAAAAAAAACCCAGTGGGCCCCCAGACCCAATGCCTGTTGCCACTCCCCAGGCCGCCGGTGTCCTCCCCTACCCCCTCCCCTGTGTTTCACTTATGCACGCTCAGGGGAGTATGTCGGAGGGGGCCCCTGCGGGGGGTCAGGAGGGCGCGGTGGGGAATGTGGCCGGCAGGGGCACCTTGGGGGGTGTGGGGCCCCTGGGACGGTAGCCCCGGTGGGCCCTGCACCCCCCACCCTTACCTTGCTTTCAAGTAGTCATCATATAATAATTAGAATATAGACTGTAGATGATCCACTGTTTTCCACCAATATGCCTGTTTATTTTAGCTGTAAAATGAAGGTCCTTTAAAGTTTTAATACAAAAAGGAGAAAAACCATAGAACTTCATTGATTATTAAGCTGCTAAAGGATTTGCAGAATCAGAAGTACAACCATCAGATAAGAGATATTAGAATCACATTTTTTCCATCATCAGGGTAAACAATAACAATCATATGAATCCTAGAATGCATATGTGCACGTGTTTTGAAATGATTCTTATTTGCCCATTCAATGCCTAATGATAAACCAAACACACTTAACTGATTGCTGAACTCTTCTACCTCATTAAATAGGAACTATCACAAAAACGACAATTTAATATAAACTTCATCATACTGAAATAAGAAAAAAATGTAAATATAACAAATTAAATATTCTGTACAGTTTCTAGTATATTCAAGTTAATCTTTACTAACCACCTTGCAGCATCTCTCTCCATGCAGGAGTCGGTTGTCAGATTTTGATTTACAGTTAGCTCTAATATAGCATTTGACTATATCGTTGGGGGAGGTCCCTTTTAGAGCAGATGTATTGGACAACTAAAAAACTTGATTCAAGCACAAACTAAATCTAACAAAATAATTGACTTTGGCACAAATTCTGCATGTAGAGAGACATGACTTCTGCTGATTTTAAAAGAGTGAGCTATAATACCTTCTAGGCAAAAGCAGCACCTTAAAATCAGAATCCTGGCTTCTGCTTGAGGAAAAAATAAAGAGAGACAGATCTTGAGAGGGAAATTATAAAGAGTAAATTGATTATTTCATAAACAAGTCAGAATGTTTAATTATAGTTAGAAAAGCCTTATTTCAGTGAGACATACTTTTATGAAATTTAAATTTTTTCAGTAGAGTTACTGTCCACTGAAGCTTTCTTTGAACTGGATTTCAAATTGTAGTTAATTTTTAACATATTTCTTTTAAAGACCCATATGTACAGTGTCTGTCCAAGCCATCAAGAAGCCCTAGGCAACTTATGGGTTCTTTTCATTGTCAGTGCTTTCTCTTTCAGTGGGCATTTGTGTGGATGGCGGCTGGCTGGTCATGCATCCACTGTAATCGCTCTGATAGTAGACATTGTGTAGACTAAGGGCTCTGGCACACGGGGAGATTAGTCGGCCTTTACAAATCTCTGTTGTCGCGGGCGACTAATCTCCCCGAAATGCCATCGCACCGGCGAAAATGTAAATCGCCGGTGGGATGGCATACGCGGCCCCGTGATTTCTCCTAAATCGCAGAAGTTTTCTCTCACGGAGATTTGTCACGGGCAACTAGTCTCCCAGTGTGCCAGAGCCCTAAGGCTGCACATGCATACAAACGTGTGTAATAAAGTATATCATAGGACTGCCTGTAGAAACAATTTTAAGGACTCACCGCATCCAGCAAACTGAACTCATATACAGTTTTAGACTCTAAACTCTTGTGGACAGGGCCCTATTTACCTCTTTTATCAGTTATTGCTTGGGTTGCTTTGTGTGTAATTCTGTACGTTCAATGTAAACATTATAGCTTTATAAATACATGTAATAATAGTAATAACTAAATATAAATACAGAGGAAGTTTTAATGGTATGTTCACCTTGACATAGTGTATTTCATTATTTCATTGTTACATCGAATATCCCACAGAATGTGGGAACATGTTGCATCATATGATATATATATATTGAAATAGCATATTAAATTACAGAACAATGTTGGAACAGGCCACTTCATTCCGGCGTAAAAAGCAATGTGATAAGTGTAATCATGAGCTAAATAAGAATAAAGGTATAAAATAAAAATCTGGAAATCCAAATAGAGGATTAAAGGGTCATAAATGCATGACAGAAAATGCACCTGCTGAAGATATTATATTAGATGGCATGTTGCTAGAAAATATAATCATGGATTATAGGGATAATTCAATCAGAGCTATATCCACAAGTCTAGACTGATCATAGCATGATTATGATTAAATTCGGATTTAGTAAAGATTATCCAAGGATTACTCATTGGCACTTGAATGAAACTGTTTGAGTTAGTAAACAGTGTTGTAAAGAATTTGCTGAACTAATTTTCAGAGAGAGCTGTAAAGCCAAGATTACTCTGTTGACTTTCTGGTTAACACATAAGGTGTAATGGAGAAGTTATTTTATCGAGTGATTAAGCAACAGAACAAGATAGGAAGTATTGAGTAAACAAGTAAAGTAAATGTATGTTATTGTAGGATCAAGAATTTAAGTTTAAGACAAATTCTGGAAAAAGGAAAGTTTAAGGTAGAGCTAGCCAGTAAGAAGTATATAGAGAAAGTGATAGGAAGGAGAGGTGCTCAAGATGATTTTGGAGAAACTAGATCTGAAAGGTACTGCTACTGTACCTGAAAGGTACTGTACTGCTATCAATATAGGGGCACATTTACTTACCCTGACGCAGGGAGCATATTGCACTTTCAGGTGCAGATAGTAGATTGCTTGCAAAAATATTATTTTGTTTCGTTTCCAGGAATTTTTTAGCAAAAGTGCACTATATCCCACCAACATAGCCGTTACACTTAGCTAGTCAAGAGTTAATAATTTTCCCTTGTCACTTTTGTTGTTAAGCTTAATAAACTGTTCTCTAGGTGCAATGTTTTCCTGACAATATTTTTAATAATGCCTGGGTAACTAGTTTTTTACCATTTGCAGCTTCAGAATGTATTGCTCAAACATCTTTTTGCTATGTGTTCATAAAATTGACAAACCACCAACACGTCAAGGTAAACCCTGTATAGTGATTCAAACTAGCTACCTCCAGTCATATTTTTAAAGGCAGGCAGCTCCCTGCATAGTAGAATTTCTTGGGATAAGTGTCTCCTGACCTGGGCATTGGTTTCAGTCACAGGGCTTAGTCCTCCCCCGCCATTAGCTTTTATAGGAGAGAGATTGCTAAACCCACAGCATTGGTTTCACTTGCATAATCCTACCCCACCATTAGCTTTTATAGGAAAGAGATTGCTAAAACCGCAGCATTGGTTTCACAGGCTTACTCCTCCCCTGCCTGTGACTTTTAAAGGAGAAAGACTGACTAGATCAACTCCCATTTTTAAAGGCAGAAGACCACCATTTAAAGGGATGGGTGTGGGGGTGCTATGGTGGTGGCTTGTCATGTTGTTTATGTTCATAACTTTCTAACTAAAAACCCCTATTTTTGTAAATACAATAACTTGCATAGATACTAAATGACTAGTGAAATGGGACCAGAGAATGTCCATTGCTCAATCTCCTCCTTTGTATGCTTGTAGCAGATCATTTGCACTTTTATTGTACTTTTATATTTTTACTTTGCCTTGGAGTGCTTCCACATCCCCTTTTTGTGTATTTTTCAAACAGGTTTTTGACTATTAAATCAGTCAACTGAAATATAATAATGTATCCAATAGGTGTAAGGGAGGCTGGGGGTGTAAGTATTGCATTATGAGTGCTATTCACAACTGGCATAACATTTCCAGTTTTTTTTAAAGGGAATTTGAATAAACTAATATAAGATCATATAAATTAATATTCCCTACTCTGGTTTAAGATTATTGATTGAAATGAATTTCCAGTATAAGAATGTTTTGTATTTATGTGAAGAAGCATCTAGGCTTTACATATAACTTGGAATATTGTACTTAAAATAGGTAAAAAAAACAAGCATTTTGTAAATGAACACTGCAGGATACTTACGAAGATGGATAGACTCTCCTGATAATAAATGCATAAATAATGGGTACCAGAAGACCAACACTGCTCAGGAAATTGACACTTTTGCATGATGTTTTGCCTTGTTATGCAACTCCAGTGCTCATTATTATGATATGTTTGCACAATTAGGACAATCAACCTGGAAACCAAATGAAGTGTGGATTTTATTTTTTCACACAAGCATTAGAAATATGCTGAATAAGTTACCAATTATTACAGTTACTGTGCCTCTAGTTTATTGTGAAGCAAGCCAGCTGAACCCCTCGTCATTTAAGTCCTGTGTCAAATTTCACTTGATAAGGACATAATATCCTAATGCCACCTGAACACATTGAAATGATTGATGTACAGTTTCCAGTTTAAACACTACCATTTTACCTTGTAAATCATTGAGGTTGTTTGATTTATACAAGGAATCTTTATGAAAACTATACATAATTGGTATTAGCATTTTCAGAAGATGTGAACCTTCCTAAAGAAGATGTATTTTCATGCATATACTAAAATATATTTCAGCTAAGTTTCTCTTTATTATGACAAGGTAATCTTGTTTCATTGTTAAGATATTTATGAAAAAAAGGTATATAGGTAACTACAGAAAAATCCAGGCAGATTTAAAAAGATTTAGGTTTTCTAGAAAACAACTATATATAATCCAAACCAAAAGTTTCCCCAGAAAAAGTCCCTAAATAAAGAAAGAGAAAGGACACTATTAAATTATATTTTTATATATATATATATTTTTTTTTTTAAATGTTGTAATTATATACATTGAGGTTTATGTAATAAAAAGCACTAAGTTTGCCTATTTGCAGTAACCCATAGCAACCAATCAGCAGGTAGCATTTACTGGTCACCTGTTCAAAAGCAATCATCTTATTGTTATTATCTTATTATCATCTATGGGTTACTGCTCCTGGGCAAACTTTGCACCTTTTATAACATATGGGGGAATGAGTCATTTGGTTTTCTCCTTTGTTGAGGACAACTGACATTAAAAAAAACAAAGTACTGTATATACTCGAGTATAAGCCTAGTTTTTCAGCACCCAAAATGTGCTGAAAAAGTCACCCTCGGTTTATACTTGAGTCGGGTGCCATGGGTCCCTCTAGACTAGCACCCTCTCTCCTTTGTGTGCAAATTAGGCCATCTGCAACCAGACCCTCCAGTGCCCTGGCCTAGGCTCCCACTAGCAATACTTATTTCCCCTTACATCCCTCCGGGACCGGGTCTGCTGCCAGTTTGCAAAAGTGCAATGAGCGTGGGGTAGTACTCATATTGCTTTTGTTGACCCTCTTCTCCGCTTACAGAGCTAGTTTACTGTTTTTCTTTGAAATAAATATTGAAAAACATATACCCCACTGATGCCTCAATTAATGTCATTTTATTGGTATTTATTTTGATTTATAAAACTTAGCAGTAGTTGCTGCATTTCCCACCCTAGGCTTATACTCGAGTCAATAAGTTTTTCCAGTTTTCTTAGGTAAAATAAGGTACCTCGGCTTATATTCGGATCGGCTTATACTCGAGTATATACGGTAGGTATACATAATATCTATCATGTCTCAAGAAAATGTAACTTAAAGGGCTTGTTCACCTTCAAGTTAACTTTTAGTAAGATGTAGAGAGATATTTTGAGTCAATTTTCACTTGGTTTTTAATATGTTTTTAAAATATCTAGCTTCTTGTTCAACAGAATTTCAGCACCTATCTAGTTGCCTGGGTTTAAATTACCCTAGCGACCAGGCTGTGGTTTGAATGAAAGACTGGAATATAAATAGGAGGGTGCCCGAATAGAAAGATAAGTAATCAAAAATAACAATAACAACAGTTTTTGGCTGCTGGGGACAGTGACCCCCATTTCAAAGTTGGAAAAAGTCAGCAGAAGAAGGCATTAATTAACCATTCTATAACATTAGAATTAACCATTCTATAACATACTAAAAGTTGAATTAAATAATTAATAAAACAGCAACTGCGTCTGTCTCTATCTGCAGAACTATTTCTTGCATATTTTGCCCATTTGGCATATTTCTCCCTCCAAGCATCATTTATATTTTATAAATTTATATTTTCTATATTTTCAAATTTTCTCAATCAAATTTTTTTTAAAGTTACATGCAAATAAAATGCAAACATTGCGTGGCAGTGAAAGATTTATGTCTTTTGCTTCCTGAAACCTTGTTTTGTAGAGGAGCATAAACTTGATTCCATTAACTTAATTAGATATATATTCCTTAGTGGTGTGTAACTCATAGAGCATACTCCATCTAATAATATGTGTTTTATTAATTTGGTCTGCAGGTGAAAAGAAAGAAATATTTAAGAATGGCAAATCTGTGTACTGTATTAGGTTACATCAAACATCAACAATCTTTCTTTATGCCATATTTGATATGGAACATGAAGACAGAGAAAATGAGAACAAGAATAATCAATCAGTTTTTTTCAGAATTTCAGAATGCCAATATGCTGATCTTAGTTTCATTACATGCTGCTCCAGCCCAGTTATGCGTTAAAGGAGAAGGAAAGGTAATATCACTGAAAAATGTTAGGCAGTCCCCAGTGATTGTAATCACTTACCTTATACCCCAGGCTGGTGCTCCAGTTGGGAGAAAAACATAGCTGCGAACAACTGATCCTATTCCTTCTCTCATCTATCTTCTGAATCCCGGGGCTGACACATGTGCAGTAAAGTGAATAAGCGTTTTTCTTGTTAAAGTTCAGCATTTCACTCCCGCGCTTGCGCAAGCAGCATGAAGACAGAAGATGGAAGAGGGTCGCTCCCTCGCAGCTACACTGGGCTGGTGTGGTTTTCTCCTAATAGGAGCACCAGCCCAGAGTATAAGGTAAGCAATTACAATCACTGGGGATTCCTAACATTTGGGCGCCTCTCAGTGATCGTACATTTCCTGAATAGTTTAGTGTAAAAATTAAACTAGATAAAATAGACTGCAAAATAAAAAAAAATGTTTTCAATATAGTTAGTTAGGCAAAAATTTAATCTATAAAGGCTAGAGTCAGCAGATGTCTAACATAATAAACAGAACTTTACTTCCTGCTTAATCAGTGACTTGAGGGGGGCCATATGGGACATAACTGTTCAGTTAGTTTGCATTTGAATCTGACCTGCTTGCTCACAAACTAAATGAACAATTATGTCCCATGTGCCCCCCCCTAAAGAGAGCTGAAAGCAGGAAGTAGAGTTCTGGCTATTATGTTAGACATCCACTCACTACAGCCTTTACAGATTACATTTTTGCCAAACTATATTACAAATATTTTGTGCAGTCTGTCTATTTTACCCAGTTTCATTTTTACACTGAACTGTTCCTTTCAGACAAGCTTTAAAATATGCAGTTAGATCATGTTAATAACAGATTTGCTGCTCCCATTCAAATATGTTTCCTCTACCAAGGTTTTCTTGTATTCCTGTCTCCTTTATTTCTCTTTATGTAACCTTGTCTGTCTTCCATTAAACTGGGCACAGGTTCCACCTCTTCTCCTTTTGAGCTTAATAGTACATTCTTACAGGGAAGCTCACCATTGTATTGTCAAAGAGCTGCCTACTGTGCATACCTGACTGATTTCTTAAAGCAGAAGGCAGCAAGCCTGAATAGTAGATAAGGGGTATATTTATCGTGCTGTGTAAAAAGTGGAGTGAAGCATTACCGATGTTGCCCAGGGCAACCAATCAACAATTAGATTTCAAGAGTTAGAAAACCAAAGCAAAGCATCTGATTGGCTGCTATGATCACTGATAATGTTTTACTCAACTGTTTACACAGCATGATAAAAAATACCCCTTAGAGTCCTGTGCAGAACCAGTTTTTCAAACCTAAACCTGACCTGTGACCCACAACCCGCATTTCTATCCATTTCCCGACCCAACTAGCAAATGCCTTATCTGCAACCCGATCTGCGACCTCCAGACCACCATTAAAAAGGATGTGCCGTTGCTGCAAACTGGATGTGACATCATCAGTGATTGGGGGTGGAAAAAAAAAGTTTAAAATAGTGAAATATTGATAACATACTCTAGATAATATTAATATAAAATAAGAAATATAGATAAGAGCCGCAGACTAACATCTATACCTGCACCCAGGGATCCTACCCACAACCCACAGGGTACCCTCTTTTCTTGTGGGTAACTGTAGTTACCTGCGGGTACATGGCTCGCTGCAGAACTCTTCTTTGACCAACGTCCTATCAAAGAAGAAGGAAGGCTCAGTATACTATAGGGGGGAAGCATTACTATTCAAGAAAGTACTTTAGACTCAATATTGGTCGAGAGGTATTTCATTTTCGGGATTTAAAAATAAAAATGCACATGGCAACATGCAGCGTGGCAGATCAACAAGACAGAAAAAAACCTTTTAAAGTGTTTTGCAGGTTCCAACAAACCAAAACAATACTGTTCTCATATACATAAATATACAAGTGAAAATGTGAAGTTTGTCAAAATTATATGTGTGAAAAAGTTTACACATCTCTAATGAAAAATAATGTGCTCAGCTGAGAACCTCTGCTGAGAAGGACAAAGCACATTCAATGAAACAGAGGAGCATTGGGATTGATTTACTCGTTGAGTACTTAGTGATCAGGCCATTGTGCTCACAGTTGCTGTCATTATATATTGTCAGCTTTAATACTACCCTTTTGAGATTAATTGCACCAATACAATCAAAGTTTGAATAGAAGCTTAAATGCATTGCTCATTTTGACTTCTGTCTTAGGGATGGAGCAATTAGGATTGCTATAAAATACCTCCCTTCACAAAACCTACTGTATAATTTTACTTGTATTAATAATGTAATATTATGGTCAACGTTAGAGAAAAATTGAGTCATTGTAGTTATCTAGCACAATATGATCTACTGTGATACAAACTGGTAGGCTTTCTTTCCTTGCTATCTTATTAGGAGGGAATAAAGGGAAGATAAAAACAATGTAGCTCCTGTGAATTACTATTTATGTACATAGTGTATTACTTTGCAACAATCTACACTCCACCCATATATTGATTGTTTGTTTATAAGAATATAATTGAGATTTTAAAGCAGCATTACATAGTAATTTAGCAACATAGTAAGTTAGGCTGAAAAAAGACACATGTCCATCAAGTTCAACCTTTTATGCCTATATAACCCCTGCCTAACTGCTAGTTGATCCAGAGTAAGGCAAAAAAAAAAAAATCTGAAGCCTCTCTAAGCTGCTTCAGAGGGGAAAAAATTCCTTCCTGACTCCAAAATGGCAATCGGACCAGTCCCTGGATCAACTTGTACTAAGAGCTATCACCCATAACCCTGTATTCCCTCACTTACTAAGAAACCATCCAACCTCTTCCTGAAACTATTGAATGTATCAGCCAGCACGACTGGTTCAGGGAGGGAATTCCACAACTTCACACTTCCCAGTGAAGCTCCCTCCCTTTTCAGTCTTTAGATGGAACCTCCTGTCTTCTAATCGGAATGGGTGCCCTCGTGTCTGCTAGAAGGACCTACTGGTATATAAAGCATTAGAGGGATTATTATAAGATCCCTTATATATTTATACACAGTTATTATTTCACCCCTTAAGCGCCTCTTCTCCAGTGTAAACAACACCAGCTTGGGCAGTCTTTCCCCATAACTGAGACTTTTAATACCTTTCAATACCTATAAAGGTATTATAACTTATCGGTATCTATAAGTACATGATTGTTTGTACAACACTTGAAACAGTCAAACACTATTATTCCCACACAGGATGCCATAATATCATAAGAAAAATGTCCTTTTTAAACTGATCAACCATTATTATACAAAGAGAAGGATATAAACTGTTTGTATTATTAACCAAGAAGTCATAAATGCTTCAAGCTATGCATGGATAAAGCTGTAATGTACATGTTGAATTTCTTTCTTCCAACCCAGGCAAAATTTGACAAGTTTGACTTATTATTTCTCTTAACATAGTCTAATAAATTCACTGTTTTAATGCTCACATTTCAGGCTGCATGCATAATGGGTTCTTTTCTTGTAGACTAGACTTCTAATGAAATTCTGACAATTTAAAGTCTATTAGAAAGGGCAGAGAGTGTGTATTCCATCTGCAGCCATGCTAACACAGAGGCAAAACTCTGGTAAAGAATCCTACGGTGTACTCTGTCCATTAAGAATAGCATTAACGCTGCATTATTGTGAGTAATGTTCTTACATTTAGCATTGCTTTTTTAAAAGATAAAGTGCGTCACTTTCTGTTGAAGATTCAGTCTAAAATGTGTAACAATCTCACATTTTAAATATGAGTCAGAGATATTTCCATAATATAAATATTGAAGGCAAAACCTGAGTTTGAGTTAATCTGGTATAAAGTGCTTGTTCCATATTTATAGATGAAAATGACAACTCTGTCCTCACTAGGATTTTTAATAAATATAGAGACTGGTTATTGGTAAATTTTATTCTATATAAAGTTCTCTTTTAGATAAATCTATTTGTATGGAAGCTAAAAGCTTTCCGACCCCTCGGTGCACACAAACCTGCAGTACATTAAAAGGAATAATAGATTCACTGATGTTAAAGACCAATGTGTATATATCATGTGGGTTAGAGATAAGCTTTAACTATTAATGCTACAATTTACATTTTGTGCATTTAGTTTTTAATCGGACAGTACAATAAAAGGTAATTCAAATGCTTCTAAGCAGATAAAACATTTTGGAGATCATTATATAATTGTATTGTTATAACTTGTAGTGTTAATCACCAATCCGATCCCGACACTGCATATTTTAAAGGTCTCCCTATCAATTTCACAGCTATGCAAGTCAATGTCAATTGTCACTGTTGTCGCTCCACCCATTCTTAACCCCATTGCACAGAACGGCTCCTTTAAAGCAGTAGTGATTGCCATACATCTTTACTCTACATTATATACAGAGGTTATATGATTTATATTTTTGGAATGAGATATGATTATATAAGACACTGGAACAAAAAACACAAAAGTTAAATATTCTAGGGCTGCTGAAAGTAAGCAGGTGGTAAAAGTGTTTTGAAAGGTTCTTATTATCAAACACACTGCATAATTTTAATATTGTTAATATAATAAGATTTCACACACACACAAAATCTGAAAGGTGAAAATAACTGGTAAATATTCTAAGATTAAATGCACTTCCGTATAATTGTGTTTAGTGCTCAGTGTATTCCTGTTCTGAATCTTGCACGAGTGTGCCTGTCAGTGCAGGGGAACCCTGGAGCTACCCCCACCTTCCAGCTGGCAGTCATTTCCAGGGTTCCCACTACGAGCTGCATCAAGAGGTAGAGTAGACCTGCAGCTTAAGAAACATGCAGACATCACACTAGAAATGACACAATCCAGTTTCCATATATTTTTAGCACAATTGTAAGAGATATAAGGTTATTATGCACCCCCCTAATAAAAGTTGTGCTTTTAAACAAGTTCAGCACTTACCTACATTTTATTTCCTATAAGACTGTATTTTCCAGGAACACTTCCTGCTCTGCTACTGCAGGGGGAACCAAATTGCACAGCTAAGGTAGTAACATTTACCTGATGCACCAGTTTCCATGTGCAGGACTAAGTGACTGTTCCTGTTTTAGTACAGCTCCCTGCAATAAAAGGAATTACTTCTCTTACCCTACCCTCGCCCTCTGAATTCATTTTCATAGGTGCAACACAATTATATATGATTCATTGAAATTTGAATGCACAGTCACACATGTTTTGGGGCATCAGCTGGGGCAGATGCAGTTTTCTCTTGTAGATGCAATTATACTCAAATTACAGGGAAAAAATGCTGCATTCTGGTTAAAAAATTAGGTGAATTGCGTCCGAAATTGCACTTTGCACATTACCCTTTCGTAAGAAAATGAGCCCTACGTGTCTAGCTTTAAAGCACTACAGACCAAAGAATTTAATGAAAATGTCTTATTTGAATTATATCTCTCATCTTCTGAGCTATGTAATAAAGAAGATACCATTTCTCATTTCTCTCCTTTGACTTTTTATTCTGATGTGGACAGAAGGAGGAGGTCAGCCTGTATCTTAATAACTTTGTTCAAATATTTCATCTGAAAGATTTGCAAAAGCATTTTTGATTCTAGGTATGTTACAATTACTGGTCTTAGACAGTGGCAAAAGGCATATGATGGATTAGATTGAAATGTAAATTAGGAAGTTTAATTTTGTTCCAGTTTTCAGATTCTTTCATGTTTTAGCATAAAAGGAAAAGTTTTACTTTGCAATGATTACTCTCGATGTACCACTGTGGCTTCAGAGATGCTCACAGAGATGGGCTAATTAAAAGTAAAATATAATGCAAAGACAAAAAAGCCCTATATGTATGTAGGCCTTACATGAAAAGGATACACTGTTTCTGGTGACCAGGTGGTTGGCTGCAAGAGGCAGTCAGGAGGGGGCCACCAAGGTTTTTACCTACCTAACAGATGACATTTTTGGCCCCTACAAAAGGTCAACAAACTGCCAGATTTTTTTTGGAAGGGGTTCAGTTCATTTGCAAAGCTAAGAATGCCCACTGTTTTCTCCAGAAGGAATGAAGATGTGTGTGGAGACATTCTGCCTTACTTCTTAAAGAGTCATTCACAGAAGAGTTTTGCTCTGACTACTGTAAAGGCATTATAATTAATACCTTCAAACTGATAGAGTATTCACATACTTTTCCATTTTTAGGCTATTTTGGCTTTCTTATCATTTTCCATAGCCCATTTGCTTAGTTTGTGGGCTTATCTTCTATGACCCATTTAATGCAGGCCATCCCTCACTATGTCAGCTTAGAAACAGATTCACGGGGTTGAGCATCTGACACTTGAGCTACAGGTGAGACAAATGGGCAATTGCATTCATTTAATTGACCTGTTCGGTGCCCTCCAATATGTTACAAAGAGCAGCCAAGCAATAGACTACAGGTTTAATAAAAGCTAATTAAAGAATCTGAACCACCAATTGAGTTTACACTGCCAAAGCAGAGCACTGACTGATACTGCATTCATGTAATGTAATTGTAATATTAAGAAAGGAAGAGACTGAATTTGGTAGGTTAGCAAAGTTGCTTTGCTACCTGTAATTATTAGGAGTTACCTAGGAAAAGCATACCTACTTTCACTTAATGGTAAACAATGAAATCTTCTACTAAGTGGCCCCCCAGCCTCCCTCCTCTCTCCCGTCAGTCTCCCTTAAACTTTACTACTAGAATCCATCAGTCATCACCTAAGAGAGAAACAGCTAAATCTTCATTTTGGCTTCTTGGTAAAACCTTCACTGCTATTCACTCCACACTGCATATCTTCATTTCTGTCTCCATGTTCCTGGTGATCTCTTCTGTTCCTCTCAGAGCCACCAGGGGCACTCCTGTCATGAGGTAATGTACAGCTTTGCCTTTGGCGGCATTGCCCTGCTGGTTACCAGGGGTGTCAAAATGTGATTTTTAAATTCAGCTCTTCTAGTGCAGAGAGCACAATTGAAGTCAGTATCTCCAAAACAAAACTCTGGATCTAATTCAGTCTATATCTAATTCACTCAGTACCATATGACTTGTAAGTTAGCCACACAATATGTTAATAATCTCCATAGGACAGAGACCAGCTTCCTACTTTGGGGCAGATTTATCATAGCATGAAATTAGAGCTCACCAAAGTAAAATTCCCCAGCTCCCTGCTTATTTCTATGGTATTTGTAGAGGTATATTTATGAACAGGTCAGTTTACTTTTTCATAAATATAGAGAATATGGATAGAGAGGGAGGGGATATTTTACTGTGGTGAGCTCTAATTTTAAAATTTGATAAATCTGCCCCTTTGTCTGTTAACCCATTGCACTTTGGACAGAATTATCAAAGTGTGGTAAACCACAGTAACATTTCCCCACTCTCTGAAGTACATTGATGATTGCTCAGGCCTTCAGGCAAAAATACCTTGTTAGTTGAGGTTTTTTTTCAGAGTGTTCATTCTTAAATAATAAAAATTTCAGCAGGGATCTTTGTATAATAGCAATCCCTTCATGTTAGTGGCTATATATACCATATGCTTACATTCCATATTGCTGATATGGCATCTTCCTGTACATTCTATTTCATTCTGCCTCAGACTGCTTACTTCTGTTATAACTTTTCCTGTCTAGCTGCTGGGTTTGACCCTGTATTTTGTATTAAATGCTTGTCTGCTACACCCAAATTTGTCTTTTTTGTTCTAATAAAAATTTGCTGCTTCTCATTATTTTAACTTTTTTCTCGCTTCTTGGGATGTCTTCATGCAATAATCCAGGAGTTAAGGTAAACTTGAATTAATCAGGAAAAAATAAGATGCTGTTATTAAAATGCCCACTCTTTACAGTGCAAAGAGGTTCCACAATTTACATTTATACTGAAAAACTATATAGTTGTAAGTAATTTATGAAGTTTTAAGATTCTGGAACCAGTCAATTAACTTTCTTACAAAATATAATTAAAACCCATTGATTTAGTTAATCTGTTTTCTGTTTGTGTTTCACTTGGATGTACATCTGAAATTAACTGTGGAGTGAATATGTGAAAAGTGCCTATTGGTGTTATTTTTCATGGAAGCATACTACTCAGAATGATTCTAATTATATCTGAGGTCAAACCTGATATTTAGAGGAGGTCAATAGATGCTGGATGGTTTCAGCTGAATAGAATACCTTTTTTTTGATACAGGAATTTAAAAAAAAAAAACCTAAAATAGGAAAACCATATTACATACACATTTAACCCAAACTTTTTTTTTTTAAAAAAAGAATATATAATGGAAACAAATGGAGCATTACACTAAGTTCTCATGGCTTATTCAGTGGATACTAAGAAACAGAAGTAAACTGCAATCGCAGTCAAGGGAAAATGGAGGTACTGTTCCTGCTTGATTTGTTGCAGATATGATAGTATGTAACACTGTCGTAATAGCCTACACGTTGCCTCACAACTACAATTGCTAATCATTCTTAGAGCAGCCTAATCAATTATATAATTATAGCTACTTAACTGACACTGAGTTCTAACAACACCCCACAGAAAACAATTGAATTTGATAGCTCAAAACAGTCAAATACGTTCTGATGAACAAATGTATTAAAAAATGGCTAAAAGCATTTACAAATGTTCCAGTTCATTTAAAACTTTTAAAAGTATTGATAACTACAATAAAATCCAAACTGCTGGGAAGCCATCTGCCCCTCCATATTTATAAGTAAATTGTAAAATCCAAAAAATACAAACTTTTCCATTATTATTTTTATATTGTTGGAAGAGTATTGGTCCTGCCCTTTCTGTGCCTATTTTGAACATTCTTAAGTTCATAGAAATCAATTAAATGATTCACAGCAGTATGAGATGTCATCCTTTGCCTGACTGCCGCTTTACACAGTTACGAACATTGCCAGGAGGCAGGCAAGCAGGCTGCGTCAACAAGCAAACAAAAATACAAAGAATGGCCATAAAAGAATCCTGCACCTTCCTTTCATAGCATGACAATGATTGCAAAAATAAAAGGAAGCATCATTAGGTAGTTTAATAAGTATAATTCCCCAAGTATTATACAAAAATACTGTTATTTGCTACTGATGACAGATTTCCGAGTTTCCCTGTGCTAGTACACAAATAATTAATGTTGTCTCTCACTTTCATGGGCTTTCCACTGACAAGGTGACATGACATTTTTCAGGCTGCTTATTATACAACTACAGTTCAAAAAGTGCTGATGCTTCCTTGGATTTGAAATTGTGGGTCCAGTTATAAATATATACTTACATGCTATAAATACAGTGCTGGTCATGTACTGAGAAATGTCAAGCTATGTTCTACAAAGTACAAATACTGTAGGTAAACACCCACTAACTTTAAATATCACAGTAGAGATGTATTGGTGGCACTTTTTACAGTTTTATAGGCATCTATCAAAAAAGTAGTGTATTATACCTAAAAGCTAAGGGTTACATTTATGAACCTTTAGAATTTTACCCAGCAGTAAAAATGTTTTCACACTATGGAAAAAATGTCCAAATCTTAATCCTTATGTCCTTTTGGCACTACCAAACGGGTGTCTACCTATTTTTACCATTTGTTCAACAAGTCACTATTGAAACAACCACTATTACAAAATACTTTTTCTGTGTGAAAATCTCTGTGCAGAGAGCAGCATCGGGAGACACAGCCCAGCACTCCACTTATTGCCTGCAGGACCCCAATGCAGGATGCACCTCCTTCTGCTCCCTGACTTGCACGTTGCTTCTATGTGCCTCCTCCCCACCTGCCCCTTTAGAATTGAGTGTGGCCTATCTCAGTATACCACAGGTCTCTATGCTCTGAAATGGAGTGCAGAGGCCTGTGGCTATTTGCACAATGCCCTATTCATTGGGCAAAGTTCAAAACATGGGCAATTTGGGCATCTTTAACAGTCCAGTGTGACCACATCCCTTTTACAGTAAAGATCTGTGTCTCCAAATTTCCCCCACAAGTTTCCCACCTTCATCTCTGCCAATTTATACTGCGCTCAGTTGAATCGCATTAAAAGGCTGATTAGCAATTAATTTGCATTATCATTACATGGCAGCTCAGAAAGTATTTTATAAACAGCCCTGTAGCATCAGCTTTTATAACAGACAAACTTCATTTCCTTCTTGATAATTTTCAGCAACCCCTCAACAGCAAGCCAGAGCACACTGAGCATGTGCAGTGTCACTGACACTCAGAAGTTCTAGTGAACCACTCATTTGTAAGTTCTGTAAGTAAAATATAGCATTTCTAGTGATATTGATATTTAGGCCGTACTTCGTCTTTAATTCCATCTGAAAATGAGTATTTATTATGTAGTATATGCATTCGTTTGAAGTCTAAGGCAACCTTATCAGAAGAAACGATTTGATTCTACATTATGTAATGATAGAGTTGTAATGTTACCTTTTTTATTTTGCTAAGAAGCAATTACAGTATATGTCCTTTCCTTGAAAATGCATCAAGGACACGTTTGCTAGAAGAAAGTCTTCTTTAATATTCAGACTGCAACCTCTGCAACCAGCATTTTTCAATTATTGGAATGACCTGTTTCTGTAGTATCTCTGGCCCTGAAGAACCAATAAATGCCAATTGTTTTATAACCAATATAAGGGAATGTTTATCCCCTGCAGTGATTGTGTTACCCAATCTGTAAAGTACAATTGCTTCATCTGGCTGGATATAATAAATGCAGTATTATATTTGACAGTATTATCAGGGGTGCTGCTGCCATGAGGTAAGTTGAGATCCTCGCATCAGTTGAGGGGTGACAAAAAAACTCTTCTGGTAACTAAAAGAGCCGAAATTCCCATTTTGCTCTGCTAGTGCAGACAGCACTATTGCAGCCCCGCTTAGGTCCCCTCCAATGCAAAAAACCCAAGCATGGATAGGCAGCATCCCATAGGCCACATCAGGGTGGCATTAGGGACCCTGAGTATTATTGATATAACATATAGACCTAGTTTAATCTGCTAACTTTTCAGCTTACATCTCTTGCTCCCTATTTATTTTCTTAATGCCTGTATAATACCTGGGCCGTAACCCATGGCAACCAATCAGATATTTGTTTTTATTGTTCTACCTGCTGCTTACTAAAAATTCAAATAATTGTAAATGTAAATAATGTATGTATGTATGTATATATTTATTTATAAAGCGCTACTTATGTATGCAGCTCTATACAGTAGAATACATTAATACAAACAGGGGTTATTAAGATTGTGCTGCCCCAGCAGTTAATATTTCTGTATTATGTTTAAAGTTAATGGTTTACATGCATATCCATTGTTATAATGTCACCTAGTGATGACCAAGGTCATATTGAAACTTGTTTACTCCTAAGTCTGTACACCCTCCAATTTCCCTTCCTCATATGTGACGTCAGTTCCTCCCATCATGCCATTCATGTTCCTGCTTTCCATGTGTGAGGAGCTACTCCAGGGGTTAGGAAAGCAATATTCCTTTTGACCTCCAGCATTTGTTCATCCACCCCAACATTTGTTCACCCACAACAAATAAAAAACCTTTTGTGGATCCCAAGTGTCTGGTGAGTTCTGCTATCTGGCAAAGATTGCCCACAGTGGTTGTGCCCAGCTCCATACAGGCCAAGGGAAAGGGGTCTCAGGGGAAACCCAGCCATTATCACAGCAATTGGAGTCAGAATCAAGATAATAATAGATAAATACATAGTATAACAATAAATACAAATAAATACAAGATACAGTTGCAATAAGTTAAGAGTCAAAGACACAAGAGGATGGAGGTCCCTGCCCTTCCATAGGAGACATAAATTGGAAAGAACCACACCAGCCTGTGGAAAAAACTGTCTGAGCACCATGCTGCCATTTTTCTTACCTTTCTACCGCCATCCCAGGCATCCCCTCCATGAATTCCTATTTGCGCATGAGCAGTAGAGTGTACAACAACAAGCAATAAGAAAGCTCCAAGCTATAAGAACCTAATGTAAGGAGATGCCAGCGTGAAATTCAGTTTTTTTCAGACAGTTCAGAGCATAGAAGCTCAGAGAATATCTTGTGAAAGATCTTGTGAAACAGCAGATAAGAAGATATGGTGCTCCTAGGAGCTTGTTTAAAGGCCCAGTGCATGTCTTATGTATCCGCAGATAAGATTATGGGGATGCCCTGGGAGCATCACTAAAGCAATGTGGAGTCCTTGCGTTGGTACAAAAGCCCAAAACGCAATAGGGGACATTTATTTTCCACACCACAGTGGGCTATGTATGAACCTAGCAAAATTGCAGTCACCGGGAGAGCTGTGCCTAATTATGTTCAATTTATCAAACCTAATGTATTTACAATTGCATAAGAGGTGAACCAGACACAATTTCACAAAAAAGGTTCCAGTTTGCGTCGAGTTTATCAATGTGTGCACCCTATTCTTTTGTCACATCTGCTCTGTTCCTATTGATATAGACCACTGTGGGAACCCATAGCTACTGCCACCTACAAGCCAGGCAGTAGCTCCAGGGTTTTCCCTGCATCAATAGGCACAACAGAGCTTCATATGGAGCCAAGGGACACAGAGCACAACTATATGAAAGTGCAAGCAGTGCACGTTGACCCTCATACTTTAACTTTTACTGTTACAGGTTCACAATTTGCAGTGCAGTATATAAATGACCCCTCTTAAACATGGGCAGCTTGTAATTGAGGTGTATTTTACCTTAAAATGTCTATTAATTGGTTTAATTTGCAACTGTATATCTGTTGCATATCTTCCTGTTATTGCTGCTGGTTGTTTTAGATTTTTACTAGACGTTATTGAACTTTGCATCAAATCCATGTTGATCAGATACACAATGTAACACTTATTTGTGGCTGATATATGGAGATCATTGTTTATGAGAACAAACTGTATTGTGCCTATGCATAAGAAGTTTATTTGTTGTGTCTTTCTTGATGCAAATTCATCATTCGTGGAGATACTGATAGCCCTATGAATATGTAACATTTGGCAAGAACAAAATTAATCTTCAGCAGCAGCCATTGTAAACTTATACAGCAGATGTCAGGTACTACAGCCACAACTGTCAGAAAAGTTTAGAATCGTGGTTGTATTTTAAAATGTTTGAGCCACACTAAATAATGAATAAACTTAATGTTAAACGCTGCAACCAAAACTTTTTTGGGAAGAAAATTAATAACATGTACATAGACTTGTTTATAATATAAATGTAAAATATTGTTGTAGAACTGGGTTAACAGTAATGTATTGCTACTTAGCATTGTATTTCAATTTTCAATATAAATGTTATCCTGTAATGTAGTGGAGGCATTGTATGCTTTTTCTGCTAATATTAGAGTTTTCCTCAAATAGGAAGCTAGTGTCATTATCATTACTGACTCATCTGTGGCTTGAACCCCAGGAGGTACTTATATTTAGAATCATCGGTGTTCTCTGCTGAAATTTTGTTGCCTAAAACATGTAAATCTGACTAATAATGTCAATTAGCAGTGACCACTGCATATACATGGTTGGACACTTACAGTAACTTCTAATGGCTGCTTTTGCACTTGTGGGCAGCATCTGCCTTTTACATCATGCCCACTACTGTGATATACATTACCCTATGATTTTCAGAAAATATTAAGGATGATGTTAATTTTCTGAGCAGTGTTATATTTACTTTGAAAACAAATCTAGCAAATAGCTTGTAGACTTTTGCATGAACTCTAGGCACCATTTTTTCTTGCCACTTGCCCTGACCTCTTACAGTATCTGCTCTCAGAGTTTCAGATTGTCTGACACTTGGGGACAGATTTATCAAAATGGAAGTTTAGAGCTTAATACATAAAAACCCATTGACATTCTATTCATTCATCTTGTATTTTTAGAAGTGTATTTATTATTGAGTGAAAGTTAGAACTCACCATTTGATAAATACTCTTCTAAAAATGCCATAGAAATGAATAGAACATGGGTGAGTTTTATGTATTAAGCTCTAAACCCACTTTTTGATAAATCTGCCCCTTGATCTAACATATGGCTTTCTCATTGATTATAGCTTTATCTGTTACCTGTGCTTTGATCTGATTATGGTTTTGAATTATCTGCCCCCTTCCCAGGTTACTCTTTCATTCTCTGATATTCTAGTACAGGATATCCTCTTCTATCTGTTGCCTTTATTCTGGATTATTGCAAGGTATTACAACTGTAAGAAAGCCATAGAGAAGCAGAAATCAGATTTTGACTTCATGAAGGCAGTACTTGAAGCTGATAGAAAAGGGGTGCAATAGTATGATAAGAGTAGTATCAGCATTTCACGACACACAATGAGTGATTTTATTGTTCATCTTGCAGCTGCCCATAGGCACATTTGCCCAGTGTTTATAAATAACTTCCAGTGTGGCCACCACAATGTTTTGGCACAGTAAGACCCTTATCATTTCATTGCACAATGTGGCCGAATATAAATTCGATAAACAGGTTGGCCTCTAGCATATTATGATATTGTGTGCCTCCAAGCATTAAACGACACAATCAGGACCTAGAATTTCATGAAAAAATCTAGACCCCAGCATTTACTTTCACAGCACCCAAGAATTTTACAATCACCCCAGGAAACATTGTTATGTATGGAAGAACTCTACAAGTAATATCCCTTGTGCTGAATTCTTCCTCTCGTATCTTTGCATCCCACTAAGGCATGATGCATGCAGTTCTTTTTTTTCTCTTTCAGAATGCAAGCCCTCACTGTTATTGGATAAAGCAGAGCACATGAAAAAAGATGGCATCCTGACACACTTCCAGCCCTGTGTGGAAAAGTAAATCCTGTCTCTTCCAATAGCCTCAAATGCATTTTCAAGCTTGACACTTTGCTTACACTTTGCATGAGTTGCTGTCAAATTATTTCAGTTCAAGTCCCAATTGGAGTTATAGCCTTTGCACAGGGCTCCCCTTAGGTCATATCACAGAGAAGACTCTGTTTTCTCCCCTTAAGTATATTCCCACGAATATCTTATTTATATTAAGGCTTTCATTGTTTGGTAAACAGTATAATAACAGCAGAAAGAGTAGCATTCTAAGGTACTTTGCACTTAGTCTTTATTTCTATGGTATTTGAAATATTTACAGTTTTTGTTCTAAAATGCTCAGGCTCAAAATTTGAACAGCTGTTTGCTAGGGCTTAATGAAGCTATCAACCAGGTAGTGGTTTAGAATTTAGAATGAAGGATAAATAGTAGAGAGACAGAACAAAGAAAGATAAGCAATTAAATATAAGTAATTAAATAAGTAAGTAACTGCCCAGAAGATGTCATAGTTCTAGCCTTTACAAGGGGAAGTTAACAGCCTTTTTGAATTCCACCTGTTGCAGGGGGTAGATGGAACTCAGAGCCTGGGTGGACCCAGTAGGTGAAGCTATTGTGATTATAGTTTTGTAATAACTCACTCTAGGATTGAGAGTTAGGAAAAGGATAGCTAGTGAGAAGCTGGATGCTCCGATGAGGAAAGGATTACTGGGTGCCACCTGGCAGAGTAGGGACTCCAGTGTACAGACCTAAATATAGACTTATTCCCACTTAGGTTCACCTTGGAGGGCATGTTCTCAGGGCTGGACACTTTCAAGTAAACAAGCACTGCAAGGACCTATATTCAGGAGTACCTGCTGAATAATTGTACTCTATCATAAAGAGTTATCATTCCGTTTAAGAACCACTGGTGCCCAATTGATTCAATCAATTTGAGAGTTATAGTTCCCACACACTGCCCAGCCCAACAAGCCATTTATCTTTATATTTCCAAGCCCGCCCCTGGCAGAAGATTTTGAACTGGACAGCCCCTTAAAAAAACCTGACGAAACAAAACAAAAAGGGGGACAGTAGTAGCTTTACATCTAAATGCTCTAATAGGCAATCTGCTAAAACAAGAGAGTGAGGATATTTTGATTAAGTAAAGACAACCTAGAGGCATGAATTTTCAGTGTCTAATAAGGGTTATATTCTCTCTCTGTATACATATATAGTCCTAGCTACACTTTTTTCTTCCCAGATAGACTTCACACCTATTAGAAATTCAATCATTAAAGGGATTGTTTACCTTTGAGTTTACTTTTAGTATGATTAAGAGAGTAATATTCTGAGACAATTTGCAGTTGGTCTTTATTTTTTTTTATTATTTGTAGTCTTTTAGTTATTTCATTTTAAGTTCAGGAGCTCTCCAGTTTCGAGTTTCAGCAGTTATTTGGTTGCTAGGGTTAAAGTTACCTCAGCAACCAGGGAGTGGTTTGGATGAGATATGAGGTATATGAATAGGAGAGGCCCTGAATAGAAAATAAAATTACTAAAAGTAACAATAAAACTGTAGCCTCGCAGAGCAATTGTTTTTGGCTGCTGGGGTCAGTGACCCCCATTGGAAAACTTATGTAACTCATCACAGCGGTAGGTCTGGGGCATGTGCACCTGAACCCCACATCCAACTTGGTTTGTTTGATTCTCCCCACACTGGGGACAATTCCAAAATATCTCCAGTGATTATCAGTGTTTTGTAACATTTCATGCATTTACCCATATCATAACTGTTCCATAAATATGTATTTCTGCATAGCCAGTGCTCATCATTAATGTTTTTTTTTTAATTTTGTTTCCTGCATTGTTTGTCTTGTGCGTTTGTGGTGTCCTAGTGTCTATTAACAACTTTTTCTTTCTCTCTGGGATTCTATCAGCTCGAGAGTCATTCATATAAGTTACTTTTGAGGACTGGATGAAGTGGTCCATACCTGAATACTGCTAAGATAATCATTATATTGACCTATACAGACCAGACTTGCTTCTATTTGGCTTATTTAGATTTATGGTAGAAAGATAAAAAAAACAGCAGATACAATGTTAAAATAAAAAATAGGCATTTCTTAAAGAAGCAGCAAGAGTGTATATACACATAACAAAAAATCCCTAATTGCTTACCTTAAGGGTTATAGATAATACTGGATCAGCAACACCATTAATAGGAGATAAAATGTCATTGGATGACATTACAATATCAGTTTTGCTATGGGAAACAGAACTGCTTTAGAGAATTACAGAACACCAGAGTTATGTAAGTGACGCTAAACAAATGCTCTTTGTTCCAAAAGGAAGACAGAAATCATTTTGATGAAGGGGAACACAAAGAATAGCTAAATGTTAGAGCAATGGTACCCCCTAGTGGAGATTTCGAAGAATTTTTTAAAATTGTTTTGGATATTTTTTTTATCAAAGACAAGGCAAGTTCCATAATAATTAGCAATCTAGTCGCATATTTATAGCACCTCTTCTACTATTTGTTTACCGTTCCTCTTCTTGCATGCTGTCAGTTAGGAACTTGGCGAATATTTATTTTGGCAATTCTCTTTACATCACATGTTTTATAGATTTTTGCCTCCACTTAGCTCTAATAAAGAATTCATTTACCCCCTATGTTTATTCAGTGTAATATAATAGCCCTCCTCAATGCAGTCCACTACTGTTGTAAAATAAACAGAAGAGAGACAATATGAATCAATTTAATTGCCTTAGAATGGGTCTGAAAGGTAATTGCACTACACTACACTCTCCTGCAGTGAGACATGCAGTTGGAAAGGGCAAAAAATATCTTATAACATTGTTTAAAGCTTGACATCTCTTGCTGTTGTATGTGTGTGTATTAACAGTGTACAAGAACTTGTTTGAAGGTTATACTGTAGATCCCTACTCTAACTCTCTAACAATTAGATTTGTGGATTTGTGTCAGTTTTATAGCCTGTTATAAGAACTGATCTGGTGTTTGCAGGTCTCCATGGAACAGGTTACTGTACTCTAATCAAATAGCAGTGCCAGCTAAATTGGTTTCTATGTGATCTATCATTGTGAGTAAAATAAGGTCATTAAATGGTCACCTGGAAAGCACCGAAGAGTAAGTAAAGGTATCCTAAGTAAATAAAGAAATGCTCAATCTAGAGTAGCTGCTTCTAGGAGAATGGACTATGAGCTACGGCTACAGCTGATGCAAAAAAGTGACAAAAGGTTTTACAAAAAGCCTACCATTAAAAGATGTATCTTATTCTAGTTTAAACTCATTCTAGTTATAAAACTGGTTTGTGATATGATTTTGCAGGCATTATTAGGGCTGTTCCTACCATCAGGCAAGGTGAGATTTTTGCCTTAGGGCACAGCATGAGGCAGGTTACCAAGGGGCTGCAAAAAGTCAGACTCTTCTAGAGTAATTGCTCTCTCTGCACTAGTGAGGCAACTCCCCCCTGAACCGGCTCCAATATAAAAGAGGTAAGCGTGGGGGGTGGCAGGTGTCAGAAGGCGGCAGCAGCCCCTGGAAATTATCCAATTCATTGCAGTGTTTATGCCTAAAATAATAATACATCTATTTATAAAGCCATTATACTGTGCATATGTACTGTATGTCAGTCATGCCATCATCATTTTAATTTACCGGATACATTTTTATTATCCTGGATCCTGTCACAAGACAGCAAATTTGCTATTCTCAGGATACACAGAATTTCACTCTGGTGTAGGGGAGGAATACTGTATGAGTGAATCATCAGCCGCTATCAACTATACCTGTAGTGGAAGCAACTGCAAAGTCTGATGGAAGAGTGGTTCAAAATGAAATCCTGACCCCTTAAATAAAAAATTGGAAAGTGATTAGCTGTTAGAGTGTTAAAGAACCTGAAGCAGAGAATGAGAGATGGAGTTACCGGCAAGAAGGGGATGACATCCATATTTAGGGTGCATAGAAGAGTGAGATATGTATGAGTACCCAAAATGGAGAGAGAAGAGAGAGGTGCTTCATGAGGAAATAAGACTTATAATAGGGTGCACCAGAACTGTAAACAGAAGCTGTTAGGTGAAAATAATACTCATATATAAAATATAAGGTTCTCCTAGTGTACAGATATAATTCACACTGCACACATCATATAATATACACATTTCCATTCTCACTAGGGCAGAGGCAAAGTACATTGATTATAGAGTGTAGCAATGCTCTGCAGCCCAGCTGCTGTCCCTCCCTACAAGTCAGGGAGATTATTAGGAAAAAGGGGATGATACTTTATTATAGTTGCACAGTATTTAAGCTGTTTTTTGGAACAAATAATTAACAACTGTTCAGTGTCAAGTGAGTGTTCTGGGGCTTAACGAACAAAATGAAATACTGCATACTCATCATCTTCACATTTAACTTCCAATCCTAAAATAAACTGCATAGAAAAGAGAAAGTAGAATTTGGAGACAAAGAAATAGACATTCATTAGTAAGATGACACTCCCTAATGCCTATTACTCCCACTCATGCAAGCTAATTATACTGATGGCCAATTTTTAATAGATCTCAAAGTTTCGAAAAGTACAATAGGAAACAAGTATTAAGTGGGATAGAAATAGGACAATTAAAACGACACACATTATAGAGAGAGAGAGCAAGGATCATTTTGTCTGCAAAGCAATTGTAGAACATTAAATAGAATTGTTTGGCAATGTTAAAGGGTTACTGTAAGCAAAACAATTGATTAAAGAAAGTAATCTGCTGAAGCTTTGGTCAGAAAGCTTTGGTGCAATATAATATCTGTTGCTACCATTATATCTGTCTCTTGTAGCAAAGTGAAGAACTCCAGAAAGGCAACACATTCACACATAGGTGTTTACAGCACAGGTTTTTCTTTTACAGCACTGCTTTATTTTTTTTCCCTCTCTCTTAATATTTACCTGGCTCGCACCGCCATTATATGAACCATGAGACTAATACAGCATATACGGTCAATCAGCTGTTGCAATCTCCTAAATAGACAGTCTCTCTTGTACTGTGTAGTCCTCCTATAATTGGCATGAACAGTAGGTTGAACAGTAACCAGGATTCTACACCTAAATGTGGTTCCAGTTCCAAGATGGTTCAGGTCCCATAGCCCTCACAACAATATTTTTTCTCTAAAATATATACCCTAGCCTAGGTTACTCATTTTTCTTTTTAAGCCCCAGAGCAGTGGGGCCCTTATTTTGTATATTGTATTTTTTCTTTTTATTAGTCTGATACAGACTCAACCACAAGTTAAACTTATTCTGACCTCTCTCTACAACACCAAGGTGTGCAGGCTATGGTTTGCCCACCCCATTGACTAATTGCATCTCTGGTTTGTTAATAAATTGATATTTTCTTTTTTCTGTTAGGAGCTAAATTCTGCTTGGGTTGGGGTTGAGCAGAAAAGGTGGGTATGCCACTCTCAATCTTATTATGGAATGTTTGTGGACATAATGACTTACGCTCCAGAAAACCCACCTAGTGGTTAATAAAGTCCTGGCTCTAAAAAGGCCCTGGGTATGTTGGGCTTTTCTCACTACCCTAATTAAAAAATCAACAAACTTCAAATTACTTACCCTTTAATCAGACCCTCAAGGTCATTTCATTTTTATACACTGCTACCTCAATATGAAAGAAACAATATTGGCTAATATTTATATACAACCCTACACTGATAATCGTATAACACATCTGGCAACATATATATCAAGCTATCTCCACGCACTTGTATTAGTTGCCAGAGATTTCAACACTGTCCTAGATGAGCAGTTGGATAGGCTATGCAAACAGAATATAACCTACCAAGCTAAGCCTTACATATGGTCCTTTCTAGAATAGATATGGCCTTTGCATCAGAAAAATTACTTCTCAACATCCAGTCAGCCACATACCTTGCAAGAGGTATCTCAGATCACACTCCATTACAATTAATTTGGACCACCAGCTACCCCCCACAACGACACCATAAACCCTGGTATTTTAACCCAGTCTGGTTGAACATCGTTGATAATGATCAAGGTCTTGCATTAATTATTAAAGTATTAAAATCAATCTGTCTGTACCATTCACATTAGCAAGGGGCACTAGGCAAGGCTGTACCCTTTTGCCCTTGCTTCCCCTTGCCCTTTTGCCCTGGAGCCATTTGCCCAACATATACAATCCTACGTGCCTCCCCCAGCCTGCCCCTTATAAACACAGTGCAACTGGATGCAGGTAGTGCTGTATTTATGGGGAAAGTGCAAGTCCTTGTGCTCTGTTCTCTATGGCAAAACCAGTGCCCACAGGTGCTCGTCACATAGTTGTGCAAAGTGCAACAAAAATAGCAGCCTTTTTTTTTTGTTTGCTTCCCTTCCCACCAATGGTAATGATCTCTAATAATTATGTTGTTTCTGAGGATTTAGTAAAAATCATGCTTCCTATGGCAAAACCCCTGAAAATACCTTTCTATAGACTAACATTAGAATCATTGTATTCTAAACATTTTCTTCAGAATACCTTTAATCTTAATTTATACAATGGTATTTCCCACATGGGCCAAATGTTGCAAGTGCCATTTCCATAAACAGAAAATTAACTGAAATACAATATTTAGTCTGATAATAGAAAAGAACATCTTTGATAACAGGGTAATCCAAAAGTTAGCTAATATATATTTTAGACATTTCAATTAGCCATCAATAGATTAGTCACAATTGTAAATGCTATATGTATTCTGCAGAATGCATTACCATACCCAAGTAAACAGCCATTGAAGGTCCCTCAGTTTGTTTAAGATAGCAGCTGCCATTGTAGCTTGGTCTGACTTCACTTCCAGGCAGCAGCATACAGGCACAGAACAGTTTTCAGCTCAGATTATTCAGCAGAGATGAGAGACGGAAGAGCAGAAGGGAGATGCAGAGAGCAGAGAGGGGAGAGGGAAGGAAGAGAAGGGAGGGGGAGAGAGGAGCAAACTGAGCAGACTACTGCTGTGCCCTGAAGGATTTTGCTGAGAGAAGGAAGTCACAGTCACAGAAGATCATGTATACAGAATAAAAGGAAAGAAATGGGGTGTTTCTTTTCACAGAGGACTTTTATGGTTGTATTTACATAGACCTTTCTGGTAAAGCTTACTTAGTTTTTACCTTTCCTTCTCCTTTAAGACATATAAAAAAAATACTCAAAATGCATCTTGCTCTTTGATTTTATAGAAATGGCTGTAAAAAGCATTTGGCAACAAAATGTTGAATGATACAATTTATGTACATTGGCCCCCTTCCATGAGTTCAGATAAAGGGGAACCAGGGGTGAACTGGAGCTCTCTGTTATTGGTGGTGAAAGTGATCCTTAAAATGTGAAATGGTTTGGACAACAAATAACCTCTTGAAATGCACATTTCCTTAGCCGTTACACCTTACACTTATGGGGAGATTTACCATTAATGGTTATGGTGAGCTGTTGCAGGAGCAAGGCACATGGCACTGACCGGGGTGCAGGCACACAAAGCAGATTTCTGTGTTTATATTTTTACTTGTGAGAATCTATAGTAAATCAACACCAGCAGTTTGCCAAACTTTCAACTATTTTATACTTCACATTTTTTAATTGAAATAGATTTTGCTGCGTTGAGCACTGCTCTCTATAGCTGTGGGCAAACCTATTTATTGAACATGCTGTGAGCATGAAATGTATGTTCCCTGAAACAGGTTTAAAACAGCAGTTTACCTTTTAGTTAACTTTTAATATGTTACTGAATAGCCATTTCCTAGTAACTTTTCACCTTGTCTTTATTTTATACTGCATTTCAAAGTGCCGCCAGGAAAAACCACGGGGGTCAAAACATGATAAATCACCAGTCACTGCTTCCCATAGCAATGCTATGCCAATGCACCAAACAGCAATACTGAGTCAGAAACACATGCACAGCCATGGTTGTCACTGACAGTTCTGCAGTTGTTAAAGGAGACATATTATGTTAAAGAATGTACCAGTGTATAGAAATATAGAAGGATTGTGCTTAAAAAAAGTTGTCCCACCCATCTGTTCCACTTCCTGCTGCCTGAATTCTCTGGACTGGTAGGGGAGCCGGCCTATCCTACAGTGCAGTGTACTGGGTGCCGCACTTAGTGCTGCACTTTAGGATCAGCAGCCAGGCTGACCTGATAGGGAACTGAAGCCTGCCTTTGTGTGTGTCACTGCAGGGCTTTTATTGGCTACTCCCCTCCTATTGTGTTTTTGGCAGGAACCTTTATGACACGCCCACCCCTCATTTGAAACACGGACAAAAACCTGATAGGATCTATAGGGAGCTCAAATAAAGGGGCAATTTTTACAAATAGCATTAATTTTTAGAGCAAAGTAAAACCAGCACCGTATATTATTCATAATTGCCTACAGGATTAAGGTTTTTTTTTATTTATCCAATATGTCTCCTTTAAAGTATGTGTGCCATTAAGGTCATTGACATTCTTTGACTTTGTATGTGTAGGGTTGCTACCTTTTCTTAAGCCCCTTCCTGGCCAATGACCTACAGGCGGGAGGTTGGGACCAAAAGGGGAAGGTCTATGATGCAAAAAGCCCCCCCCCCCCCCCACATCATTGTGCCCTAGGCAGGTTCCTCTTCGGCCCACCCCTGGTTTTCCCTTTTATAATCTGTATAGCACCCCACTTGTATTGTTTTTTATAGGCTAACCTATGCCTTTTTTCAACCTGGGCCCAGACTGGTAGCTTATGGGATCACATAGAACATGCTCCAGTATTTTTGGACAGGGTTTTGAATTTGACAGAAATTTATTTCTGTTGCTTTGTGCATGGGATGGATTTACTTTCTTCAAAATCCTCCCAAACCATGGGGTATGCCCAGAAGTCATAATATCTTTAGAGTTACGACACACAGAGCTACTTAGTTACACCAACTTGTCACGATTTATAAATGCCAGAAAATATCCTGCCATAGACGATACAGAGAATTGCCTCTGCTAAAACACATGTAGAGGCAGTTATCAGTAAATGACCGGCATTGTCTATTTTAGTAGCCATGACAGGTAGCTCCTACTAGTAGCTCCGTATATCTTAACCCCTAAAGGACATGTAAACCCCACACACAAAAATTTAATGAGTGACCAGCCTCTTTGAAATCTTTCAATACTTACCACACTGGTTGTCCAGAGGTTAATAGTAAGGCTGCAACATCCCCTTTATCACTTAGATTTCCTTCTCCTCCTGTAACCCACTCGGCCCCCCCCTCAGGAATTTGCTTTGGCTGTTGGCTTGTGGGCATGCTCAGTTGTTCTAAGCTCAGATTAGTAAACACGCCCTCCAGTCTAGCAGCCAGTAAAGAGATGGCACTGCTGGTTCCCATAGAAACTCAGCTTTAGATGTCTGCTTCAGTTTTTTTTCTCCTAACCTCTCCTTAGCTCAGCTCAAACTTTTATTAAGAACTTTTATTAAAAACAGTTCTGCCTGTGTGAGCCTGTATTCTTGATGAAATGTATGCTGAATAAGGGTCTGTGTGTGTATGCTGCTTGCAGATTTAAATGTATCTGATTATGTATCAGAGGAAAAATGGCCACCGGCTGAAAGCTGCTATTTGCTTTAGGAACATGTGATGGTGCTGGCAAGCGGAGGGGATATATGCATTACAAATGATGCCATTTGGGTGGGGGAGACGTGCCCAACTGATATACATTGTAGGCAAATGTAGGCTTTACATGTCCTTTAAACAAGTTCTGTTTTTTTATTAGACAATATTTAAGATGCTTAATTGGTAAAATCCAATGCCATGAGTTCTCAATATAGGTAAAATTAAAGGATGAATGAGCAATTATTTATCTCTGGTTTTCCATAGATAGTTTTAAAAAAAACTAAGATGCCATTTTCTTGGCTGTTTTATTGTCTTGATTTGCTTAGATAGTTTTGTCAAGCACAGATTAAGGATCTGTTGTAAAGAATGCTTGGGACCTTGGGTTTTATAGTTAAGGGATTGATTCATATTTGGATCACCATTTAATTTGGATTACCAAGAAACAAATATTAATAACTTAAAGTGTGGAGTTTTAGTCTGTCCCTGAAATAACCAGCCATTTTACATATGTTGACTAACATATCAGCCTAAACTATTCAGCATCCCCATTACTTGTGTCTCTTGGGAAGCTGTAGCAGGGCATAAAAATTTTCTAGCTCTTAATTTCATCAAACATGCTACAAGTACATCTAAAATCTGACCCAGACAAAGTTAAGAATTCTACCACAAATGAATCTATTCATTAAAATAAACATATTTATTATTATTATAATAACAGAAATATTAAAATTAAAAAAAAAACTAAAAACATAAAGGTGCTACATTTAAAAACAGAAAACCTTCTGTAATATCCTTTAGTTAGAATAAGAAGTTTGGCCACCAAAATATTTATTTACCTAAAAAATACAAATAAGGAAGAATGTATGAACATGTATGTACTGTATGCATTCTTTCCTGTTTCCTCGTTTATACTCTGCTGCCCATACCTGGCATCCAAAATGAAAGCCAACATGTCACCCAAACATTCTGCGACTAATGACTGTGACAGCACAAAAAATGTGAATACATGCCAGAAATGCTGAAGGCACTTCATTATATCTCCTGAGATTCTAGTGCTTTATTAAAAAATAAACAAAAATTGTGCATATTTCAAACACAAACAATATATTACAATGCAACAGCCAATCAATTCATATGAGATTTTAAAGGTTCGGCGTCTTCTCTCAATTTTCTCTTTCTCTCAATATTCTTTTGGAGAAGTGTGTTTTCTTCTTTGAGAGCCTGGAAAGACAAATACATGAATAAAAAGGAGTCTGATGCCAAAATATTGTGCATATTTGTATGGAAGCCTTTACACTCACATGCGTTTGGCTTATTCCTTGGAGCCATTTCATATTGGTTAAATAAGTTTCAGTAAATTACTTTTCCTCTAGGGCAAGACCTACTTCTAGGTGGGATTTAATAAATGGCACATATGGCATTTGCTCTGGAACAACTATTATCACATTTTACTGGAAATTTGGCAAACATTATTATTTTGACTGGATTTAGAGATTTAGGGCACATTTACTAATCCACGAACGTCCGAAAAGCGTCCGAATGCGTTTTTTTCGTAATGATCGGTATTTCGCGATTTCGTAAATTGTTGCGACTTTTTCGTAGCGTAACGACTTGCGCGAATTGTTGCAACTTTTCCGTAGCCGTCGCGCCAAGTACGAAAGTTTCGGATTCATTCAAGCTTCAGTATCGTGACTTTCCTTGGGCCAGGTTGGAGCTGCAGAGTGCCATTGAGTCCTATGGGAGGCTTCCAAAATCAAAAGTCGGAAATGTTTGCCCGCCGTTTACGAGCACTCAATACGAAAAAGTCACGACAATATACAAGCAAATCATAACGGCTACGAAAAAGTCGCGACAATTCGCGCAAGTCGTAACGCTACGAAAAATTCGCGACAATTTACAAAAAAGTCGTAACGGCGACAAAAAAATTACAAAAAATACGAAAAAGTCGCAAAATGTTTGTTTCCAATCTGAATTTTTCCCATTCGGATTCGGATTCGTGGATTAATAAATGTGCCCCTTAGAGTTGTTTTTGAAAGGGTTACACAACACAGCGACACTGTGGTGCAGCCCATACTTGTGTGGGAATAGGCACGGCATGATACCGCTCAAAGAATCCAGCTGAAGTTTCTGGATACCCATGCAGTCTTAAAGGGGAAGGAAAGGCAAAGTCACTTGGGGGTGCCAAAATGTTAGGCACCCCCAAGTGACTTTAACCGCTTACCTTGTACCCCGGGCTGGTGCCCCTGTTAGGAGAAAATAGCACCAGCCCGGGGCACCTGGAGCGCAGCGCTTCCTCCTTCCGCCTTCCACTTCCTAAACTGCCGGTGGCCGGGCATGCACAGTAGAGCGAAAAAGCCGACTTAAATGTTTAAGTTCGGCTTTTCACTCTACTGCGCATGCGCGCGCAGCGAGGCCGGAAGGAGGAAGTGCCGGCAGCTACCCCGGGCTGGTGCAGTTTTCTCCTGACAGCGGCACCAGCCCGGGGTAAAAGGTAGGCGGTTAAAGTCACTTGGGGGTGCCTAACATTTTGGCACCCCCAAGTGACTTTACCTTTCTTTTTCCTTTAATATATGGAATACTTGCATAATCCCTAGGTTGGATGTAGCACTTTCACAAATTGGGCTTTTCCTATTTAAACTATAAAATGAAAGTAAAACTAAATCACTTACCTTTTTGCCAGATATCACCATTGCAATACATCCTAGGATTGTTCCAGCAATCATTGCATAGCAGATCTTAATTCTGACTTTATTTCTGGAAGCAGACAGGGTCTCATATCTGAAAAAGGAGAGATAAAGCAAATTTTACTGTAACAACTAACAACATTGCATCATGATTTTCCCATTGAGTTAAAACTGAAAAAAGTTCAAATTCCTTTAGTGCTTTAGCATAGCACCTTATTATCATTCTCACAAGTTCAAGCAATTTATTGCCCTGTTTGTCTAGACACAAAATTGTACGCCAAATGTTTTATCTTAACACAGACCTTCCGAAAGACTAATTTGCACTGGAATCTAAGCTACATAAGTATATACAGGTAAGGTGGTGCACATAATGTAAACAAATTACTAGTAATTTGTGGAGATGGGCATTAATTTATGGAACCTTATTAGTGACACTTTCACATATTACAACTAAAAAAAAATACATTTGTTGGTTCAAGGAAAAAAATTTAAATGGTAGAGTAAATTATTTGCTATGTAAACAGTGTAATTTAGAAATAAAAAGTACACCATAAAAATCATGACAGTATCGCTTTAATGCATTTGGAGCAAGAGAGAAATTTTGTGAGCATAAAAAAAAGTCTTGTACGTAAAAATAGATGCACTCATAAAAAAACCTTGAGAAAAAATGGCCATTGACTTTAATGCATTCGGAATGAAAAAAGCAAGTTGCCCGCATATAAAACGTTGCACAAATTTATGCCTATTGGCTAATGCTTTTTGCTAATTTTTTGTTATTTCACAAATTTTTCTGCAGTTCTGCTAATTTTACTGCGAAGTGAAAAGGAACAGATTCATCATCACTAAGCTCTGTGTCTCCTAGTCACTCCGCTACTTTTCATTGCCCTAAATATTATAAGTGTCTTTACTGAAGCGCAGACTCAAGTGGGATGTGTTTTCATTGACCCCCCTCAAGGGGCTCAACCCCTCGAAACAAAAATAAAAACGTGTAAACTCTCTTTAAACATGAATTGCAATCTAAATGGCACCAAATGGGAGTGTCACTTCATCCTTTCCACCACTGCTCACCTAGCAGTTGATACATTCTCTACATAATGGGAAACGTATTTACTTACGAGATAAATTCTGGGATATCCTCCGCCTTTTTATAACGCCCAGACCAGACAAGTATCTTTTTGTCAAAGTCTGTTGGTCTTCTTTCATGTTTGAATAGATGTTTACCTTTAACAGCAACAGAGAAACAGCTAATGTCAGCCTTTTGTAGGAAACTTCATATATTTGTACGCTCAGTCACCTCTTTCATTATTATATTTTACAATGCATATTAAACAGCTCCCTGTGTTAATAGCTGGGTGATCTATCAACAGAATAAAGAATTACAATGTTTAATCCTGTCTAAATGTATGTCAGTATGATGATGGTTATTTAAAATGTAAAATTATTTTTTATTTATACAGAGACAGCCTGTTATTAGAGCTGGTAGCAGTTGGGGGCACCATTTTGGAAGCACAGTGCACTCTAGGAAAGAAGACAGTAATAGTCACATACAAGAGCATTAGAAGCACATACTGTATCTAAGATCTACCCTCAACGATTATGTTCCTTTAAAAAGAATATATAGTGATAGGGTAGTACAGATAGGGTAGTATATATGCAAGGAATATCAATATCATTTATTATTAATTAACTATTGTGGCTTTAAAGATGCAAACATTTTTTCAATCATGCTCATGATCACATTTTTTTTTTTTTTTGCTTTTCTTTTTTTTCCATAAAATGAAAAGCTCCCACCTAAAACCCACCAACCTTTTTTTTTAGAAATAAAGATATGTGATTGGTAAAAAAAAGATGCACATGGGTTATTAAGAGAAATCTCCCTGTTTTGAATTCAAATTAGGCAACCCTACTGGTTAGTTAGTTATAAACCAGCCCTCCAGTAGTGTTTTTAGACTGCATGGGGCCCCCTGCTAAAAACTTTCAGAGGGCCTAGGGGAGCAATGCAAAATTTGCCTCTCCCATTCCGCACCTGCGTGCCCCCCATGTCCAAACTCCCCACCCACCCGTCACATCCCAACTCTCCGCTTCTTCCTCATATCCTCATCCACGTCCGCTAGCTTTTAGTTGGAGAGCAGTGGCAAATGGTGGGAAGGGGGGTTTGCTAAAGCTATAGAGGTAACAGACCCCACGGTCTGGGCCCCCCTGTCCCCCCCATGACTGCAGGGTCTGCCTCTTCTATAGCTACACCACTGCAGCCCCCACATTTTCTTATTAAACTGGCGGTCTCCACTTATTGCTATTTAGCAGCTCCATTCCTGCCCATTTAAAAGGGGACCCTGTTGCTGTACATGTCTGTAGATGATGTAAATTATAAATGCAATACATGCATAGAAGGTGTAATTCATTTATGCACACATAGGGACATATTTATACAGCTGTGTAATAAAAAGATATACGTGTAGATACAACATGCATTTTCCCATAGTTTCCATGCTTTCCTATGTAAAATCCCTTGCATTTATAAAGCTGTGTAATGAATTTTGACATACATGTAACCAGCTGTAAAAAAACATATTAATAAGAGTATGAAGAAGCACAAAATGTTTAAATCTAAACAAGGAAATTACATTGAGGACAAACCTTACTTACACAAAGGGTGTGTTTTAAATAAAACAAAATGTCGCTGTTTACAAAATAAGCATTCCCTTTACAACTACAAAAGACTGTATAATGTATGAGACTTCCCCCACATCTGCACTTTCTGACACAAGGGCACGTACTGTATTTCTGAATTTAGATCTGCAACTGTTTTACGGAAAACATTCTTATAAGTTGCTAATAAGTTGTTATATTTTTCTAATTTCTCAAGTGGCAATCTATTGTTTTCATCAATGTTACAATGAAATTTGATTCTAAAGGAGCTGATTTTCATACAGTGTATCGGTTAAATAATAGAAAGACAACAATATATTTCTTCAGGCAAGTTCACCTTTGAGGTATCTTTTAGTATTATATAGTTAGCATGTTGTAAAATGCCCTATTCCTAGCAACTTTTCAACTGGTCCTCTTTTCAAATGTGGCTTACTGACCCTGGCAGCCAAATATCTATTGCTCTGAAAGGCTACATATGGTTATTGTTACTTTTATTAAGTATTATTCTATTTAGGCCCTTTACTTTCCATCTTCCCATTTCTCATTTAAACTACTGGTTTCTAATGTAAACTAGAGGACCCTAGCAACCAGGTAGCTAAATAATTGAAAAAAAAATACAAAATAAACACCAACTGCAAATAGTTTTAGAATATTACTCTCTACTTCATCTAAAAGAAAATCTTTTGGCATGATGTGAAGAGGGTGATATTCTGAGGCAATATGTAATTGGTCTTCATTTTTTATTATTTGTAGTTTTTGAATTATTTAGCTTTTTGTTCAGCAGACGAATTTGAGCAGCTACCTGGTTGCTAGTGTCCAAAGTACCCTAGCAACCAGGCAGTGGTTTGAATAAGATACTAAATAGGAGAATTCCTGAATAGAAAGATAAGTATTAAAAATATGACAATACCAATAAAATTGTAGCCACACAGAGCAACAGTTTAGGGGCTGCTGGGGTCAGTGACCCCCATTTGGAAGCCTGAAAGATTGAAAAGAAGGCAAACTATACAAAAACTATAAAAAATAAATTATGAAGACCAATTGAAAAGTTCCTGAGTTCTGCCCATTTTATACTATACGCAAATTCAAGTTAACTCGAAGGTAAACTATTCATTTAACTTAAATGTAAATTATTCTTATAATAGCATTTAAGCAAAATTATCTTTATTAGATCTAACTACTTTAAGGAAATACTTTTTTTTTTATTGCATAAAAACTGTAGCTTGACTGAACTGCATAAAAATATGTTGTATTATTTGAATGTACTCACCGGAGTTTGTCTGTGGTTTAGTTTCTTTGGTTGCTATATCCTTGACAGCCTGGCAATATGACCTTCCCTGCAGTGCTGTCCTTGTGCTGCTGCCAGCACTGAGCAGGCCTCTTGCTAGAGATTTATATCTGATTAAACTAAAGGCAGACATTGTGTGCCCAACACACCTTCTCAGTCTGTGTGTGTTCAGCGATTGCTTGCTCTTCCCTATTGTCTCCTAAAGCTCTGCTTGCTGCAAGCACTCCTACTTAAAGCTTCTGATGGCTGTGACACAGGAGAGGGCTTTGCACGTCACACAGCAGGAAACAGACACACGCTAATGGCAGGGAACAGAGAATTTACTTAGTCATGGTGACTACTGGCAGGGAAAGGAGGGGCTGAATAAGAACACAGTTACACTTGCACACACTGTACTGGCTTAGACTGCACGTACACACACTGTGCCTTCTGCTAATAAAAATGGAAGAAAGTTTGGTGATTTTAACGGAACTACCACATACTGTTTATGCCCTATACCAAAACTGGACATCTTATTTACAAACACCATGTGGTGTGCAAAGTGCAAAATTCAGACACAAATCACAATGGTTTTTCCCTCTACTGTAAGTGCCATCTTAAGTACTGTCCACTAGTGATGGGTGAAATAATTTGTCAGGCTTGGATTTCCCGCAAGTTTCTGCGTTTCACCATTGGCAAATTGTTTTGCGAAACATTCAACAAAATTCACCACACAACCAAAAATTGTTGCCCACAAAAAATTGTCACGCGCGTAAAAAAAAAAACAACGGGCACGACAATTTTTTTAACTCGCAATATTTTCGCCATTCATTATTTGCTCATTACTACTGTCCACTGCACCTTGCATGCTATGTGCCAACACAGCTGCATATTAGCCCCATTTTGCAAAAATGTGTCATACGGGCATGCCTTTTTCATACTGGGGATAGTGTTATTTATGCTAATACCAATGATGGTATTTACACATGGAGCTTGCAGTTGTAAACTATGGATAATTTACTATTGCCCCTTAGTGGCTGTGTCACTTGCCTCTGGAGAAATGGCAGTGCATAGCTTCTTGGGTCAGATTATAAAACACAAACACAAAGTGCAGACAACAGTATTGCTGGGCACCAAGCAACCATTTACTTACTTCTGCAATTGACAGGCAGTAAGCACAGAGTTCTCCTTAGCTCGCTTGTTTTATAATGTAAAATGATGTGTGAGTTAGGTGGGCATCAAAGGGGATTCCGACAGCCCACATACCTCGTTAGAGGAACTTTATAGACTGATATAATATATGTATATACCTTTATATCTATACAGAATTCCAGTAAGTGTTTGTGATGCATTAAGTTATGCAACTCTATTGCAAAGATTGAGTGAAACACTTGTGAAATGCATTCAGTCAGAAGGCAGACTTGTTTTGCACACCTTTTGCCCAGTGACTTTTTTTATGCTGCAAATTTTTCAGGGCACAATATGTTGGATTGTATTGGAATTTTTCACCGAGAAACCTGGCAAAAATTTCAGTCATTACTGGCAAAGAGTTGCACATTTGGACACAGTGTGGAAATTGAATAAGGGCAAGGTGAAAAGAGCAAAACATGGCTATCTTTTTGTAATAACAAATGACCACGATTATTTCATATCTGTATATTTCTGCAGGGACCCATATGGTTAACAGCACCTATGACGTTAAGTTCATACACTTCCTTATTTAATTGTTGCTGGGTGGGTGCCCATGTTTCTATTTTGCTATTTAGCATATCCATATCATTGGCCCATAAGGCTTCAGGTAGTTTTTATTAAGAACATTTTAAAAAGTATTACAAAATAGTATGGTTCACTTGCTAAACCAGGTTAATGTTCCATTGAGCCTGGGATCAACAAGGCCCCAGTAAAGCTGTGCTGCCTTAGAGGGACACCCCCACATGTCTGCCGTATGGGATCCGGACCACATGAGCACAGAAACCCAAGGAGGTCAGCCTTAAACTTCCCTAGCTGTTTCTGCATGGAGACAAGGATGCTGATAATAATTTATAAAACAGATTTACTCTAAAACCTCCTTATCACATATTTTCAGGAAGGTATTGGCTCCACCCAGGCTGGGGCATATATAACAAAGGGCCCCTTTGTAGTGCAAGGCTGCTTTGGACACTTACCCATCTCTTAAAGCTGCTGCCTGTTGGCACGGAGCAGAGGTTTGGTAAAATGAGCAGGGGGTGCTGATTCTGTTGTATACAGTGATCTAGGTGGGAGGCAATACCTTCCTTAGAGTTATAACCATATTACTACATATTACTATGGCTATGGAATAAACAAAAATTAATAAGTGACCACTGGTACAGCAACTTTGTCATTTAATAACAGAAATTCAGAATATCAGCGAATCCATGCTTGGCAAAAAAATTGCTCATCACTAGTTCAGAACCCTGCACTCCTTGGAGTTCTCTCAGACAAAAAATAGAATTAATATTGTGTACTGTGTATTTGGTACAGAGCAGAGCTATGGTGTATGAAAAATAAATGTGATATAAATGTCCCAGATATCTGTAACCTCCCCAGGGTAGAGCAGCCTAAAGGAAGGCAGCTTTTATGTTTGTCCAAATGTGATTTTAATGATATTAAGTAAAAGACAATCACTGGTAATAATGACTCTGTTCTTTGCTTCCCACAAGAAAATAGACATAATGAAAGGAGCCAATGTTCAGCCTGAATTGCTGGTAATCCAATAAAATTAATGAAAGCTTTCTTTAGATTAGCAGTCAAAGGATCCTAAATAGAGTGGAGGAGGAGCCGCAGTGCTGCAACATGATGTCTGCTACTGAGATAGATTATGTTACGCTACTCTGAAAACCAAACAGGTTAATTTACCGCAGATTTCAAAGTTAATGTATTTAACCCCTATATCAGCTCCATTAACGCCTTCACTAACTATAACAGGAGGCATGGGTTACATTGGACTCTCTTGTATGTATGTATATCTTTATTTATAAAGCGCTACTTATGTACGCAGCGCTGTACAGTAGAATACATTAATACAAACAGGGTGTTAATAAGATAAATACAAAGTATAATAATAAATACAGATAAATACAGCAGCAATAAGTTAAGAGTCGAGGACACAAGAGGAAGGAGGTCCCTGCCCCGTAGAGCTTACAATCTATATGGTTCTGGGGTGGGCCCTAATGTCATTTGGGGGTGGCATAGGATGTGGGGAAACAGGCAGAACTGAAGGGGAAATGATGGTTTTGATTGGTAAATGGGGAAGAGGTGGGCCTGTGAGTATAACATCTAACCAGAGAAGATAATGAGCCTGTATAAATTGTTGTAAACCCACTGTATTTTCTTGCAATGTGTTGCTGCTGAAAGCTATTCTTGTGTTTTTGAACTGTTTATGGACAGATTTGCTCACATACTGAGCACTGGGGACGGGACACACAGAAAACTTCAGCGCATCCTGTCCCCAGTGCTCCATATGCGTGCTATAAGGATGCACATATGCAAAATCCTGAGGGGGGAGAGGCGAAGAATGGGGGCGGCCTTTGGGTGCCCAAAAATAAATCCGGCATTGTTTATTTAAGAAAACTGCATCTGTTTTTTCACCCGATGTTGCCTGAAATAAAAGACATTTTTTAAGAGACTTTTACTGTCCTGACAACAGAAACTGTCACAGGGGCACAGTATAAAAAAGGAACATTTACTTTTAAATTGGATTATTTTAGTCAGCACTTTCATTATGGCATTAGAAAGTGCAGCTAAACCATGTGAGGAAATCACCTTTCATAGATTATAGGTTAGAGAGGTGTTACTAAAGCATTACACTTGAATTATTTAGTGCCAACATATTCTGCAGTGTTTCTCAAATATTAAGGGGCTCATGTATGTTGCAGTTATGGCAATTTCCCCACTGTCAGTTTCATGTAAAACCACTTTGATTAAAAGTTCTTTCAGTCATTCCTGCCTTCTGGTCCATCTTCAGAGTTCAGTTGAATGAATAGATCACACACATCACTCACACACTGAGCAGTTTCATCCATTTTTGTCAAGAGAATCGCCCTGTTCCTGTTTGTTTGGGGGAAAATACTGCATTGTGCTCGAAATTGCAGTTGAGGAAGTACATGGTGCTTTTATCAAATGGTGTGTATAATCTACATTTCTTATGATACAAGACTTTGTTCAAAATTTCTCATCTAACTGTATGTTTTTTTGCCACCAAGCAAGCACAGTAGGTAAAAGTAATGTAATTTCTTTCACCATGTCTAGGTTGATCCTTGCACTTCCAATTACTGGTGAAAGAGACAATGTGCCTGCCCTGCTTGCATAAGGAATTGTGAACAAGTGTGTATATGTATGTATGCATGTATGTATAACTTTATTTATAAAGCACCACAAGGGTACGCAGTGCTGTACAGTCTTACAGAATACAAAATTACACACAGGGAGGACAAGTGATATAATAAATAAATAAATAAATATATATATATATATATATATATATATATATATATATATATATATATACACATATATATATTTATTGTAAGTGCCATGGGGTATGAGACACAGGAGGAAGGAGGTCCCTGCCCCGTAGAGCTTACAATCTAAGTGATATATTGATTTAAGGTTGGTAATTCCAGGGTTTGCCTGGGGTTGCATCAATAGCCACAACTGGCTAGCACCAAGTTGAATTATATACTAATACTGTTATCTATGCTGCATGCACTCCCACACTGCAAATGTTGCCTGCAGCTTTCACACAAATCACAAAAAAGCGCAGGGTAATTAGCTTACTCTTTGCTGCTTTGCATGCAATTGTGTCTGCCAAAATGATGCTGGAATTCTGGACTGTGTTGTCTTAAAATAAATGATGATTTTTATTCATAAACTGCACCATAGACTGCGTTCAAAAATAAGCATAACATAAGCATAAGCACAAGTAAGAACATACAGTACTGCAAAGGTTATTTTAAAAAGATTGTTGGCGCAGTCATTCCTCAGATACATCTAAACCTGTTTCACCACTTTATTACCCAGAAGATTATGCTTCCACTAAAGCAACTGGCTTGTGGTATAAAATGACTGGAAACACTCCCTTGTGTAAAAAACAAGATTTAACACAGGTTCATGCATGTTTCTACCAGGTGCTCTGGTATCTAGATATGTAAGGGGATAGTTACCCACTCCAGATGTTAAAGGATGGTGTTACTTTGCCTGTTAAAGACAACCTAGTGCTATTCACCATTTCTAAAAGTGCTACCCTGCATCCCCCCACACCTGGTTCTGACCTGCGTTGTTCAATGACAAAGGTTTAAATAGCATGTTGTTAAGTTTTGGATTATGCAAAAGAGACTATTCTGGTTAGTAATGAGTAAGAGTGCATGTCAGACTGAATGTGGCAATAGTATATGACCTTTTTATATTGCATGGTGCCATACTACAGATGGTTGCAGGTTCCAATAAAACAATTGTTAGGATGACAATATGTTAAGGCAAGATGAAAGAGTATTTTATATTATGCCCTTTATAACATTGTAAAAGAACATATGACATAAGATATAGAAACACATATATGATAGCAATTGTCTATGGCACACAGGTGGCAAGCATACTCACACTCAGAAATGTCAAAGTTCATATATTAGATTCAAAAATGGATTATGTCAGTCTAGGGTGGAAGTAATGTAGACGTACTGTAATTAGTTCCGAGCTTGGGATAGCCCCTGTTGATTGGCTCATTTTGTATAATGAATGGAAAGAAGGAAATGAAAACAGATATTTCAGGATTGTTTAATATGCATGGACTACGGACCTTTTATCAATCTGCTATCTGAACTGCAACACAAGGTTGGATATCATAAATGTAAAAGTATCTACAGTATGTGCACAGATTCAATGTCTATTTATTTATTTATATGTTGTTTTTATATAACGCCAACACATTTTTGCAGTGTTTTACAGTTTCTATATCTCAGAGATATCTACATCATTTATATCAGTCCCTGCCCCAGTGAAGCTGACAAGACATTCACACACACACAAGGGTCAATTTAATCAAGAGCCTGTATGTTTTTGGTGCAGAGCTGAGACAGCGCATAACAGTGCCCAAGAAAAGCTTTCTTTACACACATGCCCCCCGCAACTCCCCCTTCAGTCTTCCTGTCCTTCCACAATCCCTTCCAGTCCCCCCACCCAGCATGCTTGCTGCTAGCCACATTGCCTTTGGCCAAAGTGCTTCTTTCTGATACCAGATGAGCTGTCAATATAGCTCTTGCTCCCAATTCCTGTGCTGGTATTGAATAGTGCGCTCCTGCAATGTGGAGCATGCTGCTGTGCACAGTTAATAAAAACCAAGGATGGGAGGGGTAAGCAAATAGAGAGGCATTGTTGACTGCACCTCCTATGTTCAAGGACCCTTGGTAGCAGTCTTCTCTGCCTGCCCTTTAGTTTAGGCCCTGTTTTGGGCTGTGGGTAGTGATGGGCGAAATGTTTTGCCAGGCATGGATTAGCGGCAAATTTCCACGTTTCACCATTGGCAGATTGTTTTGCGAAACGTATGAAAATATTTGCCACGGAAGAGAATTGTTACGGCGTCAAACCAATAGTTGTGCGTCAAAAGGATAGCCATGGGCATCAAAAGAATAGTTGCGGGCATCAAAAGAATAGTTGTGTGGCAATAGAATAGTCGTGGGCGTCAAGAGAATTGTTGCGGGCGACAATTTTTTTTTGACGTGCGACATTTTCACCGATTCGTGAATTTTTTGCCGTTTCGCAAATCTTTTGAAAGATTCGCAAATTTTTCGGTCAACCGAAACAGGACAGGTTCACTCATCACTAGCTGTGGGAGTAAACTTATACACAGGAGCACATACAAACTCCTTGCAGATGATGGCCAGGCCAGAATCAGTCTCAAGACTCCAAGGCGGAAGAACTACTCTTTGAGATACCATGTTGCCCACATGTGTATATTAATTGAACAGTGATCCCCAACCAGTGGCTCGGGGGCAATGTGTTGCTCGCAAACCCCTTGGATGTTGCTCTCAGTACCCCCAAACCAGGTAGTTATTTTTGAATTCCTGACTTGGTGGCAAGTTTTGGTTGAATAAAAACACGATATACTACCAAATAAAGCCTCCTGTAAGCCGATAGTGTGCATAGAGGCTACCTAATAGCCAATCTTAGCCCTTATTTGGCACCTCCATGAACTTTTATGATGCTTGTGTTGCTCTCCAAGGTTTTTTTACATTTGACTGTGGCTCTCGAGTAAGAAAGGTTGGGGACCCCTTGGTTTAGAGTATCATCTGGCCAATGTGTAAAAGACAAAAGTCTCCTGAATAAGAACACACAGGCAGGCACAAACATGTACATGCACATAGGTACCTATTGCTTCACAATATCATTACCAGAGGCAAGCTTCATTACTCATTACTTCTACAGAGTTTGGGAGGATTTTAAAGAATGTAAATCCATCCCATCCACAAAGCAACAGAAATACATTCTTTAGAAAAAAAAAGTCAATCATAACCCTTAATTGCTAATGTCCTCAAATATTGGAGTCATATAAGTCTATTTGATCTCAATAGCTACCAGTCTGGGCCCAGTTTGTGAAAGCCATAGGTTAGCCTTGTTCACCATGTTTTTACTTTTTATTCAGCATTTTTACCAGTATTCCAGAGTAACTATGGGTGTTGCTAATTACTGTACACTTTAACTTGTGCGCAGTACCTCAGTACAGAAACAAATTAGCACCTGTTTTTGTCAACTGGACACAAGATTTCACAGTGAAACTTTAAGCATTGCCATAGCACACAGCGTCGATAACAGCAGTAACACTCAAACCATTTGATACAGTACTGCACAAAAACCTAATGATAAAATTGAGGAATATTGGCCTGGAACATAATATTTGTACTTGGATAGAGAACTGACTGATGGATAGATTACAAAAAGTGGTGGTAAATGGTACAGTTTAATTGGGCCAGTGTTGTTAGTGGAGTACTGCAGGGGTCAGTCCTTGGTCCTTTGCTTTTTAACTTGTTTATTAATGACCTTGAGGTGGGCATAGAGAGTACTGTTTCTATTTTTGCAGATGATACTAAATTGTGCAAAACAAGTTCCGTGCAGGATGCTGTCACTTTGCAGAGAGATTTGATAAAATTGGAAAACTGGGCAGCAAACTGGAAAATGAGGATCAATGTTGAAAAATGCAGTTATGCACTTTGGTAGAAATAATGTAAATTACACACTAAAGTGTAATGTCCTGGGGGGATCCTTAATTGAGAAGGATCTGTGGCAGTGTCAGGCTGTGGCTACTAAAGCAAATAAAGTACTCTCTTATATATATAAAAGGGCATTGACTCAAGGGATGAGAACATATTTTTGCCTCTTTATAGGTCCCTGGTAAGGCCTCACCTTGAGTATGCAGTGAAATTTTAGGCTCCAGTCCTTAAGAAGGATATTAATGAGCTGGAGAGAGTGCAGAAATGTGTAATTAAACTGGTAATGGGGAGATTTAAACTTTAAGGTAAGACTGTTGAGGTTGGGGTTGTTTCCTCCGGAAAAATGGTGCTTGCGAGGGGACATGATAACTCTGCACGGTGAGGGCAGTGAGGTCGTGATGACAGATTCTGTTAATGCCTTTAAGAATCAGGATTGATGTCAGAACTGCAGCAGTGATGTTTGTAGAAAGAGACCCTCAAGCGCCTCACACTAGCATTGGGCACACCTGAAATGGAGACGGGGAGCCAATAAAGTGGAGAGAAACCAGAGAGACTAAATTAGGTTTGAGGAAGCTTGTAGTCAGATGGATCCAGGTCAGGACAGGCAGCAGTGGTTCAGCACAGTAAACAGGCAGAGTCAGAATCAGGCCGCAGACAAGCAGGAACGAGAAACAGGCTGGGTCAAAAATGGAGAATTCAGTTAGAAAAAAGCGTAAGGAAGTTGAGAGAACTCAAAGACAACCAAGTGCAGAAGAAATAGGAAAGCGTCCTTAAATAGTGGCAAAAATGTCATCAACAGTGGCATGTTGCATCAGAATGGACACACGTAGTGCATCAAAATAGTTGTTGATATGAAGACATGCGTGGAAGTAACATAGTGCATGTTGCTATGTGCTTGCGGGCAGGTAGGTACTGAAGCTTACAATTGATTTTGGTATAAACTGTACAGTTTATGTATGTGAGTGTATATATAGGTCGGTAAGGGCCTATGTGTGCCTTAACTAACTTAACTAAGTAACTAATTAACGTAAGGCAGGTGATATTTTAATGAAAGTTGCAGCATACAGTCTGTATATACTGTTTCTATTGGTTATAAGTTGGTTATAAGTATATGTTTTATAATCTGTTTACACAAATTTACCAATGTATTTGCTGATTCTTATATCCAGATACTGCTGTATTTATTGTATAATCCCTCCTCTGTAATGTACAAAGTTGAACAGCAGAGGGCACTAGTCATTCAAATATCCATGCTAGTGGGAGTGCTACTGATCTCACCTCATGCCTGTAGTGTAGACTCTTGTAACATCTGTACCCACATATAGTCAAAGAATGCCAGCATTTCAATGAATTGTACCAGTGTTTTCTCTGGGTATTTGCTAGGATTTGTGTAGAGAATAAGCACGACCTGCAAATCTTTGTTTTATTCTGTTACCGTTATATGGTGTCGGATCAACAGAACGCATCCGACAAGTTGGATGTAGTCGCATGAGTCAAAATATAATAGGACTGATAGAGAAATCTGATGATGGCTTTCGACGCAACATGCTTTTCAGATGTGAATGCTGCGTCTGCATCCAACAAGATAAAAATGATGGTGTAGGAAAGAGCATTTCTTAGGGCCGTGACACACAGGGAGATTAGTCACGTTGCGACAAATCTCCGTTGTTGAAGGAGACCAATCTCCCCGCAATGCCATCCCACCAGCTAGAATGTAAATTGCCGGTGGGATGGCATACGCGGCGCTGTGATTTGCCGAAGTTGCCTTGAGAGGAAAGTTCGGCGACTTTGGCAAATCGCAGCGCTGCATATGCCATCCCACCGATGATTAATCTCCCTGTGTGTCATGGCCCTTATTGAAATACACTGACATTGTCAGATGAAGATGCATGAACAAAAGAAAAGATCCAACTTTATAAAAACCATCATTACATTATAATTGTGGAGATCAGATTTTGTAGGATCCTACAATAAGGTTACCGTCCATCTCCAAGCGTCGGGAATTGACCCCATTTAGAGCTGATGCCCCATACCAATTTGTCCCTGTAGGGAGCCCTCCATCTGGCAAATGAGGCCCTATAAATCCCCAGGATTGTTGGGCTTTCAGGCAGCCAGCTTAGAAGGTAATTGCAAGAAGCACTTCAGTACACAAATTGGCCAATCGGGGAGCCACAAGTAGCACATTCAATGCGCTGTATAACCAGAAGTACTTCCCTCATTGGCCAATTTGTATACTGAAGGATTCTGTGCAGAAGGATCTCTTTTTACTCATCACTTCTTCCCACTCTCTCTCCCTTAACCCAATCTCCCTTGCGCCCCCTCCTGCACAGAGCTGGTTTTAGCTACAGATGGAGGGCAGGAATGCATCTGACAGCAGCAATTAACAGTCACCAAGCAGGCCAACAGAAGCATGCGCTTCTCCTCATATATTTAATTGAGCTGACATGAGAGGCTGATGTGATGTTTTACAGGCATCATAGTGATAACCAGGTCAGGCCCTGACTGGTTTTCCCACCACAGTCTCTCTTTATGGCCTTCAAATTTGTCCACCCTGCATTTTAGATCTCAACACCAATTTTCCCTGACTTCAGGACCCATGTGCCCTGGACTCCAAACCCAAGGACTAATGATAAGTGAATCTGTCCTGCTTCGCTTCGCCGTAAAATTAACTGGCCCCCTGCATTGCTCACACCTTAGATTCAGGCTGTAAACCCCTGTATTGTTTAAACATGTAATCCCCTGTACTGTTCACACCTTTTAATCCCTGTATTGTTAACCCCCTGCATTGTTCACACCTCAGGCTCAGACTGGAAGCCCCCCACATTGTTCTCCTGTTCACACCTCAGACAGTCTGTAGGAGCAGTGCCAGCATTGTGTCTGTATGTACTCCCTATCCTATGCTGCCTGTGTGTATGGCACACACAGGCAGCATAGGACAGGCAGAGTATGGCACACACAGGCAGCATAGGGCAGGCAGAGTATGGCACACACAGGCAGCATAGGGCAGGCAGAGTATGGCACACACAGGCAGCATAGGGCAGGCAGAGTATGGCACACACATGCAGCATAGGGCAGGCAGAGTATGGCACACAGGCAGTATAGGAGAGGCAGATTATGACACACACAGGCAGCATAGGCAGGCCCTGATTTGTGGAGAGGCCACAAAGGCCCAGGCCTAGGGTGGCAGAAGTTTAGCGGCGGCATGCCGCCCTGCCGCAACTACATTTTAAAATTTTGCTCCCATATGGAGCAATGGGGACCTCTCCCCATTTAAATGTATGCGCATGCGCACTCGCTGCCACGCAGGGGGTGTGTGGTTCATGCATGCGCACAGGGGGAGGGGGGAGCGACCAACGGTGGTGGCCTCAGGGAGCCTGGATCACAAATCGGGCACTGAGCATAGGGCAGGGAGAGCATGGCACACACAGGCAGCATAGGGCAGGGAGAGCATGGCACACACTAGCAGCATAGGACAGGGAGAGTATGGCACGTACTGGCAGCATAGGGCAGGCAGAGTATAGCACACACAGGCAGCATAGGGTAGGAACAGTATGGCACACACTGACAGCATAGGACAGGCAGAGTATGGCACACACAGGCAGCATAGGGCAAGCAGAGTATAAAAAAACACAGGCAGCATAGGGCAGGCAGAGTACTGCCTGTGTGTGCCATACTCTGCCTGCCCTATGCTGCCAGTGGGAGGTGAAACTGGGAGGGATTTGTTCTGGGAGTTTGTTAGCATTTGGAAATATTCATTATATGGTACCTAAGGTGTGTAATTTTATGCTGGGGTTTGCTGTGCTATCAACAGGGGAAGAGAAGGCATATGGATTTAATGGTAATATGACATAATATAATTCTTAAATACGAATGAAGAGTGAAATCCCTGCAGTGAGAACCAACCACTTGGGTTTTTGCTGTGCTACCACCATTAGTTTTGGTATGGGCTTCCATTATTGGCCCTCTACCACGTAGGCCAGAAAAATTCCGTCCCTCAGTACAACAGAAGTTGGACAGTACTGCATTACAGTAATACCTATTCACACTACGTAAAGACAACCTAGAGCCTTTACTGATGACAATCCCGCTACTTAACAAATGGAAAAAACTCTGCTTGTCTTAGACAGACAGAATCCAGGTGGAAAAAATGTTTCCCTAAATACTTCTTCAGTGCATCCTAATAGCTATACCTAAGGTTTTCTTGATGAAACTGAAAACAATACTGTCAAGCTTCATATGGCTCAATAAAAACCCTAGAATCCCACATTTCCCTCTCCTTACCTGTGCAGAGTATGGCACACACAGGCAGCATAGTGCAGGCAGAGTATAAAAAAAGCACAGGCAGCATAGGGCAGGCAGAGTACTGCCTGTGTGCGCCATACTCTGCCCGCCCTATGCTGCCAGTGGGAGGTGAAACTGGGAGGGATTTGTTCTGGGAGTTTGTTAGAATTTGGAAATATTCATTATATGGTACCTAATGTGTGTAATTATATGCTGGGGGTTGCTGTGCTATCAACAGGGGAAGAGAAGGCATATGGATTTAATGGTATGTCTTAATATGACATAATATAATTCTTAAATACGAATGAAGAGTGATATCCCTGCAGTGAGCACCAACCATTTGGGTTTTTGCTGTGCTACCACCATTAGTGTTGGTATGGTCTTAAAAGCTCTTGTGATAATACAGGTGTGGTTTTAAAAAGGGGCATGGTCAAAAGGGGCTTCCATTATCAGCCTTCCAACACATAGGCCAGAAAAATTCCGTCCCTCAGTACAACAGAAGTTGGACAGTACTGCATTACAGTAATACCTATTCACACTACGTAAAGACAACCTAGAGCCTTTACTGATGACAATCCTGATACTTAACAAATGGAAAAATCTCTGCTTGTCTTAGACAGACAGAATCCAGGTGGAAAAAATGTTTCCCTAAATACTTCTTCAGTGCATCCTAATAGCTATACCTAAGGTTTTCTTGATGAAACTGAAAACAATACTGTCAAGCTTCATATGGCTCAATAAAAACCCTAGAATCCCACATTTCCCTCTCCTTACCTGACATTCCACTGATAAAAGCCATATGGGCATGTAAGACAAACTTACAAGCAAATATCATATCCCACCCAATCATCTCCACCACTCTAAGGGGCCCGTTTACTAACAGTTTATTATAATTTTCGCCAATTCATTTTTTTTTGCATTTCTTCTTCACATGCTCCAGGCTGCAAAAGCACTAATCCCCTAAAATGGATACATGCATCACTACCAACCAGCCAAAAGTGGATACTTCACAAGTAATGTTTTAGAAAGGTATACATTGCCAGCATTTATTTCACTAATCCCTACCTTTGCCTAGTCATTTTTCTAGTCTCTCCCTCATATTTTTAGAAATTATTAGCTTTTCTCTGAAACAATAAAAAGTGCATTGTATTTAAACATAAAGATATTATTAAATCCTTATTGGAAGCAAAACATTCCTACTGGGTTTATTTAATGTTTTAAGTATTCTGGATAGCAGGTCCTATAGCTGTATACTAGGCAAATTTAAGCAGGCCAAAATATTTGCGCTTAGAAAGAAAAAAACCCAATAGTTCTCTTTACATATCATTGGATTTAAGAGCTTACACTGTTTAACTCTTATGTCATTACTTTTGCTTATACTTCTCATTACTTTTGTTTTTGAGTTTTCCACAGGTCATCATCACCACCTATAGGTAGCCATATGCAGGCTAATAAAAGCTGCCAACCCAGTCCTGTGTGGTGCCAGATATCAGGCAGGCCCATGTATTGTGTCATCTGCCAGGCCACAATCAGGCCAAATCTCTATAACAGTGATGATTTAGGCCTTCAAAGTTGTGCAAAGGGGGTCTTTATATTGAATTTTGTTAGGAGTGTCAGCTCTGGGCAGCTGTTGATAAAAAAGCTTAGAGGCTTTTTATCGCAAATCATCAAGCAGAAAATGGGGTTCGTCTGTCATACAAGCTGATGCTACAGGGTTGGTTATTATATTCTGATTGCGGTTTCTGAGCTGCCATGTAATAAGAATATTAATTAATTACTTATCAGCATTATATAATGACTTCCATATTGTATATATCTAGTGATGAGTGAATCTGTTCCGTTTCGCTTCGCCCAAAAATTCGCGAATCTTTCAAAAGATCCGCGAAAAGGCGAAAAATTAGCGAAACGGCGAAAATGTTGTGCGAAAAAAAAAATTGTCATCCGCGGCTATTATTTTGTCGCCCGCTGCAATTGTTTCGTCGCCCGCGGCTATTATTTCGTCGTGCGGCTATTGTTTCGTCGCCCGCGGCTATTGTTTCGTCATCCGCGGCTATTATTTTGTCGCGCGGCCATTGTTTCGACGCCCGCGGCTATTATTCGGTGCGGGCCTATTGTTTTGCCGCCCGCGGCTATTATTTTGTTGCGCGGCTATTGTTTCGTCGCCCGCAGCTATTATTTCGTCGCGCGGCTATTCTTTTGACGCCCGCGATGTCTTTTTTGACACCGGCGACAATTTTTGGACGTGCGGCGAATTTTTCCGCGGCAAATTTTTTCATCCGTTTCGCGAAACAATCCGCCAATGGCAAAACACGGAAATTCGCCGCGAATCCATGCCTGGCGAAACATTTCGCCCATCACTATATATATCCTGTATATTGTAAGTTTATCTCTAAACTCAAGTAGATTTACAGGCTGCACTGCTAAAGGGCTGGTCTAGAATCTCAAGTATTTCTTTGTTAAGTTTTAATATGGGCCTTTAACAAGGAGCTATCTTCACAAAATACAGTGTTCAGTCTATGCAGTTATGCAATAAAGCAATTGAATATGTTTCTTTTTAATTTAAACTGAATTAATAAAAAATGGGCGAAGGCAGAAATTCAGTGTTAACAGGAACAACTGGGACTTGATTTGTGTCTTTTATTTTCACCGCAAAACATAGTCAGGTGGAGGCTTTCAAAGAGTATCATAAATATAATAAGAGCAAGTAAATTGTCTTTGAAGGCTTGTTTAATGAGCTTATTTTCCTTTTGACCTTTTGTGCAAGGCATATAAAATATTTAAGCAATTATATTAAGCAAGTAAGCAAAACCATATAATGATATAATAATTTTTAATATAAAATGGTACAAAGATTCCCAGAATTAAAGAACAAAATAGTCTCCCCAGCATAAACTGGTGAAATTGGTACTGCAATACTTTCTCTCAACTCACTGAAGGGGGCCAATGTGCATAAATTATTTCATTCTACAAGTGATTAAACATTCTCTTGTCAAATGCTGTTTGGGGCATTCTCAGCAGACACAAGCATTTCTGTAAATTCAATGAGCAGCCCTTATAATAGATTACAGCTTTTGCCAGACACACTACTTATAACTTTTTGGCACATTTTAATTTTGGTTGTTATTAGAATATAAATATCTTAATTGATGGCTAATGGAAATGTTTAGCTGTTTTTTGGATTACTCTGTTATCATGATTTTCCTCATGCAACAACATGCTCTATGTACCATTGCCAAAGCAATAAATTCCTTTTCTTGAACTATGGGTTGTCAATATTTTCTTAATTCTCTAAAACAATACTGTTATTAAAGGTAATTTACCATTGGTGGGAAGGGAAGCAAACTGCAAAAAAGATTGCCATGTTTGTTGTACTTTGTGAAACTATGTGACAAGCACCTGTGGGCACTGGTTTTGCTTTAGAGAAGTTAGGGATGTTACAACCAAACATTTCCTCACACCTGCTTATAAAATGAACTGATATAATAACTAAATATGTGATCAAGGTCCCATCTGTTCAGTATTTGGAAGCACTGTATTACTGTAGGCATCAATTAATTAATCCCTGGGCACAAGTGCAATATGTGTGCCCTTTATAGCCCATCTAGGAAGCACTTGCACCCAGGGGTGTAAAGAGCAGCACCAGAAGGATTCAGTGTAGTTGTTAAGGACAGGGCCTGATGCATACTGTGTCTCCCCCATCTGTACCTTGTGCATCATTTAGAGCTGGGATTCCTACATGCCTCCCCCACCCGCCTAAACTAAAAACTGACCGCCGCTCATTGTGCTGCTATTTGCACAATGACTCGGGTAGTGGGAAAAGTGCAAAAAAAAAATTACAGCCATTCCAGAACTGTTAGTGTTGACTAAAGTGACATTTATTAACTTGTCACTATTTTATGTTTGGTTGTTGGTTTAAACAGGGTATAGTACTTTACAAATGGTCAGTTTTTAGTTAACACTATTTAGGCTTGGTATTATTCCAGTACTGGCAGTTATTTATGCAGTGCTTTTTATGTTAAGAGTTTTTGTTGGTTGTCATTCTTTTGTGTCTTGGTTACAGCTCATTTTGGATGTTTTTTAATGTATTGATATATTAACTAGGGTTGGTTTGTTACTATAACTATTTTACTTTAATTATCATAATTTACTATGGATGGGTTTAGTCATTATTACAGTTTTGTGCATGGATGCTTAGGTCATTGCTATAAAATACACATAGTTTTTGGATATTGCAATATTATTTGGAAGACTATAAGTAGGGGCTTATTAACTGTCACTCTCTAAGGATGGTTTGTTATAATACTTTCTAAAGACTTTATACTTCGAATATTTTGAAATAGTTTACGTATACTTCTACTTAACTAGGGGTTAGTCCTAACATTTGCTCACATGCAGAAACAATGAAAAAAAATGATTTCAGGTCATGCCCCATGTTGGCTCTACAGCAGTGGTGGTTAGTAATGAGCCAATCTGTCCCATTTTGCCATAAAATTCACGGAATGACATTTGCAGAGAAATTATTTCGCCCATCACTATAAATGAGTATATCTTATCAAACAGAAACTGCACCTAAACCAGAACAAGGGGCCCAGCAGTTACAGAAAGACAGGTTCCTTAGTCATACAATAATGTAGGTTTCAAATGTTAACAAAAGAGGGTAGAGAAGGAGATCTCCATTCAGTTTAGGAGTAATTGACCCTAGCAACTGGACAGCATTTTTAGTTGCAGACTGGAAATTGGCAGCATAGGAAGGCTAATAATTCAAAAACCATACAATGTGAATAATGATGTTAGAATGGGTTCATCTATAACACACTAGTATGCAGATGAACAAACCATTTCAACTGTATTTGTGTTATTTTATTATTAAGTGCTTTTGTGTTCTGCTTTGGTTTAATGACAACGTTCATAATTTCTTCTATTTACTCCTGGCAGGAACCAGTGGCAACTAATTAAACTTTAGAGCAAGGGCACATGGGGTCAGTCTGCGTATAAGTGCAGACTTACAAGTCACCCCTACACTTCTAGATGTGCCTGCACCCAGAAGCATTGAATCTCCAGTAAGACGTGTCATTAATGAAGGTGAGCCATGGTTCCCAGATTTTCCAGTAGTTTGAGCAGTCATTATGCATCATATGTGTTATTTCCTCTAGTAGTTTTCTAATTTCCTCTACCAGGTGAATTCATTCAGAATATGTTGGAGCCTGAGTAGACTTCCAGTGTCATGGGATGAGAGTTTTGGCTGCAAATAAGAGTTGAAGGGTAAGTATATCAGATAATATACTATTTTTCCCTGGGATAAGTGATACTTCAGATTCTTTAATTGGAATTTCTGTGATATTTGAAATGTCTTGTAAAATCTTAGACCAATAGATTTTTATCTGAGGACAAGAGTACTAAATATGGAAATGTGTACCTGTTTCAGAACCACATCTCCAGCAGGTGTCTGAACTATTGGGATATAATCTCAACTTCCCTGGTGTGTAGTGCCATCTAGTGGGCAGTTTGTAATTCATTTCTCTTACCGCTGCTTTTTCCTATTCTATACTGCAAGATTTCTTAAGTGTTTCAGTATTATTTATTAAATGTTTTGTATAGAGTTGATATAGTTTTCTCTATAGGGTCAGGAGAATTTAGTAATCTTTCACGAATTGTTAATGGTCTTGGTCTATAGACTCTATTCCAATTTTGAGTTGAAATCGATTGTATATAATGATGTACTTGGTGGTAATTCCAAGCATCCCTGTGGTGTTGTCCCAATTTCCTTTGTACTTTTGCTAAAGGTATAACTTTATTATTTACCACAGTACTGTCCAACTTCTGTGGTGCCGAGGGCTGGAATTTCTCTAGTATACATAATAGAGGGCCGCTAATAGAAGCCAGTTTTGACCACTCCCCTTTTTAAACCACACCCACTTCAAACCACGCCCATGTTATCACAAGCGCATTTAAGACGATGCCACATTAATTGTGGTAGCGCAGCATAAACCCAAACTCACTGTGGGGATATCAACTTTCATTCATATGTGAAAGAATTATATTATGTCATATTAAGACATACCACTAAATTTATACGCCTCCTTCTCCCCTGTTTATAGCACAGCAACCCCCAGCTCATACTTACACACCTTAGGGACCATTTAATGGCTATAGCCAACTGCTGACAAACTCCCAGAACAAACCCCTGCCAGGTTCACCTTCCACAGACAGCTCAGGGCAGGCAGAGTATGGCACGTACAGGCAGCATAGGGCAGGCAGAGTATGGCACACACAGGCAACATAGGGCAGGCAGAGTATGGCCTATGTGTGTGCCATACGCTGCCTGCCCTATGCTGCCTGTGTGTGTCGTACTCTGCCTGCCCTATGCTGCCTGTGTGTGCCATACTCTGCCTGCCCTATGGTGCCTGTGTGTGCCATACTCTGCCTGCCCTATGCTGCCTGTGTGTGCCATACTCAACCTGCCCTATGCTGCTAACTGTGCTGTGGGCATGTCTGCAAAATTCACACACAAAGATGCATGTATACATAGTTTTACTTTAGGATGCTTTGAATGATGACAATGAAATGATGTAAAACTGGCCACCTACTGTAAATATTTAGTCCCAACATAATCTAACCCAATCGCACACTAGTTAAATTATGCCTCTGTCCCGCCTCTTTACACCAAGTTAGCAACACTTAGCAAGTTACTAGTTAGGTATCACTACTATACAGGATTTTAGATTGCACTAGAGACTTTTAATTATGATGTTGTTATAAAATAATTTTTAAACAGATATAGCTTTATTTATTTTTTTTTTTAAAATACTGTAACTACATTGTAGCAATAGCAATATGCCACCTCTAAGTTGTTTGACTTTTATAGTTTTCAGCTAACAGTCAATAGCCAATTAATTATTATTAGTATCTATAAATAAGTCAACATTTACAAAATATGATACTTTGAAAGGCTTGAAAACTTTGCACTCCCTGATACGGGTTTAACACAAATGCACAATATAAATTCTAATAACAGTGTTTGTAATAGTTAAATATAAATGACCAATTTTAACATCAGGCTTAAATAGTTTACTTTGCACTCAAACATTAACTGAAACATACAAATCATGTAAATGGGCCCCATTAAGATTGTTTACCCACATCCCTCCTCCTTTTTTCACATTTGACATCTGTGACCCTTGGTTCTTTGTAGCTGAAGGGTATGTTGGTTGCATTTACACATGATGATATAAGGAATTACAAGGAATATACTGCAGTAAAGAAGCCTATGTTATTGGTGAAAGGGGGAGAGTGTTGGATGTAGAAGAAGATTATAAAATAAGCCTGTTTTTCTCTTTTTGGCTGCAGTCTTCAGTTGTTTGAGAATTAATGGTTGAACAGGGCAACATGGATGATTAAATCACACAACCTTTTTCTAATAAGCAGTAAGAGTATATTTATGCAGCTTTTGGCCTTGTCAGAAGGTGAACTTGCTTTAATCCTATCAAGGGTCAGTGTGGTAGTACAAACTTGTGTACATCTGTCCAATGCTTAATGCTGGGATATTCCCTACAGCACTGCTCTGGATTTACTCATATTGCAGAAATGCATGTAGCAGCTAAAACAAGGAGTCTTAAAATAATTGAATAACTTTAAGCAGCTAAATGCAGCAAGTAAGTCCACTGTCTGGTAAGACATTTGTCACCCTGTTGGTAATATATCTATATTCAAGGTAATGTGTGAGATGGCTCCCTTGTTAAGTAACAGTAGACCAGAGCCTCTACTTACACAGTTATCCTTACTGAGATATAATAGTACAAAAAGAATCCACAGCAAATGCAGTTTAAGACGAATGAACATGAACACACATATAGAACACTTTCTTACTGGGTAAACTCCACAGTTGCAACATAAGTTAGTAAAGTTTTCTGTGGAACAGCTAGGGTTAATACAATTGCCATTGGCTCCTGTTTTAGTCCACAGTTCCCTCACGCCAGAGAGATCCACCTTCACAGCTAGGTTTACACCCGGCTAATATTTGACTGGCCCACCAGGTAAATCACTAGCTCGGGCCATGGCCAGAATGACAAATTTACCGGCTATGTAATTGCAATTATAATTGCCTGTTTTGACCAGGAAACAAATAGCTTAAAAGGTTTCACCTAAGGAAACTCAGAGACAGGCTTTCTTTTTAAATAATGAGAAATAGGCTTTTGAAAGTTTATCAACAGAATCTTAGAATTTAAGCTGCCAAAAAAAATGTTTTGGCGAAACTCAACCTAAGCAGTTTGCTCATCTCTTTTCCTTATCAGTGCCTTTGTTAGAAGAGATTCAAACTAAGGAATGTAAAATGCAACACATTCTTTCAGTGTTGAAATGTTACATTGTCTTTTGTTAACAGTTCTGTTCTAACATCACATTCTTTTGAACTAGATAAATGTTGGGAAATTTTTATAAGAAGCAATACGTATGTGTTCCTTTGAAATTCAGCTGAAAATTAAATATTGATTTGTATTACCAAGTTGGTCAACATATGAGAGATACAAAGAGTGGAAGGAGAAAGAGAAGTGGGGAGATAAGGGAAGGAAAAGCAAGGAAACTGGTAAAGAGATGAGGCAGAAGTGAATAACTGAGGAAGGACAGTATAAAGTGAGTGAATTAGGTTTAGGATTCAAAATGTGGTGGGGAAGCTGTTGTACCTACAAGTTACAGTATATACATATATAAGTGCAGCAGTGCTTCCATATTTGTTTAGGGCCTGTTGATATGTATGGTTTTCAAATAGGTGGGAAATATTAAAAATACTTTTGGTGAGTTGCCTGGGCCCCCACAAATATGGCCCTCTATACACATTAAATCACAAAGAAACGTTCTTTGTAGTAATGGAACAAGTATTGATCTGGTGGGAGTCATTGCTTTCAATTATTGTGCTACTTAGATTATAAAAGAGAATTAAACTATTCTTAGTTAACCAGCTGCATCCTAGGGTAAACACATCGGGTATTTGAATCTATTTCTTTTCAATCATTTTTATTTTCTTTATCAACATTTTTACAGAGTGAACATCATGGCGCAAATGACATATTATGGAATACAGGCGTTCATTTAGAGAAGTGAAAAAAGAGGGAGAGAGTAAAGGAAAGACTTGATTTCATACTGAGTGACTGATGGAGTCGAGGTTGAGAGAAAATATGAACAGACATCACCAAAGTTTTTTAATGAACGGACACATTTATTAAATTTATTACCTGTGTTAATTCATCTGTATGTGTTTCTCTACTTTGAGCAAACCCCCATTTGTTCTATGCATTTGTTTTAAGTTGTATGCTCAGCAGTAGCAGCACTCAACGTGTGGGCAGACAAGACTGGGACAATTACTTTTGATTTTTAATCATTCCCGTGCAAATGAAATAGTTATGTTTGGTCATTACATACATTTAACTCTTTAACAAGTGCATCTGTACCACTCATAATGAATTAAGATGTTTCCATATTCCACATGAATACCGACTCCCAAGTATACTACCACATCCATTTTAAGGCTTTTTCCTTTTATTTCTTTACAAAAAACAGCGATGCTATAATATTGCCTGAATGTGGGAACTATTGCCATTGAGAGCATCATATAAAGAAAGGCAATACAATACAATTTAACATTACATTGTAGTATAATGTAGTGATATTTTAAGACAAAAAGCCATGTCTTATTTTTTATATTGTGTTTTTAAATGTTTGTTTCTCGGTTATGCTTCAGTTCAGACTAAAATTGTAAATGCTATCTAAATGGTGGAATCCCTGACTCTGGGGACCACAGATTAATCTTAAAGTTAGAATTTTATTGTTAATAAGTATTTCTATTTTCTATTGTTATATCCTCATCTCTACTGCTATCATATCAAATGTTAACTTCACTAGAATTGTAAAAGTAGAGAATTTCATATGAAAAATCTTCTTTAACATGCCAGCTGTATTTTTCTTATAAAAATTAGCATGTAAGATAAATATATTTTTGTCCTATACAATGTGGTGCACTGGGGAGTAATAAACATCAATACTATGTATTTGTTATAAAGGTGACCAAGCAGGAACATTACAAAAATAACATGTCTTATTATTAAATGAATCATACCTCCCTTTAAACTATAAACTAAGCCTTTTCATAAATAAGATCCTCAGGTTTGGCAGTCATGCTATACTTGTATACATGGAGATTAGAATTACAGTTTACCAACATTTAAATAATACACTCATCATTTACTGTAAGCAAAATAATTTCAGAGAGAACAAGTGTTCTTGCTGTAAAAGAGCAAATATTGCAAAAGTTTTTTTAGGGGGGAGGAGGGTGAAGTGAAATTGCTAGCTGACACATGTTGGCAACAAACTCCTGAAATACAGGTTATCTAGCCTTGTAATGAAGCTGAATACAATACTTTGAATGCAGATGCCTGTGAATATATAGAGCTATCACTATTCACTAAGCTGTTGGAAGTTGCTTATAGTTTGTGCTGTTTTTTTCATTAGGTGGGTTTTATATTAATCTGGTTGATGGAATAGAATCTGGCTTTAGATCTGTTTCATTTTGAGAAACATTGGTAGCTTAAAGTATTTTCTGTAAGATATGCATCACAACTGATATTCAGTCTGATTTCAGCTCCGATCTCTGCATTTCATCATACCTGGTCAGCTTAATACCTGGTCAGCAGGTCTCTGCTGTTGCAAAAGGTGGTTGCATTTCTTGGAATTTCTTGATTTTAGTAATTAAGATCCCTGGGACTTTTTCTTGTTTATTTTTTTGTTCTTTAGTAGTTTAATGCTGAGTCATCAACTATTGTAATAGGAGGACAAACAGAAAGTACGGATACAAACCCAAACATTCCTGTTTTATCCGTTGGCACATATTATTGCTAAACCTGGAAATGAAGCCTTTAACTCTTTTTAATTAGTTTTCCTTGTGTTCCAGTAAATGAAGACAAACATTTTTTTCAACAAAAGATGCCATCATTCCAGTATTTTCTTTTTGTAGAAACATGCATTCACACTAGTATAAAGTGCAGACACATTGCAATATAAATGCAACCAAATTCCCTTGGGGCTAAATGCATCACTGGAACCAAGCAATAAAGCTGGACTATACTTCTCTCTCTCTTTAAGGAGTTTCAAACATGTTTTGATGCATTAACTGAAGGATTTGTGTTGGTTCTGTTTTTAAAAAGGTTTTTTACCACAAGTTTAGCATTTTACAGGCACCTTGGTAAGACAGGGAAGTGTATGCCAGATTACTTGAAAATTCAGGGACATGTACTAGAAGGGCTGCACAAATAACTGTTATATCCTCTAATATACACATAAAATACCAGCATATTCTAAAGCTAATGCAATACGTTGTGTATTTTCGGCAAGCCTGAAAATGCTTGCAGAGAATACCATAAAATCCTCCTACCTGTGCCTGTACCCGAAAGCATTGAATAAGCTCAGATGCAGCAAAATGTAGTCGATATCTGCCAAAAAGTGCAAGACTTGCATTTTCATGGGGATATTGGCTACATGTGCCTGCATCTGAGCATATTCAATGCTTTCGGGTACAGGCACAGGTAGGAGGATTTTGTGTTGTGCCACACGATGCTAATTCTCAGCCTGAAGGAAACTGCTGGCCGACAATCAGCCCCACGCTGGCACCAGCTTTCTACCTTGTCTGCACTTGGGAGCACTGTCTCCACCTGGCTGCGGGAAATGCAAAGTCTTGTGTTTTTTTGCTAATATTCATTGCGTCTGCCTGCACCCAGACAGAGACAATGTTTCCTGGTGCAGGAAAGGTAACAGGCTGGTGCCAGTGTAGGGTCTGATTCAGATGGAGCAGATTCTCGGCCTGCGGATAAAAATCTGAAAGTTGTGCCTGCACCTGGAAGCATTGCTTTGGCCCATATGCAGGCACACATGCGAACAGAAGGCCCAATTTAGGTAACATGGGACAGTTGCTGGGGAGTAACATTTATGGGGTTAAATTTTAACAGAGCTGTTTTTTAAATAGTTAATAGTTGTAAATTAGGCAACAGCTGGACAGTGACTTGGTAAGTTGTTATAGTAAGTGAACATAGGTCACATGTATGTAGTGGTTTAGGTATAAATTGCAAGCTCACTGGGCTGTGGCTCACCTTGTCTTGGGACCGGTCTTAAGACAATCTGAGTAGCAGTAGCACCTGAAGGGCAGTGCACCTAGCAGTGTGCTTCACAGTTTGTACTTTTGAAGAATCCTTGCTCATCCAAGTGTTAGCTGTCATGCTGTGGCTACACTGTTATCTTATTTTGCAGTGATGGGGTGAATGGAACCTCAAGTTCTAGAAGTTATAGGAGATTATGTGCAAGGGATTAGAGAACTACAGTAACTAAAATGCTCCCAAACTTCCCAGTAACAAACAAGGATACAATTGTATTTTGCACTATTATTGGCAGTGATTTCTGTTAACAAAGTAAATAGCTCTTGGTCACGATTCCAGACATCACACAGAAACTGGAGCAGTACCCGGAGCTTGATCTGTTGATTGCTTCTTTTTTCTGACCCTCTATTATTCATCTTCCATTGGATGGCAAAATTTCTGTCTGTGCTTAGACTAATTAACCCTAGTAACCAGCTAATGGAGGGAATTCACAAAGGTGGCTTTGAGACAAATTTGGATTAAAATGTAAAAAAAAAAACCCCACAAAAATATATGTAACATACTGTGAGTGATACTTAATGTGAAACACAGGGTAACATTTCTGTAATAAACAAAACCCTTTAAGATTTATTATTTTGTAGATAAAAAGAATGAACTTAGAAGGGAGTGGCAGCAAAAAAAGATTCTACTGAACCATTCACTAATACCTTTGAACCATGTTGATGGGTCTAACCAACAAAATGAAAACTGTTCAGTGTGGTTTGTGAAACAACTCCCTGTCATTTGCTTAACTTTTGCTAAGTGTTTGTCAACTGTCCCTTCTACACTGGAGTGTATGTGTCCCCAATGCAGTTACAACGTGCTGTCTTGACTACAATTCATAACTCCTTGACCAGTTGTGAGCTAATCTAACACAAGCAGTGCTTATAGCATAGCTAAATATCTTAAATGTATTATTCATCATATTCATCAGTGATGTTGTCAAGCAATAGTAATACATCTGACATAAGGCTGAAAGCTTTATTAATACAACATCTATTGAACCATGGGATACCAAACAGAGCTTTAGTGCTATCTTTGCTGGAATCCCATCTAACTAAGAGGTTTGCAGGGACATGAGAAAGTTTTTGATCTGTTGCCCTGATACATATACCTTAAACCTGTAGGCTCTTTTTCCACAAACACAAGAGAAGAAAAAGGTAATTGTTATGTCTCTGAGTATTGAAGCCTATGAAAATAGGCATGGCAGCAGAACAATTGGTTTTTCATTTTTTTTTTTTTGAGAAAAGGATGAAAGATTAACACAGATGCCATATGAACACACCTAATTTACCTAATTCATCAGGGGTGGCACTTTTTTAACTGGTGCCTGCTGCACCAAGAGGAATTAGAGAGGTTCCAATATGTAAGGCATGCTACAGGCAGTGGAAGAAAAGTGCTTGCATATCCAACAATTAGAAAAACTAAGAGAGGTGTCTGCCATAATATAAATAGGGGCCGATTCACTAAAGGCCGAGAAAACGAGTTCTATTTATAGCATGCGTTAAAAATATTATCACTATTTTGAGAATTAACGATCGATTCACTAAAAGGCCACTTGTCTGAATTAAGAAGCGATGTTATTGTCGTTATTTATCTGGCGATGAAGCATTTTTAAGCAATATTTTAAACCATGCAATATATTTATGCTTTATTTCGTAGCAGTCGATATTAGCGCACGCTTTTTACTCATGGAACCGCTACTTTCTGAAAATTACCGTTCTGAAAATTACCATATCCCTGAAAAGTGGAGGATGCATCACTCTAGGGCGATCACATACTGAAAAAAATCCAACTGCAAACTCCATCTTGTCACCACAGAGAATCACCAGCTGCAATTTTGTTTAGTAACACCTACTCCTGGGAGGCGTTAAGTTTCACAGTAATTATCGCCACATTTTATGCTTTTAACGCTTCAAATATGTTTGTAAGTATTATTTCTATTCAATAATTACCTCAATGTGATTGAAATAACGCGTTGCGATAATCAGGATTTTTGCACATGCGATACAGCTAGTAACGCAGGTGAAATTACTTTGATGAATTGGTATTTATTATAGAGCATTTTTTAACGCATAAAACTGTGCGTTAAGCGTTAACGACCTTAAGTGAATCAGCCCCATAATATCAACCCATCTTTTGGGTTGGCTAATTTAGCATATACATCTGTCCACAACTTTAGCTTGAGAAATGGTGCCATTACATGTGAGTGATGTTAATGGTGCAGTTTGACTTGGTTCCTAACAGGAATTCGAGTTGATCAAGATGATGCGAGTTCATAGTCTTCAATCTAATTTAGGGCCTATAAGCATAGCCCAATTAGACATGATGATCCTTGTGGTCTTTACCCAACGGGGACCTACTGCCTTAGCCCTGGAACCAAAGGTGCCTGGGACTTAAGTAGTCCAGGGAAAGCAGTCTTCTTCCAGTTGGATGCATGGATCTAGTTTGGCATCCCTTTCCTTTTCACTGCAGTTTCGATTTTAAGAAGCACTTTGAGTGCTGTCAGTTTAAATTTACCACCTTGGGGGGTTCTCCCTCCAGTAGCAACACTTTGGCTACAGATACCTTACTTCTCGGGATAGGGAGCAGGGAATGCACAGGGTACCTAAGCCCACTGTCTTTGTCACTAGTGATTTGAATTGCCAGCAGCCATAGGTTAGTTTCCTGTAGTTTCCTTTGTAACTCCCATTTTATGTTTTCTAGATGTTCCATCCCATTTTGATCTCTTCTCTACTACCGGTAGTATACTGATTTTAATCTCTCCTTTTGTGGTAATCTTTTCTTTTTTGTGCATTCTGTGCCATTCATTTCTTCCTTTCGTCTCAGCAATTATCCTCTTGCTCCCCTTGCCCCTTTCTATTTCTCTTTGTTGTCCATCATTCATTCCAATCCATATTCTACCCATTTTAATGCAATGTCTGTTTTCTTCTTTAACATTTCTAGCCATCCACCATTTCCTATGTACTTTTTTTTCCTTTATAGCTTATTGTATCTAGTAGAATGGAGAGCTCCTCTCACACAATGCTGTGTGTGCTTTTGGACAGGAAGTGCAGAGGTTCAAATTTCAATGCTCTGCAAACTAACCAATCGCACCGAAGGATCAGCAGTTTGTGAAAGGAACTCCCCATTCTACTAGATAAGATACAGTTAACCAGTTTTAAATGTAAATAGCATTCCCTGGACTGCTTTTTTTATTGACTGGATCAGCAGTGAGAATGAGATTAGAATCAGTCAGCTCCTGTCCATGGGTCCTAATTTTTTGGGGGCCATGGCACCCTTGGCCCTCCCCCTGGTTCTGACACTTATGATGGAGCAGCCCACTTTAATGATAGGTAAAAAAAGACCATCGGGCATTTGCCTGAATGGCAAATTGCCATTCCGGGCCCACAATGACCAAACTCCTACTGTTAAATGATGAACAGGAATAAACTACAGTTTACAAATTACAGATAAATATGGGGCACCAACACTTGAACATAAAATAAGTACATGAGGGTGTGCATGATCAAAAACATAAATGCAATTAAGGAAGAAAGTAAATCAAAACACTGCACCACCCACAGCTCGTTTGTATCGATTTGTAAGGACCAAATTATAAGTGCACTCATTTTAACCTAGCTGGGTAGGCAGGTGTTGAAGCGACGTAGGTGTTAATGGTGTGGGAGAGGGGAAGAGGGTATGGTTTGGTAACGGGTGCGTGGTGGTCCTGAATGATGTTAGTGAGTGGTATGGTGTGTCATACAAACCAGCACAGATAGACTTAACCCCACACTTACCTTTCTTCCCATCTGCTCTCCTTAAGCCAGACACAGAGTGCTATTGTGGGCACCTCAGTGTGTCACCGAGCCGTACCCCTTTTTTATATATTTTAATGGTTAATTAAAGGTTAAGTTTTAATTTGGTCCTAGTCTAGAAATCAATACAGCTGTGTGTGGTGCAGTGTTTTGATTTTCTTTCTTTCTTCCTTATTGCATTTAAACTACAGAGTATCGTATTTCTTAATTGTAATAAAGCTTACCAAGCTCCATCTTGGTTATATTTTCAGAACAGCATCTATATAACATTTTTTCTTTGTATTACTTTTCTCTTATCTTCATTTAATGGGTTTAACATTCCTAACTTGCAGGACCTTCTAACTGTTAAACACAGAAACTTTATCTTAACCTTTATTTTTTCAATTCTCAACCCAATCTTCATTTTCTGATCCACATCATGTACAAATGCCATCTTTAGCATCACTAAGGGGCTCATTTACTAACTATTGATTTTTAATTTTAAACTTGATTCAAATACTTCGCAGAGAAAAAACACTGCGACTTTTCCGAGGTTTACTATGTGTCTAAATGGCTAAAAATCCGAATTCGGCAATTCGGCAGATTAAACTTGCCGAGTTCATGTAGTCAATGGCAAAGGTCCCTTCCCTTTCCTGTCCAAAATCACTACCTTTTTGAATTGTCACAGTAAAAATTTGATAAAGTCGTGACCTTTATTGGAGCGACTTTTCCCTGTCTGGGAAATTCAGTTACTGGTGACCACTTAAGGTAAAACATAATAAAAGTTTGACACTAGCTGCGTGGATACTTATACAAAGCTTACACGAAACTGCTCTTAGAATGTTACATTGTAGTTCTAAACTTAAGGACATGGTTAAATTGACCATGAAAGGCTTAAAATAGCACTAACCACTTAAGGTGATACTGACACTAAATAATTACTCTACAAATATAAGTGTACATTAAAAGTTACCTATAGGTCTTGTACAAATATGGTTGCCCCCACATAGAGCATCATTGGGGATCAGATAGGTAATGTAAAAGCATTGGGCAAATACTTTCATGGCAAAATTATAAAGCTCATGCAGAGAGATGTAAAAAAATATTTATTTTTGGTGTCGGTATCTCTTTAAAAGGGGCACAATTCTGCAGGTGAGCTCTGCCTGGACAGATGTTTTCATTACACCACTATATGGCAAATAATGTTTATTTTTTGTCAAAAGGTTAGTAAAGCCATTTTGCTAGTTTAACTCCATCCTAGCTGACATTATTAGCAAAATAAAAATAATAAAAGTTTTTATTACTAATTCATTATAGTGATATTCTGGAATAACAATTTCATGCCAAAGTTTACAAAAACATTGTACTAACAAAATAGTGAACTTGATGTTCTTTTAACTCCAGTTTACTCCACTTTTGTAAATTCTCCCCACAGTTAAAAATCCAGACATGAGAGCCGCATAGCAAAAATGGAGATAATTCAAAAACTGCAAAAAAGTAGAACTAGAGTGATACTCCCTGGCAATTCAGTTTTTTACTTAATACAAATCATGCCTTTAAGGTACAGGTATAGGACCCATTATCCAGAATGCTCGGGACCAAGGGTATTGTGGATAAGGGGTCTTTCCGTAATTTGGATCTCAACACCTTAAGTCTACTAAAAAATCAATAAAACATTAATTAAACCCAATAGGATTGTTTTGCATCCAATAAGGATTATTTATATCTTAGTTGGGATCAATTACAAGGTACCGTTTTATTTCTACATAGAAAAAGGAAATCAGTTTTAAAATTCTGAATTATTTGATTATAATGGAGTCTATGGGAGACAGGCTTTCCGTAATTCGGAGCATTCTGGATAACGGGTTTCCGGATAAGGGGTCCGATACCTGTATATGTAACCTCCATGGGTATATCATGGGGTATATCATCTACCAACCTGGAAGCGGCTGAAGACCCACCTCTCCACAGCACCTTTGCCATATAGATACTTGGTCTAAGGCTAATGAATCCTGGCATTTCCTTTGCCAATGCAACTGAAATTTGGGCCAAAAATGCTCAAGTGGCAGGCATCGGGCAGTATCAGAAGCAAAATGCCATTGTGACATTCATTTAGGGTAAATGTTAAGATTAGTACCTACATGAAAAAGCTGGGGAGCACTAGCATATAAAATGCATTGTGAAATTTTGTTTTCAAACTTTAACTTAAAATTGAACTTTTTTTAATTTACCACATTTTGTTTCATGTGCTTATAGTGGCTTAGTTGGGTATAATCTTATTTAACTGTATTATGCTACTTCCTGGGGTGTTTTTACAGCACAAACAATGTTTTAGACTTCTGGGTAGCGGGATTGACTGACTAATGTTTCTCGCACTTCCTGTTATTCTACCACTCTCTGTTTTGGATTAAAAGGTTTATGTGGTGAAATTCAATATGAATCTGTCAGAAACTAACATTATGAAAAATCTTACATTTGGAAGTCACAAAATAAATATTAAATATATTCTTAAATTAAAAAACGTGAAACATTAAAAACGTTAATTTAATATTCATTGGAGTTTAGTGCATTTTTTATAACTACAGTTCCCATTACAATTTATTTTTGGTAATACTGAAATGTACATATGTGCAATCGATCACTTTTACAAACTGGAGGGATATTTTATAGAGACAAAAAAAGTCAGAACTTTAAAACCAAAGACAACCTCTTATAATTAAAACAGCTTGCAGCTAGATTGGGTTCTTGTTACAATAGGTTAGCACCAAGCACTTCAGAATCCTTTGTCACTTTTAGCTTATATATAGTCACAGATGGAGATACATCCGGAATGCAAGGATGAAGTACAAATAATTATGGCAGTCTTCTATATGTTTCCTTCTCAGCTGAAACCCTCCTTACCACTGACCATCTTATATGTTCTTTTCTAAACCCATTACACTCAGATGTTGAAATGTTAATCTTAAATACTTAATACAAAGTATTTGTTTTTTCTTAAACTGTACATTAAGAACAAAGATGTTGGCTGCTGGCATTAATGCAGAAGGTATACTGACACTGCCTGTGCCCCCTAGAATTCTTATGACATTACATGCACTTAAAAGCAAGATCCTCCACCTTTGTGTTGTATACTGCTACTGTTTCCTCCACTTTAATGTTTTCAAAAACCTACGGGTAATGAGCCATATGTGATTACTTGTTAATTGCTTTATCACTAAAGGTGTTATATCCTAAAGACAGTTATTACATGTCTGTATATAAAATCCTTTGTTCTTTGTCTTCTATCTCTGACTCACTAATGTAATTCTTTAAGGGTTCAACGATTCCCTTTTTACAAATATAAACAAATCCCTTCATCCAAGCCTTATCAAATGTTTAGTTTTTGTGTAGTCAAGGTTTATTGCGTGGGGAAGAGCAGGAAGAAACTCAAACAAACTAGTTTCCCAAAATATGCACTAAAGTGAATGATTAGCTGTAAATCAGTTAAAGGCAATGATCTCTTCCCTTTCACTCAGGAATTTAATGCAAGGTGCAGGAGCAAAGTAGCCTGTACACAAACAATGCATTAGGAGAATTTGCCTTCTGCAGTATATGCAGTCTTAAAACTTTTAATCATTGGAAAACTCTACCTGGATGTCTGTACTTATTTTAACATTATAAGCTTTAACGTAAGATTTCCCAGTGAAAAAAGAAAACATAGATCAAGTTATCAATGATAATTCACTCATTTAATATTATATTTTATTTAAACTTAGCTGTCCCCCAAGATGACATATTTTGCATTATTATTGCATTAGTCTTCTGTCATAGATCACCACCCTAATATTTGCACTTACTGAATGTCCCAAGGCTACTAATACGGTGTAGTGTCAGGCCCCTTTGCACACTTAGCAAAAAGTGATCCCTGTAGTGGAGGGTAATGGTTATCATTCAGTTCACCTATTGCAAATTATATTCATTTTTTCTTGGCAAAAACCAAAGCATTTTTTTTGCAAATTTTCTATGATGTCTTAATTTCCTGTTCTACAACAGGTCCCATACCTGTACAAACAAATTGATCTGTAGATGACACAAGGGATCTTATAGATTGGATCCATACAATTTGGTCACTCGAGCAAATACTTTACCTTTACTCATTTTCTCAATTTATGTAAGTGTGTTGCCAGTGATTATTGTTTTTGTAAGTCTGGCCACAGTGGGCCACTTGGTTGCACTGGCTAAGGGAAATGCTAAGAAGTGTAGCCGATGATAACCAGATACACAGACCCAGTTGGGTGTTATGATAGCCCCGATTATGTTTTATCTATTGGAAGTGACTAATGATCAGGCTTTATTTGAATGCAAAATAACCTGCATCCATTCCTGTTCTTTTCTTGTGACCTTGGACCTGCCATTACTGCTTAGGCAATAGCAATAATAAACCCTAATGTAAGACAATATGCAATATTAAGTAAGCAAAGTCACACTCTGCACAAGAAATACTCAACCACAGGATATATCACAGAAATCTCTTAATTATAATTTTACCATTTAGTCCCCCAATCCTACAGGGCATGGTCATCATCACCTCTAACATCCATCTGTTTAAACCAGTCTGCTGTGGGTAGAGCAATCATTTGTGGTTAATAAGGACTTGGGGCTAATACTGTTATGCAGCCAGTTAATGTGCTATCTGGATGTTCAGTCAATTGGGACATGGTCCATATACTCAGTCTGTTAGCTATTGCTATTGATGTTTTGTAGCATTGATCCTGAATAGCTAACCCTATAATAAAAAAAACACAAAGAATATAGTGGTCTGTGCATACTTCTGCACTCTGCAATATGAACTATGAGTTTAGGTTGGTTAGCCTAAGACAAACAAAAGCCTAAATCATATTTAGTATACAGTAGAGGGTAGGACACCAATCACCACCAGCACCAAACACCCAAGGCCTCACAATCTTTCACATCACACACTAGTGTAACATGCAACTTCACTCATATGCAATATATTCAGGAGATAGTACCATCACTTTTTTTATAAAAAAAAAATGTACATGTAATGGTAATGTAAAGGTAGACAAAGCCCTCCAACAATACAAGCCTCCTTCTTTATAGTAGTACATAGTCATTATATCCAAAAGGATTCTAAAAAAATTCCCATGACGGTTTTTGACTCAAAAGGTAAGCTTGAATAGGTAATACACAAAAATGCTCTGCACTTCTGCATGTTTCTCATTTAAGTAAATGTGAGCCACAGGAGCCAAAGACAAGTTAAAGTAACCCAGTGGAAAAAAATAATTTTGACTGCACCAATATAAGTATTCCTAAATTGCAGAAGAAACAGTCCAGTTGTGATTTATATCCTAATCATTGTTCTGGGAAATCTGCTCCACTTTGTTGTAAATCTGCTGGATATTGTCACTTGTCATATATAATAATTTCTTTGTGCACTAGTCACACAAATTACATACTTGTGCACTGCTGTGTGTCTGTATGCCTGATGAAGGGGTACGCCCCCGAAACATTGCATTTTGAATAAACACGTAGGGGCTAAGCCTTGTGCTGGCTGAAATATTTTGACCATACTTGGAGGGGAGCCCAGCCAACAAGCACCACAAGAAGCAGAAATGGTAAATTTTTACACTTTTTGTATCTCCATCTTTATTAAACAATCAGACCCTCGTAAAGACACAGCCTGCACATGCATGAAATTTAAACTAATGCCACATGGGTCTGATTCTCATCCTGCAGATTAATGCAGGACAAGCATCATCCCCTAAACTGGCATCAGTTTTTCCCTGTGCCCATGCCCGGAGTCATTGCTTAGGCCTGGGTACGGGCACACAAAGCAGATTTCAGCGCAAAAGCACAGAAGTATGCATTTTGTGTCTGCATCTGGGCTGACTCGGTGGCTCTGGGTGCAGGCACAGGGAAAGAGTGATGACAGCTTACGGGCTGAGTCTTGGCCTGTGTTTGTCTCCAGGCTGAGAACCAGCCTCATGTGGCATTAGCCAAGTGTCAGATTAATTATAGATGGAACAGGGAATTCAAATTAATACCCAGAAGTTTAATTTATTTTGCTGTTAATTAACTTTTTCAGGAAAGATTTTAAGGATAGGACAAATTTATCAAAGATATTTGTATCAATTTTCAAGAATGTGTTTGACTTCTCTCATAAATTCAACAGCATACTGCTCTATAGGGAAAGGTATATCATTTTCACTTCGTTTATTGGCCCCAAGGTATATGATAAGATCCAGAAACAGTACTTTCAACATTTAATTGTATGAATACTCTTAGGGTAATATTCATGCATTTCGGGCTGACAGTGCCCGTGAGTACAGACACACTAACACGCTATGGCCTGCGGAATGTCTGATTTAGTTGTAGGCCGAGAATCAGCCCTTTGTGGCACTACCTAATAAATTAGGAAATTACATTCTAAAATGAAAAATAATGTAGGATAAGTTGAGGAGATTCATTCTGTAGTTGACACTGAGATTAGTGAATCACTCTTATTTGAAGATTAAGTGCGTTCAGGCTGGTTGTTTATCAGTATTTTGTTAATGAATCATTGCCTGGTAGGTCTAACAGTAAATAATGTAGAAACCGACCTGTCTCTGCTACCTGCTGCTGATTAGCAATGTGTTACACATGAGCCTGCAGCTTAAAATGGCAACTTGGGAACTGAGTAATCATACAAATCAGCATAACCTGCAAGAACAACAACAAATAATCATGATTTTTTTCCAGTATTTTTTAAAAACTTCTCATTAGCAAAAACTAAAAGAAAACTGAATTAGTGGTAGCAAGTGCCAAGTATAAAGAACTAATTATGCATTGTTATATACAGTATCACATATTAGAATATATAATGTACTGTTAGACACATTTTTTATGGGTATTTAAAATTTTACTGCACTGGAAGCAAATGTAAATAATGTGGCAAATAGTTTGGAAATAAGAATTGTGTGCTGGTTTCAAAATTTTACACCAAACTATAACATTTTTTTCTAATTTCCCAAGCCTTTACAGGTATTTGTAGAACATTGTGGTCATGGAATGTAAGTTAAAGTAACTAATAGACTAAAGCAATATAAGGGATTGTGCAATTGGCAGGAATTTTTTAATACTATTTGCCTTTGTTTTCTGTTTTTCTTTTTTATCTGACTATAAAATGCCTTCCCATCAGAGATAATGTAAATCGCCAGAGGGAAAACATATGAGTCACTTCGGCTTTCCAAAGTCACCCAAAGTTTCATTGCAAGATTTCTGTTCTCCCACTGGCAATAATGTGTTTTCCCACGTTGTCCGAGTTAGAGGAGGAGTTAGAAGTGACTAACCTACTTGTCTGTCTGTCATTTAATGGTCAGGTGGGTCACCCATGTGGCAACCAAATAGCAGACTAAATGCCAGACCAGTGCTTTAAAAGATACAGTACATTTTAATACAAACAAAATGCTTTGCCTTAAATACCACCAAATACATCATCCTGTAGGTTTATTTTCATTAGCTTTAGTTTAATGTCTCTTTCATTTGTTAAATGTAATAATTAGGATTAGGAATTAGTTAATTGATTTAATTATTTTATTTATAATTCAAAACCAACAATCAAGTTATATTAATACATTTAACCCACTCACATAAAGATGACTATTGTAATACTTGTTTTGAAAATAATTACTGAAACATGGCAAATCTCTATATATTTGTATTTTGGAATCGTTTTGGAGGATGATACAGACCGTCTGGCATGTGCGCCAACCCCAGAGCAAGCCAAACATTAATCTGTTTAAGCACCTTAACAAACTGTATTGTTCCAGCACACCTTATTTGCCTACTGATGTTGCAAGATGATTTGTCCATCCCACCTGAGAAAGCCATCAAATACTGAATGCTCCCTAATTAAAGGAGGCGGTGGTTTGGCTCTATAAAGGAGCTCTTGTCTGTGAAGCATTCCCTTGTTTTGTCAAGTGAAGAGAGAAGGCTGCTTTGGGAGGAGGATAATACATCGGTGGCACCTGAATACCTGAACAGCAGCAAAGAGCACTCCCCCTCCTTCCATTTGCTTTGCAGGATGGGGATTTCATTACCTGGCTTTCTTAAGTGCTGTGGAAGAACAGACAGCAAGGATTTGGTAAGTACCTTAAAAATACAGAGTTGGGACAAGTGTAAATTCCAGCACTGGTAACTGGGAAATGAGCCAGCAGGCAAGTTTTCATTGTGCTAGACTTGTTTAAATGGATTGTACAAGTTAAAAACACGTCTATTAAATAATACCTCAGAAAATGCCCGAGGAACGTACCATGAAGCAAATCTGGGAATTTGATTCTAGATGAGATTTTTTACTTTTTTTCCAAAGTTTGCATATTTACAAAAGAAAAAAGTACAAAAAAGTGCCAAGTGTAAAAATATGTGGATTAGCTAGTGGTTTAGTACCTGTTTAACAATTCACATCTGGTAAGCAAGAGACCTAGCTTGTAGCATGGAGAACAGCCCCCTCCCCCAGCCTTTTCATCTGGAACTTCACAAAGCTCCAGTCTTTTCATCATGCTCCTCAGTTCCTAACTTGATTTTATTCATTGGGCATGGCTATAAAAGTGACCAGTGTATGTTGATTTCCCACAAAAAACACATGTATAAGTTTTTACATTTCCTCTGTTTCAAAATGGAGACAGACAGCACATATCTTTGAACCACAGAGCATTGTGCAAACTCTCAAAAATATTTCCTCTTAAATATATCCTCTGATTTCTACCAAGCAGTTTCTTTTTCAATGAGAATGACATCTTACTTTTTTATTTCAGTTATGCAGTCATCCCAATGCTCACAGGTCATTGTGATCAAAATGTCTGAAACTGTTTTCTGGTGCTATAGGCACATGGCATTCTGTCTACCTTTTTCCATTCAACAGGGAAATAAATACACCAGTCTGAAGGTTCTGCTTATATGAGTAATACATTTTTGTACTGAAAATGAGTTCTGTCTAGTGGTGGAATTTTATAAAAGCTATAGTATGGATATATTTTTTCAAACTATGAACAAGAGGAAGGGGCTCATACTCATACTAAGCACTCTTTATACTGCAGAGCCTCAGTGCAGAGGAGAGGTGTATGAATCCTTAGCCTTACTCTCTCCAGTTTATACACCCGGCTTATATAGTTCCTTAATTGTTATGCATAGAATCAAATGCAGCACAGATAAAAAAGGAGGGATGCCTTTCAAAATATTTTTTTCATTGGGATTTTGTCTTTAATCAACACACTCCCACTTGCTTACTCTGATTCTACACAGGCAATGAGGAAGTTAATGTACAGAGAATGCAATTATTACTTGCTCTGCTGCCCTCTTAATTAAAAATAAGACCTCATTTCTGAGGGTCCATAAGATGATCATTTTAAATGAAAAATATACTCCCCTTTTGGACATGGGCTCACTCAGGTGCATTACACTAAACTACCATAGTGGGATGTTCAAAGATTATGTGGAAAGCAGATGGACTATATGTTCCAAAAGCCATTACCTCATAAAAGAATAATGTAAGGGATGGGTGGAACTGATCCCAGTAGGCACAGAGAATGGCTATCATGGTCCTTTCTATCTGTGGAGCCAGGAATGTCTGTCTGTCTGAGAGATGCACCTTGTTTTACATAAGCCCAAATGAATGAACATATGTTAAAAAATGACTATATTTTTCCTTAAATGCTGGTAGATGTAGATCAGTATGAGGGAAAACATGTGAGCATCTTTGGTTTATAATCTTTGGTTTATAATCTTACCGCATATGTTCCAAAGCAGGGAAGCTTGATTTGCAATATATTTTTTGTGAATGATACACATATATAGGTATACAGATATACTGTGTAAATGATTACTTATATAATGTCACTTACTGTTGTACCCTAAGGGGCATATTTATTATGATGTGTAAAAAATGGCGAGAAATTTTGCCACACATCACCAGGCTCTGTAAAAAAACGGCGTAAACTCATGCCGGAACTCATGTAAAATAACAGCATAAAATCTGGCGTTCGGACGGCGTTCTTCTCTGTTTATTTTACAGTTTTTTACGCCGTTTTTTCAGCGATTTTGTTTTACACAGCAATAAATATGCCCCTAGATGCATACATTTTTTCATGAATGATCGTTAATAGCACTTCCTGTTTGAGCAGAACAGTCAGTTCAGAGTTATTAAATGTGTTTTATAATAGCATTGCTGAGGCTTCTTTGCATTGCTTTTGCCTGGGGGCTGGTATTTGAATGTCCACTAGAGGTCTGCAACATCACCATGTAACTATGGAAAAAATAACCAAATGTTATGCAAGTTTCACACTAATAGGCAGTAGCTTCTTTTTTATAAAAGACCCACAATATTTATCCATAGAAAAATAATACATTTTTTATGTTAACCTGTAGTTTCTGAATAATCTAATCACATTAATGTGCTTCTTAATGTCAAGGGTACACATGTGGAAAGTACAGATGAGAACAAAGAACGAGGGAACTGGTCCAGCAAGTCTGAGTATCTGCTGTCCATGGTGGGATATGCTGTAGGGTTAGGAAATGTGTGGAGATTTCCATACCTCACCTTCCAACATGGAGGAGGTAATGTATTTTTTTTAAACTAATATAACACTGTATTTAATGGCATTTGATGTCTTGTAGACCAATAATTCATATACAATTCAGTGTTCTGTGACCTGTATACTCACCATTGTCACCAGTTTGGAAGCAAAACAATACAGGCTTCGAAGAATAAACTAACTGAGGCAGACAAGCCATAAGATTCACTACAATAATGCTACTTTATTAAGTCTGGAAGTCCTTCAAGTGTGCCACTAATCTCCTCCAAATGCCTCAGGGCCCTAATAGAAGGGTTTAATTACACTGGGGACAGTCCTGTTTCACTTCAGCAACAAATTTGAGAAACTGCTAAATAATTAGAAAACTGCAAAAAAACTGTGAAATGCAGCTACCACACAACTTTTTTGATGTGTGCTATTTTGTTTTTGATGCCTGTAACTCATTTGACCCGACCACAACTTTTTTTTACTTGACTGTGACCTTTTAATGAAAAAAAAAATGCCAATGGTAAAATCCATGTTTTCGCAGCAAATCCATGCTTGGTGAAACAAGTCACTCATCACTAGCGCACACCATTAATCCCAAACATCTGCTTTATGGCTTGCAATCCCTAATAATTGTACTACCATCTTCATCATAAAGTAGCTAATGTGTGACTCATGTGACTAATGTGTGACTGTGTGCCCACTTCCGTGCCCTCCTTGTTTCGTTGGGTAAGGGAGCATGCCATACTGTACATGTTTCATGTTCCCTTCATCACTGAATAGAGGTGGTGGGTCCTGGGGCAGGCAGCAACTTCTGTAATTTGTGATATTAAACATTCCTAATGGCAGCTCTTTGGAAAGAAAGTCAGGCTGTAAGTGCAACCTCTTAATGCACGATTCACTAAAAGGATACTCGCGTTAATTAAGACGCGATGCTGTTCGCGTTAAGTCGCAAAGACTATTTCCGTGTGGTATTTGACGCAACGTGCACTAATTAACGCACGTGCGCTACTTATCACACGCGCGCACGCCATATTAGCCATACACAGGCCATATTAGCCACAACATTATGTTTCTGAAAATGACCATTTCCCTGCAAACTGGAGGCTACATCACTCTAGGGCCAACACATACTTGAATAAATCACACTGCAAAGTCCTTATTGTGTTGCCTAAAGCTCATGAACTGTACTTTTCTATAATTACCGCCTGCCCCAAGTAGGTGTTAATTTTCGCATAGACTAATGCAATATTTAGAGCGTCTAAGCTTATCGCACTTTAGTGAATCAACCCTTGTGTGTTTTCCACATACAGGTTAACATATAAATTAGCGCAAGACGTTGGCAGATAAAGTGAACAAGGAGGACATGTTTTTAATTTTTCCAAATTATGGGAAGGACATCTCCCACAAAGTCCACAGAGTTAACTTATTTGTGTCAATCCATTTTGGTGCTAAAACAACACTGTTGTGTTTATTTAATGTTTAAATGTTTTAAACATTCAGATAGTATGGTGATCCAAACTACAAATCTCTTATCTTAAAAACCCCAGGCCCCATGGGTAATAGCTACTATATATTGTAGCTACTATACTTGTACTAAGAATTAGATTTAATGTACTAAACAAACTGAAAATTTTGTGTTTTTTTAACGAAGTACTTCTTAGTTAAGATATCCTGAAAGCATCTGGGGATATCTGAGCTCAGCAATTTGTGCCCGCATTCCCTATCTGAATGACAAGGAATGCACTCTATATTGTAGGTTAATGCTTGCAACAATCTGTAGGATAAAGATAATAGAAAAATCATTGGAGCACTAAGGGATAGCTTCTTTAGACTGAAAAGTAATTTTTTTTTATCACATATTAAGGACCATTCACTTTGTGCATTTCATGGCATCAAGCCACTTCCTGTGGCACAGTTTGTTACGATGGTCAATAACATCCTTGAAGAGCAATCTATAAGTTTGACTTTGGAAAAATATTTACATGCATTTTTTTTATAGGTGCTTTTCTCATCCCATACGCTATCATGCTAGCTCTTGCTGGTCTGCCTCTGTTTTTCCTGGAATGTTCTCTTGGGCAGTTTTCAAGCTTAGGTCCAGTAGCGATGTGGAAAGTCCTCCCAATTTTTGAAGGTAAGCCAACATTAACTTTTCAAATTAGAGGATTCCCTTAGTTTGAATATAAATAATGCTGTGGACTGTGCAGTTTATTATTGCAATTGGTTTATTGAATAAAACATATATATGTATATATAATCATATATCATTACAGAATGTTAGTTTTACCAACAATACATGTAATTACACTAATTGCAATGAAATCTGGATAATATAATTTTGTTAAGCTGCAGTATATTAATAACCATACATATACAGTTAAGAATTTAATACTTTTCTGTTTTTCCTAGGTGTGGGAATCACAATGGTCCTCATTTCCACTTTGGTGACTATCTATTATAATGTCATCATTGCCTACAGTCTGTATTATTTATTTGCCTCCTTTACAAGTATATTGCCGTGGTCTGAATGCTTTGAATGGGCAGATGAAAAATGCAGCAAGACACCAAAAGGTAATGTATACTTTGCCATCATATAGCAGTTATTATAGTAATTACACAATGGAAGAATTTTTAAGAAAAACTGTTTTGGGTTGCATATAATTGTAATCCTTTTCTCTCCAAAGGACTCTGCAATGTAACCATAGGAGAGGAGGACATTGGAATGGTAAATCTAACATGGGTGAAAGCAAACAATTATACTTGTATAGCAAATTCAACATTATATCTAGAGACTGAACTTCCAAGCAAGCAATACTGGGAGTAAGTATGCTGATTTTTTTTTTATTATTATATACGCCTATCCCATACAAGGTCAAAATAGTGCACTAAAAATTCTTGCATGCACAAATGCATGACTTCTCTCCATTAACATCAAGGACCTTATATATATGGGGTATGAATAGTGAATAATGATAATTTTCTGATTTGACAGCATTTTATTAAAGGGAAAATATACCGTATATACTCGAGTATAAGCTGAGTCACCCTCGGCTTATACTCGAGTATATGGATTTGAAGATGTCATTCATTGTACATGCACCAAATTCCCCCCCGTGGATATAGTTTTGTGCGCTCCCACTTGCACACTCGCACCCCCCCCCCCCCTCGACGTACGTGTGCTCCGGTGCCCACGTGCGCGCACGGTTTCATTGAAAACGAAGCGCATACATCGCTACTATTATGGGAGCGGACACAATTCATGCAATTGGCTCCATTCAGGGACGGCTACATTCATGTGCTGGGAGCACACACAACACAGCTTCATAAGATATAAGATGTGAGTGCACACTGCACTAATGCAATTGAAGGCTTTTGCATGGCTGCATAAGGCCCCTGTGAACCTGCACAAACTGTAAGTCTACCCTGATGCGCTCTCACAAATAGAAGCTTTGCTGTCAGTTGTGGTGGGAGACATGCTGCATTGCGATGGGAGGGCACACAGCAGGATGGCAAGTACTTGATACTTAGTATGGAAGCTTCCTTAGCCTTCCCAAACTTGCCTGACAGTTAAAAAAAAAAACTTTAAGCAGTAGCTTCTGCATTTCCCACCCTAGGCTTATACTTGAGTCAATAAGTTTTTCCAGGTAAAATTAGGTACCTCGGCTTATATTTGGATCAGCTTATACTCGAGTATATACTGTACCCTATTTGTAGTCCGTGTTTATGTTTAATTACTTCTGTCTAAACCTATTTAGAAATATCTTGTTGTGTGCACAGATAAAATTTGCACTGTGTGTATATTTATGTATGGAGCTGGTTTATTATTGTTTTACACTAGAACTCACAAATTCAAATCAGAATGCCCAAAACATTAATGTTCAATATTTTTAAGCACAAAAAATTTGTGAATGTAAAACTTCGGCATCGAAAAGCTTGCTGGATTATGTAGAAGTTAATGGGAGATGTCCTAATAAATGTAAGCAATTTTTTAATATGAGTTTTTACAATTTTTCTAATTGTTTTGAAACAAAAAATGATGAGTAAAATACAAATTTGCTAAATTAAAAGTTTTCGGTTTTTTTATTCAATTTAAAAATAAAATGTAAAATTCACAAATATGAATTTACATAAACTGGCCACCTTGATTAAAAAGCATACCTAGTGGTAAGAGACATTTTATTCTCTAGCCATTATCCATGAGGGAAGAAATTTATACTACTGATAAACATTTGTTTCTTTTAGTCAAGAAAGAAGTGGAATAATGATATATATGTTTGACAAGTCATTAATGCTTTAATTTATTTTTGTAGTAAAGTGGCTCTGAGGCGTTCAGGTGGACTTCACGAGACTGGCAATGTTGTATGGTACCTGGCACTCTGCCTTCTACTAGCATGGATAATAATTGGAGCTGCATTGTTTAAAGGAATAAAGTCATCAGGCAAGGTTAGTCTTGGAACATTGTACTGAAAGAGACACAGGTTTCAACTTGTAAGTTATATCCATTTGCATAGGTGTATACCTGTGTTGCAAGACTGTAAACAAAACATATGAATGGGTACAATCAGTATGTGCTTTTAATTTGCTTTGGCTTTCGTTTATCAATTTTTACCTTGTTTGCGATGCATATAATTCATAAGGGTTCCCTTTAGTTATGTTGTAAAGAAAATTAAGTTATAATTAAGTCTGTTTTTCCTTGCCTGGCCCTATTTTCTAACTAACCCCAGAGAAGCATCCAGTAAAGAACACCAGCGCTAGAGACCTTACAATTATGAAATGGAATTATATTTGGCTTTCACATCAAAAGCTGTTCATTAAGAAACATTATTATAGGAGTGAAATTTTAAAGGAACATATAAAATACAGTGATCAGCATTTGCCAACAAGAATTTTTTTTTAACATATACTTATTTAGACATCCAAATTATATTGTAAGCTCTATAAAACAGATTCTGGCTGTGTTGCACACTGTGGAATGTCTTTAGTAAGACTATATCAGAATAAAATTATGTTTCTTCTTTTATACAACATAAGTTTCTGCAATCTCTTGAAAGTAATATGTATTTGTGCAACACATTATTATACTAAATATACCAGTTCAACCTGTGTTTTTAAATACACTTATTCAGCATAATCCTTCAAGAGCTCCCTTTAGTTACACTTTTCTGCCAAGAACAGCCATACAGAACATCTTGGGTGTATCCCGATACTTTAAAATACAGTGCTAAAAATATTTTTATTAAAGGGTAAAATACATTAAATCAACACTTTTGCAAACCTCACAAATAACAAAATGTGTACAATTAGAGGTGGGGCATGTATGCCTTTTTGGCAGTTCACTAGCAGTAGTTAATATAGGTGTTGCAAACCTAAAATCTCATCTGGTACAGCAACAGGTTGAACTTCTTTGTTGCATGTACAATATCATATTATAGCAGATAGAGCAGCCATCTGTCTGTATTTGTGCTGCTATACAGCTTCTCTAACAAGCTACAAATGTATTGTACAGTAAATCCATCACACTACTATAGGTATGGGATCATGATATCCAAAAAGCTGTGAACTATGGGAAGCCGATCTCCCAATAATTCTATTCTTACTAATATGTATATGATCAAATTAAGGAATATTGGCCTAGAACATAATATTTGTAATTGGATAGAGAACTGGCTGAAGGATAGAGTACAAAGAGTGGTTGTAAATGGAACATTTTCTAATTGGACCAGTGTGGTTAGTGGAGTACCGCACGGGTCAGTCCTTGGTCCTTTGCTTTTTTTTTTTTGAAAGGTATGTTTTATTGCTTTTTATACAAACAAAAACATAAAATAACACATTTAACATTACAGTAAATAGAATATGCTAGTCTTTCTTTTCAGGTCTGTCTTTAAGGTTTGTTACAAACATCGAGGGGGAAAGTGTAACAATATAAAGTTTAAGGGTGGATCTGGCGGCAGTTACATAGTATTGGGTACATCAACCTACTGAGCTAAGTGCTCAGGATGTGGTAGAGAGAAGTGGGGAAACGCCGGGGATTTCACCATGTGAATGGGAGTAGAGTCCTTCAGTTTCCCTCCAGATCACACCAAGGACCCCAAACTTTATCGAATTTATCGGACACGCCCCTGTTCTCATATGTAAGTTTGTAAAGAGGGACAACAGCATTCACTAGATTCTTCCAGGCTGTAACAGTGGGGAGGGTAGTGCCCATCCAGTGCATTGCAACTGTTTTTTTGGCATAGAACAGCAATATTCTGTAGCGTAGCCGGGAGCTATTTTGGGCAATTATAGTGTCTAGGACTCCTAGCAAGCAGGTTTCAGGAGCGGTCACAGTGGGGAAGGCTAAGTTGTTTGATAGATATTTGGTCACTGCTGACCAGAATTTAGCAATATGGGGGCATGACCAGATCATGTGAAAAAAGTTGGCAGAGCTTGCTGCACATCTCCGGCAGTGATTTGTTGGGGTACGGCCCATCTGGTGCAATCTTAGTGGTGTAATATACAGGTGATGGAAGGTTTTATACTGTATAAGTCTGTCTCTGGTAGATATAAGACAGTTGTACATTGCGTCTGTTGCCTCTTCCCAATCGTCTTGGGTGAGTGCTGGTATTTGGGAAGTCCACCACATTTGTGCAGAGTGGAAGGGTTTTGGACCTGTTGAAAGTAGATTTTGATATAGATTTGAGGTGAGCTTTACTGGGTTACTAGATTGTAAAGTAGCCTCCGCTGGTAAAGAAATGAGTTGGGGGGTGAGAGTGGCAAATTGGTCCCTGAACACTGATCGCAACTGTAAATATTTGTAAAAGGGGAGAGTAGGTTGCTGTGCTTTCTCTCGGATCTGCAGGTATGTTGGGAAGGTTGAGTGTTCCATAAGATCTCCCAGGTATTTAATATTATGGCGAGGCCAATAAATGAAATTTTGTAATGTCCTAAATTGTGGTAGATATTTGTTGCCCCATAGTGGAAGTCTAGATGTAAGTAAGGGTGGCGGGTGTTTGAGTAGTATAAGTGCTGTGGTCCAGGCTTTATGTGCAGTAGTTAGAGTTGTTGGCAGTGGGGCTGTATCTTTAAGATGCCGGTAAGGAAAGTTGCATAATCCTTCCAGGGAGCCGAGTATTGTTGCCTGGAGCTGTAGATTTGGATTGTAGGGGTCATGAATGAAGCACCAGTGTAGGTAATGTATTTGTGAGGCTAAGAAGTAATGAAAAAAGTGGGGGAAGGCTAGGCCTCCCTCCGTTAGTGGAGCGCATAGTTTTGTCCAGGCCATTCTGGGGGGTCGATTGTTCCAAATAAATGGTAGGATAATCTGGTTAAGTTTCTTAAAGAAAGTTTTAGGGATAAAAATTGGGGCATTATGTAGTATGTATAAAAATTTGGGGAGGTATATCATTTTTATTATATTTATGCGGCCCCAGAGTGAAAGTGGTAACTTGGACCATTGAATCAGTCGGGTTTTGAGATCTGACAGCAAGGGGTCTAGGTTAAGTAGTATGTATTTGGTAGGATCTGCGGTTATCCAGACTCCTAAATATTTAAATTGATTGGCCCATTTTAAAGGTATATTGGGTATTATTGGTTGTGGTTGGAGAGGATCTATAGGGCAGAGGATTGATTTATCCCAGTTGATTCGCAGACCGGAGTAGTGTCCAAATTTGTCCACCTGTTGCAGCAGAGAGGTCAGCGAATCACTTGAATCTGCCAGGTATATTAGTAGATCATCTGCATATAGCGATAATTTTTCTTGGATATTACCATATGTAAGGCCTCTAATATCTGGGGAGTTCCTGATCAGTATGGCTAAAGGCTCTATGGCTAGGGCAAATAATATTGGTGAGAGCGGACAGCCTTGGCGAGTCCCTCTCTCCAGGGAAAATGCGGGAGATGTAATCCCATTTACTCTGACTCTTGCTGTGGGATGCTGGTATAATAGTTTGATCCACTTTAAAAATGTTTGGCCAAAGCCGAAGCCGGACAAGACCTCCCATAAGTATCCCCATTCAATTGAGTCAAAGGCTTTGGCTGAATCTAGGGAGGCAACAACTCTGGTATCGGTCTCTAAGTGAGGGATTTGCAGATTGGTGAAGAGTCTTCTTAAGTTAATGTCAGTGGATCTCCCGGGCATGAAGCCTGACTGATCCGGGTGTACAAGGTCAGGGACCACCCGTTGGAGCCTTGTCGCTAGAATTTTGGCCAAAATTTTGGCATCAGTGTTAATTAGAGAGATGGGGCGGTATGAGGAGCAGAGGGATGGATCTTTGTCCGGCTTCGGGATGACCACTATTAGTGCCTCAGCAAAGGATACAGGTAGTGCTTGGTTGTCATAGGCATATTGTAACGTTTCTAGCAGCTTAGTGGGGATGTGTTCAGCTAGTGCCTTATACCAATTAGATGGTAGTCCATCCGGACCTGGTGTCTTATTAGAGGGGAGGGTGGCAATGGCATCGGCAACTTCTTGTTTTGTGATTGGGGCATCTAAATATGCCTTTTCTGTTGGGGCTATTTTTGGGATGGGTATGCTTGCTAGGTACTGTGTTAGCTGTGTCTTAGAGTAGGTAGTTGTGGTTTTGTATAAATTTTTGTAGTAGGAAGCAAACTGTTGTGCAATGTTCTTAGGTTCTGTGGTGAGTGTGCCGTCATCTTGGCAAATATGGGGTATCGCTGTAGAGTTGTTTTGGGGTTTGGAGAGGTAGGCTAGTAGCTTGCTATTCTTGTCCCCTTGCTCAAATATGCGCTGATTTTGGTATAGTACTGCTTTCCTTGTTAATGAGATAGTAGCCCGGCTAAGGGAGTTCCTTGCAGATAGGAGCTGTTCATATGTGTTTTCTGTAGGGTTCTGGGTGTGTGTAGTTTCTGCTGTTATAAAGGTTTTTTCCGCCTCATTTAACTGTTCTTTTTTCTCATTTCTCGCTTGGGATATTACAGCTGTTAATTCACCCCTCATGACTGCCTTAGAGGCGTCCCAAAGCATTAATGGTGAAGCAGAATTATTGTTTAACTCCCAGAATTCTGTATATGCTTTTTGATTTTGACTTGCAACTATTTCATTTTTAAGCCATAGAGGACTTAATCTCCATAACCTGTCTACCGGGGATGGGTTCCAGCGGAGAGAGAGGCTAAGTGGGGAGTGATCTGACAAGGCTTGGGGTAGATATTGTATTGTGTCGACCATGGGCAATAAATCTGCTGAGGCGAATGCCAGATCAATTCTAGATAGGGACTTGTGGGTAAGTGAGTGGCAGGAGTAGATTCTTGCTGTGGGGTTTTTCCATCTCCAAACCTCCGTAAGGTGAAGAGCGTCTGCCCATCCTGCAAGTCTAGTAGGTATATTGGGTTCTGTTTTGGATCTATCTAGGGAGGGATTCATGCAATTATTAAAGTCTCCCATGATGAGAAATGGACTTATGGGGAATTCCGCAAGTTTAGAGACAATTTGATCTAAGACGGACATTGCAAACGGCGGTGGCAAATATATATTAATGATTGTTATGGGTCTGCGAGCTAGGAGACCATGGAGAATCATGAATCTACCATAGTAATCTGTATGTAGCTTAATTAGTTCAAATGGCACCCCTTTGCGTATTAGCACTGAGACTCCTCTGGAATAGGAGGAGTAGGTAGAGTGATAGTGCCATCCCACCCAGGGTTTTTTAAGTGCTAGAATTTTTTGCCCCGTAAGGTGGGTCTCCTGGAGTAGGAGAATAGAGGGAGGGTATCTCTTTAGGTAGGTAAACATAAGGCTCCTTTTAAACTTTGTGTTAAGCCCTCTTATATTCCAAGAGGTGGTCCTTTGCTTTTTAACTTGTTTATTAATGACCTGGAGGTGGGCATAGACAGTACTGTTTCTATTTTTGCTGATGACACAAAATTGTGCAAAACTATAAGTTCCATGCAGGATGCTGCCGCTTTGCAGAGCGATTTGACAAAATTAGATAACTGGGCAGCAAACTGGAAAATGAGGTTCAATGTTGATAAGTGCAAAGTTATGCACTTTGGTAGAAATAATATAAACGCAAACTATCTACTGAATGGTAGTGTGTTGGGGGTATCCTTAATGGAGAAGGATCTAGGGGTTTTTGTTGATAACAAGTTGTCTAATGCCAGGCAGTGTCATTCTGTGGCTACTAAAGCAAATAAAGTGCTGTCTTGTATAAAAAAGGGCATTGACTCAAGGGATGAGAACATAATTTTGCCCCTTTATAGGTCCCTGGTAAGGCCTCACCTTGAGTATGCAGTGCAGTTTTGGGCTCCAGTCCTTAAGAGGGATATTAATGAGCTGGAGAGAGTGCAGAGACGTGCAACTAAACTGGTTAAGGGGATGGAAGATTTATACTATGAGGTTAGACTGTCGAGGTTGGGGTTGTTTTCTCTGGAAAAGAGGCGCTTGCGAGGGGACATGATTACTCTGTACAAGTACATTAGAGGGGATTATAGGCAGTTGGGGGATGTTCTTTTTTCCCATAAAAACAATCAACGCACCAGAGGTCACCCCTTTAGATTAGAGGAACGGAGCTTCCATTTGAAGCAGCGTAGGTGGTTTTTCACGGTGAGGGCAGTGAGGTTGTGGAATGCCCTTCCTAGTGATGTGGTAATGGCAGATTCTGTTAATGCCTTTAAGAGGGGCCTGGATGAGTTCTTGATCAATCAGAATATCCAAGGCTATTGTGATACTAATATCTACAGTTAGTACTAGTGGTTGTATTTATAGTTTATGTATGTGAGTGTATAGATTGGTAGGTGTGGGTTAGGTGTGCTGGGTTTACTTGGATGGGTTGAACTTGATGGACACTGGTCTTTTTTCAACCCTATGTAACTATGTATGGTGATCCAAATTATATAAAGATCCCTCGACTAGAAAATCACAGATCCCAATCTTTCTGAATAATAGACCCTATACCTGTACATGAACAAATATGTTTTATATTGGTTCACTAGATACCTTTCTTCTAAAATTGCTAATGGATGGTAGGACAATGGGGGTTATGTAACAAAAGGCACTAAGTTTTCCCAGTAACCCCTAGCAACCAATCAGCAGATAGCATTTACTAATAACCTGTAATGGCTAACTGCTCCTGGGCAAACTTACTGCCTTTTATTACATATAGTAGAAAAAATCCAGTAGCACACCAAAAAGTTACAAAGTGAAATGAGGTGTTTATTTAGCCCATATTCATGTATTAAGGGCAACGTTTCGGGCTCTACCTTGGCCCTTTCTACTGTATTACTGACCGCTCTGCAGGAGAGTGATCTTCTGGAAAAGCACCCAACACTTTCACAAGTGCATTACACCGAAAGGGTTAAGCTCTCCCCCGTTGTTTTATTACATATAGGTGAAACTAGAAAAGTACTTCTCTGTACATTCAAAGGAAAATCATTGTGTATATGTGTGTACATAAAAAGTATGCATAACTTGGCACCAACAAATGTTTGTGTATTTCAGGTGGTATACTTTACTGCAATATTTCCATATGCCGTTCTGCTTATACTCTTAATTCGAGGGGCAACACTGGAAGGAGCATATGACGGCATCAGTTTTTACATTGGGACACAATCAGATATTTCAAAACTATCCAATGCGGATGTAAGTTTCCTTTTTTGAGATAAAATTAATAAATATTTTTCAGTTAGTAAAAAACAATTCAGTTTTATTAATATCACAACATATGCATGCAAACTTGAATTATGCCATTTCATTTAATACATTTTGGCAAGATAGTTGATATATTTAATGTTAATTGTACCTTTTTTTCAACAAACTTTTAACATTTTATTGATTATTTTTACTGAAGAATAGATAAAGTTTGGACCTATCAGCAAAGCTGATATTGGCACTGTAACTCTATGTTTTTCTCATTTTTTCTTTTCATGTGCCATTTTTCTTTGGTGTTCTAGGTGTGGAAAGATGCTGCCACTCAGATATTTTTTTCCCTGTCAACTGCATGGGGAGGACTTGTGGCACTGTCATCATACAACAAATTCCACAACAACTGCTATGCTGATGCCATTATGGTGTGCATTACAAACTGCTTAACCAGTGTGTTTGCTGGATTTGCCATATTTTCTATCCTTGGACATATGGCTTTTAAAGCTGAAAAAGAAGTAAAGGATGTGGTAGATTCAGGTAGGTTCATCTAATATTTACTACCTGTCTTAGCTACAAGGCTCCTTATAATTTCAGCTTCCAGAAATCTTTATAAATTTGAATCAGTTACTGACTGTCCTTTTTTTGTTATTAAGTGCCAGCGTGTGTATATTTACTTCTGTAATGCTAGTCTTAGAGGATTCCATAGATGAATTAAACTTGTAGATTCCTAAGAAATTAACTAACTCATCCATCAATTTGTCACAGGAAATTATTATGAGCTTCTGAAAAATTGCTGATATTTTATAACTTACGCTGCATACTTTGCTATTAAATCATAGGATTTGCATTGGCATTTATTGCATATCCTGAAGCATTATCTCAGCTGCCGGTTGCACCTCTGTGGTCAATCTTATTCTTCTTCATGCTACTGACATTAGGGCTGGATTCTCAGTTTGCATCTGTTGGTAAGTACAGGCTTATACGGTGTATTATTTAAATGAAATAAAAGAGATAATTATATTTAGTTAACATGGGGAGTAAAAGGCATTTGGTTTCAACTGCTTTAATCCCCATTCTGCCTAGATCTCAGGCAGGGTCTATCCTTAGATAGAATATAGGGTACTTCTGCCTGCCTAAAACCTAGGGATATTTTTGCAGTACATGCAGCAGATCCAGACCATTATATGGTACTTAATACCTATATAGGATTAGAAGAGATAAAGGGATTTCTTTGCTATCAGGAACCTATTTTTTATTCTGGAATCCTAGAGATTTAGTGGACTTATCCGAAAAATCATGTGGGCAATTATTATCGTACTCACAATACTTATTTGAAGTTACACTGATTGACATAAAAGCCAGCACCGTATTTGTTCCAAGATTACCCTTTTAAACTTTACAAATAACAAAATATATCAAATAACAAATGTCAGCATAGCTCTATAGGGAACAATGATCATATGTACACTTATTCGTATAGGAATAGCAGAGCTTATAAAGGTTCTACCTATAGATGGAAATAACACATAACTTTAAACAGAAATCCAAATGATTATACATAATTTCTACAGTTACTATATTTTCTATTCTTTCCTATTTTAGTCTACCATGTTTCCATCTTTACAGTCAATACTATCTGTCCATGCTGTCTTCCAGCAATACAAACAACAAGATTCAGTTTGATTTGTTAAAAACATATATATGTACACAAAAATCCATATTATGCTGTTTATCTAAACTAAGTTTCTCACTTCACAGAAACAATAACAACCACCATCCATGATGCCTATCCCAAAGTAATGAAGAAAATGAGAGGAATTATAACCGTTGGAGCCTGTATAATGTTCTTCCTTCTTGGTATTCTCTGTGTCACCCAGGTACTACATATGTTCCTTTGAAAAAAACATATATTACATTTATCTATAGAAGCTAATTGACCCGAGGGTACAACAACTTTATGTCTTTATAAAAAGTAGTTCCCATGTTCATTCCTTACTAGCTTTCAATTGGCATGGAATCAGTGTTCCACCAGTCTGCATACATACTGTAATTGCCAAAATATTCAGCATCAGGTTAGTAAGGGAGTTCACTAGCTACTGTATATGTCTGCAATGCATTGTCTCTTACAATATAACTGCAACACACATACTCAGCATATACACAATGTTTACAGTAGATTCCCAACTAATGTATTATGTCTGGATAACAAATCCATAAACATTGTGCCATGCCATGCAAAACAGCTCTCAGGTCCCTGCAAAATGTCTGACAATTGATTTTAAGTCAATGAAACATATCTAGTGAAAAATGTGAAATTCTATGTAAAAAACACAGAACAATGTTTTAAAAGAGATGTTAAATAAGATCTATTTATTTCAGTGCAAGCTTTATTTAAGACTAGTCAAATTAATAAATCATGTATCTTTGCAATAAATATATATTTAAATCATTTTCCGTTTGTATTTAGACTGTATCTAATTTAATATTCTTTAATAGTCAGGAATTTACTGGGTTGATCTGATTGATTATTTCTGCGCTGGATGGGGAATCCTTATTGCTGCAATTCTGGAACTCGTAGGAATCTGTTGGATTTATGGTGAGTCTCTGAACAAAATTCTATAGCCACATGTTACAGAAGTATACTTATAGGTCTACTTAAATGGTACACATTATAGTCTGAGCTAAGGTATCAAGGTATATTGTGCTGACCAAAATGAGGCAGCAGTGTGTAGCTGCTGGGCATCAATAACCTTAGAAATTAACATTTCAAATTACAGGTTAAAGATAGAAGGAACAAAAAAGTAGATTATCAAAAACTATTACAATTTAAAGTAAGGACAAATTGCAGGATTGAATAGATTACCTATATACTACACACAATACATTCACTTTCAGGTGTCCATTGGTAAGGACAGACACCTATTAGTATTAGTACATCTAGACAAGCTGAGGTTCTGTACATATTGGCGTTTAGTACAAGGGTTGATTTATGCAACCTAAACTTTTGAGGCTATATGTTTTTGAAGATTTTCATTCATCTAGGTCACAAGATACAGTATCTAGTAGAAATAAGTATAAGGGGCTTCTTGTGAAAATGTTTCCCACTCATCTAAGCAGTTTCTTCTAAAGAAGCTGCTGGATGGGTGGTGAATTGTTTTCAAGATAAGACAGAAACCCCAGTTGGATTACACTTTTTTCTACAGGGCTTGGAATACTTGGGACTTGGGGTTTTCCAGATAAGGGATATTTCTGTAATTTGGTTCGCCATACCTTACCCTCCAATAAAAAAGCATTTAAACATTAAATAAACCCATCAGGATTGTTTTGCCATCAATAAGGATTCATTATATTATCTGGGAACAAGTACAGAGTACTGTTTTATTATTACAGAGAAATAAGTTTCTCTTTATAGTTTCTCTTTTTTAAAACAGCTTTTAATTTCTGCAAACACAGCCATCTCGACTGAATGTACAATATGATGTCCAGCTAATATGGCATCAATGCTCGTTGAACCAAAATAAATGCCAAGTGAAGCAGAAACCCCAATACAACTTGAGTCATATGTATTATAAAACTTGCTGGGGTTCATTTACTTTAGCCCCTGGTGAGCAGGTTCACTAAAGGGGGCAAAATTGACAAGCAGTAAGGACAAGGATGCCTGGCAGCTGCCAGTGCTGTACTCCCTAACATGCATATTTGAATGACAACTACATGTTACCCTCAGCCAACCCCTCATGATTTTAGCACTGCTAAAACAGGCAGCAATGAATTCATCACCAGGTGGACTTTTGCACCCTTCCCTGTGCTTTATAGAATGTCCTCAGGTCTTTGTGCTCCAGAATCAATTTGTCCTTACTTTTAATCTGTAATAGTTTTTATAATTTACTTTTTTGTTCTTTCCACCTTTAACCTGTAATTTGAAATGTTAATTGCTAAGGTTATTGATGCCCAGTGGCTACAAACTTTAGACACACTGCTGCCTCATTTTGGTCAGCATGAAATACCTTGGAGGTCTTTGCTCTCTATTCTGGAGCACAAAGACCTGAGGACATTCTATAAAGCACAGGGAAGGGTGCAAAAGTACAAACAAAATTGCAGTTTACACCTGTTCTTGGCACTTTGCAAATTGGTTTTATAGTAGTAGTCAATAATTATTGACAAAAAAACACACCCTGCATTATTGAGATATAGGGTTGGAACTAAGGATAGACAGACATGTGTCTAGGGTGCAATGGTGGGGGGCACCAGGAAAGTACCTCTTGTGTCTGCCTACCTTGAGTTAATAGCTCCTGTAGGATCTTCACACCCCTCACTTGCCTGCACAGCACTGTACTCATCTCCCTGAGGAAACATTGTGCACCAAATTGCACAGGGATTTAGAGTGATTTGCCTTCGGAGCACCAGTGACTTTGCCTGGTACTGTGAGATACAGTAGCCAGCCATGTCAGATATTTGTCCATGTTAAAGCTCCAGCTATTACAGTGCCCCATGTGAGTATTCATTTGATAGATTTGGTTGATTATATGGTCACTATATGGTTTCAAATAATTGTGGATTTGCTGCCACACCAGACACCAGTGCTACATTGTTATTCAATATATATAGTCATTTAGACTAACTATTCAAAGAATGCCACACTCATTCTGTAAGGTTATAATATGAGCATTTTCTTTCCTGATTTGGGACCAAATTGGGCTGATATAATTGTTTCCATTGCAAGATACCTATTGAGTCTTGTGGGAACTCATCAGCCTAAGGACTCCATTAATGACCTAATGCTGGAAACTGGATTTTATTCCCCCACCCTAATCAGATATTAAGAGGGCCTGTGCAGGACTGTTAGCTGCCACCTCTTGTTCATTATTTTATTATATTAATTCTAAATTATTTATATTTTTATCTTTGATCAGTGTATTTTTGCTAGTATGCATATTTATTTGTACAGAGAGTTAGCATGAAATGAGAGCAGAATAATAGGAAAATCTGCAGTTATGATTTCTTAATACATAAAACCCCTCAGTACCCACCTGTTTAATTCAGATACAGTCACATGTAAAAGGTTGAAATTGTTGAGAAATATTACTGGAAATTGAGGACATGGAAAACATTCTTTATGACTACTGTTGCATTTCAAAGATTTTCTCATTTTGCTTCCACAGGTGGCAATCGCTTTATTGAAGATATTGAGATGATGATTGGAAAGAAGCACTGGATCTTCTGGCTGTGGTGGAGACTCTGCTGGTTTTTCTTAACTCCCCTACTATTAACAGTGAGTTAGGGTGGCTCAGCATGAACACCGGAAATCAAACTATAAGAGTTATAGGTGTGGGCAAGCTTAGGACTATTTGTTTCAGTACAAAGTACTAATCACCATGTAATTAGAAAAAAAGACAAAACTTCACTGGCTCCCATAAACACAAATTAAAAACATGCTACTCCTGCATCCAAATTACGTTTTAGGAGAATAAAAAGATATTGTGACTGCAACCCTGTCAGACAGACAATTCCATATTAATTTTAGATACAAATGAGAAATAAATGGCCAAATGAATATGTAGCTTAAAAACAGTCCTCTGTAAATTTGCATTCACATTCAGAGTCTTTTATGTTGATAGTGAAATAGTGTGCAGGACATACTGTGCTGCTGTTTGCACGGCTGCACAGTATGTCCTGTTTGCACATTTCTACTATGTGGTTGAAAGCATGCCAACTTAACTGTGTAACCTTTAAGTTGATGTAAAGGCAAAAATTAATAATTGCTAAATGCATTCTCTATGCCAGTGCTGTCCAACTTCTGTGGTACCGAGGGCTGGAATTTTTCTGGTCTACATGATGGGGGGCCCATAACGGAAGCCAGTTTTGACCACTCCCCTTTTTTAAAACTGCACCCTCTTCAAACCACATCCATGTTATCACAAGAGCTTTTGAGACCATACCCACATTAATGCTGCCTGTGCGTGCCATACTCTGTCTGCTCTATGCTGCCTGTGTGTGCCATACTCTGCCTGCCCTATGCTGCCTGTGTGTGCCATACTCTGCCTGCCCTATGCTGCCTGTGTGTGCCATACTCTGTCTGCCCTATGCTGCCTGTGTGTGCCATACTCTGTCTGCCCTATGCTGCCTGTATGTGCCATACTCTGTCTGCCCTATGCTACCTGTGTGTGCCATACTCTGTCTGCCCTATGTTGCCTGTTTGTGCCATACTCTGCTTGCCCTATGCTTCCTGTGTGTGCCATACACACAAGCAGCATAGGGCAGGCAGTACGTAGAATGCAGAGATTAAAAAGTGTCAACAGTACAGGGGATTACATCTTTTTTTTTGTAATAGTCAACTTTTATTGATTTTCTTATAAACAAGGGAGATGATAGAAAGAAGAAAGTGAGAAGGAGGGTGGAAGGGGGGAGTAGGGAATGGAGAGCGTATTATGGTGCTTTAGACAGCTGCTGCTGGAGACTCCAACCATGGGTTCCAAATCTTCTTAAACTTTAGTGGGCATCCTCTGGCTAGATATGTTAACCTGTAGAGTTCCAGTTGTGAGTTGATCAACTTTATCCATTTATTTAAAGTAGGAGGTAGGGGGCCCATCCAGTGTAGGGCCACAGTTTTTTTTGCATAGAATAACAGAGCCCTCATAATTGATCTGGAGGCTGTGTTTGGTATTAGGGAGTCCACCAGGCCTGTAATTGGGTTTAGAACTTGAGGTTAGGAGAGTTCATCAGCTAGGAAGAGCATGATTTGTTGCCATAATCTCTGGATGTCTGGGCAGTTCCAAACTAAGTAAATGAAATCAGCATCAGGTTTATTGCAGCGAAGGCATCGGGAGTGTTCCAAGCGACCCATCTGGTGTCATTTCTTAGGTGTTAAATAGGTTTGGTGTATAATTTAGAATTAAATTTGCTTGTCTCTTGTACTTATTAATGGGGAGTTGAGATTATCTTCCACCTCTTTCCAGTCATTTGGGTCTAGGTGGAGACAGCTTGTTTCCCATTTGAGTTTGACTCTGGGGTCATATTTGTGAGTTGTGATTGCTGCTTATGTTTTGGAGAGGTTGTTAAGCTTGTTTGGGGCAGAGATTAGGTTTTCTACTGTCGTGTACTGTATGGGATGGATATCATTCTGAAACTGTATATGGAAGAGATGACGTATTTGCATGTAACTGAGCACCAACAGGTCTGAGTGTAATAAGTGATGAAGTTGTTTGACCCCTGATCTTGCCCATGCAGCGCCGTTTTCAAAAGTTGCAGAAATGTGTCAGGTGATATTGAGTTTTTCATGTTGGAGATTTTGTACATCATGTCCCAGGTTTTTTTGGTGGTGTTTAAAAGAGGAATTGGGGGGGGGGGGGTAGGCATTTACTTGGTCTATATAGAGCATGATGTAAGGATTCAATGGAGGGGATTACATCTTTAAACAATTCAGGATTTTACAACCTGAATCTGCAGGGGGCCACTTAATCTCAGTACCATTTAGGGCTCTGGCTCACACTGTGCGCGGGCGACTAATCTCCCCGAGTTGCCATCACCTGCCATCCCACCGGCGCGATTTCGGGAAATTGCCGAAAAAGCCTTGTGAGGCAACTTTGGCGATTTCCCGAAATCGCGCCGCCGCGTGTGCCTTCCCACCGGTGACTTACATTTTCGCCGGTGGGATGGCAGGTGATGGCAACTCGGGGCGATTAGTCGCCCGCGAACAGGGAGTTTTGTCGCGGGCGACTAATCTCCCCGTGTGCCAGAGCCCTTAAAGTTTACACAAAGGTAAGCAGTCACAGCAGCCAGACAGGTGGGGGGCCACACAGAGGGGGGTCGTGGGCTGGATGCCGCCAGTTGGACAGCACTACTCTATGCAACGTGGAACAATTTTGCAATATTTACTAATCTACCTTCTGCAAGACTGAAGTGCTCGAATTTTATTCGTGGAGGAAAAAAAATTTGGTCTGTGCATATAAGTACTTAATCAGCAGGCAGTCCCTTCCCTGCTGTTTCCAATTGCCAATAAGAATAGTGCAGGTGTACCTCTTACTACATGCACCAATAGGCAAGCGCTCTGCACAAATTGACATACCAATCAGACATGCCTGCATGAATTTTAAGATGGCCATACACGCACCACTATAACTGTACGAAGCGTAGTTTGGTACAATTTTCGGACCACACGTGGGCTCCAAATTTTAATCCCAATAATTTTCGTACCGTGGTGATAGGTCGTTTAGTCAATCGCAGAGCTTACAAATTTACGATTGGCTAACGATAAAATCTGAGCATGTATTGTGTATCAGGAAGTCAATTTCTTGTGATTAGTTCAAACTATTTCATTTTCAGAACATCCTCTGGTTTGTTATTTTTAGGGCTTTATCCTACAATGTCAGTCTGAATGTTAGTTTTAGATTGTTGCATTTAAACACAGTCTGGCCGGAGGTCTTTAGTGGGAATGCACACAGAGCTCAAACAGGGGATATGCCCAACAAACAAAATGCGAGTGCTTCAATCTTGCAAACGATAAGAGAAGTTTTAATTAGTATATATTGCAAAATTGCTCCACATGGCATAGTGAATGTGTTTAGCAAGTATTCATTTTTGCCTTTACATCCCATTAATTACCATGGGCATTGTAAAGCATTATATTATGTTCAGTTAAAATAAAATAAAAAATAAACACTATAAAGTGTAGATTGGCACAAACCACCCCTTTACAATTTTATCTACATTGCTTAGAAATTCAAAACCCATTATTTGATATATTGATACTTTGTTCATATAATTAATTTTGATTAATTAAACAAATAAACAGGACATAACGTACCTTGATTCTAAGAATCTAGTTTGCACATCTCTTGGTGGAGTTTCATTACGTTTCAAGAAAAATAAAAAAAAACTGTTTTCTTTCCAGGTTATCTTCATCTGGTCGCTGGTGACCTTTGACACCCCCAAGCATGGTAATGTTGCTTACCCCTCCTGGGGTGTTGCCTTGGGTTGGTGCATGATCATTTTCTGCATCATCTGGATTCCTATACTTGCTGTTGTAAAAATCATAAAGGCTAAGGGAACCCTATGGGAGGTAAGGATATGGTGTGAGTGTGTGCTTACAGATGATCACAGCTATATCTAGATAGCAATTATTTAGACTGGAGTTAAATCTGAATAAATGTTAAATGTTATGTATAAACCTAACTTTTGTAAAAATGCATTTCCTTTTTAGAATCTTTAAAAAAGCTTTACCAAATGTAACATATGCAAACGATAAAAGCTAATTTGATCTGCAGCTCCTTATGAACATTTTTATACAATAATAGGAAAAATTCAAAAACAACTATGGACCATGTGTGCTATGGTTCTGCAAGGCAGATATTTGTCATGGATCAGTGGGGTTCATTAAGCATTTCTTAGCAAGGTAGTAGGCACCTTGCACCAGTTTTTATAGCTATAGAGCATAGCAATGCCCTGGATGCAAGTGCTAAATACATGGGCACTACAGACCACTACTTTTATTTTCCATACAATCTTGTCTTGAATAATGGCATCTATTTCCTATGACTTGCTTCATTAAAAGAAAAGCAATGCACCTACGAGGATACTCATACACTTTGTAATGAAATTTCAGATACTTAGTTACAGTTTGGTATGTATAAGGTATGCATAGACTTGTCAATTTTAATTTAATGCTTTTAATTAATTTAATGATTTTTCTGATTTTAAAATAAATAAATGTGACAATAAATTTTATTTTTTTAGCGCTTCTTGAAGATTTGTGCTCCAACTCCAGAGTGGGGCCCTGCATTAGAACAGCATCGACTGGGAAGGTATAAAATAACAGATAATCTTCACAAGACCAGGAATGCTTTAGAGATTGCAACCATTGAGGGAGGCTTGTCGGGTTATGACAACAAAGCATTCTCCTAATATTGACAACTATATGTGTATGAAGACTTTAAGAAGACTGAAATCGAATTTGGCTACCATAGGATTTTTTATAGTGTCTGAAATTACAGACAGAAAAAAACATCAAGAAGACATATAGAATGTCTCCATGGAATTCACTCCTTCCGCTGATTTGTCAGAAAGGACCTTTGTGGAGCACAAAAAATAAATTGATGTTCCATATACTCACAATAGTTGTGATGTTCAGCGAGTATTAGATTAAATGGATCCACGTTAAAGTGGACTAGAATTTTAAATTGTGCTCTTTACTTTGCCACCGCTCATATTGGTTCTTGTATAATATGTACTATACTTTAATGGAACCTTTTTAGAAAATAAATCCTAACATATTGTACTGTATGATGTGAAGGATAGTTGAAAGCTTTTAATACTTCACACACGTAATGAGTTTTACCTGGAAATTCTTTTAGGGTGTTTTTTTGTCAGAAAATGCTTTTCCTGGAACAATTTCTCTTTATTATTTGTATTTACCTTAATATACGTACTTTTATTTACAGTGTCATTGATGTTTTACAGTTGCACTTCACATTGTTTTAGATGTTTTTTAATACTAGGAACATTGAATACCATATTTGCAGGCAACAAGAAAATAACAATAAAACAATAAAATAAAATGAAGGCTAGTACACTCTTGGATATATACATAAAGAAATACCACCTTATTAAATAGCATGTCCTAACTTGTTAACTTTCTTTAATTACTTTTAACATACTATAATCAATTGTGTAATACCCCCTCTGTTTTGATATGCACATTGCATATCCAGCTACTTCAACTCAGAACTGATGTTCATAGCCCCAACACTGCTTCTCATCATACAGTATTCACCTACCCTCTAAACTGTAAAGCTACTGGCTCCCCCTTGAGACCTCAGAATGTGAACCTGATAGTTGTTTGCAATTCTAAAAGAACACTTGTATTTAGTCATATTGAGATAGCTGCTGTTTTGGGTGCCATAACACAATGTTCTACCGTTGCTTAATGTTTTATTTAATCTCATCTTGGTACTTGAAGTATTTGGGACTTGGCACTTGGGCAAGGTTGAATTTATGAAAGACATATATTTGCATTTTATTTTAATTGCTATTTCCAGAGATTTTTTTCTTGCAGTATGGTACAGGTACAGGATCAATTATCCAGAAATCGCTATCCAGAAAGTTCCACATTAATAGGAAGGCCATCTCCCATAGACATTTATATTTTAATCAAATAATTCTTATTTTGAACAAATGATTCCCTTTTTCTCTTTAATAATAATACAGTGTCCTTGTACTTAATCCAAACTTAGATATTATTAATCCTTATTGGAGGCAAAACAATTATATTGGGTTTATTTAATGATTACATGATTTTTAGTAGTTTTAAGGTATGGAGATCCCTTAGGTCCTGAGCATTAAGGATAACAGGTCCTGTACCTGTAGTAACAGGTGAAATATTTTAGATACTTTTGGGACAAGTGAGTTTTTTTAAATTACGCATTGTGATTTATAGAGCCCTGATAGAAACAGTTTACAGATGTTCCATTCAATTTCTTTTAAATGGACAGTAAAGTGTAGGGATAAAAGTGCATTGAACATTGCTTCTCTGCTACTGTATTAGTTTTTATGGATTTTATCAGAAGCATCTTTATTGCTTGCTGGTTCTAAGGTATTTGGCATGGTCAACAACTGGACAGCACCTCTAATATTTGAGAATACATCAGCCATGTCAAGAAATTTATCAGCTCTGTCTGTGATGAACACATGAAGAAATGCAAGTAAAGCCAACAGAGACAAAATGTTCCATTAAAATAAAAAGATATACCGTGGGCGCTGCTGCCATAAGGCCAGTTAAGGAACTCACTTCATTCGGCTGCAGCTCGCAGGTCACCATGGGCAGCAAAAAGCCACTCCTGGTAACTTCAAGAGCTGAAATTCTGATTTTTAAGAATTTCGGTTTTGCTAGTGCAGAGAGTGCAATTGCACTCTCAGCGCTAGTGATGCAGCCCTCCCTTGGCCCTCTGTGATACTCAGAATGGTAAGCGCCTGGTGCAAGGGGGGGGGGGGACTGTGTATGGGCAGTCACAGAGTGTCCATCCATTGGCCAAACAGGTTGATCAGTTGGATTTCTTTAAAGGTTGGCCAATGTAGACCACTTTGAGTATGTAATAAATTCCTAGCAATCTGCTATTAACGTAACAAGTAAAGATGGTAAATGCATATCATTCATTTAGTGCTTAGTGTTATAAATGTAATTTTTAAATGCTGGGGTAAAATAAACTAGAATAAATCTTGGGTCACTACAATAAAAGTAATTTTTACAACTGTATATGAAGCACATGGAACATGCCATATTTTGACGCTGCTAGTTGGCCAGGAAACTTACAGGCCAGGAATTGTTCCCACTGACTACAGTGAGAAGTACCAGTAGAAGTGTGCAGTAAACCATAGTGTGCAGTTATTTTTAATGTCATTACAAGTATAATGAGCCATTTAGCTGAAATTCTGGTATTTGGCATTTTATTGACAATAGTTCTTTCAGGAAAAGTTGTGTAGATCAACACAGTCTACATGCTATAGTTTGTAATGTAATGCATATGTAAATAAAAAGACTTTTTAAATCATTCTTACAGTTTTCAGGTGTTTTTTTTACAATTTATACATATACATAACATGTTCTGGTACATCAAGGACTGTCCTATAGCATCATTACTTTAATTCTTATAATTTCTAGGCATTTATTTCAAAAACTAAAGGATGAGTGATGCATTCTTATAAATCACTGCTGCATTTGAAAACACAAATGGGAGTCTACAAAAGGAAGCATTCCAAAACAATGAAAGGCCATGAACTGTTCCCTTTGTTTTGCAAGTATTTTGAGAAAAAACTAAAGGGATGATACATATTGAGAATAATAGAGGTTATGTTCACTGATATTTTCTTTTATTCATTTCCTTTTATATATCATCACACATTTCTGCAGTAGTTTACAGAGATTATACATCATTCACTGCCCCAAAGGAGCTTACAATCTAACATCCCTCTGACATTCATTATGGTCAGTTTTTAGTCAGAAGCCAATTGCCTGCCTGTATGCTTTTAATGTGCGGGAGGAAACCCACGCAGGCACAGGGGAACATAAATGCCTTGCTAGTGCCCTTGCTAGGATTGAATTAAGGACCCCAGTGCCTCAAGGAGTGTTACCCACTGGGCCATGGTGCTGTCTGCTGTTGCAGAAAAGCCAGCAATTTGTTGATATTAATTAGTCATTACCTATGATAAAGGGGTTGGGATAGCAGTGAGCTTTCTTTCCAAGAGGTAGAAACCAGTTAATGGGGAAGAAACGGAGCAGCGTGAAGAGGGATGGGCTAAATTGTCCTAATATTGGCCAAGAAGGGTTGTCCGAGCTGACCGACGCTGCAGAGCACAGCCAGACCTGGGAAGAAAATACTATATGGATGGGTAAGCCTTGTGTGAATAAAACATAGTCACACTGCATGTAGCTGTCTCTTCCTTTGAGAAAGTTATTGGTATGTCTGCTATTTGAGTGAAATTCCCCACACTATTCAACTTACTGTTCACAAGTGTCCATCAAGGATTTTATGGTTTTTTTCTTCATGTTTATGCAAGTTAAATCACTTTAGGGGCCATTTACAAAAGCCTAGGGAAGAAATGCAAGAGCAGTAAGGGCTGCTCACTCAGGAAGCACTTCCTTCCAAAGTCGGGAGGTGCTCTACAGCTTCCGCAGGTGCAGACCACCCATGTTAATGGGTGTTTTCATAAATTTTATAGCATCATTTAAATAATACATTAAAAATTGTCTACAAAAACTGTCATCAGTCATTGACTCCTAGGGGCTGATTTACTTACCCACGAACGGGTCGAATGGAGTCCGATTGCGTAAAAAGTTGCGCATTTTTCGTAGCGTTAAAACTTACGCGAAAAGTTGCGCATTTTTCGCGTAAGTTTTAACGCTACGAAAAATGCGCAACTTTTTACGCAACTTTCGTAATGGATACGAAAAACTCGCGTTTTTACGCAAAAATCGTATTGGTAACGAAAAATTCGTAAAGAATCCGAAAAAATCGCAAAACATACGAAAAAGTCGCAAAATGTTCGTTTTCAAGTCGGAACTTTTCCAATTCGGGTCGGATTCGTGGGTTAGTAAATCAGCCCCCTAGTATAAACAGGTTTACTATATATATATATATATATATATATATATATATATATATATATATATATATATATATATATATATATATATATATATATATATATATATAAATATATATATAGTATATGCAGCCCACATTCATACAAACATTTCTGGCTTGAATCAGACAATACTGCCAATTAGCAAACACAAATAAATACATGCAAACAAGAAAACAACATTCTCACACTGGCCTGGCCATTTATAAACTGAAGAAAATGTGGACTAAATATGAGTTCACTTCCACAGACTAACACCAAAACCTTTAGCAAAAAATTTGTTTTCTAGAAATTACGAAATCACTTTCTAATTGCCGCCTAGAAAAACATATGGCTGATTTATCAAAGTCTGAATTTTGGATGTTTTTAAGTACGATTGTCACAAATTTGTATTATTAACGTTAATTTTTTATGTGCATTAATTGTGCAAAAATTTGTATCGTGGTCGTACGAAAATATTGTGGTATGATCCGAAAGTTACGAAATTTTCATATCCGAACAATCATAAATGGCGTGAAAACCTTTCTGACTTTGAACCTTCAGTGCAAGATTTTGGAAGCCTCCCATAGGACTCAATGGCACTGTGCAGCTCCAACCTGGCCCAAGGAAAGTCACGATACTGAAGCTTGAATGAATAACAAAACTTTCATAATCATTGCGACAAATACGATTTTGTCGCACAAATTGATGCAAAGCACAAAAAAGTTGCGTAAGTTAACGAAAATATCGTAGAAAATACACAAAGTTCTATAAATTAGTAAAAACTACTTTGATAAATGTGCCCCGTAATGTCATTTTTTACAGGAAATGTAGCCCACCTTCAGTTTGGTATTTTACTTCTTTCTACAAAAGTGTACATATACTATATTTAAAGATCACTTTAAAAAACAAAAAAAAACCAAAAAACATTTATTCATTAATTTGTATTCTGCTCATGTACCTGTATTTTATTACATTTTCCTATGAGTTTGCATGCTGATGCAGCCCACACTCATACAAACATTTCTGGCTTGAATCAGACAATATTACCAATTAGCCAACACAATTAAATACATGCAAACAAGAAGGCAACATTTTCACACTGGCCTGGCCAAATCTGACATTTATAAACTGAAGAAAATGTGGACTGCATATGAGTTTACTTACACAGACTAAACTCAACACCTTTTTGCAAAAAAACTATTTATTTGCTAGATATTACAAAATCACTTTCTAATGCATTGCCGCCTAGAAATACATAATGTCATTTTTTTACAGGAAAGATTGTAGCCCACCTTCAGTTTGGTACTTTACTTCTTTCTACAAAAGTGGTTGTAGAAGGTTACTATACATTTATAAACCATGCAACATTTTCCCTTTATCTAATTCAAATCTTTAATCTTCTCTGCAAAAAAGAGTAAGAGAAGATCATGCAGTGCACTGCCTGCTACAGTCGTTTTATATTAACTACCAGCATTCAGGCTCTGGGAGGAGCCAGATACTCAAATGCTTTATATACACACCTTGGTACTACAATAATAACTGAAAGCAAAACAGTACAACTCAACAGTGTTATAGTGGGACACTGAAAAGAAGACTAATACCAGAATTTTTATTGCAACTTGGAATATGGGATTAAATCACATTTTAACATGCTGTCAAAATAGTTCTAAGGATGTGAAGCAAGTAAGTTTTATTCTTTTTAATGCACCACTTTTAGTATGTTTTTCTGGCAAATAAGCATTTTGAATTGTTATTAATATTTAAAATATTGTCTTCAACAATTGCAGTGTGTAATTAAATAAATTGCAGATGGAGTTGCATTTATAGATTATGAGATTTTGATCCAGCAAGAGTTCTGCCGTGCAGCATAATCATGTAGTAGTTTTCACTGTTAGCATTAATACATTAAAAATGGTCTGTTACTGTGCACAGTTTTTGCAATTAACTAGAATAACTACAAAGCACGTTGCACAAAAAACTTAGCTAATTAAAAAGGCCCTCTCTGTGGCAAGTTATATATATCAGTGCCAGTATAGTTTGCTCAACATTTCAAGCAAAATGAATAAAACAAACAAAAGGAATACAAACATAAATGTTCCATTTAACTGGACATGGCAACCTGTAGCGCCATCAGATTAGTGGACTTTCGTTGCAGGATGTGCTGGCCAGCTTGATGATTATAACAACTAAACACAAAAAATGGATCATTTTCAATAATTTGTTAAGTTGCATTTTATTAAGTTTTACACTCACACACTTGAGTACACACACACATTTATGTTGGTCTTTCATTACTGTCAAACATTGTTTCAATCTGCAGTTGGTCAAGTAACCATTTAAAGAAATATGTATGGAATTCGCTACTGATACCTACCAATATAATAGCCCATGAACCTCTAATTGCACAAGGACCTCTGTAGTGTCCTCATCTTACCTTGAAAGTGTAGTCATCAACCATTTTCCCAGTTATGTTGCTATACAGTGATCTGGACTTTGGTTTAGTTTGGACCGTAGCTTGGAGGCTCAGTTGTAAATGAGTGGATTCACGTAAAGCTTTGTAAACCCAATCTCAGACCCATATATATCTTTTCTATGTAGAAGCATTAAAAATATGTTCTCGTCTAGTATTTCAAAAAATTTAATACCCAGTGAACACTCCTGTTCATCCCTCTAAAAAAAGCTACAATCTTTAACACATGCATGCTTTAATTAAATGTATCCCAAAGTGCAATCCAACTAAGAGTTTACATGTTCTACACACCTATTATAGTGGGTCAACAGACAAACTCCTATTTTGGGATTTGAGAGGATCTAAGAAAAAGATAGGGTCTGGTCAAATATAAACCCCAGGCAGCATGCAGAATCAACAGTGTTAATTGGCATGCCATCTGTGGTAAAAGGATGGGAAAGGTCAGGTTGGAGTGGAATGACTTTAGGACCAAGGGTATATGGAGTTTTTTCTGCTGAGAGAAGTGGATCCGTGTCATTCTGCAGATCCATTTGTCTGCACTGTAAAATCATCAGGGGGCAACCATGAGCAGCAAAAAGCCACCTCTGATAACTTTAAGAGCCGAATATTCGTTTTTTTAAATAAAAATGTGTCTCTGCTAGTGCTGAGAGTGGAGGTCGAGCCTGAAAATGCCTGCTTTCACGTTTTTTGCCCGGATCTCCACTTTGTGTACACGTGCTCAAGGGAAAGCTAGGGGGCAACTAGAGATCTGCGCCTGAATGTCAGTGGTTAGTGAAGGGGTGTCTATAATATCTGATGTCATCTGTATATGTGATATTTAGTCAAATAAGATGGCTCATTTACAATGTACCATGCAGTGTGCATGGTGCAAAAAAAAAGTCTGCAATCAACTATGGCTCCCTTCCCTTATAAAGCACAGACTGCATTAGTCAGCAGTCGCAGATTTTTGATATGGTGCTCAGTGCAAAGAACAGAAATAAACATGTGTGCAAATGCCCTCTAAGTGAGCACTAAAAAGGCAAACTCGTATGCCCCTTAGGGATCTTGCACTTGTGTGTTCCAAGAGTTTAGATGCTAGTTCTAAGAGAGACACAAGGCGATAGATAGACAGGATGGGTCCAGTGTAGCCTTTTTAAGAATGGGCTTGGCACAGACCTGCGTGAATAAAAATGGGAAAGTACCAGAAGCTAGAGAGGAAGTGAATATATGAGTAAGAAATGGGGTAATGGCAGGATCATCTTTAGTAAGGGATTGCATTGTCTGTGACTGTGGAGCATTCAGTTAAAACTGCACACCTAAATATGTGTGTACGGCAGACATTACACATCATTGACAGCAGTCTCTCTGCACTCTTATCACTTCCCTCTAAATAAACTATAACACCTTTAGGTAAATTGGAACTGACCAAGCTGGTGATATAAATGGGGCTACCAGTCACAGTATCCTGTGGTACATACCTATGCATGTCTGTATATAGATAATTTTTCTTTGATTTCTATCAAGGAAACCCTTCAACGGTAAGTGAACTGTTCTCATGCCCATAATATGTATTAGGGTCTCTATAAAAATCTCAAATAACAACCTACAGCTTTAGCCTTGCCTTTTAATATAGTTACGTCTCTTACCTTCTCTAATAGCATTGCTTAATATGATATAATGCAAGAGTTTCTATATACAGATCATACCTCCTCTCCAACAGTCTTTAATAGCAGAGTTATTATAGTCATTGTGTTGTTATAGCTATGTCTTTTATACATGAATACTGTTTCATCTCTATCAGAGCCTTATTTGGCTGAATAGGTAGTGTCAGTATCAGTACCTGCCTTTTACATGCTTCAATGCAATGTTTAAAGCCAATAGTTTTTAAAAATGCAGTGATTGCAACTAATTAAAATATGGTCTATTAGGATCAGCAAAGGAATGTGGAAATGCATTCCTGCATCTCATTTAAAGGTGAGGCAAATGACCTTGATTCTTTGAGTCTTTCTAGTTAGGAAGAACAGATTTTTTATTTTTATTCTGGTGAATGCACTTACACTTTAACGTGTGAAAATTTAATAGCTAACTATTTGTACTGAGTAAATAACATCTGAATAAACGCCATCTGTTGTTAAGGACCCCATAATAGGCTACTGTATCAGTTTATCTGCTTCACTTTTTAAAATTTCCCTTAGCTTTCTCATTATTATAATTATTTTGCAATGGTACTTGTGAATTTTATGTTTTTGGTGTAAACACTTGGCCATGTATTATCACTAGATTTAAGGGAATACGTACTAGTCGGTTTCTTTATGTGGGCAGAATTTGGTCAGTACAGACCTAGATCAGATCTTTTAGCATTTGCCCAAATAACCAGATCTGGCCGAAGCCAGGCACTCTAGTCAATGTTTGTATAACTACACCAATGTGTTTAAATGTTTAAATATGGTAAGTGGATTTACCATATTAACAATTGGCAAATAAAAGGGTAGAGGTTGGTCACTTTACTCAAACTGGTTGATTTTACCTGCCTGTGTTTTCCAAATTTTGCAATGCTCTGAGGTAAATGAAGTAAACTGATCCAGTTGGCCTGTTAACAAATCTTATACACTGAGGTTATTACATTCATTGGGACATATAGAAGTTATAGGTCTAAAGCAAATGAACTTTTCACAAAGTCATTTTCACAATGCACAGTTTCCACTCAGTATGTATATACTTAATATTCATTAGTTTTACTGGTAATGATTTAGGGGTGTGTTTGCTAAGATTGGAGATTAATATCACCAATTAGCAATTACTTTGTAGATTTGAACAGTCACCTACAAGTTAAAAATCAAAAGAAAAAATCTGATTGGTTTGCTAAGGGCAACATCACCGACATATTTATCTCCAATCTTAGTAAATACACCCCAGTGCTTAAGGAGATACTTCCTTGGTAGTAGGTAAGGCTCTCTGGAAGGAGTCAGGATGTTCAGGGCAGCTTGTAGTAACCAAGGTGAAGATAACATAAGGAGCATGGTGCAAACTGTCCTGAATAGGGGTGGTACATTGAAGTGATCTGGTGCTATACTGATGATGGGGGATGGCAGGGTCACCCTGGAGTTCCAAGCTACTGGTTCATGGCCTATTGGTGACTGCTTTTTATCATCTTCATCTGTCTATGCATTGATTTAATCATCTACATTTTATCTCCCATATTTAAGTGATAATAGAATTTTGTCACCAACTTGGGGCTTGTGATTTAAATCATTTTTTTTATCACATGCAAAGACTAGATGGATTCAGCTTGATTCATGACAATAGGTTGTCCAGACACTTTATTAAAGGGTCAACAAATGTGTATTTCTTTATTTTTTTTGTTTGTTTTATTAAAGGGTAAATAGCACTCACCTATTTTAACATACCGTAACTTGTTATTCATTTGTGTTTAACAAAAAAGATTTTAATTGCTGTTATAAAAAAAAACGTGCAGGACTTGCCATAAATATTGTTGGTTTTGCTTGCTATACAGACTGCATCTTATAGTGATAAATATACCAGCTATTAGTAAAATACATTTACTCAGAATATCATGAAATTCATGATGTGATGATACCTTCCCTAGATTGACGATGATGAGATATAGTTACATAGGGTTGAAAAAAAAGACCAGTGTCCATCAAGTTCAACCCATCCAAGTAAACCCAGCACACCTAACCCACACCTACCAATCTATACACTCACATACATACACTATAAATACAACCACTAATACTAACTGTAGATATTAGTATCACAATAGCCTTGGATATTCTGATTGTTCAAGAACTCATCCAGGCCCCTCTTAAAGGCATTAACAGAATCTGCCATTACCACATCACTAGGAAGGGCATTCCACAACCTCAATGCCCTCACCGTGAAAAACCACCTACACTGCTTCAAATGGAAGCTCCGTTCCTCTAATCTAAAGGAGTGGCCTCTGGTGCGTTGATTGTTTTTATGGGAAAAAAGAACATCCCCCAACTGCCTATAATCCCCTCTAATGTACTTGTACAGAGTAATCATGTCCCCTCGCAAGCGCCTCTTTTCCAGAGAAAACAACCCCAACCTCGACAGTCTCACCTCATAGTTTAAATCTTCCATATATGATCAAAGATGTGTATTAGAAGAAATAACCATTACATAGGTATTGTCCTTAATATGATTTATATTACTTTTGCATGTATTTTTTATTTTAGGAATCCCATTCTGGCAGTGGTGATGAAAACAAGGAGAGAGGAAATTGGTCCAAAAAATCAGACTACCTTCTTTCAATGATCGGCTATGCTGTGGGTCTGGGCAATGTCTGGAGATTTCCCTATCTTGCATACAAGAATGGAGGAGGTATGACTGTATTTGTGTATAAATCTATCAAAAAAGGAATGTCACACATTATGCCTTATACTCCTTCTCCTTTAACATTGCAAGCTCTGTGGGGCAGGGCCCTTTTTACACCCACTTTTTACAGCTATTTATTGTTCAGTATGCAAAATATATTGTTGCTTTATATTATTACATTTTAATAAAAATAATAAACAACGGAATCCAGCACAACATAAACAAAAAAGTGTGCAGCATAATGGCAACCTAGGCTCTTTAGTTTTTATTTGCACTTAACGCACTAAAACAATGACATTTTCTTAAATTAAAGACATATATGATATATTGGCTAGTGAATGTATTACCTGGGAAACGGTTTAGTTTTTTTTTGTTGGTGAGATCACTGGTGATGCACAGAATGTATAGATCTGCACTAGAGCCTGCCCAGGAAGCACCCACAGCAGCTCGGGCAATCATGAACCAGGGGGATAGCTAACCAAGACCAAATATATTTAAAACTTGTAGAAAAGACCACAAAGGTCTGGGTGTAGGTGGGGCAGATTGCTGAGGTTATGAAAGATTCCTACTGTAAAGAATGTACATTTTTTTAGCCATAAACAAGGTATGACAAAGGGAGGCTTGTCCCGTTGTCCCTTTTATTTTTTTTCTGCTTTCGGTGGCTGAATAAATAGGTTAAATACTTTAAGCAAACTGTGTTGCAACTCTTGTATCTAGCAATTGTTTACCATAAACAAGGCATTTTTTTATTTGCTCTGTTCTCCTTATCCCAATAACCTGGAAGTAAAAAGTTACTTTTAAGACTCCCCCCCCTGACTTTGTAAAGGTCTGTGTATGGTGAGCTTTAGTTCAGCTTATCAGACTATTTTCTTTGCGAAAGAATGGCAAATAATGTTGTCTTCCAGTAGTACAATTACTCACCCAAAAGACAATCTCTGTATCATCATCCATCAATTGAAAAATATTTGTTTTAAAGCAAAGGGGTTTTTTTAATCACTGGTCAATGAATGGCAGACTGAGCTCTATATGTTTATTCATTGCCTAGTTAATCATTGACAATGATTCTATTTTCCTTTCAAACTTTCACAGTACCATATTGAACAGTACTTAGAGCACCATACAAAGCACAGAGAAGGATCACTGATTTCTATGGCTATATGAAACGCAGGCTTAGCTAACCAACTGTAATAATCTGCATGGCATCTTCTGCACCAAAACAGACCTATTAAGCAGATACACCTTAAATTCTTACAGTGGATCGAGCAAATAAACGCTACAACTGAATGGCCTGACATCAAGTGAGAAGAATTAATCAGTCAGTTGCTAAGCAATGGAAAACCTTTCCCAGATCCGCTTATTACAGTTGTGCAACAGATTTACACAGTTTTGTTTGCCTTCCTTCTTAGGAAGGATATTAATTTCTTCCTGTAAATCTGCAAATTTATTAACAGCTTCCATTACTGCAATGTTTTAAAACATTTTCTAGAAGTCTAACCTCAAAAAGGATTCTACAGAGTACTTTGGCAATTTACATGAATTTTCTGTTTAGCACTTGAGGTTATGTAGTAAAAGGCACAAAGTTTGCCCAGGAGCAATAACCCATAGCATCCAATCAGCAAGTAGATTTTACTGGTCATCTGTTTTAAAGCAACCATCTTATTGGTTGCTATGAGTTACTGCTACTGGGCAAACTTAGTGCCTTTTATTACATATAGGGGTAAGAATGCTAATACAAGGCTTTTGGCTCAATAGTTCCCTTTCAGAGTGAGTCAGAGGGTTAACAACCCCTAACTATGTGTTGCCTGTATGGTCAGTTAACACAAGGGTCACTGACACTGTGGCTTAGGAAGGGAGCTGTAGAGCTGCTAAGTTCCTACTGCCATAAGTTAAGTATTGCATGCACAATTGCTGTTCCTGATGGCACTGTTCCCACACAAAGAAAGGAATGTCAGGAAGGCCTGTTCTTCCAAAGGCTACATGTTGCAATCAGTCTCTTAAAACAAACATTGATTGCATTTGTTTTAATTCAGATTTTTTTCTCCATTCTTTAACTTTAACTGTCACTTAACTGCTCCTCTGTGGCAAAGGTCAGTAATTAGCCATTAATGTATAAAAATGTATTATCAGACTCTAATATCAAACGCAGATACATGCACTAGAATTTTACTACGAAAATGTTTACTTCCACCGTGCCTACCAAAACAGTACTGAATAGACTGAAACTATAGGGTTAATTTACTAATGCAAGACAAAATAACAGGTGCAAACATTTTTTAGTACAGTGAACAAAAAACTCTGTAGGGCTTATTTACGTCCCCAGACGCAGTGAGGAAAGTGCAATTTTGAGCTCAATTTCCATGTTTTTTCCCCACAATGTAGTGTTTTTTTTCCAGAATGTAAGCATCACTGTGGCCACTTGCAGGCATTTAGCCTGGTGCTGTTGCACTGTGTCTGGTACAATTACATCTAAGTCAGGAAACTTGTGCAACTGCGCACAAAAATCATATGCAGTTTTGTGGATGTCCATGTTTCTTGTGTTCGGTGTGTGAGTGACATCTGCCTTTGATTCTTAGGTGCAAGTGCTATGTGCATATTAATGCAGGGCACAAAAGGAATCCTGGAGCTACTGCCTTGTCAGGAGGTTGCAGATGCCCCAGAGTTCCCCTGTATCTATAGGCACAGCTGAGCGGTGCTGAGTGCAACTATACAAAAGTGAAAAGTGTGCATTTTGATACATATACCTTTAATGCAGACAAAAGCACAAGTTGTCCAATACCTCTAATTCCTTCTCCAACAATGTATTCTGTGCACAATTGTGTGCTCATTTTTTAAAAACTGTGTGCGCAGGTCAGAATTAATACAAAATTCTTTGTACGCACCGCAATTTTTGTTTGTGCTGGCCTCAAAATTTGTGTGCGTGTGCACAAACACACAGGTTAGAGGGAACATTGCTCACTATACTTTCAGGCGTAGATGCGCTTTTCTGTCTTGCAGCACTATATTGTTTGCATTGATTTGGAAAGTTTCCTTTTCTCTACTGTGCTTTTGGATGCTCCTGACGTTCTTATGAACAATACATGACAAGGTCCTGCTATGCTTTTTCCTTCTTTGCAATCAGAAGCATGATGACAGGTGTAGCCTGCATGTATGTATTTGTATGTGTGTATATGTTTATTTACGCAGCCCTACTGTAGCTGCCTACTGTATGCAGCACTTACAACAGAATAGTAAACTAATAAAACAAATGATTTGGTACAATAATAAATACAAACAAATACAAAGAACAGTTACATTAAAGAAACAAAAGGAAGGATACCCTGTCCCATAGAGCTTACAATCTAAGTATATAACTCTACACAGTCATTGCCTCTTTTCATTGTTAAAGTCAAATTAAATAGGAGACAGGGACAATGGAGAACTAGCTGCTAAGTGTGTTATTGCCACAACATATTTCCAGGACAATGTTCTTTGTCAAGTGTGATGCCAGCATTGTGCTTAAAACATGTTGTGGCAATAAACACTAGCAGCTAGTTCTGCATTGTTCCTGTCTTGTCTTTAACTTGGCTTTAACTATGTAATGCACCTTGAGTTGGGGTGCTTGGAGACAACAGGGCAAGTATCCCTCACATGTGTGGTCACATAGCAAGTTTGCCCCTTCTCATTATCCTTGCTGTCTCTGCATCTGTTGGATTGACTTTACTTACATTGCTTGGTGCCTTCTACTACCAACTACTGAAAGGGTCAATGTCAATAATACAGTGTTTTATAAGCAAAAAAACTCCCGGAATGGGTTCAGATCTGACAGGTATTTTAACCAAGCAAATCCTTGACATTAGAATCAAACTTCCAAAATATTTCCAGCAACCCTCACTTGTCATTGGTGAAAGATTAGCAGCTCCATTTGCCTGCATGAATTATTTTTCTCCAGCCTGCTGCTATACCCCCAGTATAAAATGTTATTTTTTATGCCCTTATTTAGGTATTTAATTTAGTATTGATGATCCTTTCAGCTTACTTGTACAAAATGCAAGCTGGAACGCCTCTTGATTGTGACATTGATTTTACAGTGCTCCTCTTTAAATACTTAAATCCAAAATCATTATCCAGTGTCAGAACCATTAAAAGTATCAAGTTAAAATGATATTATCATCAAATAATAAGGATTTGTTGTGTCCTGAAACCAACTTTCATGGTTTAGTGAATGAAAGGAGTGCCGGTACAACTGTATGTGAATTGTTGTAAAGATGTGAAGACAGCCAGTGGTCTGAATCCCTTCCAACTGAACACTGGTGTCAAGTCAGAAAGAAATAAATGTCAGCATAACTTTCAAACAAAATATATGATTTAAAAAGGATCACTTCACTAACGGAAATATAATTATAATTGCAGTATTACCCATATATACTTGAGTATAAGCCAATCCGAATATAAGCCGAGGTACCTAATTTTACCTAAGAAAACTGGAAAAACGTATTGACTCGAGTATAAGCCTAGGGGAAATGCAGCAGCTACTGCTAAGTTTCATCAAAATAAATACCAACAAAATTACATTAAATGACGCATCAGTGGGGTATATGTTTTTAAATATTTATTTCAAATAAATACTGTAAACTAGCTCTGTAAGTGGAGGGTCAACAAAAACAATTATTTTATCAACAATAATACCTTAAGAGTACTCAGCAACCAAGCTAAAACACAAAGAGTTAAAATCCTCAAAACTATATATAGTTTATATAGAATATAAAGTGAAATGTCTAGTGCAGAATGGGACAGGTGAGGATGGTAGATGAAGATAAATTTGGGAGCAGGCCAGGGCACTGGAGGGTCTGGTTGCAGGTGGCCTAATTTGCACACAAAGGACAGAGGGTGCTAGTCTGGAGGGACTCATGGCGCCTGACTCGAGTATAAGCCGAGGGTGACTTTTTGAGCACATTTTGGGTGCTGAAAAACTAGGCTTATACTCGAGTATATACAGTATATGAAATTTTAAAACAAAGAAAACTACTGCTTTTCACCTTATAGGAATACTGTCATGGGGAAACATTTCATTTTTCCACAACGCATCAGTTAATAGAGCTTCTCTATCAGAATCCTGCATTGAAATCTGTTTTTAAAAACACATATGGATTTTTTATGTTTAATTTTGAAATTTCACAAGTTTACCTGTGCTCTCATAAACGTCAGTCACACTTTACTGTTGAGCTGCAAGTTGGAGTGATATCACCCCCTTCCCTGCCCCCCCCCCTAACAGCCAATCAGCAGAACAATGGGAAGGTAGCAAGATAGCAGCTCCCAGTAGATATCAGAATAGCACCCAATAGTAAGAAATCCAAGTTCGGCTTGGGACTCCTCCAGTTACATGGGAGTAGGAGAAACAATAGGTTACCTGAAAGCAGTTCTAATGTATAGCACTGGCTCTTTCGGAAAGTTCAGACTCAGGCACAATGCACTGATGCACTGAGATGGCTGCCTACACACCTATATTACAACTAAAAAATAAATTTGTTGGTTCAAGAACAAAATTTGAAATGGTAGAGTGACTTATTTGCTATGTAAACAGTGTAATTTTGAAACAAAAAGTACACCATAAAAATCATGACAGTATCCATTTAAGCGGCAATAGTACACGTATGGGGTCAGTTATCTGGAAACCTGTTATCCAGAAAGCTCCAACTTAAAGGAAAGCCATTTCCCATAGACTACATTTTAATCAAATAATTACATTTTTCTCTGTAATAATAAAATGGGACCTTGTACTTGATCCCAACTAAGATATAATGAATTCTACTTGGAGGCAAAACAATCCTACTAGGTTTATTTAATGTTTAAATGATTTTTAGTAGACTTAAGATATGGAGATCCAGATTAAGGAAAGAAACCTTATTTCGGAAGCCACAGACACAATGCAACAAACCTTCTGGGTAGTATAACTGTAGTAAGATAAAAAACGCTGATCTGAAAAAAGCGACTATACCCTTTTAAAAATTACTAACAAGAAGCATTGCAAATTGTTTTCAAGTGCAATTTAACTGCTGTGTGTGTGTGTGTGTGTGTGTATATCCCTTTTAAACCATTTAGACACATTGCCCTTTTTATATATATATAGCTTATGTACTTAGCTGAGCTGCATTCAGCTGGGGTGCGTGATAGAGACAGGACTGAATGATAAAAAGTTAAACTGCTTATCTCCCCCACCCCCCAAATATATGTGTTGGACTAACACCTCATTTGTTCTAGTCATGTGATTCTAGTTGATGCTAACCCAAAAAAGAGTTAGTGGTTTCATTGTTTATGTATAATAAACTTTCCCCCTGACTTAGCAAAGCATAATTTCATCTACATCAACTTTTTGTTCACTGTGCACAAAGTGAAGCAAAGAAAATGCAAGTAAAGCACAAGATATGTTCTTGTTAGTCTTAGAGAATGATTTATCTTGACTTGCTTGTTTGTGTAACCCATGCCTAAGATATGTGCATAACTAATGAACGCTACTGTTTTTTGAGTGGTACTCATGTATAAAATTACTAGTAAATTAGCTTCTAAATGCAAAAAAAAGTGATGACTAGCTCTTAAAAAGAGCGGTGATGGGGAAAAAAATATTTTTCTTTACTTTAAACTTTTAATGATAAAATGCCATGTTACTGTGTATATTATGCAAAGATGCAAAGCGTGAGTCTAGCTACCCATAGCAACCTGACTAGTAACTTAGTGATGAGCAAATTTTTTTATCAGGCATTGATTTGCAGCAAAATCTCTGCATTTCGCCATTGGCGCGCGTCAAAAAAAAGTTGCAGTTGTGTCAAAAAAGTTGCAGTCACATCAAAAAAAGACACGGACAACAAAACAAAGACGCAGATGACAAAAAAGTCACAGATTTTTCACAGTTTCGCAAATTTTCTTGCTGTTTTGTGAATTTTTCAACAAAGCGCAACGGGAAAGATTTGCTCATTACTACTAGTAACTGCTATCTGCTGATTGTTGCTTTGGGTTAATTAACCAGTAGTAAACGTTATACTTTTTATTACATTGCCCTATTAGTGTTAAATTTAGCAAACACTGAAATTATAATTAATGGTAATCTGCTCTCTGTAGGTGCCTTCCTTATCCCTTACACAATTATGCTTGCCCTGGCTGGACTCCCTTTGTTCTTCCTGGAATGTTCCATGGGTCAGTTTTCTAGTTCGGGCCCAGTATTGGTTTGGCGAGCTGTACCAATTCTACAAGGTAACAAACATCAATTGTATTGTATTTTTAATGAGATCTCTATCTAAACTTTTCACAATGTTTGTTTAAGAACAACATGCACTGTAAAAATGTTTACACAAATAAAACTATGTGAGGCACAGGCAGCTAAGTTATTTATAATGCCTAATCGAGTTTTAGGGGCATTGCAACTCTGGCAGAATACTCTTTTTTTTATCTTGTGCCATTTAAAAGTTAGTGTTCACTCTGCTACACTAGGTTATTTGGCTTAGCAGCTCCCTCAAGGATGCTGAGCTGATGGTCCTCTGTGTCTCTTGGGAGAAATGGCACTGAAGCTGGCCTTCCACTATAAGAGTTACTAGTGGGGGGAGGTCGCCAAAGGAGTGGATTTTTCCCCCGATATGCCTTCTTACGTTGGGCCATATCAGGCTTATCTGTTAATTTGGCCCTAAGGCCAAACAAACGTATTACAACAATGAGCCAAAGTGTCTCTTGGTCCAAAAGGTAAATCAAACCTGCCTGATCAATAACTGCTTCTTTGTCTGCAAGGTGTCTGTTGGGTAAGCCCATCAAAGGGCCTCATCCATGAGCAGATAAGCTGGCAAATAGGTCTGAAGGGCCTAAATCAGCAAATTAAATCTGTCTGTGTATGGCCACCTTTAGAAAGGAACCAAATTCCTCACTATTGGGACCAAAGAAAAGATATTTTTCGGGCCACCACCTTAAAAGTCCTAAGATTTAGTTGAATGTCCCAGTTCAGCAATGAATAAGCTATTGGCTTTTAAATAGCTCTAAATAAACAACTGTTTAATGTTTGAATGCAATAGTGTGGGTATGCACAATTTATAATCTTGCACCCCAAAAAAGGTGGGTGTGAAGAGTATTAGGGTATATTTGTATGCATGTAGGGGCCATTAAGGTTGAGTAGCCTGATTTAATATATAAGGCTAGGGCTGGAACAGTTCAGTCTCTTTGGTGATGGCAACTAAGGCAGAGAGCTTGGAGTCAGGGTCCTGTAAAGAAAAGTAGGTAGGGTGAGACTAGTCTTATGTGGAGATTGATTTATCCTTATATATTTGATTATTTATATAAGAATAAACTTTTCTCCTATTTTTCTAAACCACAAACTAAATTTCACTGAGTGGTCTCTGGTGGCCAATTTGCCACAAATCATAATAACAGATATTGCTGTGAATATCATTTAATTTTCAATTATACAATCTTTGGTATATCAATACTTAATATTCTGGTCTACTAGATGACTTCATATTAGGGTTGCAGTCATTAGACACATGCAGTGATGTATTGACATAAAATATCAATAGCTTTCCAAATTAGTAATCTTATAATGATTCCTTTATGACTCATACATTGAGCATGGCTGGACTGTTGTTTTTAACAGGAAGGCTCAGATATAACACCAAGTATTTCATTACAAGTTAAGTAAATCTCTTTCTAAAAAAATAAAAACCCTGGCATAAGGAAGTTGGCAAGACAAATGTTCACTGCAAATTTACACTATGTAACAACAGAAATAACAGTTCACTGAGATGTTTCATGTCCTGGTTGGGAAATTCTATTTTGTGGAAGGTAATGAGCAAAATCCGACTGAAAAAAATTAATTGACAAAATTGACACATCACAACATGCTCTTTAATATATGTTTTAAGTAAGCAGACCTATAAAATAAACCTTGTTGCCCTGGTCAGTATATTAAAAAGCAGAATAAAGGGAGGGAAAACAGTTTACTGCCATTTGAAAACAACCAAATCAATAACTGGCTGAACGCCACCTATGGCCAAAGGCTGATCTGCCAATGAAGACTGGTGACAGAGCATCAAAAAAGTGCAACAGTATATGCCTGTTATTTATCTCATGACTAGTAGTTAGGCAGGTTATATATAGGCATTATGGTTGAACTTGATGGACGTATGTCTTTTTTCAACCCAACTTACTATGTTACTTACTATGTGACTCTCAAACTTTCCCTACAATATAGGCATGAAGCATGGTTTGTCTGCTTATTTGTATGCACTATAGGAACACTTGTGGTTGACATTCCTTTTATACCAACATGAGGGGCACATTTTGGGCATTTAAAATGCTTTATGGTAAAATGAGATACAGATCCCTTAAAAGAATAATGATTGTTAGTGTATATTGAGTTTGTGCTTTATACTTCATTTCATCATACACCTATTAATGGTAAATACCCTTTATAATAGATGTATTCCCTAAATGAAATAGTGCCATCCAGCATTTTAAACCAAGCCAAGACAAAATCTTCTTAAAGATATATATTAATTGATTCATGTGCTCTGAAATATTAAACTGGCTTTATATGTTTTTCAGGTGTGGGTATCACAATGGTTCTAGTCACAACATTTGTTTCCATTTACTACAACATAATCATTGCTTACAGTTTATATTATATGTTTGCCTCATTCCAAACTATACTTCCTTGGTCTGACTGCTTTGCATGGGCAGATGAAAAGTGTAGTAAAGTCACTAGAGGTGAGTTGTTAATATTAATGCAATCTTTCATTTATACCATCATCATGATCCTATGTGTCCTACTGTATGTTCAACAGGGGGACAAAGTTAACACAAACTGACAATTCCATGCAGTGATGATGAATGTCATGAGTTCCTGTGTTACACAAGCCATACAGACTGAGCTACAGTTGTCCTCACAAAAATGACTAAATAAAAGAATTCTATTGTTAAAACATTAATAAAAGTGTCATAAATAATTCCTATAAAGTCAAATATGATAAGCTTTTAACAATATCTGAACAGAATGGGCTGATATGCTCAGTAATATTTTCAGCTGCACACACATTTCATTGAAACAATGCAGTTGTAACCCAAGGAGGCAAATGTCAAAAGAAGGGCTGTCTGCTTCTGAAGCAGCAACATACAATATCTAAGGGAGTGAGCAGAAATGCCCCAATAGCTCACCTCTATCCTGGCTAATAGGAGCCATTGCTCGAATCCAACCACCCAGCTCCCCTGCTCCCCTACTGCAAGAGAAATTTGTCCCCTCTGTAAAATGTATGCTGTCAGCAAGAAAGATTTTTTTAAGAATATTTTTCCATGTGTTTTTCTACTTTTGGCCTGTATTTTGTTTCTTTGATTCATCTTTTTGCCTAAGCATATAAGCCAGAAACCAAAACTTTTCCTCAAACCATCACTCCTTACTTCTAAGATTCTGACAGCCTTCTGTATGCTTTGTGTCTATATGCCCTTTCCTTGTATTCAGCATTCCTCAAGCTAAACTCTCTCTGGTTCTCAATTAAATGGAAGTGCCGACTGAAGAACTAAAAGCAAATACTAACAGGTTTCACTAATGCAATGTAAAAGGAAATCATTATAATCATGAGTATTTGCCTAACATTTTCTCTTAGCCTAATAATATACTTTACAGCTATTAAATACAATTTTGATTCAGTTATGAACCTTTACTAAAATGCTTGTTTTGCTTTGAATTCGTAAATACAATATTTGGTTTATGGTCAGTTTCAAATGTCAAGTTCTCAAAATGCGTCATTGTGAATAAGAACCTTTAAGCAATCTCACTGAATCCAGTGTTGCAATAGGAGGAATTATACAATGGATATTAGCATTGAGACTCTCAGCCTACTATCACATCATTTGGAATCATTTCTACAACTCGGTTTCATAACCTCTGGCTCTCAAATGTTGTTGGCCTACAACTTCCAGCATGGTTTTGTGTAAAAAACAGTGTAGTGATTTTCAGCAATCACATACCTTTGTGTAAAAATCTGGCATCTAAGAAAGCAGCTGCTTCAAAATGCTATGTAAAATTACACCATTCATCCATTTTGGGTTTTTTCTAGTGTTTAACAAAGTGACTTCTGTCAGACAATACTTGCCAGTATGACAATAGGCTTGGTGTTAAAGATATGGCAAAGAGTTAGCATATATTAGCATACAAATTTCTTGGACAATTTTACTAACAGCAAAAACCCAAATGGTTGATACCCCCCTTCATTCATATGTGAAAGAATTATATTATATATATATATATATATATATATATACTCCCACGCATACATATGTTTATTGTATCCTCATCCAGACCTCAGATATACTGTTAGTAGAAATTAGCCAGTAATTGAATGCTCAAAAGCAATACAACCTTCTCATCATAATGATAGCTGTCCTTTAAAATAAAACTTGATTTTTATAGCATATTTATTTTCTGTTTTTTGTTTATGTGCAAACAATTCTTTTTCAAAATACATGTTACCAGTCATTGTTAACATAACCCATATTTGCTGTATTTTATACCTAGGTTTTTGTAATGTTAGTCTTTCTAATAACACTGTGGCCTATAATTTAACATGGGTCAAAGAGAGAAATCTTACCTGCATTGAGAACAGTATAGTGATGGAAGATGTGGATCTACCAAGCAAACAGTACTGGGAGTAAGTTAATGGTGAAGTAACTGTTTTGCGTTTTTTAAGACCTTATTAAAATATGAAGGTTTTTTTTTTCACAAATTAAGTAAGACATTTTATTGAATTTTATTGACATATATATATATATATATACAAAATGCTTGGAAGCTGCACACCATTAGTAGTGATAATACCTGGGTGCCTGTGCTTAATATTTAAAACAGGCATGGAATGACAGCACACACAGGATTTTCACACGCAGTAGAGTTTTGCAAAAAAATAATATAGAGGTTTATTTCGACCAACGTTTCAGTTCCACACAGGAACTTTCGTCAGGGTATTAGCATGTGAAAATCCTGTGTGTGCTGTCATTCCATGCCTGTTATATATATATATTTATATATTACGATGTACGCTATATCATTATATACAAGTGCATATAGAGGGAATACAGGGGTATGGGAGATAGCTCTCAGTACAAGTGAGGGAATACAGGGGTATGGGAGATAGCTCTCAGTACAAGTGAGGGAATACAGGGTTATGGGTGATAGCTCTTAGTACTAGTTGATCCAGGGACTGGTCCGATTGCCATCTTGGAGTCAGGAAGGAATTTTTTTTTTTTTTTAGAGAGGCTTCAGATGGGGTTTTTTTGCCTTCCTCTGGATCAACTAGTAGTTAGGCAGGTTATATATAGGCATTATGGTTGAACTTGATGGACATATGTCTTTTTTCAACCCAACTTACTATGTTACTATGTTACTATATGCTTGTGTCTGTGTGTATAGTCTGCACTGAACAAGCTAATTCAGAGGGACTGAAGTCAATGGCATATGGAGCAGTGAATTTTAACTGGAGACGATACACCTAAATCCATCAGTGCCACTTTCTATTAAATGAAATTGAAATTGTGGTTTTAATAACCACTTGTACTAGTAGTATAAGCCATTAGGGCTGTGGTACACAAGGCATTTAAATGCCCCATTACCACTCCTAATAATGAAATTATGTCAATTCAAGAGCCATGACAGGGCATTTAGAACTAAAATGACATGCTCATTCTATAGGGCCACTGCTTTAGACCATCTTACAGTCACAGCTGAGTTATTGTCTGTTACACCTTCAAATGTAAATGCATTAAAGGGTTCACATTCTCTTTTGTTTAGAAAAGTAACACTTCGACTTTCTGGCGGGCTTGATGAGACTGGAGAAATTGTTTGGTACCTGGCTCTCTGTCTTCTGCTAGCTTGGATAATTGTTGGTGCTGCTCTCTTTAAAGGAATAAAATCTTCAGGAAAGGTACACTGCCAATGTATTTATAAGGTGTAGTGAAAACAAAATTGTTTGCAGTATCCTGTTTATCTGTCAAAATATAAAATCAGGAGGAAGGGTTCCTGTTAGGCATCACTATGACATGCTCAGGTTTGTACAGACCCTAGTTGACAAGGGTCTAAAGAAGTTCTCAGGAAAATAATTTATTTTGTATGTCACCAACTCACCCAGACCCACACTAAAAGTGCATTCACTTTATTTCAGGTTGTTTACTTTACAGCAATATTTCCATATATTGTCCTTATTATTCTGTTGGTTCGAGGTGCTACATTAGAAGGAGCATTCAATGGAATTGACTATTACATTGGAACAAAATCAAATATTACCAAATTAATGGAGGCAGAGGTATGTGTTACACTCTACACCAGTGCTGTCCAACTTCTGTGGTGCCGAGGGCCGGAATTTTTCCGGCCTACATGGTAGAGGGCCGATAATGGAAGCCAGTTTTCACCACTCCCCTTTTTTAAACCACACCTACTTGAAACCACACCCATGTTATCACATGACCATACCCATATTAATTGTGGTAGTACAGCAAAAACCTGCCATACTCTCACTTCCCTACCCTGCCTGTGTGTTCCATACTCTGCTTGCCCTACCTTGCCTGTGTGTGCCATACTCTACCTACCCTATGCTGCCTGTGTGTGCCATACTCTGCCTGCCCTATGCTGCCTGTGTGTGCCATACTCTGCCTGCCCTATGCTGCCTGTGTGTGCCATACTCTGCCTGCCCTATGCTGCCTGTGTGTGCCATACTCTGTTTGCCCTATGCTGGCTGTGTTCTGGCACTGTTCCTACAGTCTACACAATAACTATTTATTAAAAAACGTTTTAATTGCAGTACCACCCCAGTATATGTTCTTTTTGTAGTGTGCAGGGTTTATTTGTGGGTTTCTACTGCTCCTACAGTCTGGGGTGTGAACAGGTGAACAATGTGAGTGATTACAGTCTGAATCTGAGGTGTGAACAATGCAGTGGTTGAACAATGTAGGGATTAAACGGTGTGAACAACACAGGGGATTACATTTTTAAACAATACAAGGAGATTACAGCCTGAATCTGAGGTGAGAACCATGCAGGGGGCCAGGTAATCACAGTACTGATACCATTTAAATCTTACACAAAGGTAAGCCATCAAAGCAGTCAGATGTGTGGGGGGCCACACAGAGGACAGCACTGCTCTACACCATATAGTTATTAGAAATAGATAAATAGATGTCATGTTGTATGTTATGATATAATCAGCTGTATGAATTCTATACCTTAGAGCTTTCAATCTTCAGATTAAAGGAGAAGGAAACCCTTAATAACTGTGGGATGAAAAATGCTCTGGCCCAGGCTACAGTCCCTGTAGTTGTCCCTGCTGCTCTGAGTTGTGCAACTTTCTCCATTATGCTCTATTGCACACATGCAATGCCCAAGGCTGCATCAAGGGTTGTAGGGACCATAAGCAAGATGGGAGCATGTTGCTCGCTACCAAATTACCCCAGCCTGTGCATTTTTCAATGAAGAGAACTGGCCCAGGGTCTGAAGCTATTTATTATAACTACAACTGGCACACCTTCAATGATTATATTAATTATATATATAGCCTTTCCTTTTAAAGAGACACAAAGTAACTTTGAACACTTGTTGCTTATATATATCTGGAAGAGATGGGAGTGGGTTTTCTGTATTCCAGGCAAATGCATTAAAATTCCAAGGCTGTAAGACACTTTAATTATCACTGACTAAAGGGATATATGTTTAGTACAAACAATAACATATAAAAATTAGACAGATGATCAACTTTAGTACTTTTGTAATTAACTGCACCATTTATCTTTTTATTTTAACTGTTAATGACTACTTCCTTTCATTTTAGGTTTGGAAAGATGCTGCCACCCAGATCTTTTTTTCACTCTCTACAGCCTGGGGTGGATTGATTGCTCTCTCATCGTACAATAAATTTCACAATAACTGTTACTCAGATGCCATTGTGGTTTGTGTTACCAACTGCCTGACTAGTGTATTTGCTGGGTTTGCTATCTTTTCTATCCTGGGCCATATGGCATTTGTTACAGATAAACCAGTACCAGAAGTAGTAGATTCAGGTAAGTTGTAGGCATCATGCCCTTACCAGTCAGTAAATGCTGCTAATCGAGACTGGAGCACTGTAAGAAATACATTGTCCTTAGTAGTGTGCCAGACTCCAGTATTAAGTAATAGAAAGTGATTTCTAATATCCTCATATTTTGCTACAGTTTCTGTGGGACTCGTTTATCAACAATGGGCACATTTGCACCTTTGCAGTAACCCCTACCAACAAATCAAATGTTTTCTTTTGTTATTATGCCTACAGTTGGTATTTTTACCAACTGCTAAAAACTACCGTATATACTCGAGTATAAGCCGATCCGAATATAAGCCGAGGTACCTAATTTTACCTAAGAAAACTGGAAAAACTTATTGACTTGAGTATAAGCCTAGGGTGGGAAATGCAACCGCTACTGCTAAGTTTCAATAATCAAACAAATAACAGATAAATAAATAGATAACTTAAGGGAAAGAAAAATGCTACAGCAGCAGACAAAAGAAAGTTTGGGAAGGCTAAGGAAGCTGCCATACTAATTATCAAGTACTTGGACCCCAGTGTCCCAGAGTCCCACCACAGTACTACAATAGTAGTTACAAGGGCAAAATAATTCATTTATTATCCTATCCATAAAATTGTCAGTTATTCAGCTTGTTTCCTTCTTACTTCCTGCAATGGGTTGTATGGGGGTGCTATGTTTTACCAAAAAAAACTACATACATCCCACTGAAATAAAATATGCATCCTTCATTTCAGGAACTGGGCAACACCTATATAAGATATACCAAAAATATAGTAAATATTAGCTGTAGGGATGTGGTGGTTTGCCCATGACCACATACTATGGAACCTACATAAGGGATAGTGTTTCTCTGCAGTCAGTGTATCCCAGTAATGTCAGATGATCCCTGGCCATATTTTACTTGGAACATCTTAATGAGAAGTCAGAAGAAGGGAATACATGATCGAGCACTAGCTGCAGGCTGGTTTCTAGGTTCATACCTCCCTCCCTCCACTTGTGTGCATACTTGCCCTTGCGCCTCTGCCCCCCCCATGCCTGGACACACCTCCCCCCTGAGACCTCCCTCCCTCACTCCACTTGTGAGCATACCTGCCTCTGCCGCTGACTCTGACAGACTTTGACTCTGAACTCGCGCACATCCCCTTGATGCCGGACATAAGTGCGTGCCTGCCGCAGACTCTTGCAGATGATTACTCTTGCACGCTAAACGAGCGTCTGACACAAGTGAGTGAGGGCGCATTTGCACGCCGGTATGCACGGCCACGCGCACCTCCCCTCGATGCCGGACACAAGTGAGTGAGTGCGTCCCTGCCGCAGACCCTTACAAACTCTTACTGTGGCGTGCTGAATGAGCCCCGGACACAATTGAGTGAGTGCGCGCGCCCGGATATGCACGGCCACACGTCCATCCACGGGGAGATGCGCGCAGCGAGCCAGAGTCATCCCGAGTGCGCGCAATGGCAGGTATGCAGACACATATACTCGAGTATAAGCCGAGGGTTACTTTTTTAGCACATTTTCAGTGCTGAAAAACTCGGCTTATACTCGAGTATATACGGTAGTTACCTAGTAGCTATGTGCATAACACAATTTCACTGCATTTTAATTTCATGTTACTTAAACTGTTTTAAATATGAAATGCAATTTCTTCTTCGTCCCTTCCATGTCAGTACACATGGGCAGTATTGCCCCCACAGCTAGGAGGTAGGACCTATATACCAAAGCCAATCAAAATTAACCCTTACCTATAAGACCATGTGACTTTCTCCTCACCACTGTTATTTTTTGTCCTACTGAACAGGAGGTAGGATCTCCCTCCTCACCATTTTGTGATTTCACAGTTTGTTTTTTCTTTTGTTTTTGTCTATTTATTTATTTTATTTTTTACCTCTGTGTATACATAGAGGGATGATTCCCAGGTAATGGAGAAGATTTTACCTGATGCCCCAATAAGTAAAGTAAGCAAACTTTCACCTATTGGGAAGAAATGCAGGTGTGGGCATACCCATAGTCCTAGCCTTGTGCTAAAATAGCCCCCCTGCTCTATTCCCATGTATGCACAGTATGCAAACAGCTGCTTAGTGTACAGGCGTGGGTATTTCCACATTCCTGCCTGTGATCAATTGAGTCTCCTTTATCCTATGGTGTTTTGAGCCTTTGAAGACTGATATCGGACTATCGGGGCCATGGGTATGAATATGGGCTAGTGATAACTAAGCCTGAATCTGGTGAGTATGAACCTTCAGTCTCCACTGTGTGTATGAAATGCTCAGTGCACTGAGAAGCCTGCATACTAATGAGCTAATTATGTCCCTCAGCTGAATGCTGTCTGGGTTCTTGTGGGAGTTGCCATGCTGCTGACTACTCACTGCTATCTGGTAAGGTGTAAGTGCTTCTCTAGGGCACTTTGCTATTGATATCTTTAGTGTTTTTACTGTAAGCCTGAGTCCTCTGTGCAGACACAGCAGGTATGGGTGCAAGTATGGGTGCAAGTATGGGTGCAAGTATGGGTGCAAGTATGGGTGCAAGTATGGGTGCAAGTATGGGTGCAAGTATGGGTGCAAGTATGGGTGCAAGTATGGGTGCAAGTATGGGTGCAGGTATGGGTGATCATTTACACCAGGTGCTTCCAAGACTGTTCTAGGAGTTGCACTGCTGTAGCAGTGTGGTATCTCCTTTTCTTACAGGGAGTCTGCACCTTATAACCAAGCTTTCTCCACGATTCTGACTGAAGTTTACATTTTGCCTACAAGCCATTTTATCCTGTAAGGTGTTTGTGTGCTTCTAGGCCTCCTTGCTATTGCTGTTTCATATTGTTAGCCTTTCTTTGTGAGTCGTGTATACCATGCAGACTCTGCAGGTGTTGGAGCTCATTATTACACTGGGTACATCCAGACTGACTGGGAGTTGCACTGCTGTAGCAGTATAGTGTCTCCTTTTCTCACAGGGAGTCTGCACCTTATAACCAGTCTTCCTCCAGGGTTCTGACTGGAGTTTGCCTTTTACCTACAAGCCAGTGTTATCTTGTTATGTGCTTGTATGCTTCTTAGGCTCCTTGTTATTGCTATTTCATATATGTAGAATTCATTGTCAAATCTACTGTGCAGACACAGCAGGTATAGCAGCTCTTATTTCATCAGGGGCTTCCTGGTTTAACTGGGGTTTCTGCTGTGGCAGTGTTGTACCTTTTTCCTGCTTATTTTTATTTCCGCAGGCCCTGGTTTGGTCTTTGGCTTAAAAGGCAGTTTTTTCCTACCAGGTATGAACAGAGTTGTAGTTCAACAACTCCTTTTTCTTTCTGGCGTGTTTACAGGTATATTTCTGTCTGCTAGCATGATAGGAGCCAACATTAGTAAATGTTTGATTGCTATGGGACTGTCATTTTGCATGACTGCTGGCTTGTGCTATGGCCTTTGCTTAAGTGCCTGTTTGTCCTTGTCCTGGTTATGGCCTTTGGTCAGCGTGGCCGCTGGTCTTGGTCCCTGTTAGCCAGTTTTTTGCTATGTCTCTTGGCTTGCATGACTGATGTTCCTTGTTTTGGGCTTTGCCTTGTGTGCCTGTTGACCCTGACCGTGATTATGGTTCTTGGTTTGCTTGGCCGTTGGTTCTGTCTATGGCCTTTGCCTTACTTGGCTGCAGTTCCTTATTATGGCCTCTGGCTCATCTGTCTACTGCCTCTGACCCCTGGCATCAGACTTTCTGCTATAACCTTGGCTTGCTTGGCTGCTGGTCCTTGTCATGGACTTTGCCTTGTGTGTCTGTTGGCCCTGATTATGGTCTTTGGCTTGCTTGGCTGTTGGTTCTGTCTATGGCCTTTGCCTCTCTTGGCTGCAGTTCCTGCTTATGGCCTCTAGCTCATCTGTCTACTACCTCTGACCCCTGGCATCAGACTTTCTGCTATAGCCTTGGCTTGCTTGGCTGCTGGTCCTTGTCGTGGACTGTGCCTTGTGTGCCTGTTGGCCCTGATTATGGTCTTTGGCTTGCTTGGCTGTTGGTTTTGTTTATGGCTTTTGCCTCCCTTGGCTGTGGTTCCTGGTTATGGCCTTTGGCTTGCTTTGCTACTGCCTCTCACCCCTGGCAGCAGAATTTTTGCTATAGGCTTGCCTGCTGGTCCTTGTTTTGGACTCTGGCTTGCTTGTCTGCTGGTCCTTGTTGGCTTGAGCGGCCACTGGTCCTTGGTTTGGCTGTTTTCTTTGCTTGGTCGCTGGCCCTGGTTCTGGCCTTGACTCACTTGGCTGCTTTTTCCGTTCTGGCTTTTAGCTCACTTGGCTGCTGGTTCTGTCTTCTGGTTTGCTTGGCCATTTTTCCCAGTTCTGTCCTTTGGCTTGCTCAGCAGTGGGATCTGATTTTGGCCTTTGGCTTGCTTGCCCATTGGTTCCAGTTTTGACCTTTGGCTCGCTTGGCCATTAGTTTTGGTCTTTGACTTGCTTGTCCATTGGTTTTGGCCTTTGGCTCTGGTTTAAGCCTTTTGGCTCAGGTTTTGACCTTTTGCTGGATTGGCCTTTTGGCTCTGGTTTTTGGCCTTTAGATTGCTTGGCCATTGGCTCCAGTTTTGTCTTTTTGGCTCGCTTGCCCATTGGTTTTGGCCTTTGGCTCGCTTGCCCATTGGTTCTGGTTCTGGCCTTTGGCTTGCTTGGCCGTTGGCTCTGGTTCTGGCCTTTGGCTTGCTTGGCGATTGACTCCAGTTTTGGCCTTTGGTCCTGGTTTGTGGCTCATTTGACCCCGGTTTTAGCCTTGGTTTGCGTGGCAACTAGCACCGTTTTCTATGCTTTGGCTCTCAGGGAGACTGGCCCTGGTTATGAACTTAGGCTCATAGGATGCTGGCAGTTGTACATGAGGATGCCAGTTTTGTTGTGGTCCTTGGCGCAGGTGGCTGCTGGCCTTGGCTTAGTCCTTGGCGTATATGGATGCCAGTCATGCTGTGGTCCTTGGTGCAGGCATGTGGTTGTCTGCCTTTGATATGGTCTTCGGTTCATGTCATGGTGAACCTTGGTGCTTGTGGCTGTCTACCTTAGCTGCTTTCTTGGCATGTGTGGGTGCTTGTTTTTCACCTTGTATTCCACTCCTTACTAGCGCTGGCTAGTTTAACTGCAAAGAAACCTGTGCCCATAGTATCTGAACAGTGCATCAGTGGTTGCAGGTTTTAAGTTCTCTTGAGAGTCATGTATTGCAGGCACAGCACTAGCTTATTGCTATTGCTTGTGTGCTAGCTGTCTTTCACTCTGGTGTCTTGCATGCAGGGATGGCAGCTGGCATGTTCACCGGTCCTTTGCTGGCAGGGTGTTTGGTTTGTCCACCGGTTGTTTAGCATGCATAGTATATGGCTCTTCTCTGACTTTCATGCAGGGTGGTTAGCTGGTGCATTGAGTATGGGCTGGCTGTGCACCAGTCGTTCCATGCATGATTTCCAGTTGATTCCAGTCATGTTATACTGGTTAGCTGATCTTCCATCTGCAGGTCGTGTACAGTTCCTAAACCTGGCCCTAACATTGCTGGTTAGGTAGCCTCTCAAAGTTGGTAGCTACAGTGAGTGGTAGGAAGTTGGGTTTCAGCCTGTCATGCTCAGGCTGGAGTCCCTAGCTTGTTTGTGCCATAGGGGGGCTTGATGGCTACTGTGCCCTTTCACTGTTGGTCAGTTTTGCTTGTACCTTGCTTCAGATCTGTGCTTGGATTATCTTTTGCTGATCTCTAGTGGTTGTTGAGTTTGATGGCTGTCAACACCAATTTAAGCTGATACCGGTGTGCTTCAGAGCTGGATGCTTGTGGATCGCAATTATTTTTCTAGGGCCCCAGGTTAGTGCTAAGGATCAGGGGCATAGAGGCAGCTCTAGTGGATAATGCTTCAGAGTTGTGGTTAACTGGTCTGTTGTTGCTGGGCTGGTAACACCAGTGAGCTGCCCAGTGCCAGAGTTAGGATTGTGACCGTTTTCTTCTTGTTGGCAGAGGATCCTCCCCAGCCGGGCTTGGATGTTTGTGGCAACCATAGTGTGGAAATCTCTCTGGTCCCTGAGAGGATTCTTGTAGCCGGGAATGGTCAGTTTTTTCTTGTGATACTTGATTTTGTTTTTAGCATCTGTTGATATTATTATTCCCACCCCTTATTTTTTAGGGGCATGGCTTGGTAGATCCCATGCGTACTGACATGGAAGGGACGAAGAAGAAAATGAGAATTTCACTTACCTCTTATCGTAAATTCCATTTCTTCTAGTCCCGACATGTCAGTACGGGGTTTCCCATCCCAATTTTTTGGTTCTTGTATTGCTTGGCAAATGTATAACAGTGGTGAGGAGGAAGTCACATGGTCTTATAGGTAAGGGTTCATTTTGATTGGCTTTGGTATATAGGTCCTACCTCTTAGCTGTGGGGGCAATACTGCCCATGCGTACTGACATGTCGGGACTAGAAGAAATGGAATTTATGATAAGAGGTAAGTGAAATTCTCATTTTTAGCTTTCAAGGCGCTGTTCATCTTTAAATTACCTTTAAGCATGATGTTGAGAGTGATATTAAGAGGCAATTTGCAATTGGTTTTTAATTTTTATTTCTGTCTTTTTAATCATTTAGCTTTTTGTTTAGCAGCTCTTTATTTTTAAATTTCAGCAGCTATCTGGTTGCTAGGTACATTTTACCCTAGTAACCAGGTAGAGGTGTGAATGAGAGACTGGAATATGAATAGGAGAGGCCTGAATAGAAATAAAACTTAAGCTTCACAGAGACTGCTGGGGTCAGTGACCCCCATTTGAAAACTGACAAGAGTCCTAAAAATAAAGCAAATAATTAAAAAGAAACTATGCTAAACCTTTCATATTTGTTACTGAGGAAATAACACTTTTTATTTAAAGTATCGCTTTAATAATTGTATCTACCTTTTAGGTTTTGGTTTGGCTTTTATTGCATATCCAGAAGCTTTAGCAAAGCTTCCCATTTCCCCTCTTTGGTCCTTCCTGTTTTTCTTTATGCTGCTGACCTTGGGCTTGGATTCACAGTTTGCTATGATAGGTGAGTGTTACATTATTGATGGAATGTCCTTGTACAGATCTTTGTCTATTCATATTTATTCAATAATGGTATAATGTTTCACATGACACTGACATTTCTGAATATTGGCAGCACTGTATCCCTTGCACAATATTACTGTTTGCTTTATTTTAAAAAACTGTTTTCGTCTCTGCTCTCTAGCGTGCCAGGCTTAGTGGAGGTGACTTCCTTCTGTAGTCTGTATTGTCTGTGGATGGTTCTTAGTGCTTGCAGGCAGGAGACTTTTCTGCGTAATGTGTAACATGTAATATGCCCTAAGTCTATTTCTCTTGAATACATTTTGCCAGTGGATATAATATATATACACAAAGAAATAGATTAAAGAAACTGTTTACTATATATTCTTATAAAACGGAGATGTATTATATTTTCTCATAATGGCATCAGGAATCATCTTGGGGGAAGGATCAATATGTTGGCATGTAAAAGTTTCATAAATTGGGATAGCAATGTGGACATAGCATACCACACTTCAGGTCACATATATATTAGTGTTTAAAACCAGGTGACTAGGCATAAAGTTTCTGCATGCTCATGTTTATCTGGAGTATATTTTCTTCAAACAGAAACAATTATAACATCGATCCAAGATGCATTTCCACAAATGATGAAAAGGATGCGGATTCCCGTTACTATTGGCTGCTGCGTGATATTGTTTCTTCTGGGCCTTCTCTGCGTGACACAGGTGATTAAACAAAGCCATTGGTTCAGGGCTAAAAGACATAACTATTTACAAATGATAAAATAGTACATTAGATCAAGGTGACATTTTTCCTGTAGTATTCTTCTGCTAATACTTAGGAATTTAAATTTACTAGGATATGTGCTGTGCTAGTCTCTACCACTATATCACTGTGTATAGAATACAGGCCCTGGTATTTCAAGTACACAGAGACCCAAACAGCTCCCCTACAGGCACACTAAATAGTTACTTTCAATGGCATTTTACAGCAGCCTCCCTGGCATTTGCCAGAATCCACAGATTATCAATCTGGGCCTGAGTGGAAGCTTTTGGCCATTTAACAGAGTGAGCTGTAGCTACAAATTACCCAGTGTAGAAATTATTTGGATTTAGTGGGTCAAGGTCTCCCCCTGTTTCTCTTCCAGCTGATTTCAGTTTCACTTAGATGTTGTGAAATTCAAAATCCTATACAATATTTATCTCAATCAAATAGGCCCTTTAGAGATTACAACATCTGCTGCTTGCTCCATGCCACAAGCAAAGACATTAATTTACCCTTTGCATATGTTTATATTAGTAAAGTTAAAAACATGAAGAATGTGCCAGCCTATAAGCATTATACTTAAAATACTGTCTTTAACACACAATTTCTTATTTAAGTCAGGGATATACTGGGTTAACCTAATTGATTACTTCTGTGGTGGATGGGCAATCCTTTTTTCTGCTGTTCTGGAACTGGTGGGAATCAACTGGATTTATGGTGAGTAATTCAAATGCACAATAAAAAAAATCCTAAATGCTTTATTGCAGTTCTCCATATCTTACCTTATTTTGGCCAATAATAGAGATGAAGGTTCTCTTTTAAGGTGCCACAAGATGGCGACATGACACTTACTTTTAATACCTATGCTGCCTTTTATGCAACTGATTATAATTTAAAAACTGATAGCAGGTTCAAATCTGTGCAAGCGAGTCAAAACAAACTTGTAGAAAAGTAACTAGGTCTGTTGGGCTTGTGTTCCCATACATTTCAAGGCAAGGTGCAAAGAACCAGAGTTCTTCAATACAGAATATACTGCAAAGAAGCTTGGATATTTTAAATGTCTGTTTAGAATTACGTTATTGATCAGATGCCAAGATTTGCAATTTGTTTTGTCATTGAATTGTAAGTACTATACAACGAAATGAGCACATTCAAACTGATGTGATGATGATTAAACAAACCATATTTAAAGTAAATATTACCTTGGTTATTGTGGTTTCATGTTTAGGCGGCAATCGATTCATTAAGGATATAGAGATGATGATTGGAGAGAAACACTGGACTTTCTGGATTTGGTGGAGAGCGTGTTGGTTTGTCGTTTCTCCTCTGTTATTAACAGTGCGTATCCCTTGCTTCAATATTTTTTTTTTAAGTTAGCAAATAATATTGTTGATTATCAAATGTCCAACAGATACTAAGGGGCCAACTTCAGTGTTCTAAAATCAGTGTTTGTGATATCTTTTGCTGCAATTCAGGTAAAACAAAATCACAGATTTTTTTTCTTTAATTTTTATTTGCAGTAGCCAGGTTTTTTGTTTGTTTTCTTTAAAAGGAAAATTGTAAGAAATAAAAAAAAAAAAAAAAAAAAAAAAAATGTACACAGGTATGGGATCCCTTATCCGGAAACTCGTTCTCCAGAAAGTTCCGAATTACGGAAAGCCCATCTCCATAGACTCCATAATAAGCAAATAATTCTTATTTTTAAAAATGATTACCCTTTTCTCTGTAATTATAAAACTGTACCTTGTACTTGATTTCCAACTAAGATATAATAAATCCTTATTGGAGGCAAAACCAGCCTATTGAGTTTATTCAATATTTAAATGATTTTTAGCAGACTTAAGTTATGAATATCCAAATTGTGGAAAGATCCCTTATCCGGAAAAACCCCCCGTATGACAGGTCCCATACCTTTACCTCCTAAGGGCTCTGGCACACGGGGGAGATTAGTCGCCCGCGATAAATCTCCTTGTTCGCGGGCGACTAATCTCCCCGAGTTGGCTACCCCTGCCATCCCACCGGCGAACATGTAAGTCGCCGGCGGGATGGCAGACGCGGCGGGGCAATTTCAGGGAATCGCCGAAAAAGACTCGCGAGTCTTTTTCGGCGATTTGCGCGAAATCGCACCGCCGCGTCTGCCATCCCGCCGGCGACTTACATGTTCGCCGGTGGGATGGCAGGGGTAGCCAACTCGGGGAGATTAGTCGCCCGCGAACAAGGAGATTTATCGCGGGCGACTAATCTCCCCCGTGTGCCAGAGCCCTAAGACCTGAGATGCAGGTTTTGAAAACCGGCCAAAGAAACAGAGATCACACAGCAATTTAAAGCAAAATGCAGTTATGAATATTATTACATCAGCCCCCCCAAAAATAAAGGACTTTTGGTTTAATTTGAATTTGTTTACTTTGAGAAAAAACAGAAGTGTGAACATTTATATTCCAATAAATATATGCTTAAGAAGTTAATCTGTGTGAAGGTGCTCTCCTCTTACTTTGTAATATACCAAAGGGCCAGGCGGTGAACCATTGGGGATTGATGCATTGTTTGTGAGCAGTAAGGCTGAGCTTTTGAACACCCATACTTGGAGAAGTGTGAACATATGGCCAATAATTTTTTTTAATAGTCCAGATCAGAACTAGATTAAGTAGTATTGGTGCCCTCCTCATGCATTTAACCTGAAAGACACCACCCACCAAGGGCATTTGCTCTGCCCCCATCACTTAATCCCTCAACATCTCTCTGACTATCTCCCCCCCCCCCCCCCCCATCCGGATCTATTCTCGCCCTGTTAAACCTGCCCCATGTGTGCAAGAGGCAATCATAGAATGGGTATGATTTCAGGTGGACATGGGGTGTGTTTGAGTATAATATTTTGTGACTGGACTAATTGGAGGCACAGTCTGGTGTGATCTATTTACTGTAGTGAGCTAAGAACCTGGGCCATCTGGGGGCCTGGGCCCCAATTGTTAGCACACTGGTGCTGTCTGAGAAGTTGCAATGTAAACAAGGAAGGAAGCAAATGACTGCTGAATCTTATTTTAAAACACTGGGGGTCATTTCGTGCAGTGCATATTTTTTTCGCAAATGGTTGTTTGCACATGTTTTCCCCTAAAGAGACTATGTATTCCTTGGTCAGGCTGAGGAAGGGCACATCCATATAAAGCATATAAAGCCTAATATGCTCTGATAAAAATTATAGTTGCTAGATTCACTTGTTAACTAAACTTGAAACACTCAAATATATATTAGTATGTTTTGCTGTATTTTGTTTCCGTAGTTACATCCTCCTATGTATTTTATAGGCTATACTCTTGTGGTCTCTTATAACGTTTCATTCTCCTACCTATGGTTCTGTTGTCTATCCGACATGGGGAACAGCAATCGGCTGGTGTATGATCTGTTTTTGTCTCATCTGGATACCAATTGTAGCTGTATTAAAGATTATCCGTGCAAAAGGAAATGTTTTACAGGTAAGTCACTAAACACACAGATTGAGTAAAGTTACAATGTTAACAAACTTAAAGCATATATGAATAAAACATTTGCAGTGTGTGCTAGAATCAAGCTCCGATAAATCTGCCCAAGTCATTAGCTTTGAGGGGTTCACTCATCTAGAACAAAACCACATACATTATCAAGCAGAAATACATCAGTATGTTTATTTTTAAATTTGTATATATCACAATGTTTCTTTATTTTTTAAATGCCTATTTGTTACAAATCTTGAGGCTTTATTGCCCTCTTTATTGGCACATATTTTATCATAGATATTCAAAACCTGTTATTAAATCTTTGTCACTTGTATCTCTGTATTCCAAGACCTGCAAAGCAGCCCAGAACTGGGGGCCCGCCTTAAGCCAGCATCGAGGAGAACGATACAAGCACATGCTAGATAGCAAACAAGCCCATGCAGAAGAATTGCCAACAGTCAGCAAACTGACAGGATATGATAATTACACCTATTTCTAATGGGACTGCTGAAGATTAAAGAGATGCCTTTAAATTTAAAAACTGAACTAGTAACAAAATGAGGCAGAACTTCCATATATATGGAAAACACTAATAATCAGATATGGGATTTGTTGTCCAGAATATTGGGGCCTGGAGTTTTGCAGATGCAAGGTTTTTCCATAATTTCAATCTCTATACTTTAAGGGGGCCATTTACTAACGGTCAGATTTTTATTTCTTTTCTGATTTGGATTTTTTAGTGCTAAAAGTTGCTGAGAAAAATCATGATTTTTTGGATATTTACTATTTGACAAAATTGCTAAAAATCCGAATCTGACAATTGGCTGAGATCATTTATCAGTCAATGGCAGATGTCCTTTCCCTTCCCTTCCCTGGAGGATCCTTGTTTGCTTCAAAACTTTCGAGGGTTTCATCTTTTTAATTATTTGTGTGACAATCTGAAAAAGTAGAGGTTTTGGTGCGATAATTCAGAAAAAGTTGCAGTTTTGTGACTTTTCAGTGACTTTTTCCTGCATGTACTTTTTCAGTTTAGACTTTTAAGTAAATGTCAGACATTCGTGGAAATTAGTTTATTAGAATTTTTAAAAAGAAAAAAATGAGAAAAGGTAAGAATTTTATTAAATCTGCCCTTTAAGCTACTAAATATAATTTCAACATTAAATAAACCCAATAGGATTGTTTTGCCACCAATATGGATTCATGCAGCTTAGTTACCATCAAGTACAAGGTACTGTTGTATTACTCCAGAGAAAAAGGAACTTATTTTTAAAAAAATAAAATGATTTAAAATGGACTATGTGAAAAGACTTTCATGTAATTTAAAAGTTTCCGGATAAAAGGTCCCATACTTGTCTTGCAAAAGGCTTACAATTATTATGTGACAAAAATTAAAGGCCTTGTAACCCATAACAACCATTTAGATGTTTGCTTTCAACCAGATGACAAGTTAATGCTAGCTTTTGATTGATTGTTATAGGGTTATTTTACAGTGCATTATTATGCACACACTGCTCCTCCCTTAATACTGTAGCAGCTTTACCGAACAGGGACCTTACATCAAAAAAGGAATAATTACTTACATTCAGGGTAAATAATGAAAATTTAAACAGCTATAAACTTAACAAGTACTAAGCAATGTGTAAGTATTTAGAATACTTGCACAATAACTGTACATGGGGTGGGACAAAACACTTTTCACCCATTTAGAGTGAATAGGAATCACTAGAATTGCCCCTGGTTCTTAGGGCTCCTTCTTTAGAGTGATTTACATATCTCCCCTTTTACCATTACCCTAAAACTGGCCATACACGTGGCGATCTGAGGATGTTTCGTGCGACCGATGGTCGCACGAAACATCGTCAGATCCGCCACACACCGTTCAGGGCTGAATCGGCAGGTAAGGAGGTAGAAACAATAGGATTTCTACCTCCTTCTGCCGATTCAGCGCTGAAGGGAGATTTTGGTCAGGCGCCTTCTATGGCGCCCGATCAAAATTTTCAAACTGGTCCAATCGGCGAGTCGGCCGATATCAGCAGCTTCCTGCGATATCGGTCGACTCGCCGACATACCATACACGCACCGAATATCGTACGAAACGAGGTTTCGTACGATATTATCAGTGCGTGTAGGCCACCTTTAAGTTCTCCATGGAATGTGCTGTCTTCTATAGAACTCACTGTTGCGCAGTTCAATAAACGCTTTCATTTATTTACCTTCCCGTTTATGCTGCAATTCTTTCCCTAAAAATACCGGCGTATATAGAAAGAACATGACTCTACCCCAGGAGTTCACATTAAAATATTTCTGAAACTGAAATGCTTGTGATAGACATAAAAAAACACCTAGCATAATCAAGAATGAGTCAGACTAAGCATATTCTTCCCTTTTTTGGACCAATAATTTTAAACACTGACATAGAAACTTTATACCATGTCTCGTCTCTGACTCCACATTTACCACTATCCAACATTCCATCTTCACTGATTTCACAAAACTCCCCTACAACATAATCCCTGCAAAATATATAATGGGTTTTAGCAGTAAAGCATGGTCTTATGGTTCCTTTTGGAAGGAGTCACAATAATGTTTTTGTTGTACATCTCCCTAGAGAAAAGGGCCAACAAAGAGAATAAAGATGAGAAGATGCAATTGCCAACTTCAAATGCATGGGTCTCAGTGTTTAAGGGCTGCTTTACCTCTGGAACAGTAATGCAAGAACTATGGTTATGCTTAGGCTGCTCTGTAGTGTGTTGCTTCCCTTTTAACATTAAACATGCAAAGTCTGAATATAGTTCTAAAAACAGACATCTGGCACAATTCTATCCTACTATTCACTGACATGGAATGTCCCTATTTGTTCCAAGTCAAAGTGATCATCTTCTTACTAAGAAAATCCTACTAACTGCATGAACTGGTTTTAGCAAGTTTTCCTACTTTATATTGCCAGAATATGCACTCCAACTGTTACGTTTAATTGTTTATCCCTTTCAGTACTTAAAAAAAAAAAAAAACAGTGAAAAAAGTTACAAAGATTTATGCTTTCTAGCGTCTGCTCTTGTCCTGGGCCTTTTGGGTAATCATGCCAAAGTGTTCACTCCACCTCTCCACCTTTGCTCTATAGGAAGGGGGGGGACAAAGAATTGACAGATGTCTGGTTGTGAAAGCCAGTGATCTGCTTTTGCACATGAAAGCTTCAATCCCTTCCATAGAATGTAAATTATATGATCTATGGCACTTAAAGGGTTAATGTAAAGGTTGCCATGACACACAGAGAGGAGTAGACATGTAGCACACTGTGCAAAAAAATGTTTTATAAGCTACACATACTTTAGTACCAACCCCATTTAAACCACATCCATCCAAAGTCATAGCCACATAATCTTTTCCTCTTAGACTAATGCCACACGTAACGTATGGAGCGTATTTCACCAATTCGAGAATACGCCTTTGTGGTATTAGCCTTATCTTAAAAATGACATTTGCTTTGTGCATATTGCCACAAAGGGGCTGAATTGCTTTGTTTCTTTTGCATTCCTTATGCAACATCTTCATATTGTACCTATGCAGAAAATGTTACAAAATCTACTTGTGATAGAAATGGTACATCTCTCCTACTTCCTGCAGAACACATTACACGTGGACTTTTTATGACAAAGTCAGCGGGGGGGGACATATCCCTGGGTTTTATTTTGGCTTGGTTTGTATTCTCTCCTCTCTGTGGCAAATAGACTAGAAAGTGGCTTATAAGGGCTTCTGCTTAAAAATTTCCATTGTCAGGACTAACAGTGCTTTCATAGGTATTACATTAATAAATCAAACTTTTATGTATACTGGCAATGTATACATGTAGCCCTATTCTGTTACTGAAGGAAATCCTGATGGATTTTCCCTTTCTGGTGCCTTGGGAGTCCTGTTTCTCCAGTACACTATAATTTGGCGTGCCTCCACCCAGAGTCAGGACAGACTGGGCTGTAATACCCCACCCTGAGGACTTCTCTGATACACAATCCCACACAGAGGAAAGGTTGATTTTTCAGAACATTGAAGCTTTATAATACTTGCCTCCATACAGCCTGTCAGTAAGAACAAACTTCACCTAAATAATGCAGATTGTTTGGTCTCTGAGCTGCTTGGGGGTCCCCACCTGAGGAGAACTCCCTTTTCTTTGAACCCTAAACAGAGTGTTCTTTTATGCCACTGGGGTTTATTACTAACTTTCCACACATAGTAATCTGTGGGATTTCACAGCCCTTTCTCCTACTCTGCTGCTTCTTTCTCCCAGTACTTCCTCTGCAGGCTTCCTCTTCCTTCCTTCCTAGTAGCTCACAGCTCTGTGGTGGCTTCTCCCCCTGCCTGCACAGACATAACACAGAGGGGAGAGACAGGTATGTACAGCCTCGCTCCATACAAATTACATATTTTGGACAACTTTAATAAGCTCTCTGTGTATTAGTAAATTACTCCACAACAGGGCTGGAACTAGGGGTAGGCAGTAGAGGCAGCTGCCTAGGGCGCAACGATTGGGGGAGCACCAGGCAGGAGCCTCTCCTCCCTACCCCTAGTACTCGATCAGTTTTGCGTCACGACGCTGTGCAGCGTACACCGCGTCGCGCCCCCGCACTCAAACTGCGCATGCGCGTCAAAACTAGGGACGGGGGGTGCAATGTAGGTGCAGGGGCGAGGTAGCCGACCAGGTTGCCTAGGGCGCCCGGTCGGCTAGGCCCGCCCCTGCTCTACAAATCTCTTCATTCAGAAGTCAGGGAATGACAGGAGGCGTAGGCTGGGAAACAAGCTCTCATCTGTGCCTCCTGATACTGCACTCTGCTCCTTGTATGTAATGTTTTTCTCTTACACTGATGCATGGAAACAATGTAAATGAATTATTTGGGCCAAGCAAGAGGCTTTGGCAAGCAGGCACAATGGCATTATTCAGAGCAATTCCAACTGTCTGTCAAAGCCATCTTAAGTAGTAGAAGTGTGCAGCATAGGGGTGCATTGAGGTCCGGTGTTACCCTAGGCATGGTGCGAGACTGCCAGCACCAGATTATGCATTCATCTAGCAGTGTGCTGCACCAGGGGCGGCATGTTTTGCAGTGCAGAACACTGCTAGATGAATGCAAAATCTGGTGCTGGCAATCTCGGGTACTCCACATTGGCAATACAGTTTATAACACTGCAAGGGAAGACACCCCCTAAAGCTTGGGCTATCCATCTTTTTGCAATAATCGAAGTAGGGCTTTTACATATAAATTGCCTGTGCTTCTCATAGTTTTTAAGACTGAATGGGAGAAAACTGGGCTCATTTCAACTGCAATTGCATTTCTTCTGTTGTATTAAACACAAATGCCCTTAACAGCACATTTATTTATTTTTTAAGAAAAAACATATTTAGTTTGAATGCCAAAATTAGATAGCAAATTCTGGCTCATTCTGAAAGCTCAGACTCAATGCACTGAGATAGTATAATATTACTACAGGTATGGGACCTATTATCCAGAATGCTCAGGACCTTGGGTTTTCTAGGGATCTTTCTGTAATTGGAATCTCCATAACTTAAGTCTGCTAAAAATAATTTAAAAGTTAAATAAACACAATTGGATTGTTTTTGCCCCCAATAAAGATTACTTATATCTTAGTTGGGATCAAGTACAAGGTACTGTTTTATTATTACATAGAAAAAGGGAATCATTTTTAAAAAATAGAATTATTTGCTTATAATGGAGTCTATGGGAGATGGCCTTTCCATTATTCAGAACTTTCTGGATAATGGGGTTCCGGATAATGGGTCCCATACCTGTACAAAAAAAATAGATTTGTTGGTTCAAGAATAAATTTTTAAATGGTAGAGTGAATTATTTGCTATGTAAATAGTGTAATTTAGAAATAAAAAGGAAAACAACATAAAAATCATGACATAATCTAAACTACCTAATGTGTCACCAAATCACATAGCAGAGTTAAATGAAAATCTAATTTTTAATTCTTTCATCCATGAAGGAATAAGAAGCAAATATATAGGATATAAACAATAATGTAAATGAATTTAACCAGTTCAGTCATTAAAGATACTACATTCTAGCTGACAATAGTGCCAGATGCTTGCTTTGAGGAATACTTTGAGGAATAGTAGTTCTCAGAAAAATCATTTCCAACAGACCCGGCAGGCATCTTGTCACTGTAAAATTAGGATTTACAAAATCCTGGAGGGACAAACAGTCATACAACCACATTATTGCTTTGTCCGCTTGGCTCTTGCTCTTTGCAGTCACTTCCCTTTCTAGAAGAGTTCAGTTGGCTGTTAATGTTCACTGATATCCTGGATAGAAATAAATGTCTGAAATGTTCCCTAAATTGGTTTCCAACAAAGCAGTACAATAGGGGATTAATACAACTGTTGGAAAAGCCCATACAGATGCAAAATGGCATGGCTTTTTCAATAAATGTCACAATTTTGCAATGACTTATTATGTCCATTCTGACGAGAGCATCCAAGAAGGTGAGCGCATGAAAGGGAAACCAGCAGATAAGAAAGGCCATTACAATTGCTGTAACAATTTTCTGGACTCTGTCTCGGTTTTGTATATTGATCACTGGACCTTTTGACCTTTTCAGATGTATGCCAATCATCAGGTAGCAAGTGGCAATCACAGAAACTGGCACACAAAAGCCAAGAAAGATCTTCATTAATGACATCCCCACACACCAGCTTGAATATTTTTCCTTTGGAAAATCCATTGCACACACATGGGCTCCGAGTCTATTAATATAGAATGCATTGCGAAAATAAAATGTGGGGACAGAGGACAATATAGCCAAGATCCAGACACTTATAGAGACAAGACAAGCCTGATACTTGGTTCTCCTCTGTGAACTAAAAGGGTAAACAACTGCTACGTATCTGTCCACACTCATACAGCTAATAAAGAAGATGCTTGCAAATAAATTAAGACATAAAAGGGAGCTTGAAATTTTACACATCACTTTCCCAAAAAGCCAGTTGTAGCCCAAAGCATAATATGTTGCCCAAAATGGTAGAGTTGCCAAAAATACTAGATCAGCCACGGCTAAGTTTACTATATAAATTTTGGCAACAGATTTAAGGTCTCCTTGGAGACACAAAACGATAATCACCAAGCAGTTACCAATAATCCCAAAAGTGAAAATGATGGAGTACAGTACTGGCATTAGCTCTGGCTGGTGGTCTGTAAGTGTCATATTCAGGCATGACATTTTGTCTGAAGGGTTGCTAGAAATGTTCAGATAAGTAGATGTCATGTCTTGCAGTGGTTTCTAGTAATAGTAAGCACTGAATAGTTCTTCTGGATCATAATCCCCGGCAAAAGGTCATCAGCTCAAAGTTCTTCAGATCTTAGCAGCAAGTTCAGTTACTAGAGTGTAAAAAACAATAACAATTGTTCTTGTTATATATGTGCTTGAAAGTTCAAACAGGAAAAAAAGAAAAGAAGCAAAGCATATCTGGAAAGAAAATAGTTGATATACTGCTCATAACACTTCTGGCTTAGATGCACAAAGCAATCACTATTTCTGTTGAAGTCTTGCTGTCCTCATTGAGTAGCATGACGCTGCTGCTCCATCCAATCCATCCAATGGGGCACATTAACATGTGATACAAGGACACACTGCTGTGGTGCTTCCTAAAATGGTAATTTATATGTCTGTGGCACTGATCAAACTTTTCATTCTGGAACTGATCCTGATTATAATGAGGCAAAGCTTCACGGAAATGCTGAATTTAATATACAGATAGATAGATGGATAAGATTTTAATAAATATGCAGCACAGTGGTGCAGAGTTCAGCATTGCTTCCTAGTAATAACTGAGGCTACCCATGGCTGGCATTTTTGGAGTGTTTGGATGGGGCACCATAAGATGGATGGGCCACCCAGTCTGGCTAAAACCTTCTATATAAACACACACATTACAGTGACATTTATAATAATAATCCACTGTTTTGTTGTCAGATTGTTGATGGGTAACTAGGTCACTATTTTGCACAGGGTGCTATTTATTGACTATATAAGACTGGCCCAACCTTGATCAACTCCTCAACTTCATAAGGTTTGCACGATTTCCACTTCCACTTCTAGATCAAGGAACTCAGGGATCTTTCTTACTGGTAAGCCACAGTCTAATGTAAAAAGACTTGGAGGGCAACATAAGCATCAAATAAGGGCTAAGATTGACTATTAGGTAGCCTCTATGCACACTATCAGCTTACAGGAGGATTTATTTGGTAGTAACTCGTGTTTTTATTCAACCAAAACTTGCCACCAAGTCAGGAATTCAAAAATAACTACCTGGTTTGGGGGCACTGAGAGCAATATCCAAGGGGTTGGTGAGTAATATGTTGCTCACAAGCCACTGGTTGGGGATCACTAATTTAGATTGCATTTTCCCCTTCTTTTATTCTTTAACAATCTATTGGCATTCGGGTTTAATATAATGTCTCCACAGGTTGCCTTTTTATTACTTTCTATACATATTCTATATACTACCTGTACAGAAAAGTGTACGTTTAAAGTGATGGTTTACCTTTAAGTTAACTTTAAATATGTCATAGAATGGCTAGTTTTTAGCAACTTTTCAGTTGGCCTTCATTTTATTTATCATTTTTTAATTATTTTCTTTATTTAGACCTCCCCCTATTCATATTCCAGTTTGTTATTCAAACCACTGCCTGAATATCAAGCTAAATAATTCAAAAAACACAAATAATGAAAAATAATGAAGACCAATTGAAAATTGTTTCAGAATAGCACTTTATTCAACATACTTAATTTAAAGGTAAACACTTCCTTTAAAAATAGAAATGTATCCTTAAGAGGCAGAACACATTCTCCTCCTCTTTAATTTTTCCTTTTGTTTGATATTTTGTTATTATTTAAAAAAATCAACAAACTATGACAAACAACAAACCAATACAGGCTTTAATGTCACAAGAATATGTTCCTAATCTATGTTGTGTTGTAATTCTGTTATATGTATGTATACATGAATACATAACAACATTAAAATACATAGTAAAGAAGAAAACATATAGAAAAGGAAAACTATTATGTCAGATCCAGTAGACTGGCTAAATAGTAGTCATAGTATACTAGTTCTTTGGGTTAAGTAGCTAAAGTCCCCAGAAATATATACTTAAATATTTTCCTTCATTTCATTTGGGCTGTACGCTGTCACACTGTATTTAATTATAATTTATCAAGAGAGAAATAATGCAATGCAGAAAAAGGTAAGAAAATCTTAAAAAGGAATCCTAATGAGTACTTCAACTAATCTATTCTACACTGCAAACTTCCTGTAATAAAAAAAACTTCCTTCCTTACTCAGTCAAATAAAAGCATAAAGACAGTGATTCAGTGTCCTGTCCATCATAAAACATTCAGTAGGGTTCCTGCCTTGTACTTCAGAAGCACACAGCACTTGGACTAAGGCAAAAGTATAGAAGAAAATAAAGAAATTGCAAAGAATTAAGATGGTGCAATATTTAAGCAAGTTAATCATCCTAAGAACGTAACTTTGAAATTATATTGGAAAATGTGTAGTGTCCCCTATGGCTTACTTACCATAATGGTGCATGTCCGGGACAGAATCAGCGGGTTCTTTTCGAAATAATAGTCTCAAAGCTCTGGCTTCTCTCTTAAATTATCTTTGTATTCCTAAGGGAGATATTAGCTTGCATCACCACATGACTGGAACAGAAAATCTTGGCACCGCTTCCTGGCAAATAAAACTTCAGCTTGTGCTTACCCTTCGTTTCATGAGTATAACGCTGACACTAATTCAATAAGGAAATAGAATTACAGATCCCCAAATCTTGCTTTTTGGTATCTGAACGATTATTACTGTATCATTATTTCTTAGCAATAAAGGTATAGGGTTTATTATATATTTAATATAGATTCATGCAGCTTAGTTAAGGTGGCCATACACTTTCAGATTTTAGTCATCCACACATGGTCCGAAAAGTGTACAAAACTGGGGTTTGTACTATTTTATCAGTATGTGTATGGCCAGCTTAAGGATCAAGTACAAGGAAATCGTTTTTGTGAGAATGAGAATTATTTGCACAAAGTGGACTCAGTAATTTGAAGCTTTCTGGATAATGTGTTTCTGCATAGGGGATCACATTCCTATATATATTTCAGCTATAAATGGTGAATTAGCTAAGGCCCATCATAGCTTCATAAAAGGGTAATTTATAAAACAACTTTCTTCACACAACAAAGTTCGAAGTGTGAAATTAGAATTCACCACAGTAAAATTCTGCAGCTCTCTGTTTATTCCTATGGGATTCTTATAGGTGTATTTATCAATGGGTGAAAGTCAAAGTTCATTGAATATGACTGTGGAATATGCAGTGGAATTTTACTGTGGTTCTAATTCTAAATTCTAATTTCACACTTTAATAAATCTGCCCCTTAGTGCTCTTAGTACAGAGAGGAAATAGTTGCACCTCACACTGTATGTAGTGCTGCCTATATTTGCACAGGTAAGGGACTGCCCCGGTCTCCCGGCGCATCTTACACTGTCTATTGATGCTGTTCCCTTTCTCTTGCTCGCTCTCTCTCTCTATGTCTCTTTCTACAGCTCAGTATTTTAGGAGCTAGACATGCTGTACCATGATTGAACTTAAATATGTAATCACTGGATGCCTAGATGTTGGTCTTGATTTAAAGCCACTGCACAGAAATTGTTAATTCAAATTCATGTTATGATGATCATTTATTACCCATCAAGGGTATATCACTATCACAAGCCTAAAGCAAGAAAACCTTGTAAATGACAAAAAGATATGTGTGCCTTATAAAATGTAATTGTTGGACAGATGCCTGGATGAGTTTTGTCTGCCATATGTAAATGTACCAGATGAGGTTAGGAGAAGATATGGCAGTTCCTAGGACATATTAGGTTTCTGTAAGCCAGGAAGTCCTGATTTTAAATAAAACATGAATATTAAGCACTGTGTGATGAGATGTGTGACAGCGGAGAATGGAGGAATATAACATTGTAGTGCGCCCTTTATACAAGTCTTGTTCAGGCATTTATTGTTTTAATGTGCTATTCAACCTGAGTTTTTTTTTACAGGGACAGACCATTTGGATACTTGTTCAGTTTATATGGTAAATTCACTGAATCTGCATTCTTTGGAAAGAATTAGTGCTATTGGAAATGTCTATTTTGTAGAGACGATTTCCTTTTATATTGGGATATTTCATATTTAGATGTGCTACTTCCTTTGCCAATGTGACAGTAACATTGTCTCCTTAAGTATATAAGTAGTAATACATCTTAGGGAATATACAGTAAAATCCCCATTTTACCTTTTTCAGGGGACCAGGAAAAAAATGTTGAAAATCAGGAAAAATTTAAAATCAGGGTTATGTTAAAGCAATTTATTCTTCAAATACTCATATTTCAAAAGTCAGTCACAAGGGTCAGTTTTACTTTGAAATTCAAGATGACTGTTAATGACAAGGGTTAAGCAGTGCAGCATTAATGTTACACTATGGGGGGAGCATGTGCAAGACTTCTCTGACAGTCAGATGCACAAGCTAAAGCAATAAGGGATTTGTGCATGACTGTATTAGGTGCAGAATAATTGGAACTGACTATTTACGGACAGAACCATTGCAAAGTAAGCATCTGGTTAGTATATTGAACCTCTAAATTTCATTAATAATAGCATTCACACAGGACAAACAGACATTTTTGGAAACGTCACGAGAAAATGTAAAATCTGTGAAAACATTATGTAAAATCAGGGAAAAGCATCCATTGAAATTTATTATAAATTGGTGGATCCACAAAAAAAATGCAGGATACTTAAAATTAGGATACTTAAAATTGAGGTTTTACTGTGGTTACATCACAGTTTAGTTGATTCCCTAATGATACTGGGGCTTGTAGTTTGTACTAACTGGAAAGATCTGAGCCTGGAATCCCTCCAAAAACATAGTGACTGTGGGGAAATAGCCGCAACCCTTAGCAATCTGCATTGTGTCTTCTAACAGATTCTATAGGGGGGGTGCCTGTCAAAATGCTTGTGTGCTATCAAGTCATATCAAGTATAGGCTGACACACTCCAGAGCACCAGAGAGATAATACATTGCATAATGCTAATATATTAGTAACTAACCAATTGTTGTCCAAACTGCAGTATCTTCTGAAGGGACCCATAGGGTTAAATGGCCCCTATGGCTTTAAATCCCTACAGGTTTAGTTCCATTAGTTGCTTGGCCAATGTGTCTAAGTTAGTTCATTTACATATGTATGCTATCAGCTAGCAAGTATGGTGACCACTTCCTACCTCACTTTGGTATAGTGCTGGAAAAGGAGTGGTACTTCCTCTTTGCTTTCACCTAAAGAACAGGTTAGATCCCTGCTGTGAGCCTGGGCCCAGTAAAAATTTGGGGAACAAGGCTCCCGTGAATGAGGCATTAAATTAGGTTAAGCTAGAAAGAGCAGTTCTGAGCTCCAACATAGGAGAGGCAGTTTGTAGGTATCTCTCCCAGGCCCTATTGCCTGTAGTGTAGGGATCCCAATGGATAGGGAATCAAGATAGAGGAATTCCCCAAAGTGTTCCAGGCTGCAATATGTTGTTGCAAAGGTGAAGTTAAATTCCTGCCATTTGTGGACACCGTGAGAGGGGGGAGATGTGATGTTAAAGTGCCATCTGTACGTGAATTTATAGTATTATATATATAGTAGTATAGTAAGTACACTGTGCCTATTTATAGATATTAATTATGTTGGTTAATGCTGGCCTGGATAATTTAAAGCTTTTTTTTTTTTTGCCTCTATAGATTGGTCGAATTTTCTACAAATAATTGCATATATTAAATTGGAGTGCAGAATATCACACAAATGAGAACAGCTGCACTACTCATAGGAACTGATCTTTGTGATCGTGGGAACGTTATTTCTGCCAAGTAGGTCAGATGTCAGTTCTCTGACTGTGAAGGAGTTAAAATATGATAAAAATCAACAAGAAGAGAAATAATACAGCTGTTAAGAAGCCTTACTCTGTTTTAGCCTAATCTTAGGGCACATGGCAGTGTAGCTAATATTTTAGTTGGTCACAGTCCAATATTTTATTTAGCAGTTTTGGATTTAATGGATGTTTCATGCACATTCTTCCAAAAGCTTCTGCCAAAACTTGTACAAGGGGACTGGCTTCTAAAAATATATTCTTGGAAGAAATCGTATTTAAAGCCAAACTTTCTATCCATCCCGCAAGAACAAGTCAGATTTACGATGAAGTTAGACTGATCAATTTTAGTGTTTTGATCATTGGAGTAATTGATCATTACAATCATTGCCCCCCCCCTCGCCTGCAAAAAAATCTTCAGAGGGGTCCGGCATGTAGTGCAACACTTGCCTACCAACATCCACTCCCCACCGCCCTACTAGTGCAACACTTGCCTACCAAAATCCACTCCCCACCGCCCTACTAGTGTCCTGAGGTCCCCATTCACTCACAGAGCAGAGCAGTCGGAGAGGAGGGAGTTCTACACAGCTATAGAAGAAGCAGACCCCATGCCACAGGTTTTGATTTGGTTAACTGTGCTAGGTCTCCTAAAAATCAATTTTAAATACTTTTTTAATTTATAGTTCTCATTGTGGAATCCCTGGCACCGCACCTATGTTTTTACACTTACTAGACATTCTGTCATTTACTCCTGCATATTGTAAGCAATATTGAGAATCGTTTCTAATCATTATCACTCCCAGTGTCGAACTGGCCTACCAGGATACCAGCCTGTCAGCTTTCTTTAAACTCCACCTGTTTTTAAAGTCCTCTTTTTGGGGCTGCTCCAGCTAACTACAGAAAATTAGACAGTAATAAAACCTTTCTATTATATTAACAACTACCTGCAACAGAAGATCAGAAATGAAAGGCACCAGAGATAATGCATCAACTTAAAATAAGGCCACAATATACCTTCACTTACGAAGGACAGCACCTGTCTGGATAAATTAATATTTTCCCTGGTTGGTAGAGGTATCAGAAGGCAGAGTAGGCCTATTGAAGTACAGGAAGTAGCATAAAGGATGTACAGTTATTTATTTATGTACAGTGGTGGCTCTGGACTTTCATGGCCCTTTCCAAGTATTTGACACAAATCCATTACTGTGTATAGCAATAGTTTCCTGTCTTGAATAACATACTTAAAGGAGAACTAAAGTCTAACTATACTTATGCACCAGCCCAAGGCAACCATAGCAGGGAAGATCTGTGCCCCCCAGTAGCTCCCCAGCTTCTTTTCTGCTGATTCACTGCATGTGCTCTGTGCTGCTGTCACTTACTGAGCTTAGAGACCCACTCACAATATACTGTATATATAGAATATAAATGTCACAATATGGGGATGATTTAGTAATTAATACAGATAATTTTTACATGGCAGCTCAGAAGCCAGTGCAATTAGCATTAGAATTGAATAATCAGACCTGTAGCTTCAGTTTATATGATAGGTCAGCTTCATTTTCTGCTTGATAATTTGCAATGACCACTAAGCTTAGCTTCCCAACAACTGCCTAGAGCAGCACTGAGCATGTAAGTGTCACTGTCACTTCTAACAGAATCCAGTATTGTGACCTCCTGTGATGAGTTTGGATCATTGCTGCTATTGAGATACTTAGGGCCACATTTACTAATCCACGAACGCTCCGAGAGTATTTTCCGCGACTTTTTCAAACCTTGCGCAACATTTTCGTACCTTGCGTGACTTTGAGACAAAATTTGTGCGATACATTCGTATTGTTGCAACGAGCATGAAAGTTTCAGATTCATTCAAGCTTCATTATCGTGACTTTCCTTGGGCCAGGTTGGAGCTGCACAGTGCCATTGATTCCTATGGGAGGCTTCCAAACTCATGCACAGAAGGATGAAAGTCGGAAAAGTTCTCCCGCTGTTTACAATCATTCGGTACGAAAATTTCGGATTGCCAATACGATATTATTGTGACTAATACGATTTTTTCTTTAGCATTTTCGTGATATTTGCGATCTTCAGAAATTATCGTATCCAATCCGAATTTTTCCCATTCAGGATTCGAACTTGTGATTTCATGAATGTGCCCCTAAGACTTTAGTCTAGTGCAGTAAGTACAGTATATAAAATATGGCATTTTAAACCATATTCATTTTTAAGGTTTAGTTCTCCTTTAAACTGTTCCTATTGCATTATAGCTTTCATGAGATAATATAAAGCAAAATATGCACCTAGCTCGATGTATTGTTGGTCTCTGCAGTGTAAAGTGCCCAAAACAAATTACATATTAACAAAAGGAGATTAAAACTTTATAATTATGAGAATGGCATTGGATGTGTTTAAAAGGCATATAGGAGTATGTCACAAGTTAAATAATGATCCAGCCTTGAAATCTGAAGTATTTTATTCTGCTGTAAGCTAAAATAATAGAGAAACAGAAAACTGTTTGGATCAAGGTAACACTAAGGGGGTCATTTATCAAAAATAGAGTTGTTTTTTCCCTCGATTAGAAAAACAACTTGGCCAAAAAATGCAAACGTGAAAATATGTGTTATTTCTGAATAGTTGGGATTTATTACAGAAAAAATGCTGGCAAGGTTCTAAAAGTCAATGGGAATTGTCTCTTAACAACATTATTTCCCCAGTTTACAACATTTGATTTTTTTCAGCCCCATTGAAAATTAATGGAACAATGTGATTCTCATTGGCATGCAAGTTTTTTCCATAAAAAACACTACCATCTTTAATATAGTAGTGCTTGTGGAAAAATGTGCGTATTGTGTTTTTTTGGTAGATATTATTATTATTATGAGAGGAGGGTCTGCATAGGAACATAAGTAATAAAAAGTAACAATAGCATTGTAGCCTCACAGAGCTATAGTTTTTAGCTGTGGCGCCCATTTTAAAAACTGAAAGGGGCAGAAGAGAAAGATAAATCATTAAAAAAACTATAAAAAAAAGAAATAATAAAACCTATTGCAAAGTTACTAAGAATGGAGCATTATATAACATACTAAAAGTGTAATTAACAAAGTTAAACCACCCCTTTAAAAGCCTTTTGTATTGTTGGACACATAGGGGCAGATTAATCAAAATGTGAGTTCAGAGCTGAATACATAAAAACTCTCTCACATTCTATTCATTCTTACGGGATTTTAAGAAGTGTATTTATCAATGGGTGAAAGTTAGAACTCACTTTTTGATAAATACACTTCTACAAACACCATAGGAATGAATAGAACGTTGGTGAGTTTTTATGTATTCAGCTCTGAACTCACATTTTGATAAATATGCCCCTAACTGTGCTGATTGTAAATAAATTAGGCCCTTTCTTGTTTCCCAGAAACAATATAGAGATTGTCACATGTATTTAAAAATGGACTCTTCCATGCAAGACATTTTCTTAAGTAATATTTGTATACAGAGGTACAATGCATTAAGACTTTCTGTTCTAATAACAGTCTATGAAAAATCTTATAAGAGAGAAGTTGTTAATATGTCCATAACAGATTTCAGGATTTCAACTATTTTTTTTAACACTTATAATTTAATCAGACAAGAAATTATCAAGCAATAAAAGTAACAGAAAATAGTGTACATTTAAGGGAGTAGGTAAGTGTGGGGCAGAACTCACTGAGCTTTCTACACAGTCACCCTCTGTAAATCCCTCCTGCAGGCACATAATGCCATTCTGCATATAGACATGGGAGGCACTCTGGTGAGCTAGCCCATACATGCAGTGCATGCCCTGTATCATGCCATCATAGGATACCAACCATCTGGCAATCCAGGACATGCTACAGTCACAGCTCCAAGGGTTAAAGGAAAGGAAAACATATCTGAGTTTAGGCATACTGGAAAACAAATGACTGGGCATTGAGGTCAAGTTATTTTTACTAAGATGAAGTAGCTGCACGTGCTTTAAAGAGCCAAAAGCATTGCGTGTGATCCATGTTATCTGGTTGTTGTTTAGATGTAGTTTTTTCAGGTTAGTTAGCCGGCTGAAGGAACAGTTGACACTGCCGATCTTGTTGGCTTCCAGGTGCATAATCTTGAGCTGGATTAATCCACTGAAAAGCTGATTAGGGAAATGAGATATAGAGTTATGCCCTAAATTTAGTACATTTAATTTGTTCAGTTGGTTAAAGGCATCAATTTGAATCACCCAAATCCGGTTCCTTCTCAGATTTAGATCTCTCAGTGCATGTTGGTATTTAAAAGAATTTATTCCAATTGCCTCTATGTGATTTTTTTCCAGAGATAGCCTTGTGATGTTCTGAAGCTTCCTGAAGGCTTGTGGAATGTATCGCATTTTATTAAAGCCCATGTCAAGGTTTTCCAAGGATAACACGTGTGAAAATACAAGAGGATGGATTTCAAAGATATTGCAGTGAGACAGATCCAGGGAGAGAAGGTGGGAGAGACCACGGAAAGTGTGAGCATGAAGGTAGGTAAGCCTGGGGTTTTTGCTGAGGTTTAACTCTCTCAGATTATAGAGTGCAATAAAAGCTCCAGGGTAAAGGAAAGTCAGGCTGTTCTGGCTTAAGCAAAGGATCTCAAGAAAAGGGACCCTTCTAAAAGCATCAAAGGTAAGTATCTGAAGCAGATTGCCAGCCAAGTCCAGAGATACCGCACTTGCAGGTAGGTCTGGAGGAAGGTTTGTGAGGCCAGCCTCATCACACTGAATATCATCTTCAGAGGAACAGTGACACATTCCAGGGCACGTAGTATTTGTGAGTTCTTCTCCCATAACTTCAACTAAAATGCATCCAGATAGAATGACAGAAAACATGGCTCTGCTGGAGTAGTAAGGCAGACAGAATCTAGGATAAGCCAATCAGAGCTTACCTATTAATAATACTTAAGCTTCTTAAATCTCCTGGTGTATTTCACACAAAATTAAAACATTTCAATAGGTAAATTCACATTCTTAGTCTTGGGGGATCTCTACATGTAAAGCCCTCATTGCATTCGAATGAATACAGTTTTGAGTATGTTTGGCAATGAGCATGATTACCAATATTTGGCATGAAAAGTTGTTCTAGTTTGGTATGAAAGTTGTTCATAATACAAATGTAATGTACTAAACACAACAGCAGATTTTGCTAAATACCATACTTACTGAAGTGACCAAACAACTGTTAAAAAAAAAAAAATCTTAAACTTGCTCACATCTAGGAGCCCCCTAACAACCAATTACATGTGTATTTTCAAACAGTTGACCAGTAAATTCTACTTGCTAATTGGTTGCTACAGTATGTATTACTAGTCAAATAGCAAACTTCAGACTGTTAAATAAATGTAAGTTAGGAATCTGCTCTCACTTTTCAGTACTAATCCCCTACCATTCTCATCAGGAAACAATTAAAAAGGGGGACAAGAGCAATAAAAATGCCTTTCTTAGTAAGAACATGCATTATTATATACTCTTCTTATATTTCTGTCCAAATTTGATTTGCTCAGTCCTTCAAATATAAATGGGTGGCCTTTTGCATTTTTTCTATGGGAAAAGATCCCCCACTATCTGTCTATAATCCCCTCTATTGTACTTGTACAGAGTAATCATGTCCCCTCGCAAGTGCCTTTTTACCAGAGAAAAAAAAACCCAACCTTCACAGTCTAACCTCATACCCTTCTGCCATTCAGTTAACCTGTTCTTAAGGACTGGAGCCCAAAACTGCACTGCATACTCAAGGTGAGGCCTTACTAAAAACCTATAAAGAGGCAAAATTATATTTTCATCCTTTGAGTTAATGTCCTTTCTTATGCAAGACAGCACTTTATTTGCTTTAGTAGCCACAGAATGGCACTGCCTGGAATAAGACTACTTGCTATTTACAAAAATTCCCAAATCTTTTTCAATAAAGGAAGTGACCAAAACACTATCATTTTGTTTATTTATTTATTTATGCCCAGTTTTCTGAATCAAATTACTCTTCAAAACGGCAACACCCTGCATGCATGGAACTTATAAGGGGTAATTCTTGGCGCCCCACCCCCATTACAGTCAGCACTGGATGCAAAGGCTGTGTTACAAGAATCACTTCAAGAATAAGGCCTATAGTCAGCAAAATGCAATGACACCAGCCTCAAAGTCTTTAATAAACAATTTAATTAGCAAAGGACCAAGAACAGACCCCTTTAGTGCTCCACTAGCAACACTGGTCCAATTAGAATGTTCCATTTATCACCAATCTATCCATCAGCCAGTTCTTAAATCTTAAAACAAAGTCACATTTTTTTTTTACCAGCAATAAGTATCGTTGAAGTAGATTTTTTACCTAAATGTTCAGGTATGGGAACTAAACATTTAAGTATCCCTCACCTGCTTTGGTATTCCTTTACAGCTGAACAATGTGAACTGACTAACTGAAAGCAAAACCTTTCAAATGACTGATTGATAGACAGGATAGGGTTAAATAGTACAAATGTAATGAGCACCCAATGTATCAGTCGTTAATTAATCTATTTTTAAGCCAATGACAGTAAAGCTAAATCTCATTGACAGTGTATTATTATTAATGACCTAGTGCCTTTTATTAATTTTCAGTAACCTTATTACCTGCTGGGTGCTATTATAATATCCTCTAAAGAGAGACAATCTGTGTTACGTGATTTATCTATGTACTTTCCATAAAAAGCTCATGCTTTTAGAATATTATGAAACTCAAGCCTCTTACGAAACAGAGTCATTAAATCAATAAAGAGTTCTGCACATTCCCACAGTCACACAACTTCTGGGTACATCCCATTGCTTGTGTGCAGGGCAGTTAACATCCCCTACGCCAGTGCAATTAAGGAACATTTTGTCCAGTAAACAATACAAGAGCGGGAATGTGCAAAGCCAAGGCTGGATTGCTCAGTGGGGATCAGCAGATGCAAGTTGGTAAAAGCCAAGTGCAGATTCACTACATAACTGAAATATGGATGTTTTAGTAGCCTTAAAGTGATCCTGTCACGAAAAAAACCTACTTTTTATAATATTAATGTACACTAAAAATTACCTATGGTCATGTTGATCATTTTTGCCAATAGGGCTGCTTTTGCAAGTGTTACAGGTATGGTACCTGTTATACAGAATGCTCCAGAATCTCCAAGGTGCTTTGTGACTATTTTGTGTTTGCACTCAACTCTCCAAATATATGGCTTGGTTCTTCTTATTCTCAAACCAATCAATCTATTACATGTTGGACCATTGTTGGTAGGATTTGCTTTTTCAGCCACAAGAGCATTGGTAAGGTTGGGCACTGACATTGGGGATCAGGCCTGGCTTGCAGCCGGAGTTCCATTGTTTAGTTGGTTTGAGGTCAGGGCACTGTTCAGGCCAGACAAGTTCTTCCTCTCCTGTCTCAGCAAATCCATGTTGTACAGAGCTCTTTTTGAGCAGAATAATGCCACCGTGTACAAATAGGAAAGAGCCTAAATGTTTCCAGAAGGTAGGAAGCAATGAATTGTTATAAATTGCATTGTATGCTGTAGCCTTAAGGTTTGCTTTCAATGGAATCAGAAGCTTTAAACATGGAAACAGCTCAAGGACATTATTCTATCTCCATCAAATTTAACATGTAATGATATTCTGGCATCTTCCAAATGGAGACTTTTCCTTTAAAGTGCCAAATGGTGAATTACCACTTCACTCAGGAAGATTTGTGCTGTGCGTGGTAATATTAGATTTAGTTCTGATCACTCATAAAAATTCAAAGCTCGCTATAAATTGTTCTTGTGGTGACATTGCTTCCAGAGACAATTTGGAAGTCACAGTCTACAGAGATACTACAGGGCTTATTTACATCCACAGACACAGTGAGCAATGTGCAATTTTGAACACAGAACACAATGCAATTTTCTTTTCCAGGATGCAAGTATTATTGCAGCTGCAAGCAGACATTGCACCTGATACTGTGGCATTGTGCCTGATGCAATTGTGTACGATTTGCCGAAATATTTCAAATTGCACAAGCGCTTGGTTGCAAATAAGGCATAGTAGCGCTGGGTATTTTAGAAGTCTGCTTGGCATAATTTGAGTACACAGTTTGTATATAAACTAGAAAGGGAAGCTTGAGAACAAACTTCATGTTGGGTTGAAAAACATGAAGTCACTGAATGGGCTCTGCCCACTTTCTCTAACCTTGAACCACAGTTATATAGTAAAAACCATTGTGCCAAGTTTGAGGACCCTGGTTTTAATAGTGTCTGCATGGCAGCAACCTAAATTTCCCCACTGAAAGTCAACGACATCTGATTGGCGGTTGGTGGCTCCACCCCCTTTTTCTAACCTGGAACTGCAGTTACCCAGTGACTAACTCTGCAAAGTTTAGGGACCCTAGGATTAATAGTTAAAGAACAGCAGCAATTAAAATTTAAACCAATAAAAGTCAATAGGTGAATTGTGATTGGTGGTTCCGTCCACTTTTTCTAACCTTGAGTCGAAGTCACCCAGTGACAAACAGTGGGCACCCTGGCATAAATAGTTTGAGAATGACAGCATTTTAAATTTAAACCAATAAAATTCAATGGATTGGCTGTTAGTGGCCCAACCTACTTTTCCTATTTTTGAACTGCACTCCCCCAGTGACCAACTTTGCAAATTTTGGGGACTCAGGCATTCATTGTGAGGCTGACAGCATTTTACACTTCACCATTGAAAGTAAATAGGTGAAATGTTATTGGCTGTTGGTGGCCCTGCCCACTTTTTTCTAACTTTGAATGGCAAATACCCAGTGACTAACTCTGTAAACTTTAACAACCCTGGAATTAATATTTAAATAATGGCATCAGTTTAAATATAAACCAATTAAATCTAATGGGTGGAAATGGATTGGCTGTTGGTGGCTCCTCCCACTTGTTTGGGAACCCTGACATAAACAGTGTGAGCAAAGCAACATTTTAAATATAAACCAAAAAAAAAAATCAATAGGTGAAGTCTGATTGGCTGTTGGTGGCTCCACCCACTTTTTAAAACCTAAAAATGCAGTCCCCTAGTGACCCTGGTGTTAATACTGTGAGAATGGCAGCAGGTTGAATTTCCCTTTGAAAATAAATAGGTAAAATCTGATTGACTGTTGTTGGCTCCACCCTTTTTTTCTAACTCTGAACTGCAGTTACCAGGTGACTAGCTCTGCAAAGGTTGGAGACCTTAGTATAAATATTTAAAGAATGGCAGCAGTTTAAATTTAAACATATGAAGTCTATAGGTGAAATCTAATTGGTTGTTGTTGGCCCCACCCACTTTTCTAAACTTGGAACATAGTCACCTAGTGACAAACTGTGCAAAGTTTGGGGACCCTGACATTAAACATGTGAGAATGGCAGCAGTTAAAATTTTCCCACTGAAAACAATGAAAGAAATGTGATTGGCTTTTGGCAGCCCCACCCACTTTTTCTAACCTTGAGTACAAAGTCACGCAGTGACTGCCTGTGCAAAGTTTGCGAACTCTGGCATCAAACCAATAAAATTCAATAGGTGAAATCTGATTGGCTGTTGGTGGCCCCGCCCACTTTTTCCAAAACTAAATCTGTGGTCCTCTAGTGACCAACTGTGAAAAGTTTGCGGACCCTGGTGTTAATACTGTGAAAATGGCAGCAGGTTGAATTTCCCCATTTAGAGTCAATAGGTAAAATTACTTTACATTACATTAACATTTATTTATAAAGCGCCAACAAATTCGGCAGCGCTGTACAATAAGTGGGTTACATACATTGGACATACAGAGTAACATATAAAGCAATCAGTAACCGATACAAGAGGTGAAGAGGGCCCTGCCCAAAAGAGCTTACAATCTACAAGGAGAAAGGGTTGAGACACAAGGTGTGGGAATGGGCATGACCAGAGTTGTGAGAGGTGTGGCACAGGGTATTGCTAAGCTAGATTAGGGTAAGCTTCTCTGAATAAATGTGTTTTTAGAGATCTCTTGAAGGCAGAGAGATTGGGAGAAAGTCTGACAGTTTGTGGGAGTGAATTCCAGAGAAGGGGGGCAGCCCTTGCAAAGTCTTGAATGCGAGCATGTGAGAAGGGAATGAGAGAGGAGTTGAGGAGCAGGTCAGTAGAGGAGCGTAGAAAGCAGGTTGGATGGTATCTAGAGATGAGTTCAGAGATGTAGGGTGGGGCAGAGTTATGGACTGCTTTAAATGTGAGGGTCATTAGTTTGAATTTTATCCTGGATGGTAGGGGAAGCCAGTGCAGGGATTGGCAGAGTGGCATGGCAGAGGAGGAGCGGTTGGAGAGGTGTATGAGCCTGGCAGAAGTATTCATTATGGACTGGAGAGGAGACAGTCTTTGGAGGGGAAGGCCAATTAATAGGGAGTTACAGTAGTCCAGGCGAGATATTATAAGAGAGTGAATAAGAATTTTGGCAGCATCTTGGGTGATAAATGATCGGATTTTGGAGATATTTCTTAGGTGAAAGTGACATGATTTGATAAGTGATTGGATATGAGGGGTGAAGGACAGGGCAGAATCAAGGATAACCCCAAGGCACCGGGCCTGGGAAGATGGGGTGATGGTAGAATTGTTAACCGTTATAGATACCTCGGGAACAATGTGGGCGTTGGATGGGGGAAAGAGAACCAGTTCAGTTTTAGAGAGGTTTAATTTAAGGTAACGTTGGGACATCCAAGTGGAGATAGCGGACAGGAAGGAAGAGACGCGAGTTAGAAGCTCTGGGTTGAGATCAGGAGAGGAAAGATAGATCTGAGTATCGTCAGCATAGAGGTGGTACTGAAAGCCAAAAGAACTGATTAGTTTGCCAAGTGAGGAGGTATAGAGAGAAAATAGTAAGGGGCCCAGGACAGAGCCTTGAGGAACCCCAACAGAAAGAGGCAAGGGAGAAGATGATTCCCCATTGTAAGAGACACTGAAGGATCGATCTGAGAGATAAGATGAAAACCAGGATAAGGCAGTATCACGAAGGCCAAGAGAGCGGAGAGTCTGAAGGAGAAGAGGGTGATCCACAGTGTCAAAAGCAGCAGAGAGATCGAGAAGTATTAGTAGGAGGTCATTTGTTACTCGGGTTAGAGCAGTTTCGGTGGAGTGTTGTTGTCTAAAACCAGATTGTAGGGGATCCAGGAGGTTATTGTCAGAGAGGAATAGCGTCAGTCGGTTGTATACTGGGCGCTCAAGCAGTTTGGAGATGAATGGTAGCAGAGAGATAGGTCGGAGGTTAGTAGGATTGGAAGGATCAAGGGAGGGTTTTTTCAGAATAGGGGTTACCAGTGCATGTTTCATTTGGGAGGGAAAGATTCCAGTAGAGAGCGAGAGATTGAATAGATGAGTTAAGGATTTGATAAGACAGGGGTTGGCATTGCGTAGAGGTTTGGTAGGAATGGGATAAAGGGGGCAGGTAGTAAGGTGTGAGGAAGACAGCAGTTTTGAGACTTCCTCTTCAGTCACTGGGGAGAAGGAGCCAAGAAGAGACTGGGGAGCATGTAGGGAGGGAAGGGGAATGGTTATGGGGATTTAGTTGTGCAATGTCACTTTGGATGGTGTCAATTTTATTTTTAAAGTGCTCAGCAATAGCTTGAGCAGTGACTGAAGCACACGGAGGGGGTGGAGGAGGGGACAGCAGAGAGTTAAAGGTAGAGAAGAGTCGTGCAGGTTTTTTAGAGAGGGAGTTAATAAGTGCAGTGAAGTAGGTTTGTTTAGCTTGGCAGAGGGTGGTGTTGTAGGAGAGCAGAGCAGATTTGTAGCTGCAGAAATCTGACTCTGACCTTGATTTGCGCCAGCGGCGCTCAAGTGTACGTGACCGTTTTTGGAGGGATTTGGTATGAGCAGTGTGCCAGGGTTGGAGTGGCTGATTGGCTGTTGGTAGCTCCGCCCACTTACAAAAATACAAAAAACCTTAAATGCGTAGTCACCCAGTGTCTGACTATGCAAAGTTTGGGAACCCTGGCAACAAACCAATAAAAATCAATAGGTGAAATCTGATTGGTTGCTGATGGCTCCGCCCACTTTTCAAAACTAAAATTGCAGTCCCCTAGTGACCAACTGTGAAAAGTTTGGGGACCCTGGGGTTAATTCTGTGAGAATGGCAGCAGATTGAATTTCCCCATTGAAAGTCAATAGGTAAACTCTGATTGGCTGTTGGTGGCTCCGCCCACTTTTTCTTACCTTAAACCACAGTTACCTGGTGCCTAACTCTGCAAAGTTTGGGGACTCCGGTGTTATTATTGTGAGAATGGCAGCAGGTTGGATTTCTGCCAAGTCAATAGGTAAAATCTGATTGGCTGTTCACATCTTCGCCCACTTTTGGGCATCCAACAATCATCATATTTTCATTCAGGCTGAGCCCATGATTATGTGATTCAAGTTTGGCGAGTGTAGCCTCAAAGCTGGAAGTTTGGCAGCAGTTTCAATTTCCCCATAAAAGTCAATGGGTACAATATGATTGGCTGCTGTTGGCCCCTCCCATTTTGTGGGGTTTTTAAAAAAAAAAAAACCTGAATGCGTAGTCACCCAGTGACTGACTGTGCAAAGTTTGGAAAATCTGGCATCAAACCAATAAAAATCAATAGGTGAAATTTGACTGGCTGTTGGTGGCTCCGCCCACTTTTCAAAACTTAAACTGCAGTCCCCTAGTGACCAAGTGTAAAAAGTTTGGGGACCCCGACGTTATTACTGTGAGAATTTCCGAGTGTAGCCTCAAAGCTGTAAGATTGGCAGCAGTTTCAATTTCCCCATTAAAGTCAATGATTAAAATTTGATTGGCTGTTGTTGGCCCCTCCCACTTTGGGGTCATCCAACAAATGTTGCTGCTTCATTCGGGCTGACCCCATGATTATGTTATTCAAGTTTGGGGGGTGTAGCTTCAAAGCTGTAAGCAGCAGCAGTTTGAAACTCTTCCCTGTCAAAGTCAATGGGAAAATTGGGGGGTTCAGAGCAGCGCCACAAAAAGACGGGGGGCAGGATCGCTTAGAAAAGCACAAGCAACCTGCTCCGCTATAGGGCGAAGATGTGTGGGGAGTTTGGGTATTGTACCCCTAAAACTGTAGGAGGAGTAGCGTTTAGAAAATGGGGGGCGCTAAGAAGAATAAGCCAAAGTCGAAGAACAGTATGTTGGGGTTTTCAACCCAACATAATAAATGAGCTTAGCTAATTCTTATGTATACAAAGTAGATGTATTCCTTTTCCTTTTAATTGCACCACACGAGAATAATGTAACCTATACAGGTATGGGATCCCTTTTCCGGAAACCCGTTATCCTGAAAGTTCCAAAATACGGAAAGCCCATCTCCCATAGACTCCATTATGAGCAAATTATTCCAATTTTTAAAAATGATTTCCTTTTTCTCTGTAATAATAAAACAGTACCTTGTACTTGATCCCAACTAAGATATAATTAATCCTTATTGGAGCCAAAACAAGCCTATTGGGTTTATTCAATGTTTAAATGATTTTTAGCAGACTTAAGTTATGGAGATCCAAAGTATGGAAAGATCTCTTATCTGGAAAACCTCAGGTCCCGAGCATTCTGGATAACAGGTCCCATACCTGTACTAGTAAAACGACCAGCGGTCAGTTTATTGCAGCACCAAAACCAAAGGAAATTCGCAGCATGCACTTGTACAGTGTATCAGTGGTATTGTAACAGTTTATAGCATTACTTACCATTTTGTGCTCAGCTGGGAGTAGAGAAAGGGGTTTTCCTTAGCTGGATCTGTACACCACAAATAAGGTACTATAGTATAAGCAGCTTTAGGGCAGCTTTTTTATAATTTTGTTGGATAAGATATAACAGTGCTGTCCAACTTCTGTTGTACTGAGAGACAGAATTGTTCTGGGCCAATAACGGTAGCAAGTTCTGACCACTCCCCTTTCTTTTTTAAACCAGCATTTAAGACCATACCCACATTAATAGTGGTAGTTCAGCAAAAACCCAATATCACCCTTTCATTGATATGTGAAAGAATTAAAGTATGTCATATTAAGAAACACCCTGAAATTCACATACCTCATCCTCTCCTGTGGATAGCACAGCAACCCCCAGCATAAAATTACACACCTTAGGGACCATTTAATGGCTATTTCCAAATGCTAACAAACTCCCAGAACAACCCCTGCCAGATTCACCTCCCATAGGCAGCATAGGGTTGGCAGAGTATGGCACACAGGCAGCATAATCCAGGCAGAGTATAGCACACACAGGCAGCATAATGCAGGCAGAGTATGGCACACAGGCAGCATAGGGCTGCCTGTGTGTGCCAGACTATGCCTGACCTATGCTGCCTGTGTGTGCCATACTGTGCCTGCCCTACCCTGCCTGTGTGCGTGCCATACCTTGACTGCCCTATGCTGCCTCTGTGTGCCATACACACAGGCAGCATAGGGCAAGGCAGTACATATAGTGACACAATGCTGGCACTGCTCCTACAGTCTGAGCCTGAGGTGTGAACAATGAAGGGATTAAAAGGTGTGAACATTACAGGGCATTACATGTTTAAACAATATTGGGGAATTACAGCCTGAATCTAAGGTGTGAACAGCAGCCAGACAGGTGGGGGGGCCCACAGGCTGCCAGTTGTAATATTTCTGTGCAACTAAAATTCGGGCCCTTCGAGTGCCAAAATAGATCAGTTTCAGTGACTTCAGTTAATCCCAGGTTTTTATGCTACTTGTGACCTTGCAAACACATCGTGCCCATACCGAAGCATCCAAAAATCATACTAATGGCTTCCCAAACCCCTGGCTTAGGCTGTAAAACCTGCATGCAATTAATTGGTTTGAGGCCTCCACTGGCAATCTTTACAGAAAATTAACCTACAAGAAACCCTATTTCTGAGCAATCATTTAAATGTACCAAAGACAAGCCATTGTGGTCTTCTTCTGCCACCAAGTGGATGATTGTTTGTAGCGGGTACAAAGCAGCCCTACATTCTTTCATGCTTGTGTTTTAAACAGAGGAGAATTTCATTTAGAGGAAGATGACTATGGAATTCACCAGGTCCAAAGAATTGCAGTACACTAAGTTCCAAAGAAAAGGAAACATCAAATTGGGCCCATGAGGCATCCTCTTCAAACACAAATGATTATGGGGTCAGGAAGAAAGGCATACAGTGCCCAGGTTTGGAAATCTATAACAACCAATGAGCAGGTAGTATTTACTGGTCACCTGTTTCAAAAAGTAAACCTCTCGTTGGTTGCTATGGGTTACTGCTCCTGGGCAAACTTTTTATTACATATGGGGGGTAAATGTGTTTACCTATTGTACAATTAAGATTTCCTACAATTAATACTTTATAATAAAAATAAGTGACTGAGGATATCTGTGACTGCATAAAATACACAAGGCTGATCTCCTTGTGCTTCTTATACAGGTAACAGAACTCCCAATGTGACTTCTAATATCCTCATATGCTACACCAGTGTTAGTAATTTATAGTGAATGTATAAAGCACAGTAGTCCTTCTGATATGTGAATTCTGTGTAAATTCTGATATGCTAGAACTTGTTCATTATAAAGAGCAAATCAGAATAATTTATTTTGGCCTATTAAATGTTCATGCTATTTTAATGTAATTTTATCCTAGATGGATATTTCATATCTTGCTGGTCATTGTATTCAAAATATCACATAGAAAACCAAAAACAAATCAGCATATTTGCAATAAAGTGACTATATTTTTATGCCTGACTAAATCATCAATGTATGCCATAATAACACCAATCAAGACCTGGAATATTAAACTGAAGTCAATGAGGAAAGGCAGCAAAGAATTTGCTGTAGGATATGTGGTATAAAATACTGTATTTAAAGGGGGCCCCCATCACCCATACATCAAAAGTTGTATAATAAAAATCAAATTAAACATGAAACCCAAATTCCTTTTTTTTATTAACACATCCATACTCATTATGAAGGCATTTAAAAAAAAAAAAAAACATAGCTGTCAATCATATATTGCCTTAGGCATAGACGCGGGGCAGACAATAACTAACATTCCATTCAGCACTTCCTAGATGTCACTGAAATTCTCACTTCCTTTCCCTCCTCCTCCCTCTACGTAGTCTATGAAACTGTCCAAGGGGACTCCCTTGCACCTATACCACCGAAACGGAGATCTAAAAAGGAAATAGAGGTTTTGTTAAACTCCCAAGCGAATTTAAGATTAAAAGAATTGTCATTTAATTGGTTAACAAAATCTGAAAACTCACATCGGGAGCCAGCCCAAACAAAAAGTAATGTTGTGTAACCCCTACAAAGATGTGGGGCACCAGCAATTCCCAACCCCAATGCATGTCATCCGGGTCATCTATTTAAAGGGATTCCCCTTGGACAGTTTCATGGACTGTGTAGAAATTGTAGTACGGATGAACAATTCATTGAGCAATCCTGCACTCTTGGGGATCGTTTTTTGGATCGGGGTTACCCAATGAAATACCTTGTGGCTGCCTTTCTATGCGAATGGATAGATTGGTTTTGTTGAGTGATGAAGCCCTGAATGTCAACAAAGATAACAGTGTGGGAAGTATGGACAATAACAGGAATGGTAATAAGTCCCACTTTTGTTACAACCAAGACATTGTGGCTTGCAACAAAGGGTACTTACCAGTGTGGTGCACGAAGGTGCAATTACTTTGACCCTTATATTAAGCGCTTCACCAGTTTACTAGTACTACAACGGGGAGATCCTTTGATATGCATGCATATGCCAATTGCAACATTCGAGCTGTAGTTTACATTTTAACTTGTTCACCCTGTAATATTCAATATGAAGGTTGTACAACTCCTTCTTTAAAATGTAGAATGCGTGAACATATTGGAGAAATTGTTTCTAATAATAACAATAGCATATAGAAGCACTTTACACAATGTTGCAATGGCAATGTATCTCGTTTGCATTTCCAGGTAATAGACAAAGTATTGCCTGATGGGTGGGGCAGTTATACGTCCACTAGACTATTGCGATCGGAATGTTAAATGTATTTTCACATTAGATACATGTCATCCTAAAGGGTTAAATTGCATTTTCGACATAAGCTGCTCTATTTCCTCTGGCTGATTTGATATCGATGTTGTTGATTCATCTGCTTGTTATTTATTCGTTTCAGCTATTCATTTCTGGATTGTTTGAATGTTGTTAACTAAATGTTTGTTATTCCTTTATTTGTATTTAAAAAAACCTTTCCTATCTTTTATTGTGATGTCATTGATTGCACTGCTATATAAAGCTGCACACTAGTATTTCACTTATGCCTATGATTAAGTGCACTTGCGTATGAATCGCATCAGGCATATTGTTTTTAAAATGAATGAATAAAATCGGGTTTTAACTGACATCAGTTGATGGTTCCGGTGTACGATCGAAGCAGTTTCTTTTCGTTTCATGATGTAAAACTTGCCTTACCGTGTCCACAAAATGGTGCCTGTCTGCTTGCTGTGATTGTGTAATTCCAAGACTGAATGAAACACGACTTACATTCTTTATATAGCGTTAAGTGAAGTTTATTTGGCTCAACTAACATGATAGGAATACATTTGGAATTATTTCTTAGGGTGACAGGTCCCCCCTTTAAATGTCACCAGGACTGGAACTGGAAATTGGGGGCACTAGGCATGTACCTCTTCTTTCACCTACCCCTAGTCCGTTCCCTTGCCTTCCCCTGCTCTTCATTTCCCTTCTGCCTCAGTACTCACAGCACATGCATTTGTTTGTGCAGGCAACATGGCCGGCCTGGTTGCCTAGGGTGTCTGTACCAGTGGCAAGCCAAGAAGGACAGTTTTTAACTTGGCTCATTTTCAAACTTACACCTCTTTTATGCCAGAATTTTACACTCTGCTGTACCCTTGCATAACCATAATCCAAGGTTATATAGAAACTTTGGTACATTGTACCATGGCCTTTAACTGGCCACACCTTCATAAATATGCACTTAAAGGTAGGACACATTGCATGGCTAACAGATGCATTGAAAAGGTTCTTGGTTAGTTTTACAATGAAGTTATGGTAGCACCCCTTTCAAGGTACAGTTTGGAAGAATAGATAGAATCTGCTATCTCCCAAGTTTAATGAGGAAAAGAAAGGCACACAGAAGAGAACATGCAGAGATTGATGTTTTATTAGAGGTGTATACCACCATACTTGAAACAGCTTAAAATAGCAGCAAGGTCTTTAAAAACTAGCAAACAGCCTGCCAAAGCCAAAATAGTAATACCTGTTTATATAGAGGTTTAAATCAATCTTTGGCGCTTTTCTTTTTTGTATTTGTTTTGCAGAGATATGAAACTTCCTGCCATGTGCAGTTTTCGCTCTGTGGCATGTATGAAACCAGCATTTCCAGATAAAACAGGAATGTTATTTATAACTAATATAACTTTAAATAAAAATTGTTACAAAAAAAAAAAACCAAAACAATAATGTTCATGCGGGCCTTATACAAAAAGGGAAGAAAATATTTTCTATGGTTATGCTTTGAAACAAGATACAGACAAAAATGCATTCATTCTGAATACGAAACAGAAGGCGAGAGTACAAAAATACTTATTGCTGATAAATAGTAGCAATGCTTGGACCATTATTGATTAGAGGAATGGAAATGAAGAGAGATTGGGCTATATATATCAGCCAGATTGGTCTCGGACAGCCAGCTTTTTTCAGGAAATATAGGAAAGTTAGTTTACACAGAACTTTAGCTTTGCTGACAACTGGCAGAAAAACAAAGGGGTAATCAGTAGAATTGCCTATTCTAAAAAACTTTTTTTAAATTGGTCTTCCTTACTTATTTTTTCTAGTTTTAAAATGATTTGCCTTCTGCGTCTTTCCAGCTTTCAAATGGGGTCACAGATCTAGACAGCCAAAAACCTATTGCTCCGTGAGGCTACACAGTTCTATTGTTACTTTTTACTACTTAGTTTTCTATTCAGGCCTCTCCTATTCATATTCCTGGCTCTCTTTCAATCTACTGACTGGTTGCTTGGGTAACTTGGAACATAGCAACCAAAGAGCTGCTTACATTTTACACTGGAGAGTTAATGAATAAAAAGCTAAATAATTCAAAAACCACAAATAAAAATTGAAGACCAATTGCAAATTGTCTCAGAATATCACTCTCTACATCATACTAAAAGTTAATATAAAGGTATTTTGCAGCTATTTCCTATTGTTTTGGTCTTCCAAGGGTTTGTGTTGTTTTCTTAACAAATACTGACCCTTCCATAGTTACTAAATAATTGGTGCAACCGTTATATTGCTGCATTATATTTATACAGTTCTAAAATGATGCCAACATAAATATTTTCTGTGCACACTCAAATGTACAGTTTTTAGAATAAGGAATGTGTTGTGATCAGAGCAAAAAGACTAATCATATTTTGTATATATTGTCAGTCATGAGAAGAGAGCAAAATGGATGCCAGGATATGCCCACTTCTATCCATTTGGCAACCTGAATATTATACTTGCAAATCACTGACAGGGTAAGCACTAGCAATAATTCACAGAGAAGAAAATTACCAATGAGATAAGATGCACTTTAAGAAGAATAAAATCCCTCTGCTTGTGTTTTCCCCAGCACAAAGACGTAACAAACATAAGACACTGTGCATATTTTAGTGTTGAAAATATAAGACTATAGAGATACGTCATAAATTCTACCACCCTTTGGTACTATGGGGTAAGCATTGTATATATAAAATCCTTCACTACTAACAATCCTAACATATGACTGCACTGCAATCCACTGATGTAGGATCGGGTAGTAAAGGGTTTAAAACTGAAAAAAAATAAAAAAAAAAACAAACCAAAGACAAAAGTCCAAGCATGAATGCATTTTGGTGTGAACTTGAAGGTGATCTGGGAAAGAAAGCACTTGTGGCATTTAGCGCTTCTTCCTGAGAACTGATACTGAAAGTCTTGCCACTTTTGGCAGTTCCTAAACCAAGTGTAAACTGCCAAATTGTGCAAGGGTTCAACCCTGGCATACCACACGCTGTCTTCATGACACAATTACACTTTTTTCATCCCACGGCCCATCAGGCAGGCAAAGACGGTCATGACCATCTTGGGTTTTACTTCCACAAGGTCCTCTGGGAGTGCATATATTCTGGTACCAATCCTTCGAGCCATTGATATTGCATATCTAGTGGGAAAAGATTTAAAGACACATAAGTAATAGGGCAATCATATACAAATGGTGCTCATTGGTTCCTTTAGCAAACTGGGAAGACATGCAAGAACCAGCACATGGTTCTATTAAAATAAATATAAGGCATTTTTTTTCTACACAAATATTCCTGTTTCTACAGTTTGAAAGAAAACCATAATAAGCAAATTGGCAACATCCCTTAGATACACCAAACAATGCAACCCCACCCTTACTTTCATTGTGAAGTGATGGATTCTTGGACTTAAAGTCCCTCTATAAAAAGCACAGGGACATCATGTCCCAGAATTCATCACTTCATACTTGATAAGGATGGGGGGGGTTGCATTACTATGTAAGCTTATGAAGGATGAGGATACAGAGATAGACGATCATGGTTTTCTTTCAACTTTTTTTTTTTTTTTTTAACATGTGTAATAATAAAATACATTTATATCTACATAGTTTTGTTTATTTACATGAGATGGTTATACGACAAGATGATCATACAAGCAGATCCTTACCTGATTTGGCCACAAACACCTGGAAACTCATTAGGATGGTGGGTCCCTTGGCAGAGGAATGCATTAACATGCCAATCTGGTACTTGGTACAATCTGATGGCATATTCTAACCTGGTTTAGGATGCGTTTAACTAATTTTGCCTATGCTTACTACACAAAGGTTCTTTTGCAGTAGCCCCAATACTGCACCCCAACACTCTGACCTCTTCAGCATCGGAGTGGGGCAAGGGGGACCTCTACTGTAACAGCACTCTCTGCACTAGTAGTGCTGAATTTTCATTTTTAAGAGATTCAGCTTTTAAAGTTACCAGAGGTGGCTTTTTGCTGCCCCTGGTAACTGGCCTCTTTTTGTTGCCTGAGTCAAGGTTATGTTCTCTGCATCTAGCACATGATTCCTATGCACAGTCTGCTGGAGCTCTGTACTAAACACCTGCCTGAAGCTTACTCATCATCATGCAATGAAATTGCTACTGGGGAACCTGCATCCCCACAAAGAGAGCAATGCTACAAACTTACTTGGCATTCTCGTGTTTATCTTCATCAGTAAGACCGTCATCACTCTTTACTAGTTCATAATTAATGCAGCCTGGCTGGATGGCATCGATCAGATCCACTACGGCAAAGCTTGTGCAGATCGTTTTGTCCTGAATATAGAAAGCTATATTAGATAACGGAGCTCTTAATTATTTACATGTGGTAGTGTTAGTGAGAGAAAGATCAGGTCATGTGACATTTAGAGCCAAATATGTATTCATAGCAAGAGTTTCACTGAATGAATACCTTCTTTTACCTGCAATGGATATTGTACATCTCAATAGGTACAAAAATACTGGGCCTGGGAAAAAAGCACAATTTTGCCTTTTTGCTGAATTGCTTTATAAATGTGGGTTGCCCAGTTAAGTATCACTATCTACTATCCACAAGAAAGCAGCCAAATGTTTAAGTCTGATGTACCCCAGCAACATTAAATGAGAAATAGGTCTGTTCTCAAATAGATCCCTTAATAAACATGAAGAAATGGGGAATGATACTTATAATAAATGTAGGGAGAGTGTGATTAAGCAGAAACAGCAATTACCTTAAAATTCTGGATTGAGGTTTTTTTCCCAGCATCAGCAAGGGTTCTGTTCACCCAATTTACAATGATTTCATCATTAACTTTCTGTCCTTCCCCGAGACACTCCAAGACATTCAATGTGTACCTGTACATGAAAGCCATGCTCAAATGAATCGGCACAAAGTATTAGCACAATGAAGTGCATAACTAATGAAAACTAGCAGCAATGGAAAAGTACCAGAACCTGTTGATGGTTACAGTTAATCTACACAGATAGACAGCAAGACAGATAATACACAAACATATAAAACTCACACATTATGTTTAACAGGCTCCTTCAAAAATGGACAGTACACACATTATATGCAAAAGTGTAAATTACATGCTAAAATAGTTCACACTATTTCTTGCAAAACTTTTCACGTGGCTTGAGAAAGAGCCAGGCAAGGCTCCAAGCATTGCATTTTTGTGTACAGTAAGATAATGATGTAACTATTTTTTATATAATATACACTTTTGCATACAATGTTTGTGCTGTCCGTATATATATATATATATATATATATATATATATATATATATATATATATATATATAAAAAATATACTGACAGACAGGCACTCTCGACAAACAAAGATCAAAGATGCCTGGGTGCAGTACAAAAACGGAGTAAAGTAACAGAAACTAACTGGCACCGCACTCACAGGACTTATGAAAATACAAAGAGGTTTATTCAGAGTTGTGTCTAACGTTTCGGCTACCACTGCAGCCTTTCTCAAAGACAATGTGAACAAAGTGAATACACAAAGTGAATACACACTAATAAACACAATTTGGCGCGAAAATGGTGACGTCATAGTGTGGGAGAATACACAATATACATTACATAGTGAAATAAGTGAACAATCTAAACAAAACTGTAGTAACAACGAATTACAGTAAAAAGCAAATCAAGTAGAAAGGAAGCGAATAGATAAGAGAAGAAAAAAAGAAAAAAAAAAAAGGAAAAAAAAGTCACTCGGTGCACATTAAGGTTGAACTGTAACTCACCCCCAACTGGAGTTCATCTACTCGCAAGTAGTAAAATCGCAAGTGGCACATGTCAAACCGGGTCAGCTTCCTTTCTACTTGATTTGCTTTTTACTGTTATTCGTTGTTACTGCAGTTTTGTTTAGATTGTTCACTTATTTCACTATGTAATGTATATTGTGTATTCTCCCACACTATGACGTCACCATTTTCACGCCAAATTGTGTTTATTAGTGTGTATTCACTTTGTTCACATTGTCTTTGAGAAAGGCTGCAGTGGTAGCCGAAATTTGAAATCATTTCAGGGCACAATAATGTTTGGAACAAAGTAATGGTAGGTGTATTAAAGCATGTTTAGTACTTTGTTGCATATCCCTTGCATGCAACGGCTGCTTTAAAGGAACAGTAACATCAAAAAATTAAAGTGTTTTAAAGTAATTAAAATATAATGCATTGTTGCTCTGCAAAAAACTGGTGTTTTTGCTACAGAAAAGCTACTATATAAATAAGCTGCTGTGTAGTCATGGGGGCAGCCATTCAAGCTGGAAAAAAGGAGAAAAGGCACAGGTTACATAGCCGATAAATAGTAGATAAGCCCCATATAATGGGGGTTTATCTGTTATCTGCTAAGTAACCTGTGCCTTTTCTCCTTTGAATGGCTGCCCCCATGGCTACACAGCAGCTTACTTATATAAACTATAGTAGTCTTTCTGAGGCAAACACACCAGTTGTAGCAATGCAGGGCAACAGTACATTATATTGTAATTACTTTTAAACACTTTCATTTTTTGGTGTTACTGTTCCTTTAAGTCTGTTATTCATAGAGCTGTGCTGGTGCTGGGTATTTTCTCTGGTGAAGCTCTGCCAAGCCTCTTCTGCACCCACCATTAACTCCTGCTTGTTATGCAGGTTTGTCCCACTAAGTTTTCTCCTCAACAGGATTTAAATCAGGTGACTCGCTTGGCCATTCAAGAATTTTCCATTGTTTAGCTTTGAGAAACTCCTGTTTTGCCTTAGCGGTATGTTTGGGATCATTATCTAGGTTACAGGATGCAGCGCTATTTAATGAGTTTGGATGCGTTTGAACTTGCCATCAGCAGTTACACCATCAATAAAGATAAGTGTGCCAATCAGTACACACTGGCAGCCATACATGCCCAACCCATAACACCCCTGCCACCACCATGTTCAACAGATGAGCTGCGTTGGATTTTGGGCAGTTCCTTTTGGTCTCCACAATTTCCTCCTGCCATCACTCTGATACAGGTTAATCGTGGCCTCTTCTGTCCATCACACTCACACAAGTACTTTTTTGCAAACTGTAATCTGCCCATTTTTGTTGTTAATTAGTGGTTTGCATCTTGCAGTGTAGTCTCTGTATATGTGTTCACTAAGTCTTCTAAATTACTTGATTTAAAATTTAACACTGAAAAGCAGAAGGGTAAATCAAAGAAAAATGTGCCTTTGTCGCAAACATTATGGAGGGCACTATATATACTGTATGTAAGTGTGTGTATTGAGAGCATTGGGAAGCACTCCCCAAACAAAAACACAGCATGCCTGGGTGCAGGTAAAATGTGTACAGAGCAACAAACAAGTACCACACTCAACAGTCTCAGTTTGTTTATTTAAATCAGTTACTCCAACATTCATTTATATAAAAACACTGACAAACAAAATCCACAATTGCCCAAAGGGCACTACTTTTGCTATATAATCATATTTATAACAATAACATTTCAGAATACAGCTTCTATTTTCTTACCTTCTCATCACCTGCCAGACCAGTGCCAATGTCAGTGTTGGGTTTCCATCATTCAGATCTTGTCCACCAATACCAACCAAGGAGAATTTAGCAGGATATTTGCCCAGTTCAACAGCATAGTTGCAGTTCTCAAGCTAGAATACAAATGGAAGAGGACCTACTGACTGTGGCTTCGTACCTTGGTTGAAGGGTCAGATTAAGGGTCAATCTTTTGATAAAGGGTCAGCTTTTGAAAGTGGGAGATAAAGTGGGTTAACTTTAACTATAAAACCCACAGTACATAGCTCTGAATAAGGTTTACGTGTTTTTTTTTTTTTTTTACCTTTTTCATGTTTGCCCCAAGTTTAGGGTATGGAGGCTTGTTCACTTTATTCCAGTCAACTGGGACTTTGATCTTGTCATACAATTGTAATATGACAAGTGCATCTTGTAGGTCACTGAAAGAGAGGATAATAACCCATAAGTAACAGCACAACCATTGTTTCCCTAGAAATCCACTGAGGCATGCACAGATAACTACAGTATTTAGTATCAGCTAAAAAATGTCTGTAACTTTGCCATCATACATACTTATACAGGTGGTTCACATGTGGGTTCACTCCCAAGGAATTCATCCAGTTCCGGAATGTTCTTTCTTCCCGTGTTTCTCCTGAAACAGCATGAAAGCCACAAATTGAAAACATAGAAACTAACATTTGTATTTCTGAAAACAGAAACTAACATTTGTATTTCTTTAGTGTTCAGAAACCAGCTCCCTGCTGCAAACTCATTGCTTGCAATACAGCTAAAGCCCAGAAGATGGCACAAGCCAACCTTTCATAAACAAGCTCTAGGGTTTACATAACACATCTATAGGTAATTCAAAATGATTTACTGTAGTTGCCAGACAGCTGGAAATTGATATTACATAAACCCTTAACACATTCACTACTGTAGCATATAATCTATTTCTGAACTCTTGGAGCTTGTTCAGGTTTCCCACAGAAACAAGAGCAAAAGGCAGAACCACTGTATAACAACAGATTCACAATCATATATTTCCCCCAAGATACATAAAAACGTGGCATTAGGATTGTTTTTGTGACAATAACCAGCTTGAAACATAAGCAGAGGAAAAGAAAAAAAGAATCCTGAAGAATTAAAAAAAAAAAAAGGAGGGTGGGGGCAGGGAGCATTAGGGCCGTTTCTTTAAAGAGGCAATATTATTGTTCAACATGATATCATAAACAAGGCTTGTGCTTAACATTATTTTTTTTTTCCAATTATTACTGTTATTAACATGCATTTAAAAAGTGCCAACATATTCTGCACGACTGGACATAAATGGGTGTATACACTGAACATACATCTTTACATATAAAACAGCAAGTAACTGATAAAAGAGGTAAAAAAAACCCAAAAAAACGACATTGCTAAACATTACAACTACACCAAGAAAAAAATCTATGGTTTTTGTTATTTTTTTGAGCTAAGCAGGGCCAATAATAATATTACCAGTGCGCAGACTATCACAAAAAACGGCTACGGATAGGGATTGTATACTGGAAATGTAATTATCAACCTTGCAAGAACAAAAAATGGAGTAGATTCAGTTTTAGAGCGGAGTTTAAGAAATAACAAAAGCCAGAGATTTGTCTTTAAAGTGGAAAAACATCCATGCAGTGGTCACTGTGTCCGTTTGTGATGCATGGGTAAACTCTGCTTGCTGCTAACCTGCTGGTAACTTGCACACTAATATTCAGAAACTGCTTTATTAATTCTGATTGGTGATTCACCTGTCACAAGCTCTGCCACAAACACGGAATGTGCCATTAATCTCTGTTGGAGTGGAGAGTTTTAACCAGCATGGTTTACTGCCAGCAGTGGTCAGAATTCCTTTAGTCTTAACAAGCCCTTTGCCCAGATCACACATCCACTACCCGAATGATCTATACCACTGCTGTATGCAGTGTACTTTTAACATTTAAGTTAAAAAGAATAAAAGAGATTAAAATAAATTCTAATATGTTCATTCTAGATTTGCCACCTTCAATGCATGAAGGTTAAAAACTTAAAAGGGATCTGTTATTATGTCTTTTATATATGGTTGTAGATGCTTCTCAGGCTTTCAGTAACAAATTAAATGGGGGTCCAACCTGTGACCCAATAACTTTTTTTTGTGTATGAAACTCCACATTTTCAACTTTCAAGAGCTTAAGAGTTTAAAGTATTGCTCTCTCATTAAATAGACATTTTTGTACACAGCCAAAACGGTTTATAAAACAGGCTTATATATCCATTTAACAGCTACAGCTGCATTGGGATAAACACTGCATAGTTGGGAGTCAATTACACTGCAACTCCAGCTTCATTCCATATATACACAAATACACTCAACTTCTTTATTAAACGTAATGAAAAGTTCAAGACAGAAAAGTCACCTTCTAGCAGTGTCCAATCAATGTCCTGGTTTACTGGTTTAGTAAGTGCTGGGTACTTGTTGAACAGGTTAGCAACAAAAGCCAAGTTTAGTTTAGGGTTTCCACTGACAACATCAGCAGGCGTGACAAACTGCCTGCAACCCAGCCTGTCTGCCTGCTGTAGCATGTACTCTGCTCTCTTCAGATCATCCTTTTCCTGTTGGAACAAACACAACATTGTATATTAGTGTGCAAAATTGGAGGACTTCCCGGAAATGTGTTACTTTACTAGGCTGTGAGCAGACTATGTCTATAAGAAATGTTTCTGCAATATCGGAAACTATCAGCAAAAAAAGCATATCTGTTCCTGAAACTTAAATGTATCAAACAGCGGGGCTGACTAAATGACTCCATGCTCCTATACTGTGCCATAACACAGGGCTGCATTGTAGCACAGCTGGACACATAATTATATGTTATACATTTGTTTCCTGTTTCAGTGTAAAACATCTGACTCACTTATATTGCAATGGCATACAGTCTAAGCACAAGTCTGCAAGTTCTATTTCATTTTAAATAAATGAGGCCTTATGTGGACAATAGCAGACTTTCTGAAGGCGTTATTTCCAAGATTTTTACACAAGCGTATTAATAAAGGATCTCCATTATAATCTACATGGCGCATGTAATATAACAGGAATAATGGGAACACAGTATGAGTAATGGAAAGTTCCCTTTGCCCTCACCTCCAGGCAAAAAGCATGCAATGTATTATGTGCACACAGTTTTGTTAATGGAGTCTGGCTGTAGAGGCAAACAAACAAGGGTGTTTCTTTTGCTACATGTTTTAACCTCCACACATATAACAGCAAAACAGTTTAAAGATTGTTCTGAAACAAAATGTTTATCATGTAAATGATAAACAGCTAAAAGACCTTATATTACATTTCTTTGCCATGAGGGTACATGCAAGTCAGTTCAACAAGATACTTACACTGAAACCAGACATATTAATGTCAATTCTCTCTTCTCCCTCTTTCTGTCCTTTGGGTGCAATCTGATTGAGAAGATGGAAGTATGCTCTTGAGTCCTAAAAGGGATGGATTGAAAAAGCGGATTTAATTCCATAAGATAACCAAAGTAAAGGTAAATAAACAAATACTGAACTCTAAATATAAATAACATTACAAAATTTGAAGAATATTACAAAAAAAGTTAACACAGCCGTATCTCATTCTATGCCTCTACTGCAGGCGGACCTGCTGCTCAGCTTGAAAAGACTGTTAGCATAATGGCAGGGCTGATTTTTATTGAATAAGCGCAGGTTGAGAATCAGCCCCTACAATTGCATCAGCCTACTCAGGTACCTGCTACTGGAACCTGGGTGCAGGCACAAGGAGTGAATTGCAGCACTTTGGCTTGCGTTTTGGCACTGAATCTGCTCCATTTGTGTCTGCATTTGTGCAGACTGAGTGGCTCTGGGTGCAAGCACCTGAGAGAGCTGATGTGAGCTAAGGGGCTAATTCTTGGCTTGCGTTTGTCTGCAGGCCCGAGAATGAGCCCTGTGTGGCAATAGCTTTAGAATACATGCACTCTCATTAACATCAGTAAGCAGAGTATTGCATTAAAATAAAAGACCTGAAGATAAACCTAATTTAACCCCCCGTCCCTTAACACAGACTTTACACTTTCCATTTCCCACATATGGGGAAGATGAACTATGGGCCGTTTCATCTGCTTCCTACACTGTTGTGCGGATGCTGACAATTTGATAAGGGCATTTCACACTCAATAAACAGTAAAGTGAAAACTCCTGAATCCCACAGTATTTCTTCCAGATGGGGAAAGGCAATGATATACCTTGACAGACTGACCAAAGTCTGTAAGCTGAAGAAGAATGGGAAGCAGAAAGGAAAGAAACAGGGATCCCGTTGAGTGCGTTAGAGAGAAAACAGAAATCATTAATTAGATCCATTAACACCAAATGTCTGCTTGCCAATATTCCTTACTGACACAGTAGATAAGAGAAGGAGCATGCAAGATATAAATGTAGTGCCATCAAAGGGAGCAACTCATTGTGGATAGTGCAAGAGTAAGAGCAAGCTGTGGATTTTCTATTTGTTAGAGAACAATTTCCACCAACAGATGAGGCCGTAGTGCATAAGCAATATGGAATGCAGAGTTTGCCAGCTTTGCTGTGTGTGTTTGTTTTGTGGCTTGGGAACTTCGGAAACTGCCACAAAAACAAAAAATCTTGCAGAGCAGGATTTAAGTGGAAACATTAGCAGTGAGTGCCACACCAGAATGTTATATATACAAATGCATTGGCATTGTGGGTACAGTAAATAAAACCATTATGTCTACAAATTAAAATACATACTTATTTATGCAATTGGTGCACTATTAAAAATCATATAACATATCTAATGGTACAACTACCTTGGTCCTCTATTTAGGTTGCACACAAGAATATAAGCACACTATATTTTTCAAATTCCTTCTATAAACACATTGCAGTTGTGCTAAATATGTGTGAAAACAGCAAGATCTTTCATATGTAACAGGCTTTGAAGGACATGTAAAGCCTACATTTGGCTACAATGTATATCAGTTGGGCACATCTCCTCCACCCAAATGGCATCATTTGTACTGCATATATCCACTCCGCTTGCCAGCACCATCATATTTTCCTAAAGCAAATAGCAGCTTTCACCTGGTGGCCATTTTTCCTCTGATACATAATCTGATACATTGAAATGTGCAACAGCATACACACACAGACCCTTATTCAGTGTACATTTCATCAAGTATACATTGCTCACACAGGCAGGACTGTCTTTGATAAAAGTTCTGCTTCTGCTGAGCTCAGGAGAGGAGGTTTGGAGAAAAAATTGAAGCCGACAGTTAGAGCAGAGTTTCAGTGGGAACCAGCAATGCCATCTTTTCACTGGCTGCTAGACTGGAGGGCGTGTTTAGTAATCTGAGCTTAGAACAACTGAGCATGCCCATAAGCCAACAGCCAAAGCACATTCCTGAGGGAGGGGCCGAGTGGATTACAGGAGGAGAAGGAAATCTAAGTGATTAAGGGGATGTTGCCTCTAGACAAACAGTGTGGCAGGTATTTCAAAGAGGCTGTTCACTGATTAAATTTGTGTGTGTGGGGTTTACATGTCCTTTAATGCCTGTCAGAGCTTGAGTGGGCAACAAGAAGGAAGGTATTAGAATGCCAGGAAATAAGCATTTACATACAAGGAGAAAAATATATGTATTTAGTCACAAGCAAAAACTAAATTAATTAGGACACCATCAAATAATGGTGCCTGTTAAAATTATACAACAGCAAAAAATACATATACATACATATAAAAACCAAGAGCAACGTTTCGGGCCCCTCCGGACTTGAGAAAGGGTTGCTCTTGGTTTTTATATGTACTTGGGCAAATAAAATAAATTTTTTTCACGGCTTGCATCTTCAGTGTGCTACTGGATTTTTTTGCTGTTGGATATTGACCCCCATGCAAGGTGAGGTTCTTCCAGTATTTGCACCTGATACCCATTTGGGTAAGTTAACGGAGGGTTGATCTCCCCAATACTGCTATTGTTAAAATTAAACGTGCATGCAACAGCCCCACGTGGAATGAACTACACTTGTGTAAAATCCCAGTCACTGGTTCAATCTACCCCTAAGACATATTACTGGTCCAAACTGTCCCTAATTTACAGGGGTTGTTTACCTTTAAATAACTTTAAAGGAGAAAAAAAGGCTAAGTCACTCGGAGAGAACCGCACCAGCCCGGGGTACCTGTAGCGAATGCTTCCTCTTCCTTGTTCACGCTTGCGCGTGCGCAGTAGAGTGGAAATCCGAACTTTAACAAAACAGTTGGCTTTTCACTTTAATGCGTCGGCCCAGGGATTTTGACGGCAAAGCAAACACAGAAGAAGGAAGAGTTCGCTGCAGGTACCGCTAATATTTTGGCACACCCAAGCATTTCCTTCTCCTTTAAGTATGATGTAATAGTATGAGGCTTAATTATTTAGCCTTTTCTGTAACAGCTCCCCAACTATCTGGTTGCTAGGGTGCAAATTACCCTGACAGACTGGAATACGATTAGGAGAGACCTGAGTAGAAAGATAAGTTAGAAAAATAAACAATACCATTAAAATGTTAGCCTCAAAGAGCTATAGTTTTTTTGGCTACTGGGGTCAGCGACCCCAATTTGAAAGCTAGAAAGAAGCAGAAGGCGGCAAATAATTCGAACCAGATTAGCTCTCTTTATACCAGGATCTATCTCCCATACACACCTTAATGTCAGAACTGAAGTTAGAGATCTTTTGCCAGCCTGCATTTTCCAGATGAAAGTTTGCCCATCTCAAAAGTAGCTCCTCTGGAGACAATTTCATGAGATCTTCCAACGTCTCTCCATCTCGGAGCAATGCAGCAAGAGCTGAAATACACAGGATGGTGGAAGGTGAGATAAAGTGGTGCCAAATATCCACTATCAAGAACATCAGCACAATAAGCATTTGTGGTCACTTCCAAGTGGGAAAAAACATACCCGCATATACAAAATGTGTATTTTTAATATAGATGGCTAACCTAATTCTAGGTATTTGTTTTAGTCCCTTCTATATTCACATATAACATGACTTTACACATGGATCTAATTAAGACCTCAACTGATGACCAAAGCTGGCAACACCTAAACCAATGCAACTGATCAGATTGTGTGCCTTTTGGTTAAACTGGATGGACAAATTGCACAAATACCACTGAAACCGTGGAAATCACTTTGCAATATTGTGGCCCCCTTATGCTGTGAGATTGGTCAGTCTGGTTTTGAACCAATTAAATGGCCTTAATTATTTCAGTTGGAATAGGCCAAACTGGAAAAATCACTGTGCACTACAATATCACTGAACCAACCTCTGAGAAATGTTAATATTTTTACCTTCGTTCCTGCTGAGTTCAATGTCTGCAAATAAACCGATCTTAATAACCTGCCAGAGAAGCCCCAGCGCCAAGTGTGGCTTCCCTGCTTTAAGATCTTCGGCTCCAATGTTGACAACATGACACCCGATGGCGGACGCTGAATTCAAGGCCAAATTCAAATTCTCCTGTAAACAATACAATGCAGAATATTAAAACTGAAGATAAAACAGAGGTGTATAGAAAGATTTTTACAATCAAAGGCAGCCAATAAAACATAATACATAATAAATTTTATTAAATTTGCAAGGCGCTATCTAAAGCTGGTCTATCAACTAGTAGCAAACCACTCTTTCCTAAACACAAAAGAGGGGAGTAGCCAATAAAGGTCTACTCTTATAGAAAAAAACATATTTATTACAGAATTAGCGCATAAAATAAATGAAGTTTATATACAGGAACTGTTGCAGTCTTGCATATTTTCATTTCTCTCCTTTACCTGGATGGTGAATGGAGTAAGTTTTTTCTTGTTAATGACTCTTTCATCAATAGTGTCAGGAACCGACAAGTTGATCATTTTACTGTCAGGAAAAGTGTAGAAACTAGAGGCTTAGTAAAAAGGAAAAAACTGGTATAAAATTAATTTTTAAGTTCTTTTGCTCTAAAATGCCCTGGATTTAAGAAAACAACAAGTAGCAATTTAATTATCTGCATTCAGATGATATTACCACAAATATGTGACAGTCATTTTAAAGGCAAGAGTACCATCTCAAGCAAATGCTTCCCTGTTGTGTTTACATTTATAATATTCTCTCTCTTTGAGATATAAGAGGTTTTATTACAATACTGTGCTGCATGTAATAATGAGTTTCTAACAGGCAAATATGAAGCACTTGCCTGAAGCTCAAAGGTTCTGTCTGTGCTGGAGGTCCAACCCCTATTAGAATTTACTTTAGTTTTAAAGCTGCTCTCCAAGAAAAGCTACAGCAAAAATCCATCTTGTTCAAGTACAATTCTCTATTGACTTACCAAAGGACAATGCCATCTCCCACAGCCCTAAATAAGTCATTTGTGTTTGGATTCATCGGCAGAACATGCTTGCAGTCCGGGTCATTTTCCAATGCTTTGTTTATCCAGTTTACAAAGGCATATTTTTCTTCCTCTAAAAGCAAACAGACCACAAATTTATCTGTGCCATATTAGTCACTTGGATCATTTGCATTGGCACAGCAGCAAAGTCTTCCTGGCAGACAATATGAGGGCAGGCACAAGTACAATAATAGCATCATATTTGTATTGTATTAACTACTAAAAAGCTATATAAACACTGTAGTACACATGGATCAGTTGCCAGGCACAGGGAAGATTGTGACCAACAATATAATGTTCAATTTCATGAAAATAAAAATAAAGGGGGCAAACGTGCAAAGCCGTGGTTTAATCGAGCCCTCAACATATTGTAGGCAAGGTATTAAAATCCCAAACTACGTGGCACTGCTTTACTTGCCAACAGTCACAGGGAGTACTATAACTGCAACGCTCTTGAAAAAGCCATTAATGAAAGAGTCACATTTGCTTTCATCAGTGGCTGCAGGCAAACCTAGTACATTAAACATATAAGAGCCTAGCAATCTGATTCTCTAAGAGCTTTGTTGTTGGGCTGAGGCACAAAGAATTGCATAGCTAAATGGGTCTTATTCAGCTATTGGGTTCTTTACCCATGGGCATGGAGACAAATGCTTAACCTAGAGAGAATAAAAAAAAAAAAAAAAAAGGGCTCAATTTGTGTTCCCCATGAGTACAGAACTATATGACTGTACAGGATGCTTATTTTCATGGAGTGTCATGATGCTTAGCCTCACATGTCGCAAATTAGCCTAAGGCACAGGGCCAGATGGATAATCCAGCTATTAAAACTACAATAATGAAGAAAACTAGGAATTCAGTATTACTGTCACATCTAAATGGCTCAGTGACATAAGCAACAGATCTCAGGTAATAACATTAGTATGGAGTGAACAGGAAAAGCTTCTTGTTCCCCTCCAAAAATGATGTCTGTTTATAACACAACAATGGCAGGAGGCATGTGCTTAAAAGCAGACCCCTCAATTCACTAAGTGGCATTACTTAGGATAATGATTCAATCACTATTTACACAGAATTCCAAAAACACATTTAACTTAATAAAAAAGCAAAAACTAAAGCAATTTGATAAAAAGAGAATTCCAGATATTCGTAAATATTAACAGCTTTCTAGTTCCACCAACCAAAGAGGCAGCAATGGTTCTCTATACAAATCTTACCTGAGTATGAATGTTGGGTTCCTTCGCTAGACAGCTCAGATGTGCCCCCTATTGCACAAATCCCTTCTTTGCGATTAATAGCTTTTCGGAATGTTTTGGCAATATCACTACTTTTCAATTCTTGTACAAGCTGCAGGAAAATATAACATGCAAAATGAATACACACACTCAAAACAACAAAACGTGCCTAGAATAACACAAATGCATGGAATGCAAACATCTAAATCCTAGATAAAGCAGGTGCTTATTTCCCATTTCCATGGGAGTAGAATCAATAAAATGATAAAAGTACCTGTGAATTAAAGCTGTATAGTCTAATGTACCATGTTAATGGCCCAACTTCATTAGCATGAGAGTGAGAACGTGCATGTGTAAACAAAAAGCTCATGGGCCAAAGCAGAGCAACCAACGACCCATCAGATGGATAAGTACAATTTGGCTATCCATATGCACTGCCAACCTTCACTTATATCCAGTTGATCATCCCAGAGGACACTGGGTTATCTATCACTTCCTTCAGTCTGTGAGGGGCTAGCATTTTTCCATGTAAAGGTCCCTCTTCCCCTGCATCTATATGATTTATTACCGTGCTATACAAGTTGAACATTAAGTTCCTTTCAAAAGTCACTGAACTTAGGTGGCATATTTCTACACATGCTAAGACCGTGGTCAGAGTGAAATGGCCTTAGTAATGCAATTAAACCTACATACACACACCAAAGTTGATTCATGAGCAAATAAGTTATCTTGGTGAAAGTCCAGAGGTTTGGAAGTCTTCTTTAGGCTCACTTCCTCCTGGTGCTTAATCTCTACTAAGATCTCTCAAGCTAGGGTGTCAATCCTCATGTTCACTATACCCCCAGTATATACAACAGTCCATGAACAGTCCATGTACAGTGTGTGTGTGTGTGTGTGTGTCTACCTACCAAACACAGTATAATGAAAAACAGTACAAAAAGAGACTTAAATGCAGTTATAGTATAGGAGAACATTTGAGAGGCATAAAGAGCTGTTGTCTTGCCCCTTGCCCCGGTTTCAACAGAATGTAAAGAAAGCAAGCATAAAAATGCATGTGTTTATAATACAAACATTCAGTCATTGACAAGCATCCAAAGGGCATGACTATAAAGTGCCAGCAATAAACTCTCAGTGCAACAAACCAATTATGAGGAAACTCTGGAGCGCACATTTACTGTCTTTCCTAGGGCAAGTTTGCCAACACCCAAGCAATTATAAATCACCAAGATGCTAAAAAAACGTGGGGATCAAGGTAAAGCTTAGAATTGCAGTGACAGCCAAAGGCAGAACCTATTTTCAGTAGAGGTCTCAATTGATGCTTCTTGGTATGATAAGAACTGCATTTATGCATAGAGAAACACATACAATTTCCATTACATACTAAGAAATACTGAGCAACCTTTTGCCTATGAGCAAATTGTATTTTGGTGTGGTTTGTTCCTTTAAAGAATGGAACCATATGTTAGCTTTGCCGGAAGCAATCACACTTGGTCTGTCTTTTTATGTCAAGCTGAACAAAAGAAGCAAAAGAAACTATGGAATATTCCACAGTACTGGCAAGCAGACAGCTTGCTAACCCTGTCATAAGAACACTAGCAGCCAGTGGACCACAGAGCAAATGATAAATTAGCAAAGAACCTACAAACCTTTGCAAATAAATCTCATGTAATGAATGACTGAACACACAAAGCTAAACCGGTAAAGATTAGCAGGATCTGCCTTTGCAGTATGTTCGGCATATACACAAAAGGGCTTTATGAATACCATATGTATAATATATAATGTAGCATGTGTGTGATAAAATAAGCTAGAATCAGGCAAAGTGTCTAAGGACACCAGGGTCTTGCTTATGGTAATGTCCCATGGAAAGATTAGTCATCCGCAATATTTCTCCGCTACTGCTGGTGATTAATCTCGCCAAAATGCCTTTCCACCGGCAACAAAGAAAATCACTGGTGGAAAGGCCTATGCATTGTTGAGTGAAGTTTCCTCCTGCAGGCAACTCTGTGGAAAACTGAAGAGATGCATAGGCCTTTCCACTGGCCACTCCCTTAGTTGCCGGTGGAAAGACATTTCGGAGAGATTAGCCAGAGACAGATCTCTATGGTAGCAGATATCTAGTGGCGGCGACTAATTTCTCTGTGGGACATTAACCTTAAAGACTTTGTGCATCTTCCTAATGAGTTAGTCCATTTTGTTAATATCACCAAACAAAAACAAAGTCTAATCAAGATTTCAAGAGAGATTGAGATTTGTTTTTGATATAACATACTTTGATCTATGCCATATGTCCAGTTGGACTTTTTGTAACTGCATTAAAACTCAATAAAAAGATGATTTAAAAAAAATAATTTATAAGAGAGTTCAGGCCTGCTCTTAAGAAATGTAATTTTCTATTATAACATTTTTTTTTTTAAAAAAAAAGCTATCAGTCTCAGAATGAAAACTTCATCCTAACAAATTCCAAATAAATCCAATGTAAGACTGGAGCTGTACTTACAAAAACAAACTCTTCAAAGCATATCTTCCCATCCTTATTTTTGTCTCCATCATTCATTAGCTTCTGTATGATTTCCCGCACTTTGTATCCGGGAAGGGGAAGGTTTGCTTCCTTAAAGAGATCATGAAGCTCATAATCTGAAATGTACCCACTATCATCTGTGTCTGTAAAGGAAAAAACAAAGAATTGTTGGCTAAAAGCAGAGGTCAGGTTATTTTAAAACAAAAATTTGTGTTACAGCATAGAACAATGAGTTCCGTTGTCACAAAACCATTGAGAAAGGTTTCTAGCTGTTACATATTATAAATATATGCAATGTTAAGCATAATATGCACAGTGTTAATATAACAATTGTCTTAGGCAATATACTGACTATTCATGAAAATATTGAAACTGCTTTGTTGTAAACAAGTTAAAAGATGTCACACTTCTCAGGTTAGTGCAAAAACACTTGCATATCGCACATCTGGTCAAAGGCTTCACTATGGAAATACCTCCCAGCTGTCCACTTCTGCACAAAAGAGGTCCCACACCTTGGGACAGAATATAGGGCAGATTAGGGGGAATTATGATAGCAAGCACGCTACCAGTCACTTAAACAGGTTTTAAAACTTATCTTAAATCTATAGGTGTACTAATTTCCAATACACGACTTGTAAATGCTGCCTGTTGACTGGTTGCTATCATTTAAAAGACCTGGAGAAGCATGGAACTTTCAATGGACCCAACCATTCACACTGAGAACAAAATCTCCATGCATCTCTAAAGGTCCCCATAAACTGGCAGATCCACTCGCTTGGCACCAAGCGAGCGGATCTTCTGCCGATATCCCCCACCTACGGGTGGGCGATATCTGGAGAATCCAGGTTAATTCAGTTGTTTGGCCCTGGGTCCAAACGATCAAATTATAATTACGGGCATAGGCAAAGTCGGTCCGGGGACCGCATCAACGAGCCGATGCGGTCCCCGACCTGACTAGATTTTCTAACCTGCCCAATCGAGATCTGGCCAATTTCAGGCCAGATATCGGTCGGGCAGGCCCGTTGGGAGTGCCCATACATGGGCCGATTAGCTGCCGATATCGGCAGCTACTATCCGTAGGTGAAAATTGCCCAAAGGTAGTGTTAACAACATTGGATGTCGATCATCTTGACTATTTTTATTAAGGGGAACTCCACCCAAAAATGATTTTCCAATATACATTCATAATTTCAATGGATTTAAAAGTTATGCTTACATGTAAATTGCCAGAATCTGGCTGGCTGTTTATACTCTGAGGCCTGAAAAAAGGCTGCGGATTTTAACACCTTGAGGAGAACTGACTTCTGTTCCATTGTTATAACAGTCAGACTCAGTCTGAAGATTAGAAATGAATAAACAAACTCTGCTTCCACTTGAATTACAGTAGCTGTAGAAGTAATGGAAATATTTTATAAATGTATATTGGAAAGTTGCTTAGATCAGCGTTTTTCAACCACTGTTCCGCGGCACACTAGTGTGCCGCGAGATGTTGCCTGGTGTGCCGTAGGCAGGGCACCAATGTACTAGGGGGGCACTGCTCTTGGCACCAATGTACTAGGGGGGCACTGCTGCTGGGCACCAATGTACTAGGGGGGCACTGCTGCTGGGCACCAGTGTACTAGGGGGGCACTGCTCTTGGCACCAATGTACTAGGGGGGCACTGCTGCTGGGCACCAATGTACTAGGGGGCACTGCTCTTGGCACCAATGTACTAGGGGGGCACTGCTGCTGGGCACCAATGTACTAGGGGGGCACTGCTGCTGGGCACAGAGTTAAATTTTTTAACATTTTCTAATGGTGGTGTGCCTCGTGATTTTTTTCATGAAACAAGTGTGCCTTTGCCCAAAAAAGGTTGAAAAACACTGGCTTAGATTTTAAGGACCCCTTTAAATTTTAGAAAAGTGCCTTTTTCTACAGCTCAGTTATATTCTACAGCTCATGTTATATTCTAGCAAATAATAGGATAAAGCTGTCCATATGTAGTTAAATTCCCCCAACATCAATAAAAAATAAATTGAGGAATAATACAAAATAAAAATATATTTAATCATATATTATATCCTCAAACAGGGCAATCAATATATATCTAATCTTTGGGCTGGTTTAGATTTAAATATAAGTTTCAATGAAAAACAGGAGACATACAGTATCCCAGAGGCCTGCTCCCCGTCCAATTTCAGAGAAGCCATTTACAGCAGAATTGCATGCATTCTAGCACAGAGTGCCATGTTACAGTATTCTGGCCATTAGCTCTGTATGTGTCTTTGTGGAAAGCAGGTTATACAAGGTCACTCGAGTACCTCCCTGAATACTAACACATGTCCTGTCTGGGGGAAAGATTTACTTTTCTCTGTTCACTGCACAGAGCGGTTTAATCCCAAGCACCACATTTTTATCATTTTTCTCTAAACCCAGTGAGATATGGCAGCAGTGTTGAATAACCAGAGGAGAATGGCTTGCCCTCTTTAGAGTAAGCAATATAACTAAAATAATAAAATGAAATAACTAAAAAAAAAAAAAAAGTAGAATGCCAAAGAAATTCAACTCCAACAAAAACATTATAGATAAATGACATGTCGCAGGTGGTAGAATCTGAAAAGCAAAGCAATCCCGGCACGGCCTTCCTTTTGCCAGATGAGGGACTTGAAATAGCAGCAAAAACAGGATGCAAGTGAATAAAAAAATTCTGCCTTATAAGGCTGGGTATGTTCTGCCCAGTGATGAGCTCAGCTACACTGGCATTATGTAAATGTATATTATTCAAAACCCAGACAAAAACACACAACCTTTTGGAATTTAGAACCCAAGTGCTTTCGTATTTTCTTTTTAAGTATACAAATAAGCACAAGGGACATTCTCAGGCCATAACTGTAGTAAGCTAGTAACAGAAGCAAGCATTTAGTATTGTTAGTCAGGAGTGGGTCAGTATCACTTTAATTGCCCCCACTGTTTGAACCATATAGTATAGTCCTCTGAAAGGGGACCTAAACATGAAAAGTTGTATAATAAAAAGTCAGTTGCAAAGTAAACAAAACCAAAATTCCTATTTTTATAAAACATACATATCTGTTATAAATGTATCATTTATATAGTGTAAGTAAATTATATTTTGCTCCTCTAACATTGTAGTAAAGGATTTTTAAATTAATTCTTAGGGTGACCGGTCCCCTTTAAATATGTGCTCTTTAGAAACCAAAGGTTAAGTATACCCACACTGTTATATGTCTAGGGTAGTATAAGGGACTAATACAATAATGAAGCACTAGGATATTGAATAGAAGAACCCCATTCCCCTCACAGAGTATACTGCAAGGTATCAAAAACCTAATTTAATGAAACCATAAACAATTTAGCTTTTAAGTAAAATGAGGCAGGCAGTTTTTATGAATGCCACCTGTCCAAATATTACCATGTTCTGCCTGTGTTTGTGAGCGTTTCTTCTCCCAAATTTAAAATAGCCCATAGTGAGTGTGTGATAGGGGCATTAGATGATTTACTCCATTGGGGCAGGGACTGGTGTGAATAATGTTTAATTATAGTGCCAACATATACTGATGTGCATTAGAGATGAAACTATAATATAATATGTAACATTATAGATAGATATAACATCTTAGAGTGACAGCTAAAAGTGACCTAATGCACTGAACCCAATCCCCAGTTTTATAGTATCTGCGAGGTTCTGGCAGGCTGCACTTGTAAACATTGCTTGCTCATTTGCCAGAATAGCCTCTATATCAGCTGAGCTGTACTAGTGTGATTGTGCATATGAAACAAATGTATGGATTAGGAGTCAAGAAATATGCACTTTGCTTCTCTTTTTCTCCCTTGGTTGATAATGGCTCTCTAGTTTTCCCTCTTCAGTTTTAGTACAGGTATGGGATCCCTTATCCGGAAACCAGTTATCCAGAAAGCTCCAAATTACGGAAAGCCAGTCTCCCATAGACTCCATTTTAATCAAATGATTCAGAATTTTAAAACTGATTTCCTTTTTCTCTGTAATAATAAAACAGTACCTTGTTATTGATCTAAATAATATAATTATATATAAATAATCTTTACTGGATGCAAAACAATCCTATTGGGTTTAATTAATGCTTTATTGATTTTTTAGTAGACATAAGGTATGGAGATCTAAATTACGGAAAGACCCCTTTATCTGGAATACCCTTGGTACCGAGCATTCTGGATAACGGGTCCTATTCCTGTACATTTCAGTACAAATGAGAGCAAAAAATCCCTTTCAATATACTTTGTACCCCTGCCATTACCATAACAAATGTTTATATTACAATTATACATTAAATGGTATATCAAAAATGTACTAAGTTTTTGATTTCCTCAGTAATTATCATTATCAGTGTTGTCGCTATACTATGTACTATAAATAAAAACCCCATCTCACATTTTTCAGGGGACCAGATAAAAATGGCCTAATAAAGCTGGTCACATGAGCAATGCAGAAAAAGTTCTGTACTATGCATGTGCTTATCCAGGGCAATGCAGGGGATGACTGATGGTGACCTGTACATAATCATACTTTCAACACAATACCCCTTCTAAAAAGGTTTCCTTTTCCAAAAGTGGAAATTTTAGAAGGGAATCTCAGGTTCCTTCCCAGGATTCGTTCTGCTTTCCAAATGTGGAAATAAATGGGAGGGGCAGCATAAAACTTTCACTAGTGCCTTTGGAGCTACTTCTAAGCCAAAGTCTAATTTCAGAAGCTTGTTATTTCCTTGCGATAATGGTGTCACAATATGACAGATACTTAGCATGGCTGATTCCATTGAGTCAGTTCCTGCTTTGCACCAAACAGAGAAACTACGTGCACATGTTTCCACTTAGATTGCATTCATCCCACTTTACGCCCATATTTTGTCTGCGGACAAGGGTGGCAGTCTGAGTAATGTTTGTACAAAAAAGTGAGTTTCCTTCGGTAAAACAGAACTATGACTAGCTCACAGAATTTAAAGACAGGAAATTGGAGATTGCTGTATAGTGACTCACACACCAGGATCAAACTACTGACATACACCAGCCTCTTCAGCGCACAGAATGGCTTTGCTTCAAAAGAATGGAAATATGCTTTGTTAATACCGAACAAGGACAATTTTTAAGAGGTGTAAACTGTGAAATATTACATTATACCAGAAGCTTTTCAGCTGTAATTGCCATATTGTAAAACTTAACTGGTCTCATGTATGCAGGCAACTACCACAATCAAAATTTTTGTTGTACTACATGAGGCTTGCAGCTGTAACTATCCAGATCATAGTTTCACTCAGTATTCAGTACATGTGTATGGTGCATTTCATGTGTAACAATCAATTCTGGGAAATTCTGTGACACATTTTACACTTGAAATTTCCATGGATAATTGCTTTTCTATAATGTCACTGCCCCACTGTAAGTCAAGAAAATGAATATGTTTTTAATCAGAAAGAAGTACCAAAAGAAAAGCTGAACATGGAAGTGAACAAGATACCTGGTGATGTGGAAAATTCAATTATGGCATTTCTCAAAAAATGTCTGTATCCATCCAAAAAAACATCCGCAGGGCCTTAACTGCAGCATAGTTACATCTAACCCTTAGGCTAAAGTACCCAGTGCCATTTCTTTATAAGACTGCTCTGTATAATTAATGATAGTGCAGTTGAGGGGGAAACAGCAGTAAGTAACTCATCCTAAACTCTTCCTGGTACACAGTCTATCAGATGCAGAAACAAAAAAGCTGCTGAAGCACAATGATCAGCAATTTAAAGATGATATGCTGCCACATTACTACAAGCTTAAAGAACAGTAAGCTGTCCAAAAGTCAACTTTGAATATCCCTGTCATTGGCATTATTTGATACATTCTGTGCATATTTGAACTATTAATCATGAAACAATTTTGTAAACATTGGATTGTGGTTATACATTATTATTACTTGCTGGAACCAACTTATGGAAATTCAATAAAACTGTCCTACACATAAGATAGATGGATAAGTTGGTTCCAGAAAGTGATTTGAGAATTAACTTGCATTAGTTTAAGGGTAAAGGCCATAATACCATGGACCACATTAGTCCAATGTCTACAAGCGTAAAATATGCACAGAATGTATCAAATAATTACGGTTTAGCTCTGGCAAGCTTCTTGAGCCATTACTCCAATATATGCTCAGTTTATATTAATTAAAATAAGAGCAAAACCTATATTATTTATGGTAAGTGCTGTCCTACCATTTTAAACTCCACCACCCTGAGCCTCTAATCGGAGGGGCAAAAAGTGTTAAAATGATTTTGGTAAACTTATTAAAGGGTAGAGAGTCGGGGGGCGTGGCCTAGCCAGCGATGTAGTAAGACGCACTAACGCAGAGCTCCTCTCTGAGACTTCTCCGACCCACTTATCCTGAGGCCAGAACCGCTATATTCGCACCCAAAAGCGACAAACAAAGTCCACAGAACACAATACCTAAAGAATGGCACCTCCTAAATGCCAGCAGGACATCAGAGACAAACTCGAGAAAGTTCGGCGGCTTGACCAAGATGGCGGCGGAAAACGAAACCCCCAGAACCTCTGCTGTTCTAGAAGCAGGCAGCCAAGATACCATTCCTCCGACTCAAACAACCGAACTAAGCACTATACTTGAAGCGATAGCAAACTGTCAAACCACAGTCACGGCCGCACTTACAACCACCTTTACGGCAAAAATAGACGAGGTTAAAATGGACATCTCTTTACTCCACCAGGACATGCAAAATATCCGGGCCCGAGTGGCCCAAACAGAGACCAGAATTAGTACTGCGGAGGACATCATTACCCCTATGCAAACAACGGTACAACAACTCGACGCCAAATTAACTGCTATACAAGCCCACGCTGACGACCAAGAAAACCACATGCGACGCAGCAACATCAGGCTCGTAGGCCTACCAGAACACGCGGAGGGAACCCAACCAGAGGCATTCCTAGAACGACTCCTGATAACCACCTTTACCAGAGAAGCCTTCTCAGCGGCATTCGTCGTGGAACGGGCCCACCGCATATCACCTAAGCCCCCGATACCAGGAGCGCCGCCGAGGACATTCATCTCCAAGATGCTCAACTACCGCGACACGATCCTACGCCTCGCTAGAGACAAGGGACCCATTACATTTGAAAATACCAGCATATCCTTCTACCCGGACTTCTCCATTGAGCTACAGAAGCGCAGAGCTAAATTTACACCAACCAAGAAAAGGCTTCAAGAGCTCAAGGTTCCATATGCAATGTTGTACCCAGCAAAGCTCCGCATCAACCACAATGGGAAAGCCATGTTCTTCACGTCTCCTGAGGACGTACATACCTGGCTGGAGACCAGCAACAGAGCCCCAACTTCGCCAAGAGGCCGTGAGTAACAAACACAACATTTAAGACCCCAACTAGGTTCTGTTCTCATAAACATAAACAGTGCCCAGAAAGGGACAGACTCTAATCTTAAGAAACCGTTAACCCACCGCTACATCCCTGGATGACCCTCCAGGTAATACCCCCCCAACTGACATACCCGGTTGGCTAATAACTTTGTTTTGGGTATAAGGCTGTGATGCATTTAATTCACAGCAGGGAGGGTAAGAGGCAGTGGGAATACTGTTGGGCAAGTTACTGGTTGCTAGTCGCACCAGAAATGTTTCCCCTTTTATGTTCCAAACTCCCCAAACGACATACTGAGCTTGTGACACAACTGAACCACCAGCGAGGCACAATACAGCCTACCCAAAAAACCTATGCCACAAGGTAATAATAAAGAAAATGTGCAGGCTTTGCGGATACTGGGATGGAATGTTCGGGGCCTAAACGATAAAATCAAAAGAGCCACAGTGTTTAACTTTCTCAAACTCTATACCCCCGATGTGACATGCCTCCAAGAAACTCACATCACAGGCAGTAAAACCCTAGCTCTCAGGCGCCCATGGGTGGGATGGGCATATCACGCCACCTACTCACAATACTCCAGAGGAGTTACGATTCTCATTAGGAAATCAGTGCAATTTCAAATGCTGGCTATACAACACGACCCGCAAGGTAGATGAATTTTCCTTAATTGTATAATAAACTCACATCCACTACTACTGCTATGTGTATATACCACCCCCATACCATCCCGAAGTAATCCGCAAAGGTGCAGTATTTATGCTACAATATTCAAACACCCCAGCTCTATGGCTGGGCGATTTTAACAATACCTGGGATGCCAACCTAGATAAACTACCTCAGCAAACACCGCCACAGGGTGTAGTTCCACACCACAAGGACACATCCTTCGCCAAGCTGGCATCCGAATCAGGACTCCATGACATATGGCGTCTCCATAACCCAGGCCAATGCCAGTATACCTGCCACTCGGCCACACACAAGACTCTATCCAGATTAGACTACGCTCTAGCTAACCATTTAGCACTGGCACTCGCACCCCAGGCGGAACACCTGCCCAGGGGAATATCCGATCACTCCCCCATCCTTATAACTCTCACTTGGTACGAAAACAAACCACTACCCTTTTGGAAATTCAATGCTTATTGGTTAAACCTATTCCCTGAGATAGAAACGCAAGAAAATGAATGGTCCACCTTCCTAGAGGCCCAAACCCCAGACACTGATCCCCTACTGCTATGGGAAACCTTTAAAGCACACTTGAGAGGCTCTCTAACCGCCCAAGTAACTGCTATTAAGCGCACTACCACAGCTACAGAGCTCCGTATAAGCTCCCAGGTGACCCAAGCTGAGGTGATCCACACTCAGACCCCTACCCCTCACAACTACGAGCAGCTCAAGCTGCGAGAAAGAGAATACAATAACTACTTACAAGTAAAAGCCAAGCGCAAACTATTTTTTGCAAAACAAAACTTTCTAGAACATGGTGATCGCACAGGGACCCTGCTAGCAAAGATAGCCAAAGCAAATGGTACACCCCCAGTAATCACTCAGATACAGGATGAGACAGGAGAAATACTAACAAACCCACAGCAAATAAATGCACGGTTCCAACGGTACTACCAACAATTATACAGTACCAACTCCCCCTTCTCACAAACGGAAACTCAGTCCTTTCTATCTGAAATACACATCCCGAAATTTACCTCAGCACACAGAACAATACTTAATGCCCCTATTACTTTAGAAGAGATCAAGACAGCTATATCCCTACTGCCCAAGCGGAAAACCCCAGGTCTAGATGGACTACCATCTGAAATATACAAACGACATGTAGACTACTTGGCCCCGAAACTCCTAGAGATATTATAACACAGCAAAAACGCAAGGCGTTTTACCACCCTCCATGGCAGAGGCATTAATCATACCGATACCAAAACCAGGAAAAGACATACTAGATTGCAGCTCCTACCGACCTCTCTCTTTATTAAATACGGATGTTAAAATCCTGGCAAAAATCTTAGCCAAAAGACTGTCCTTAGTAATCCACAAGATCATACACCCTGACCAAACAGGCTTTATGCCTGGAAAATCCACAGCACTCAACATAAGAAGGGTTTATGAAATAATTCAGGCACACCAGGTAAATGCAAAAGATGAAGCCTTGGTCTCGCTAGACGCGGCCAAGGCCTTTGATTCCGTGGAGTGGAAATTCCTATGGGCGGTACTGGAACAAATAGGCAGCGGCACAGAATTCGTGCAATGGGTCAAACTATTATACTGCTCCCCTAAAGCCAGAATAGCCACTAGTGGGTGGACATCTGAACCCTTTCTGTTAAGTAGAGGAACAAGGCAAGGATGCCCACTCTCACCCCTCCTATATGCCTTGGCTATCGAACCCTTGGCAACTAAAATCCGGGCTGACAACCAGATAGAGGGAATGAGAGTGGCAGAGTACACAGAGAAAATTGGCCTATATGCTGATGACATGATCCTGTTCCTAAAAGACACTACCCGATCTCTTAACCAAGCACTCACAATAATTGAAGAAATAGGCCAGTACTCCGGGCTACGTATCAATACCTTCTACATCAAAAGGGACAGAGAACATAGACCACCCCTAGATCACCCACTAAAAATAGTCAATACTTTTAAGTACCTAGGCATCAACATCACAAGAGACCCAGGCGACTATATACAGGAAAATATGCACCCCCTTATAAAATATGTAAGGGACAAAACAAAAACCTGGGGAAACTTACCTCTCACAATTGCTGGCAGGGTGAACCTAGTGAAAATGTCACTACTCCCTAAAATACTGTACATAATCATGCACTCACCCATATTCCTGGCACAAAGACTATTCCAAATAATAACATCCCAGATCCTCACATTAATCTGGAAAGGAACTAGACCCAGACTCAAACTAGCACTGCTACGAAACCCCACTACAGCAGGAGGCCTAGCTCTCCCCCACTTCCATTTATATTACATCTCCTCCCAACTAACGCAAATCTCCCACTGGTTCCACACACAGAGCCAGCACAGCGCCAAACGAATGGGATTCACTGGCCCAATACCCACAAGGGATAGGATATACCACTTGCTCAAAGGATACTCGGGTTGCCCCACCCCTAGACCAACCAATACAATCATGGTACAGGCACTTAGAATATGGGATAAAGCTAATAAACTTGTGCCTCACAAAACAGGAGTGATAGAGCACTACACTCCAATCTGGGAAAATCGTACTCTACCTGAATGCTGTACAATGCAAGACACTGTGCTCTGGAAAGAGAAGGGTATCTGGTGCTTGGGTCAAGTCCTAGACCACAACACTATCAAATCATTTGAGCAACTAAAACAAGAATACAACCTCCCCAATCACTACTTATTTCGGTACCTACAACTACGACACGCCCTCTCAACACAATATCCTGCAGGATACCCAACCCTTGAAATCCAGCCCTATCTCACTGCTATACAAGCAGGATATACCAAAGGCATGATATCCAAGCTATATAATACACTCCTTAACCCCAATACTATTGTGCATACGAACCGCTCCAGAACAGCTTGGCAAGACAACACTGGGCGGATAGACCAGGAAGAATGGGAAGAAGCCCTAGAATCCCCTAAGTATGCCTTCCCATATACAAGAGAACGAACAATCCAGACTTATATACTACACAGAGCATATCTGACACCTCTAACTCTCAAACACTTTCGCCAAACCACAGATACCATATGCCCCAGATGTCGCTCAGATAACCCCCACTTCTACCATTTAATATGGTCTTGCCCAATCCTCATAGATTACTGGAAACAAATAACACAATTCATCCATGACGTGATGGGTTCCCCAGTACCACTAGACCCTAAGGTGTGCCTACTGGCCATCCTTGAACACCTGTATCCAAATACATACAAAAGAACAGCAATAACCGAACTCCTACACATAGCCCGCAAACACATAACGAGTAAATGGTTATCAACTGAATCCCCAACCCTCAACGGCTGGAGGACACTCGTAAACCAAGCACTCCCCTATAGAGAAATTACCTATAAAAACAGAGGGCACCCAGACAAATACGACAAAGTCTGGGGCCCATGGCTTGAAAACCCCCGAACAACAACACACTGAGAACTAGTATACACAAACACCCACTATACAGAGGCCAAATTTCTCCGAACGACCACGGTGTCTTGCATTACCAACCTATGTCATACTACGTGAATTTTTTTACGAAATATGTATAAAACTTTGTGCAAATACAAAAAACATAGCAATGTGCCTTGAAAATACGAACAAAATTTTTTATTGTATAAACACAACAAACTCAGATGTCAACCCAGTTTATGTTGCTTTTATCTGTAAACTCAATAAAAATTATTGAATCAAAAAAAAAAAAAAAAAAGGGTAGAGAGTCTGAGCCTGCAGTACTGTGTGTATAGTGCTTTGTATAACCAACCACAGCAGGATAAAATGTGATATTAAGAGGGAGCAGGGGCTACTGCAACACTCATCTTTTACCTACAATCACTGTAAGCAGAATACTAGAAAAGTTAAACATGTTTCCTACCAACTGGTTCTAATTTTTTGAGACCTGGGCAGACTTCCAATGGTCTGCACCTTTCCCATACCCAACCAACCTCCTACACATGAGCAGAAATCTTGTCACCCACAACCCAACTGTCCAGTCAGCTAAAACAAAGGAAGACCCACTTCAAAGGGGCAAGAGAATAAAAAAAAGTAGCAAAACAGTATTTAAGAGAACAGACACTGACCTGTGGAAAAAGACAAAATACAAAACTTACCAATTCTGGCAAATGCCTCTCTCAGTTCCTCCAGATCATCTTTGGAGATCTGTGTGCTGTGCGTCATTGCTAACAGCCAGTGGCACCTTAGAACAAAACAGAACAAATATATATATATATATATATATATATATATATATATATATATATATATATATATATATATATATATATATATATATATATATATATATATATATATATATATATATATATATAGACATATGAAAGTTTATTTAACAGATCGCTTACCTTTTACCCTGAGCCGGTGTTCGTTCTGAGAAAACCGCACCAGCCAGGAGTAGCTGCATGGGAGCAACCCTATTCAGTCTCTCTTCATTCTTCTGAATCCCGGGCCAGCGCATGCGCAGTAGGGTGAAAATATTGACTTTCTTGTTAAAGTTAGTTTGATTTTTCCCTCTACTGCACATGCGCAAGCAGTGCAAAGACAGAAGGAAGAGGATTGCTCGCTGGCAGCTACCCAGGGCTGGTGCAGTTTTCTACTTTTACCCCTGCCCCCCAGTTATTTTTAACTTTCCTACTTCTTAAAAGAAGGATTTGATCATTAAATGGACTGTATAAACCTACTCTGCCTACAGCTTGATTGTTTTATTATCACTAAATTGCTCAGTGACTTCAATATATACTTATGTATGAAAATAGGTCATAAGTGAATGAGATGGCGGATGTGAGGGAAGGCGACAACTGTTGAAGGTTACATCTGAACATCACATGGTTATAGGCTGGAGGCTGGTGGTATTCCAATGCTTTCAAGAACTGCAAATTCTTTATACCAATAATGCATCCCAATCTAAAATTCATAAGGGCACGAAAAGCCACAACAACATTCAGTTACTTGTAGAATTCTAAATGCTGTCCAATTTATAATGAGATACAACTAATAAGTGCCCATCACATTTTCAAGGCATACACTTTCTGTACTAGAAAAGAATCCCTATCTGCTGCATAATTTACAGATCTGTTCTGTACTGGATAGATGCAGTGTTAAGTTACTTTTGGTACACAGCTTACTATTCTCATTGGAATCTGAAGATGTCTTAGGATACAGTTTAAAACATAAAAAAAAGTTTAACATCATTGGATGCAAAGTAACCAAGGGCAATTTGTTTGCAAACAGAATATATTAAATAACTAACACAAACATCCCAGGTCCATTATAACACAGTTTGGCTTTCAAAGCACTAGACTATTAAATTATAAATTTCTGGTAACATAAAAAAACTAAACTTAAAAAACTAGTAAGTGCCAAGTTTATGGATTAAGCGGACTTCCTAACTTTGTAAGCCAAATTTGCAAGCCTGTTTCTCTTGAGACACATCCTTTATTTATCTCTCGAGTGAATAACACTCAAATGCATTGAATACATTTAATACTCATCAATTGCAAACCGACTACAAAAACTCTCAAAAACTTCAATTGAAAAAACTGCTTAATTAACTAGGACCACTTACGTTGACTTCTACATGAACTTGAGAGCTGTGAGATGCCAAAGTTTTACAGTCGAGTATTTTTACATTTTACACTTCAAATTCATGAATTTTACCACAAGAAAATTTGAATTGTAGCTAAAATTTGAATATGAACATCACTAATCAGCCCCATAGAACTTGTTAGCATTTCCTTCTATTAAATTGAGGCTAAAGAGGATCATTTTCTTTAAAATGTACACTTTTATTGGAGCTCCCCATAGACCCGTTCTGGTCCGTGTCAAATACACGAGGAGTTCAATTTAAAAATGAACTGCGGTTCCCTGTAAGGTCTGTTGAGTCATTGGCTGACTGCCTCAATATTGGCTGGCATCCTACATTGCAAAGCCCTTAGCCCCAACAGCAGTCCCGAAGAAGCCAGCAGGAACTGAGATGGCTGCCACATGATGTTACCTTTTTCTTCTTTTTCAGTGTGTACACTAAAGTTGTGTGTGGTCTTTTAAAACGACAAGTCCTCTTTAAAAAACTATGTGTACAAAAGTGGGTTGGTCAGAAGAAGAACAAAACTGCATTTTCACACAAAATTGTGCACACAATTTGTTGTGTGCCTGTGCACAAAGACACATCTTAGAGGGAACATTGCTGGCTGGTGCTAGTTAGAATTGTAGGGATATTTTCATTAAACCATTACAAAAAAGTAACATTTGGGGGAAATCTTTGTGTTCTAGAATAGATTTAAATAAATCTGCCTAGTAAAGGAGCAGACCAGTTCAACAAAGTTTGAATGTTTTTTTCCTAACTTATCTATGTATATTACAATGGGGTCTGTTATAGAAAAATTTCTTACATCTAAATACTCTCTCCACAAGGCCAGGCGCTCATGAGCTTATCAAGGCAACTAAATGACTGTGGCTTGTTTTATCTACATTTGCTGTAAAAAGACAAACTGGAACACCCAACTTACCTTGGCTTAAAAGCTTCTTAATCTCTTCTTTATCTTATTTTTCTCCTAAAAAAAAAAAAAAAGTGTTTATACAGTGCAGAAAACTGTAAAAAAAATGTAAAAAAAAAAGTTTAATAACTAATACACATGTGCATGATGAAATATTGGTACTTTTTTTTTGTGTAGCGGTCATATAAATTGTAAAGTAACTTTAAATCTGTAATTTATTTCCAGCATAAAAGAAAAGCCTGACTGACTTGCCTTTGGGTCATTCATCAAATAGGGCAAGCCATGTAAATGGCCAAGCAGCATTCCAGTACTGCCTGGTTGACAAAGCAATGGGAACACCAGCCAACCAGGTTGCCTATTTTGTGTGAATCTATCATGCATACCATCATGATTCAAAACATTTAGAATGTGGGGCACAAATTAATTTTAAGTATATAAGTTCAGTAAAAGTTGTCTGGTAGTAGAGTAAAAAATATTTTACCTTAAGTCTGCACTAAGGGTGCCAGGTAGATTAATTTCTCCCCTGCCCACTGCAATTTTTTTTTATCCAAAAAGGAAAAAACTTAGCAACTGAAGCCCAGTAAAATGGGCTTTCCCTGTTCGTTAAATCTTTAGGTTATTATGTCTCTGGGATAAAGCTTAAGTAGTATTGCCCATGAAATTAGAGAGGACCAGTGGCTAATTTTTAACAAAAAAAAAAAAAAAAAAAATGGGCAACTGCCCACATTTGAAGGGTTTAGCAATTACCATACTAGAATAAACATTATCTTGTTATGACATTAATTTGGTAGGTAAGAAATACACATTAATTAGAACACTGAATTTCTTGGGCGTTTACTTGTAGTTGACAAGTCTGACTGATTTCTGTAATTTAGTGTGTTTAAATACCTATGGGTGTGGTATAAATCCATGCCATACATGCATGTGAACAGTGCTATTCAATGTATTGTTAAGGTACATGGCCCATAATCCTCTGACCGCCAAAGAACTTGTAAAATGTTAAATGCTAGAGCAAACTGGGCCAGACTCATCCTCTCTAGTACATGCATAGGATATTTGTATCCTTAGAGGTCATTCCTAAACTAAAGAATAGTTATTTGGTATGTGCAGTGACTGGGCAAATCACGATTTGTGCAAACAGGGATGTGATATAGTAAAGTGGATGTTTACCTTTTACAGTTTTTGAATATAGACAGATTTTTTTAAACAGCTACCTGTAAAGGTAGTGCTGCATAGAGCCTTAGACCCTTTGCTATGCCAACCAGGGGGCCTCTGATGCAGTCACAAAGCCGTGAGGCACAGGTAACACTAGCAAGTTCTCATGCCCATCCTTTTCTGCTAGTCACTGATTTGATTGGTTGAATCACATCAGCTAATGAGATGAAGAACATGCAAATGAATGGAACATGTAAAGTAGCAGTCAGTACCTGCACTTCCTTGGCTCTGCCTGTAATGTCATTATGCCATAGCCTGGACCTCCTCTAACTTGGAAAGACAAAAGAGACCCAAGGATCTATGCAATACTAGATTTACAGGTAGATATTTAACTGTGTTTAATTTAACTAAATTGTAAATATTATTTAAATGGACATGCATTTTAAACAGCAGGTACTGGCTATGGAATAGTAAAAGGTCACAGCACATTGAACTGCAAAGGAAAATTCCTTCCCCTTTAAAAAACCCTAGTTGCAGTACATTCTATAAAAAACAAAACAATGTAGCATCAAAATATGTATTTTGTGCAAAAACAACTTGACTTTTCACACTGCTGTCCCTTTAATCCTTTGGAAGGTCAACGAACAGTGACAGGAATCCACTAAAGGAAATATAACCCTACTGCACACACCCACACAAGACATTCTAAAGGAAGTGCCTTGTCTACCTGCCAAACCATTTACATACAACTAAATAGAGGGCTAGAATACTATTCTTGTCTTGAGAATTTAATTGTGAGTTTTGTTTCCTTACTGTTTCTTATTTTAACTCCTCTGCCACATTTGAACGGTCACTTTACTGTTTAGAAACTATGGGGCTTTAACTTTCTACAACAAATAGTACAGACAGACAGAATACTGACATTAGGGTGTCTAAATGGGGTTCAGCAAACAGCAAGACACTAATGGCAGAAGCACTGAAAGCCTCTCCCTGAGACAGCTAACATGTTCCTTCAAGTCTAAACATCTGCATCGCACATTCCATGCATCTTGTTAGCAGCACTCACACACTATTTGTATTTTCTGTAACTGTGGGTGATAAAATGTTTATTCTAACTAAATGAACTTTTTTGATGGCTTATGCCACAGACATTGAAATGCTTAGATAAATTAAGGGTAACATCCTGTTTCATGGGCAACAGCAACTAGGCTAAAAGATTTTACAATGGCAAGTTGCACAATTTCAGGGCAATTTCAATGTGAAGGTTGGTAAGAAAAAATGCTGCATTTGGCAAAAAATTAAGCCTACTGAAACTATATGTAGTACAGGATATAGAAAAGTGAAATCTAATTTCTACAATGTTCACCCTTAGACTAAAAGCAGAACACAAGTTTCTTGTATCAACACGTGCATGGGCCCTCCTTTATAAAACAAACATATATCATTGCAGGGAAATGTGCAACATAAGAAATTGCCATAAATGACAACCTGCTTCCATTCAAGTATGTATTTGGACTAGAAAAGCTATGTTTTACCATACAAAGTCCATGTAGACACTGCCCTACACTGCAAGGTTGTGGAAATACTATGGCATCTTTGGTAGGCAATCTTTATAAAACCATACGAAGTAGCAACAAATTTGCGTACACCAAGTCAAATCCCAATACATACGAATAGAAAAAAAAAAGCTCCCACTAATTGCGACTCAGAACACAAGCCACTATCACTGACTAACACAACTAGTTTGCAAGCTACAATGGGGGTCAACACTGCATGAGAGCAGCTAAAATATCTTTGCTAAGTTCATATAAAATAAATTGATATGACTATTTGATATACCTGGTATTAGGCAGGAGCACAGGCAGCTTCAGCGTCTGCTTGAGTAAGACAAGAGACAGGTAAAAAAAGAACACGAGAGTATTTATAGGGCGTTCCCTTGTGAGCTCACTCCAGTAAATCTAGGCAGAGCAAAAAGAACACCTCCTCAGCCACGCCTTGGGTCTACTATACACACTAATGTGTAGGCTGGCCAGCCTTTACGTTATGGCAAAGGACAATATGAGCTGCATAAAAGAAATGGCTAAAAGAGAATTCTAAGGAGACCAGCTGAGCTGCAGAGAGCCAACAGACAATGAAAATAAGCTGTGCAGAAAATGCAATAAGGTCTTTGCAAATAGTCTTGAACTTTCTGAAAACAAAGTAACAATTTGCTTAAATATTCAAAAGAGCAGGGCCAATGAAAACAATGATGTTTGTTGATGAAAAACTCCCATTATCTGAGATTACGGATTAGTACAGGTATGGGACCTGTTATCCAGAATGCTCAGGACCTGGGGTTTTCCGGATAAGGGATAATTTGGATCTCCATAACTTAAGTCTGCTAAAATATTGAATAAACCCAATAGGTTTGTTTTGCCTCCAATAACGATTATCGGAGTTGGGTCAAGTACAAGGTACTGTTTTATTATTAGAATAAAATTAGAATTATTTGTCTATAATGGAGTCTATGGGAGATGGACTTTCTGTAATTCGAAGCTTCCTAGATAATGGGTTTCTGGATAAGGGATCCCATACCTGTATAAACCAAACAAATGATGGTACACCACATCAGCACCTACAGCTAAAACTGGGATGAGACAGTACCCGAAGATAAATAACAACACCCCAACACAATGGACTTTTCATGTACACTTGCTCATGGCAATACGTGGAGATTTGCTAAGGCTCCACACTCATCCCCTATTACTTAATGCTGCGTGTCTTTCCACATTTATTGCTTGTGAGTCACGTATGTTCCCAGTGAGCATCTCTGGGCTTGTCATTGATGTCAGCATCACTGTAATGTGGGCAGTATTATAAATAGAAGATAATGGCAGGAACTATCAAATTATGTTTGATATGCAACTGCAATACACTTTTATTTTTGAAAGAAGTGAAAACATCACCCCATGACAATGAACAGCTCCCTTAACAGTTCTGTTCTATAGAAAACCAAAAAAAACATTAAATAAAAATTTTCAAAAGCTTTCTTGCTCAAAATAGGGCAAACCACAGTTTTACAACAGTCCTCAGCCCGACTGCAGCCCAAACTTGCCCCCCAGTCTTCCCTTCGGCCATCCTGTTTCCTCTTCTCATTTACCACTGCAAAGCACACACCATTAGTCGCAGTGACCTACATGGTAACCATGGAGCAATTAGTTGCCCCAACTTTTTAAAAAGTCGATCGCTGCGACTTATTGTTCCATGTGTCTTCACCCTTCCTTCCAAGTAACTTTTCAAAGTAAGTAAACTCTGCAAAAAATGCATACTTCTGGAGAAAAAATCTGCACAAAATGCAGCCGTGTGCATCTAGCCTTTAAATAAAATGTCAAGGAATGCAGAATTTTTTACAAAAAAGTGTCAGACTAAACCTGTCAGTGCACAATAGCCAAGCCAGATAAAGGTGATGTGTCTTTGTTATTGTAACACATGTGGGATTCAGATTTGAGAAACCGATGCCAGATTCTTGCTGGAATTTCTAAGTAACCTCTATGGAATGCAGATCAAATACATAACTTGGGTCAAACTTTATAGCAATCATTCATGTTAAGGCAGGTGAACTGCGAATGTGTTTTAACAGAAAGGGAAAAAGGCTTTTTATAGAATTTCCTTGGCTACCTAATTTCCTACATCATAAACACCCTCAAAGACTGACTTGGACTGAAAACCTTTAATTGGAAGAAATCAAATACATACATAAGCATCTTTTTAAGTGGAAGATTTAACATTTTTAGACTATTCTCGCTATACTATTGTCACTTCACATGATTCCCTCACCAGAAGATCTAGATATTGTTCTTTTGTATTTCATCCAAATAACACCTGTAATAAATCTACCCACTTTAGCCACTGTCTTAATAAAGCATCAGATGCAGAAATCCTTGAAAATGACTAGTATAGTGTCTACTTCTAATGAGTTATCACCACACAATTTTGAAAGAAGTGAAAACATCACCCCATGATAACAATGACAGCTCCCTGTCCCTGCTTTATAGAAAACCAAAACAGCAGCCCAAACTTGCCCCCAGTCTTCCCTTCAGCCATCTTGTTTCCTCTTCTTATTAACCACAATCACGCATCCCTAAAATCACATTTTACTTTGACTAAATTAAAAGCAAACACAAAGGGTAGTGCACTGCTATTGGGGTCTAATGCTGGTCATACACTGCCTTATCTGCTCGTTTCATAAAGTCACCAAACAAGCACTATTGGTGCCAGCACCCATGCAGGGTACACGCTTGTGCATTCCGAGTAAACGTTTCAGATGCAAGTGCACCAGGCCCTGGCACCATGGAATCCGCAACAGGATTAGGAACCCAGTGCAGGCCCTCACAGTAGTCAGCTTAAAGCACATTTTTCAAAATACACTATTATGTCCTACCTTGTGGAGTGAAGGTTCCAGCCAAGTCCAGCAGAGGACTAATGCCAATACATGGTCAAACATTAAGGTAATATCTGTTTTTCTGTATGCACATTTTTTTCTTGCAGGTGAGCAATGCTATGAGTTGGTACATCCTGCTATCAACACACATTAACAACAACATCAGCAGTTCACTGTTCCTAACTATCTGAATTCATGACCCTTGGCCAGCAGAGTAGCCTGACCTACCAAAAGCAGCTGTCGTTGGCCAGTTGATCTCATTCTTGCTTCTTGCTGAAAAGTGGGATATTCACAGAACCACAAGAGGCTTAAGGTTAGCTTCAGATTTAGTAACCCTTACCAGAGGTTTCTTCTTTAAAATAAAAGACTCATAAATACTATTGTTGAATGAAGCTGCCATACTAATTGTTCTGAAGGGCACAGGCCAACGACTGCCATGAGAAGAGGTTAATTCATGGTTTATGTCAGTGGCATGAAAATAAGGGGCCGGGTTCCTCATCTGACCAATAAACCATGCAGTGACCGACATGGAGCTTAAGAAGAGGAAATTTTCAAATTTGCCCGACTGACAAACTGGCTGATATCCATGTGTATGGCGAGCTATAAGGTGTACATTAATACCTCGTGTAGTGAAAAGCCTCCCAATATAAATGTATTTATAAAGACAACAACAACAACTAATGTCTTTCCCCACATCCCAATCATTGTACCTGCTCTACGGGTTTGTTCAAAGGCCTCATGTCATTACTGTATGCAGCTTTGAAGTCTATTCAAAGGACACCTTGCTGGCTTGTGAACAGAATGAATAGCAAATCCTTTTGATAATGCATTATGATACCCATACACAGTTTTCCCAAAAAATGAGCACTCGTTTAACTTCAAAAGAAAGTGCTAATTTATATACAAAAGCTCTTGACCAGTCCTTATTGGAACCTTATGCAGCCCCAAAGGCTTGTAACCAGATAATGTTTATGAGCTTACCTTGCGGTTGACACTATATTTACAAGCATTTAAAAGAGAGATAAATAAAACCAACACAAAGTAGATATATAAATAATATAAAATGTTTAACAAAATTTTGTATTTTTTTTTTTTTTTTAACCATAATTTAAACCCAGACCCCTTAAATACGCCCATAACATCCCAATAATGGTTAACTTTAGCCAGGTTTATCATTAGAGAGAGTATTGAGATTTCTGACAAAAGGGCCCTCCAAGTTATTATCACAAGTAAATCTTTTCCGGATATGCCCACCTTGAAGTTGATATCGAATGGTTCCAATTGTTCGGCCCAAGGGCCAAACTATCAATGATGGGGATACAGGCGTATCGGAGCAAGAAATGAATTAATGAGCCAATTCATTCATTGCTCTGACAGGATTTTTCAAGCTGTCAAATAAGCTAATGACTTGGACCAAAGTAGTCTGCTCAAGGACTCCATGCAAGGGATGCTCCGAATCCAGGATTCTGCCTTTTTCAGCAGGATTCGGCTGAATCCATGGTTTTGGTCGAACCAAATCCTTAAAATCATGGCTTTTTGTCACATAAACACAGAAGTTGAAAACTTTTTCTACTCATTCGTTTAATTTGCATATGCAAATTGTGATTCAGATTCGGTTTGGTATTCAGCGAATCTTTCACAAACAATTCAGGGTTCGGCCAATTATAAAATAGTGGATTTGGTGCATTCCTACTATTTTGTAAACATGCTAATACTATCTGGACCTAAAACATGGCTTATAACAAATAGCCAACTAACAATATGTGAACATTTGCTCAACACAGTTATCAGGATCCTTTCCCTGAGCCCCAGAGATCATTAAAAATAGTTTAAGAAATGAAGGGTGCGTTCTTGTTAAGGATACATTCAAGTGAAAAGGCCCATTATACACATATCTTGTGCAACTGATAAAATCCCACAATGAAAATAGCTTTTCTGTTGTGCACAAAGATGAGTGAACCAGAAATTTTACAAACAAGGCAAATTTAACAGGAACATCTTAATAACCTGCAATATGAATTAGGCCACATGGGCAAATCTGGTGTTATATGGGCTGTTTCTTATAAATACCCTTTAGTAAGTTTAATATGCTTCCTATAGGTTTCCTCCTGTTTATAGAGCTACTATACATATTTCAGACCAAATATATGAAAACAGCTTGGGGGTTTCTAAAATGTTTTAACCTGGGATCCTGAAGAAAAACCTGCTGCAGATTACTCAAGCATCTCACATGTCCACAACAGCTTGCTCTGGTCACATGCCCCAAATACCACCAATCCCTTCTGAACAAATTTCCTTCACTTCCTATTAAAGGAAAACTATTTGTCGCGGGCGACTGTATCTCAGTGTGTGCCACAGCCCTTAACTGTGAGAAAAAGTGTGGACGCAAAAGGCAGAACTCTCACCATTAAATGGCTGATGGGGCCTAGCATGTATGTGTGCCTTGGCTTGTTTGTGTGCACTGTGAATCCTATGATCCCAGGAGGCGGCCCTTAATTCTTAAAATGGCAATTTTCTATTTAGGATTACCCAATAGTACATACTACTAAAAAAGTATATTTTTATGAAATTGGTTTATTAAGATGAAGCAGGTTTTTACATATGAACTTCTTTATGCAATATATATTTAGAGAGACCTACATTGTTTGGGGGTATAATTTTCCTTTTGCTTACTTCTAACAGGCACAGATCAAAGAGAAAAACCCAAAACACTGAACCTTTGGAACAGCACTACAGCACTTCTGACAGGGAAAATTCTATAGAGGGCAGTACTAAAAGGGTTAAAGGAAACACGCTCACATCTGTTTTGTTGCATTGTTTTCTTACATTAATTAATGGAAGGAAACTGCATGTCAGCAACAATGCAGATTAAACCATTGATATAATGATGACTCAAACAAAGTAGTTTGGAACTCAATGCATTTATGAGTGCTAGCAAAACTCAAAGAAAGTAATAATCTGTGCACGGCATCCCCATAAACCCCCCAATGCAAAATAAGGAAAGAGAACCAATGAACAAAAAGTGCCCGGCACTGCACCATCAATCCATTGCTTCTGCTATTCTGTTACAAAATCAAAACCATTAGTGCAAAGATTAGCAAGGAACAAACACACTGCTTTCAACAGTAATAACAATTACAAATAACTTTAACATCACTAAATTTGTAAGAGATTTTTATCTGTTTTTTTTTTTTTTTTTAAAGAAAAAAAAAAAAACTTATTTTCACTGCACATTGGTTAAAATAATAATAAAAAAACACTTTTTTTATTATTATTCTTTCAGTATATTAAAAAATTGCTCATATTTCACTCTAGATGGACTTTTCTTTCAGGTCTACAAACCCTTTTAGGTAAGGTATCTGTAGAACTTAAAATTGACCCATTTTCTTGTTTTTAGTTAAACAGCAGTTTAGTTACAGCAGTTCTTATAAGCCTAAGGAACATGTTAAGAGTTATTATAAAAATTGACAAAAAAAACCACACACCTCAGCTAACACACATCCCACGGCATTCATTGCATGCATTTTCCATTGCGTGCACAGGTGCAATATTTTTATGAAAGCCTATGTCACAGAGGAGAGGGCGTAGTTGGTGCTGGCCCTCTAGCGAAGTAATGGTTATGTTCACACTGCAAACAAGATTCTTAAAAAAAGAAAAAAAAAAGAAAAAAGTATAATCCCTGATAAAGGTGACCCTTAGCAACACAAAGAAATCTTTGCCAGGTGACCTCCACACAGCCACTGTAGTCTACACTAGTGCAAACACAAAGTCTAAAGTTCATTACAAACACTGTTCTGGCCATATGAATGCTACTGAGCTTAGGGACTCAACAAATAGTTAACAGGTGCTAAGGGGAAATATTTTTATTAGAACTTAGCAGATATATCAATTTGAAATATTAAAGGGGAAGTCTAGTGTGACATTGCCCTAACCCTAGGAAAGAGGCAGTGGTTTAAATAGCTTCAGGGAGTCAGAGGTGGTCTGAAAAGTTAAGTATTTTAAAATACGGTATGACAGTTTTGTTTTGTACAGTTTTAAGATAATACAAAGTGCTAAAAGGCCTTTTCTGTGGGCAATAGGGGTTGTATATATAGTTTCATGGGCAAATATGGTATAATTTTAGTTCAGAACAGTTACAAAGAGTTAAGTGCTGTTGGTGGCTGCGTGTTACTAAACAAAGCTGTCAGCATTGTAACATAACCTCTAAAGGCAGGGTTGCCCAATAGGTAGATCGCGGTCTACCAGTAGCTCACTTTAAAGTTTCTGGTAGACCTCAAGGTGGAGTGCAGTGGGATGACATCCCGCCACTTCATTTTTCCCCCCCAGCATACTGGAGCTTTTGAGTGCGGCTGCTCAAGCCATCCGTCTTTGTAGTTTCATCCCAGAATAGAAGATTACCCCCACCAGGCCGCTGTATATATTTGCTCCTACTTTATATTTGTTTCTGTGTGCAGACAAAGTGGGCCATGAAGAAGGGAAGTAAAAACTACTACAATCCTTTCACATTAAATTTGAAGTTGGCAACTGAATATTGTTATGTGGGCATTAAATGTGAATTTGGCACTGCACTTATATATTGCTATGTGTATTTCTTAAACATCGATTTTTCTTGCGCCAAATGATAGACGTTGCACAATTTTAAATGTGGTAGATCTCATGATGGAGGCCAGGTGGCAAGAGTAGATCACAGGGTGACAAATTCTGGGCACCCCTGGCATAGGGTGTGTGTCTGAAGACAAGGTGTGAAGTCTCATGCTTTCAGTAAAAGTATTTCACCTAGAAAATCTGGCAGTTGCATTGGTAGATCTCATTATTACCGAAACAGAGACTTACTATGTGCATTTCAGCTTGGGATAGTACATAAACATGAGGGCTTATTAATGTCAGTAGCACATCAAACTGAACTCATTTATCCTTCCTATAGTTGAATTTGCACTGCTCAGTCCTTCCTACCTACAAATGCAGACATTATTTAATAATAAGCTGGCATGTTTGTAAAGCAAAAGAATTAGGCATAAGTACATATAGTTGTGTGGCTCACGTACTGATTGAATCCAGCCCACTTAAAACAAAAGGAAAGGCTAGTAAAGAGTTAATCTCAAGATGCAGGCATACCTTCAGTTGTCTCAATAGTGCCCTTAGGCTTATGCCACACGTGGCGTTTTTACGCTGCGTATTTTCTAATTCTCTCGGCGGCTTAAAAACGCACAATATCATCATCCATAGAAATAACTTGAAAAGACTCTAAGGAAACCACACAATGCGTAAATACGCTAGAAAACGCCTTACCACGGATTTTTCAAGCGTTTGCCGAAATACGCAGTTATTTGCACAGCAACCTATTCCTATGTATACACAAAAGCAGCTGCCAGACCTAGCGGAAATATGCGGCGTTTTTTACTATTTCGCACTATTAGCACCATAGGAAACGGGATTTGCCACATCACCAGTACTAGGCTGAAAAACGCCATAGTCAGGGGCTGTGTGGGTTGTGCAGCATTTTTAGGCGGAGAAAATACGCAGCATAAAAATGCCACGTGTGGCATCAGCCTTAAGTCTCCCCATACAGTGTGCTAAATAGATTTTGACTTTCCTTGTCCTTTAAGAGACCAGTTAAAGCCAGTCATTAAAATAGCAAAGCTTCACCTGGCAAGGTATTTTTTTTCAAACCCATATTATAATTATCTACTAGCAAATAGGAGTGAGCTACTACTGGCATTCCCAGTAGTTCAAAAGGAGTTTCCCTATTTGATGTAGAAATGTACACACCTTTTTTATAAACAGCACTATGTTTAGATGCTAAGAGGGTTCCTACCTGCCATATAAGTCAGCAAACCGGAACAAATATAAGTAGAGTTCTGCCTCTCCCTGTTGTTGGTTTCTATGTGAATTGGCTATGTTTGGCAGAACAGGGAATTTAGCTTCACAGAAATATTTGCCTAAAAGCTTCCTCTCCCTTTCCGTATTATGCACAAACCTGTAACCCACAGTCACATTTTTATGGTGTTCATTATTAAAAATGTCACGTTACAAGAGTTACAAGAAAATACTGAAAGTAAAATAAAAATTTCCTGTCAGTATACAATATTGCTTTAAGTGCAGAAAATATTTAAACTATTTTTGGTACACTAATGCATACCAGACAACAAACTAAGGTTTGTTATATTGAAAGTAGACAAGGAGGTAGCGTCTTAATAGCAGGTGTGTGTCTGCTCTCAGGAAATATTGACAATAGCATTGTGTAAATAGTTAGTCACAGATGATTTCATGAACACAGCAAATTGCCTACCATCGCTGATGCAATAGGCTGGATGTGGGGCTGTTTGATGCACAGAGTCCAAATGCATCAAATGGTCATTCTAGCCTGCAATATTATATCTGCTGCAAATAGTAATTAGTTTAGTCCAGTTTATCCATATAACATTTCATATGAAAGGAGGCTATGAAAAAAACCCAAGTACTTGTTACTTGCGCTTGTACAAGTGTTAACATTTAAAAAAGATAAAAAAAAAAAAAAACAAAACAACTTTTATCATTTTAAACAAATCTATGAACTGGCAGGGACCATTCCCCATCCCTAAAAGTCATTAAACCCCTCCCCTAAACTTGAAGACAAAAAGGAACACCAAGAGCCCCAATAGTGTAATATGTTTTTACAAGGAGTAATGGTAGAATAAACAAATTAATACTCACAAGCCAGGGTTACCAATAGGCAACCACTGTATAGGCAGGTGGGGAGATTATCCTGACCCCACTCAGGAATAAGAAGTCGCTCTCTGTAGAAGGAAGAAAAATGGGGATAACAAACCTCCACTCGGGGGGGACTCGGTATAGTGATAAGACAAAACGGAGGCGCCAAAAGGATAAAATTAGCTAAAAACACTTTGGGTAATTCAGAGGAGGTAGTAGTGAACTTACCTCCTCCAGGCAGACACCAACAAAAGTGGTAATTTTCAGTAATAGTTTATTCACAACAATATTGCAACGCGTTTCGCAGGCATTTCCTGCTTCATCAGGCAATGTAGAATAGGCGCAAAAAAAACACAAGTGTCTTTGTATAAACACACCAGGAGCCTCTGTTAACATTTAAAAAAGATTAAAAAAAAAAAAACTTTTATCATTTTAAACAAATCTATGAACTGCATGTACGCATTCTAAACTGTACTTTAATGAGGAAAATTCCTCCTTATGAAAAAGAGGTGCTAAGCAGTATTTTACATAGAACGTGCTTCCTTAGCAAATCAGGACAGTGTCCCAATAACTGGCAGGGACCATTCCCCATCCCTAAAAGTCATTAAACCCCTCCCCCTAAACTTGTTCAACTATAAAGATATTGTTGTAGGATTGTAAGTCCTGCAACTTCAGTGGTGGGTAATGCAGATTCTTCCAGATTTATTTGGGCAGCTTGGCAGAATATCATCATACTGGTTGTGGGGACATATGTAAACAACTGGCACAAACTAAAAGGACACAGATTTTTCCATCCCTGTGTATGGCATTCTGTACAGTATTTGGCCTGCCATGAGATGCGTGCCCAGCCATGCTTCGCATTCTTGGTTGCCCCACTATTGTCCAGGCACACCCTGTTCACTCCCTTCTACAGGCCCTTTGTAGATAAAGTTTACTGAAAATAAGCGCAAATGGTGTGCAGATTTCCTTGTTTTCACATACAAAGTGTTCCTGCAGTCCAGTGTGTAAAATGTAGGTGTCCTTATGTGCACCATGGCCCTTAGCCTTCCTAAAATCAATCTAAAAGGGCTATATGCAAATGTGCTTCCCACCTTTAATATATTCTACATCCTTACTTACTAGTTACTAGTGTGCCCCCATACACAACTGAGAAACTCCCAGGAAACCTAAACACTAATTTAGGCCTTTACATGTAGCATAGTTCCATGATCCATTACACTGCTTAGGCTAACCCCAGGCCTTTCCCAAATGCTACTATCCAGGGCTGATTAGGTAACAAGTATCAAAGCAGTTGGGTCTCACAAACAAAATCTTCCCCTTGGGAAAGATGACCTAATCATATATGAAAACTAAATTATGCAGGACTCTATCAGGGCCCACAGCAACTGCAGGTTTTCTGTTCCCTTGGTTTAACAAAAAAAACACCAAAAACGAGGTACCAAGTGTAATTTAAAGGGGTTGTTCACCTTTAAATTAATTTCAGTATGTTACAGAATGGCTAATTCTCCAATTGGTCGTCATTATTTGTTTTTGATTGTTTTAAAAATGTTTGCCTTTTCCTTCTTACTCTTTCCAGCTTTCAAATGGGGGTCACTAACCCCAACAGCCAAAAACCTATTGCTCTGTGACTACAATTTTATTTATATTTTTTACTTATGTTTATATTCATGTCATCTCCTATACATATATCCATCTATCATTCAAATTACTCCATAATTGCCGAGATAATTTGGAACGCCAAACTGGAAAAGCTGCTGAACAAAAAGTTAAATAATTAAAAAAGCTTCAAATAATAAAAAAAATACCAATTGTCTTAGAATACTATTCTGTACATCATGCTAAAAATTAACTCAAAGGTGAACAACCCCTTTAAGGATTAATTTAGTTACATATTTCTATTGCTGTGTTATACCAAATTCATACAATAAAAGTTACAGTGCTAATTATTTGGAGCAAATATAAAAGTTAATAAATAAAAGGCAAGGTCCTGGTTACTTTGCTCATAAACCACCTGTTTCAAACATTTGCTAAGAGAGCACAATCACATACACACACACTGGTGTATTGTGGCTAGGAGCAATACATGCAAACATCTGTTCACAGCATTAAGATTATACGCTTATGGAAACTCAAGTAAAAGCACATTCCAGTATATACATACTGTTGGTGATACCTTTGTTATAATAAACCTCAACACGCTTGCAGATCATGCCCAGAATTATTGAAATGCTCTATCAAAACTATTGCCCTGGAAGAAAAAACAAGCGCCACTTTCATTAAAAGGAGTACAGCAGCCCTATCTGCCAGACTATAAAAGCTATAAAAGACTATTGAAAAAAAAAAAAAACTTTGTATAATCTGCTGGATTATTATTACAATTAGCAAAGGAGTTGTTTGGAAGCTATTTGTGCATTCGAGACCTAATGGTTGTTTGCCATATAAAAGCTGGATTTGCACAGAATGCAACAGATAACAGCACATAAGCTTTGTGAGGGACATCATTACTGATATTCCATTCTTAGAACACATATAGTAAAATGTAACATTATTCACACACCCAATAGATATAAAAAGCCTACCATGAGGGAAGTAAACAAGACAGCAACTACTAAGACAGGGACAATATTGTTAACGTTGCCCTGTTCTCCGGGCCCACATGTTTGGTCAGATCTTACAAAAATGATGTCATATAACAAAACTGATTGGCTGTATCTGCTCCGAGGCCATCAAATGGCTAGCCCTGTGACAGGAAACTTCATGTGATGTGTGTTGCAAGCCACTTCAATCTACCATTGACTCAAAGACAAAAAAAACATTGTTTCTAAGCACTGAAGCTGAATAGACAGGATCTGTTCCATTTGCATTCTGATGAGAAAGAGTTGCTTTATTGTATCTCAAAGGATGCTGGGGAAGAAGACTTGTGTGTCAAAAAAAAACACAACCAATGTCAGAAATATTTACAAATATGAACATTTTTATTAATAAGGTAGTGCTTACAAATACATGATAAATTGCATCCGGAGGGTTGTGGGGAGTTAGAAAATCTTTGTATTTAGAAATGGCAAAATCACAGCTATTTTCCCATAGGCTTGTAAAATAAGACAAAAAACAGCTAAGTATGGTGCAGCAGTAAATCCATGCCTGGACCCCTAACTGTAAAAATAAAATACAGTTAATGCTTTAAGATTTCCATTCAACAATTACTTTCTGATATGCTAAAAAAGGCAATAATTCCTTTCCTTCTACACAGGTATGCGAACAAATAAAAAAAAAAATTTGATTCTATTCATGTGTACTGTGAAACTGCATTTTACTGTTAGGGACTAGGAAAATTTACTAATCCCAACTCACAATGCATTGCAGCCTGGCTTAATAGCAAACCCAATCTGCGCCTAATATGACATTGAGAAGTTCACCTTTAAATATTGTGCTGTAGTCTAATATAATGTAATAACCAAATCTTAGCACATTAGAACTGGTCCTTATTTAGTGGTTTATGGATAATTGGCCTGGCTATGGACAGGCTATAAATACATATTTTAGCATTCTGTTTAGCACCAATCCTGTCATTCTTACATTCAAGCTACTGTTTGGCTTGGGTCTGTGACAAGATACTATAGAACTAAACGTAACAGTTACTTTTGCAAATTTCTTTGAGATAACTGCATGTTTGGACTGTCAATTGCAGGCTCACATGGGACACAGCAACTTCCTAAATACAAAAAGTGCAAAGGTAGTTTATAGATAGTTAAGGTGCTTATACACCTTAAGATCTGCTCACTTGGCGATGCCACCAATGGATGGGCAATATCGGGAGAATCCAGGCTAATTCGATCGTTTGGCCCTGGGGCCAAACGATCGAATTATAATGACAGGCATAGGCAAAGTCGGTCCGGGGACCACATCAACTAGCCGATGCGGTCCCTGATCCAATTAGATTTTTAAACCTGCCCTATCGAGATCTGGTCAATTTCAGGCCAGATATCGGTCGGGCAGTCCCGTCGGCAGTGCCCATACACGGGCTGGTTAGCTGCCGAATCGGTCTAAGGGACCGATATCGGCAGCTAGAATCGGCCAGTGTATGGGGACCTTTAGGGTCACTGCCAAAAGTAAGGCACTCCCAGTGATTGTAACCACTTACGTGACACCCCAGGATGGTGCTCCTGTTAAAAGAACACTGCTCTGGCCCAGGGTACTTCTGTAGAAGCTGATCTGCAGCAATCTTCTTTCTTCTCACCTCTGTGCTCCTCATGTAATTCCCCGAGCCAGTACATTTTTCTGCTAACAGGTGCACCGGCCAGGGATTTCAGGTAAATGATTACAATCACGGGGGGAGTCTAACATTTGGCACCTCCAGTGATTAATCCTTTGCATTTCCTTAAAAGGAGAAGGAAAGGCTAGTAAAGAGTTAATCTCAAGCTGCAGGCATACCTTCAGTTGTCTCAATAGTGCCCTTAAATCTCCCCATATTTGGCTTCAGATCTTCTGAAGAGGTGAGACAGGAAGAAAAAAACGCACAGACATGCAGACCAACTGAACATGCTCAATTAGTAAAGACTATGAGGAAGCTTCCTGCTGATTGGCTCAGATCCACATTCCTAAGGGGGGAGTGAGTTCTTAGCATTCTTGAGTGAGGAGGGAGAAGCAGAGAGGAGAAAGCTGAAAGCTGCTTATCTGTGGCAGAGGAAAACAGACACAACTAATCTTTTGACAGAGGAGTCAGTGCAGCGTTTCTGTGCTTATGGCTGTATTTACATAGAACTTTCTGATAAAGCTTACTTAGTTTTTACCTTTCTTTCTCCTTTAAGTCAAGCCTGCCTAACAATATAATACGGTCTAAAAAAGCCAATCTCTCAGAAACCACTTAAAATAGAAAATAAATGTAAATGTGGTCAGAGGACCACTCAAAATAAGTTTAAACAAATTAATGTTTGGGTTTAGATATACAAGTCACCATGTAATCAAGGGCCCATTAACAGACATTCCTTGTCTTGAGGGACTGGGGCAGTTGTGGACCTACAATAAGCACATCTGATAGTTCTAGCCAGATGTAGGATGAGGTTGCTAGAAAGCGCACTTCAGGAATATGCAAGGACTTCAGGTTGAGCTCCTGGGTTTACAGGATAAACAAATGAGAAAACCAAGGACTTCTGGATAAAAGGGTAAACACGAAAAGAAACCAGCACTGGCCAAACATAACTGAATTTTATTCCTTAACTGTAACATTTTGCTTTGTGAAAAAGTCCTAATAAGTGAAATCTAGTAGTTACCATGCTAATTATCTTTCCTTCAATCAGCTACAAGCACTGAAGGAAATCTAGAAAGTACAGGCCGACTGCCTTATGTCTGCAGAACAGAGACTGGTTGGGAATTGCAGGAATGCAGCTAAGTTAGTAATTGGACACCCGAGTGAAATCTGATAGGAGAGCAGCAATAAAGGTAACACATACTTGAATTCATTCAGGAAAAGAAGAAAAAACTTCTGGATTCCAAAAATGCAACACTTGGGGGACCAGAGAGTGGAGATACTTAAAACATCTAGCAGTATTCAGGATGACATTTTCATCACTATATCTTAAATGAGACAAATACCTTATAGGTGGTCACCTTGACAATTATTTTTATTACTATTTTACTTAAATTATACAGTGCAGACATGTTACACAGCAATTTCCAGACACTGTTATTATTCTCATCAGTTCCTGTCCCAGTGGAGCGTACAATCACACAACCAATTAATTTGCCTGGTAGAAAACTGGCGTTCCCAGAGGAAACCCATTCAGGCTTAGAGAAAACATACAAACTCCTTGTGCATAGTGCCCCAGAAGGGCTAAAACTCAGAGCCACCAATAACGCAAGAAAGCAGTGGTAACCATCCGCTGAACGCCTGAAAACCTATACAATGTCCAGGTAGAAGTAAGTGTGACTATACACCATATGTAGTTAGCAGTTTATTGGCCCATGTACGGTGCTCTCCTGATCACTCTCCTGACTGATAAAAAAAAAAAAAAAACTGGGCAGATATCTATCAGCTAAATTTGAAAATCACATTGGATAATCACAGTAATTAATTTGGTCCTCTCCCAATGTGTCTCCCTGGGCTCCCATTAAAGGGGTAGTTCACCTTTAAATTAACCTCAAGTATGCAGACATTAATATTTTAAGACAATTTGCAATAGGGCTTTGTTTTTTTGGTTTTTCAGTTATTTGGGGTTTTGTTTAGCAGCTCTCCAGTTTGGTATTTTAACGGCTATTGGGAGGCTATGGTTCAATATACCCTAGCAACCAGGCAGCTGTTTGAACAAGAGTTGAGAATATGAATAGAGGAGGGCCTAAACAGAAATATAAGTAATACAAAGTAACAATAAATGTAGCCTCACAGAGGCTGCTGGGGTCTGTGGCACCTGCTGGAAAGAGTCAGAAGAAAAAGGCAAATAACTCAAATTTGCTAATTTAAACTTAAACTTGCTAAGAATGCCAAGGACATTCTATAATATACTTAATGTTTATTTAAAGGTGAACCACCCCTTTTAAGATCCGATCATTGGACTAGGAGTGACCTTACCAAAATAATAGGATCTTGCAGTGCATGCCCAAAGTTCTGTAACTTTGGGCATGCACTGCAAGATCCTATTATTTTGGTTATTTTGCCTGGGACTGGATCAGAGGTACTTGCACCCAAGGCAAGTATAACCCCCTGGCCCCACTGGACTAGCCCAACCCCAGGTCACCTCTACTTGCCCCCCATCCAGACACCTGCCTCTCATGCCTATGGCTTATTTTGGCCCAGGATTGATCAATTACATTAGCCAGTAAGAGAAGGTAATATAACAAGGGCATGACTGTTCATTTTCTTGCCATTACAACATATAGCAAATCATAAGCCAAAAATTTGATGGAATGTGAATTTAAAGAAAAAGATCTAACAAACATTTCTAAAATAAAACATTATCACAAAAGAAGAAATACTGTAATAACAATATTGTTTTCCTTTAAACCAACACATTTCACTAGTCAACACCTTGCAAATCTGCTTTCATTCAGTCCCAGGCAGTCTCTTTCTTGACTTCCAGAAGTGCAAACAGGAAGCCCAAGACCCACTGAACACATTCCATTGGGATTATGTAACACAGAACGGGCTGGGGATTGTTTGTTGCTCAGGGGTATGTTAGCGGAGCAATTAGCAAAGACCAAAACTTCAAATACATGCATAATTATATTTAAATTGGTATTCCCTCCTAATGAATGCAGATTAGTCCCACATTATAGGCAAATGGTCCAATTCATCCCTTCAGGTCCAAGCATCCCTTCATTTGCACCGGAACAGTTCACTGATCCCTCATTTCAACAGTGGTTATAAATTTTCATGAGGAAAAAGAACTTATGATAAACAACTTTGTTTGTTGATCATGATTTATTTTGCTTCCTAGGCTAAAGCAGATTTCACACTTTATTATTTAAAGATAAATATTAGAAAAAGTTCTATTAACCCCTAACCAAGCAGGAAACATTTTCTGGTCACCTGTCTAGAGTTAAACATTTGATGGTTGCTATGTGTTACTAGACCTAGTGCCTTATTACACTGCCCCATTTGTATTTGATGAATCACTAACAGACTACTCACTCAGGACAATCTGATCCTGAATGAGAAGGCAGACTCTGTGCCCTGCAGCTAGTGGGGGAAACATGGCAGTTCCATACTATCTACTCAAATGCAATCACAAACTGCCCTAGGGTGCTTCTGTGTGCGGCTCCAGTAATGCAACCTGTTTGTAGAATGATCTCTACATTTACCAAACATCACACATTGTCCCTTGCAACGAAGGAGTGTGACTTAGCAAGGTTCTCATTTCTAGGACACAATAGTTTGAGAAGGTCTACTGCCCATAGGGTTTGTGGTATGCATTTATGACTTGTTTAAACAGTTCAATGGTTTCAATACAATAACATTAAAAAGACAAGTTAGCACTTAAGGTGGCCATACACGGACCGATTTTTTACTTACAAACGACCGATTCCCGAACGATCCGATGCTATCGTTAAGTTATCGTATAGTTGGTGGTGTACGAACGATCGTCGGCCCACTAAACGAGCCGACATTATCGTCCCCAAAATCGATCGGCCAGGTTTAAAAATTTTTGTCGTTTAACGATAAAATCTGCCAGTTGGTGTGAGTGTCAGACATTTGTCTTTCAACGATTGTTCTCTGCGCATGTCACGATTGCCAGCAACGACATCGATCGTACGTAGATGTACGATCGTAGGTATCTTACGATAATGATGCGACAAAATCTTTCCCGAATTATCGTTGCCCGTGGATGGCATATCGTATGGGAACTCGATCGCCATACGATCGTTTGTCGATATAATCGTTCATCGCACAACGAGCGAAATCGCCTCGTGTATGGCCACCTTTACACAGAAGATATGTAAATTACTTTGTCCTGTGCACACACCAACATATGGTAAGTAGACTTCTTCAAAGAATCAGCTGGTATACCTGTCAGCTATGCTCTGATCCTCAGTGTCTTTAGCAAGGCAATACATTGTCAAAGATGGTATTAGGGGGCTGCTTGACTTACAGGTATGGAACAGGTCCCAAATATAACATAACAAAAAGAAATTAATGGTTAAATATCAGAATTATATAATTAAAATGATGTCTACGGGAGATGGTCTTCCCATAATTTAAAGCTTTCTAGATTCAGGTTTCCAGATAAAGAGATCCCATACCTATAGTAGTTTAAGAACAACAGGAGGCCCACAGGTTCAAACATCCATAGACTAGGGGGTCCCAAAAAATAAAAAAAAAATAAAAAAATTCTGCCAAGCATAACATTGAAAGATGATAGTTATGATTAAAGTTCATAAGGCTTTAAAATGTCCCCATATTTTAGGTGACTAATTTAAAAGTACTTTGTGTGTTGTACTCTGTCAGATCAATAAAAAGCACATATCAGACAACTAGGATGAATGTTAAACCTTGGCTTACTGTGAAATGAACATCAAGCTCTTCTGCATTTCAGCTGACTGAATGGCTTTAACATATCATTAAACCTGCCCAAAGTATACCTCTGCACAGAAACCAGAGTCTGCTTGTTAACAAAAGGGTAGGCAAGTCCATATAATATATATACACAAATATATATATGGGCATAATCTGTAATATACAGGTTTCTGATATTTCCACTAAACGGTCAGTGGAAGCCTTTGAACTTTGAAATGGGAGAAAGTGTTCACATGTAATTGGTTGCATGTAATGAGCAAAATTACAAGAGTTTCACTGTACAACTGGGGACAGGTACCCGTTCACTATCTTTACATTACAGAGATAGAACACCTTGGACTAAACATTACAGAAGATCCAGAGGTCATCATCATTCATTTATATCGAACCAGCAAGTCGGATACTCTGAATTTAGTTAAGTTTATGTTAATTTATATATCCATTTTGCATTTCGAAACTCAAAATATGAGTGGCAAGGCATAATTGTTCCTCTCCAATTTGGATTTTGTAATGTCAAAATAAAAAAGTTAATGATTCACCAAAATAATAAATTACATTTTGCTTATGGAGGCATAATAAAAAAAAAAAAAAAAAAAAAAAAAAAAAGAAGAACAAACAGTTCACTCCTAAATCATCTCAGGTGTCTGATGAAAGCTCATGTTTCCAACCTACCAGATATGTTAGGCATATTTTGTAGGGTTAGCTTGCATAGTTACCAGGGTAGCAGTTATTTTAAAAAAAAAAAGTACTCTTCAAGGACTAAGTACATATAAATATATAAACAAAAACGAGAGAACACAATTTGAGAAGGGACAAGGTGCGGCTCAGCAGTTAAGTGGCTTGGCTGCAACAGCCCTAAAGCATGTTGCTTAATCTCCCTGTGCAGAAGCAACACAGATTGTTAGCTCTGCTGCCACCTCTTGCCTGGAAATCACCATCTAAGGTAATAGTGTCAAACTACTAGCTGCTCTCTAAGTATCGTAATCCGAGGAGCTGCCAGTATAATCATTTTGGGTTGGGACATGCAAGAAAGCATAAAGATGTAATGGGAGCCTGCCAAGTGAGAATTCCTGCTACTTGAATGTACAGTATGTATTCACTTAGATCAGCTTTACATGGAATGCAGCACAGAACAGAAGGAGCTTTCCTTCTTTTGCTTATAAAAATAAAATAAATAAAAATAAGAATACGACCAGTGTAAGAAACATTAATAGGACTTAACTAGTTCGAAGACAATTAAGCCATGACAAACAAGTTCTGGGTGTAATGAGGAGACTTGGCCCAAAACTAGCTGAATCTGCATTATTTGTAAACGTGTTAAATTACTGTGCGAAGCAACTGGGAGCCTATTAACCCTTACCTATTGCTAATACATTCCAGCTGTAAAGGCAAAGCTTTGAGAGAACAATGGCCATTGCTTGCCCATGAGGCACAGACAGACATAGAGCAGAACGGCATACAACATAAATCACCCACAGCTCATCTCAAGGCCAAGTCTGGAAAGTTTTAAATACCAGCAACTGCAACCCAAAACTCATGTGCACTCCAGATAGGAGCCAGAGACAAAGGCATGCATCACTTACTAAAAATGAAAGATCCCAACAGAAAAAAGTGATTCCAGCAGGTATATATGCACTATAACAAGCACAATGCAGCTTGGCACAGGCAAGGTTATTCAGCAGAGACATACAGGTGCAGCTAATCAGTTACTGAAGGGGTTAATACAATGCAAGTCCCCACCCATGTGACATTACAGCGCCTTCATTAATAACTGTTTGGGATACTTTATCCCAGGGAGGGCAAGCAGCAGCAGGCGAGCTGGTGAGGAGCCATAACTACTAACTGCCCACTCCCCTTGCTTGTCAGGGAATACTGGGAGCTGTAGTCCTTTAACAGAGAGAAGAGGCGCAGTTCTGACACGTCTAGCATAATAATCATACACACCTTAGCATGCAATTTGAAGCCTAGAGACGGAAATGCTGCTCATCTAAAATTTAAAAATGCTTAACAAATGAATTTTCTAAAAAAATATTTGTCTATTTCAAACAAAGACAAAAAGTTGCTACTGAGCACGTGTGCTGGGGAAAGAAGAGAATCAGCTGCGGAAGCTCCGGATCCATTGGAAGCCCATTGCCCAGTTGGAGCCAAGTCCTTGTCAGAGGCTAGGGCAGGGATGTCCGCTCCCTGCGGCGAGGTGCTTAGCGGCGCTGCCCTGGGATGAAAACTCTGGCACAGAATAAAGCACAAGTATAAACAAGGCCACTTACAGGAACTTTCCTCAATTCGCAGCGTGTCCACGGTACCCCAATGAAGCCGGCTCCCTCTTCCCTCCAGCACCTTCCTCCCCCAATGCCAGCTCAATCCCACACACACCAGCACCTCAGCCCCAGCGAGTCACAGCAACGCCAGCCCCCACCCTTCCTCTACTCCATTGGCCATTGGCTCTTCTGCTGACCCACCCCACGCCGCTTTGCCCTCCGATTGGCTACTGCGGCTGTCTATATGAACCGGGGCTTCCTGTGAATGGTTAGGATCCAAAGTATCTGGAAGCAGAGGGCGGTGGTTTGGTGGAAAAAGATAATGCTACGATTTTTTGCCGTCATAATGATGCATACAGTATTACAGTTCTGCTGAATGCAAGTGATGCGAAGGAGATGCACTTAATGATTTATGTGACATAAAAAGGAGTGGGCTGATGGGAGCTGCTGTAATACATTGATTTGCATTTAAGTACAGGAAATGTATTATAGTCTGCACACATACCCATATTAATTACCTGTTACACGCGTAGATTTATAAAAATGGTTCTGGAACAGGGCCGCTGCTTCCCAAATGGGTGCCCTAAGCAGAAATTTACTTTTGTGCCCCCTCCCCCAAATATTACAGAAGTAAAAATAAAATAATAAAAAAAAACACCTACTATAGGGGCCAAAATAGTCAGTTCTGGTGTCTCCCCATTTACAGTTAGCTACAGTCTCTCCAGATTCCCCGTACTGACAGGGTGTCTTCCCAACCTGCACCCTCCGTTCAACCACCCAATTGGCGCCTCAACTGGCGGCATAAAAATGATTTTTTTGGGATGGTGCCCCCCTGGGAGTTGGTGCCCTACGCAGACTGCGTACTCTGCGTATAGGGAGCGGCGGTACTGTTCTGGAAGTAGTTAAATATAGATTAAGCCAGTCTGGTATAATGTCTAGGTGCAGGGTCGGACTGGCCCACCAGGATACCGGGAAAAATCCCGGTGGGCCCCAGTCCTGCTGGGCCCATTAACCTGCTCCCGGACCACCCACACAAATATCCTTTACTCTGCCACCCCTGCCCGTCACCTTTACTGCCAGACTGCTGGCCTCCCTGCACCCTCCCCACCGGACTGGTGGGCCCCCCGCCTCCCTCCCCACCGGACTGCTGGGCCCCCCGCCTCCCTCCCCACCGGACTGCTGGGCCCCCCGCCTCCCTCCCCACCGGACTGCTGGGCCCCCCGCCACCCTCCCCAACGGACTGGGCAATTATGGAAAAAGTATCCCTAATGCATTTGGAGGAACAATGCCTTAATTGGAGAAACAGATGTTGACAGTGCATGGACACATTTCCTAAGTAACTATCAGGAATATAAATGTTCATAATATAAGAACTGTCCCTAAATACCCTAGAAGAGGCAAAGGAGCTTACCTGTGTAGGCATCACTACACTATAGTTTTGGTAAATGCATGTTTAGAATGCAAAGGGTGAATCTTCCAAGGTAACTAATGAAACATGTTTATATAGCTGAGAAGGAGCCTCTCTAAGTGGGCAAATTGATTATAAAGCCTGAGTGGAATTAGAAATGTACATGTTACAGATGCATGAGAGGTAAGGTGGTTCATAGCCTTTGGACAGGGCAGGGGCAAGGGAAGTTCTTGCTAAGCCATTACTACTGAAATAATTGGACTCTGGATTAGCAAACACATAGCTGAAATTTGAAAATATGTGGTTAAAACCTGGTTGAACAATGGAATGTGAAAATTGACCTGAACATACCTTGTAAAAGAACATAGACTTCTTAAATAAAAACATGTAATGCATACACAAAAAGGCCGTAATAGAGCATTAGGAAAACATACATCTGCTTTTAGTTCTGAATGTGGCCAAACTGTTGTGCTTGTGTTCAGTAGAACTGTATTTACCTATTTGCTTTTGAGTTTAACAGCATTCCTTTTCCTAACCCTATTGGTGATTCTTCCTACTTAATTAAATGAAAATATTCGCTACTTATCACATTTATAGTTTTTTTGTAGATTTAATGAGTATGTTGTTGTTTTGTAATGTCTCCATACTGTTCCTATTGCCAAAATGATTCCATTAGTGGCTTACAGCCATAGCTGCAATAGACTTACCCCAAGCAAATTGGATGCTGAGTCTGGTATTAAAATTGTTCGAACTGGTGGGCTACATGTAATGCCATCCTCACTATAAGAAATGTGCATTATTCAACAAAACAGACACTAATTTGTGTCTATATTGGTACATCTTATAGGCATAATGAGCCAATTTATAAGTAAATAAGCCTACTAACTGTATATTTACTGTATACCAAATCCAAGAAATAAGGTTGTAAATTGCATACAATTTTTACACTGGAACTGGTATAGTTAGGTACTGGGTTACATCAGAAGATCAGCCTGTTTGAGAGGCCAAGCTATAGGCTACTAAGACAAAGCTTCCACTGGGTTATCAGGAAACAGCACTGGTGAAAACCCAAGCAGCCCACAGATCTAACCTTGGCAGATATGACCATTGCATCAACAATGTCACCAGATCATAATGGAAATACTGTATATCCACATACTACTTTGGGTTGGTAGATTAGTCCATACATGCACCAGTGGTGGGCACAATTCATTCAGGCATCCTTTGTTTAAGGCAATCACTATGGTCCAAAACAAAAATGAACTATGCAAAGAATTCTTATTAGGACCTCTATACAGTAACCATTGTCATGTAGTTTAGTGACCTTGACAATTTGCATTATGATATTATAGAGGAAGGTGACTGCATTTAAATGTAAGTAATAAAACTGGCAGAGGTCTATAAATTAAGAGATGCATGGTTTGCTTCCATTCTCTGTAAATCCCTGTGTAACATTTTGCCTCTATATAAATAAAAGTTAAATAATAAAATATATATGTGAAACTTCAGTTAAGAACACATTTATGGTCCCAGTAGACCACCACAATGTCATATACAGGGTACTTCCACCTACTTCCACTTATACATAATAGTACTGTGAGGCAAATTTATGGTAGCACCAACTTTTCTTTTTGTTTTGAAGGGTCAGAACACCCCCTTGTTGAACATGAGTTCAGTGAATAACATACTTAACATACTTTTCGCCATTTGTTTTAATGATGAAGCATTGACTCCATGCTTGGTCCTTGTGAGGCAGATAATGATTACCAGTATACACCCCCTTTACGATTTGTCATGACTCTTATATTAGCAGGAGTCCAAGGAGCTGTCTGTGCACTGGTAATCTAATTATCTACCTCACTAGGACCAAACATGGAATACCTTCAATTTCCCTGTTTAGCTCAAGAAATACAAAAAAAAAAAAATAATGATTACCATATATACTCGAGTATAAGCTGATCCGAATATAAGCCGAGGTACCTAATTTTACCTAAGAAAACTGGAAAAACTTATTGACTCGAGTATAAGCCTAGGGTGGCAAATGCTGCCACTACTGCTAAGTTTCAATAATCAAATAAATAACAGATAAATAAGTAATGATAACTTTAGGGAAAGAAAAATGCTACAGCAGCAGACAAAAGCAAGTTTGGGAAGGCTAAGGAAGCTGCCATACTAATTATCAAGTACTTGCCATCCTGCTGTGTGCGCTCCCATCGTATCAATCGTGTGCTTCACTCATATGCTGTGTGCACTCCCATCATATTAGTGCTTTGTGCTCGTCCCATCGTATCTGTGTGCTGTGTGCGCTCCCATCATATTAGTGCTGTGTGCGCGTCCCATTATGGCACGTTGCATTGGAAGCATGACTTTACTAACTGATAGATACTCACAGACCATTACTGACATCTGAATATACTTTTACTCCTTCCAAGCCCTTCAGCATGCCAACCTAGTCTTTCTGTCTCGGAGCCACTGATAAAATTCTTCAAGCTGTCTAGCTCGTGTTATTCTACCACTTACTGACTCTGGTTTGTATAGGTCTTACATTCCCCAAGCTGACTAGCAACCACTATGAGTGCTGTGCCCATAAATGCCCACAAAATGCCCCGAGATAGCAATAGCTTCATACAGGAACATAACAGAGCTTAACAGATACACAGTGTCTCACCTGGTACAAGAAAGCATTTTATATAATATCCATAGTTGTTCTGTACTTGTTCTTGCAACTGCAGTGTTTTGTGCGTGTCCCTTTATGGTACGTCGCATTACACACGTCAGACCTCGGGGGGTGCGCGCAACGAGCGCGTTACATCTGCAAATCCATATACTCGAGTATTAGCCGAGGGTTACTTTTTTAGCACATTTTTAGTGCTGAAAAACTCGGCTTATACTCGAGTATATACGGTAATACAAAAGGCTAAAAGTGGAATCGCAAGAAAACAACTTTGCTTATTCCTGGTAGTTTGTTATTTCCTATCCCAAAATGTTTTATCCTGCCCTCCTCCTTTGCACTTTCATGCTTCCTAAAACATCTCCAGCCACACCCTCCATCCAGTCAGAAAGGTATAGCAATTACTGCCTCTCTACTCTCCTTCTCTCTCAGCACATGAAGTTTTTAAATTGCTCTGCTCCATAACCCCAGTTAACTCTTTCTCCTCACATAAAACAAAAACATACAAATCCCGCTCTCACCTTACATTCCTCTCCTTCCTGTTACTTGCTGCTGGTGACATTTCCCCCAACCCCGGCCCTTACCCCATCCCTGTTCTGTTAGGGACACGTTCACCAAACCCACCTTGTACCCCTTTGAAGTACAGGACCCTTACCCCTATACCCAAAGCCTCTATTCACATTTCCTGTGCCCTCTGGAATTCCCGCTCCGTCTGCAACAAACTCACCTCCATCCATGACCTTTTCATCGCTAAATCACTTAACTTGTTTGCAATAACTGAGACCTGGCTTTCCCCTACTGACACTGCCTCACCTACTGCTCTATCCTTTGGGGGGCTACACCTTACTCACACTCCCAGACCTGGAAACAGGGCAGGGGGTGGGGTAGGGCTCCTTCTCTCCCCCCACTATTCATTTAAAGCCCTTCCACCTTCTCTTTCATTTTCCTCATTTGAGGTTCACTCTATTGGGCTCTTCTCCCCTGTTTCACTTCGCATTGCGGTCATATACCGACCTCCTGGACAGACCTCACAATTCTTTGACAACTTTTCTGCCTGGCTTCCTTACTTCCTTTCCTCTGACTCCCCATCCATTGTACTAGGTGACTTTAACATACCTGTTAACAATCCTACTGCCCCTGCTGCCTCTAAACTCCTTTCACTAACATCCTACTTTGGGTTATCTCTGTGTTCTGACTCTCACTCTAATGGAAACTCCCTGGATCTTATATTTACAAAATGTTGTTCTACCTCCAACTTCACTAACTCCCCTTTCCCCCTCTCTGATCACAATCTGCTCACATTTCAACTCTCGCTAACTCCCTCTACACCCTCTGCTGTCCCCCAAACATACACATACCGAGACCTAAACACGTCACACCTTTCTTCTTTCTTTGACTCTCTTCATTCTAACATCCTAACTGTCTCTTGTCCTAATCAGGCTACCTCTGTCTATAACAGGTATCTATAACAGTTAACAATTCTACCATCACCCCATCTTCCCAGGCCCGCTGCCTTGGGGTTATCCTTGATTCTGCCCTGTCCTTCACCCCTCATATCCAATCACTTATCATGTCACTTTCACCTAAGAAATATCTCCAAAATCCGGTCATTTATCACCCAAGATGCTGCCAAAATTCTTATTCACTCTCTTATAATATCTCGCCTGGACTACTGTAACTCCCTATTAATTGGCCTTCCCCTCCAAAGACTGTCCCCTCTCCAGTCCATAATGAATACTGCTGCCAGGCTCATACACCTCTCCAACCGCTCCTCCCTGCACTGGCTTCCCCTACCATCCACGATAAAATTCAAACTAATGACCCCCACATTTAAAGCAGTCCATAACTCTGCCCCACCCTACATCTCTGAACTCATCTCTAGATACCATCCAACCCGCTTGTTACGCTCCTCTACTGACCTGCTCCTCAACTCCTCTCTCATTCCCTTCTCACATGCTCGCATTCAAGACTTTGCAAGGGCTGCTCCCCTTCTCTGGAATTCACTCCCACAAACTGTCAGACTTTCTCCCAATCTCTCTGCCTTCAAGAGATCTCTAAAAACATATTTATTCAGAGAAGCTTACCCTAATCTAGTTTAGCAATACCCTGTGCCACACCTCTCACAACTCTGGTCATGCCCATTCCCACACCTTGTGTTTCAACCATTTCTCCTTGTAGATTGTAAGCTCTTTTGGGCAGGGCCCTCTTCACCTCTTGTATCGGTTACTGATTGCTTTATATGTTACTCTGTATGTCCAATGTATGTAACCCACTTATTGTACAGCGCTGCGGAAAATGTTGGCGCTTTATAAATAAATGTTAATGTAATGTAATGTAAAAGTATGTTCAGCACAAGCCCTATTTACTGAACATGTGTTAAAGAAGATACTGTCCCTTTAAGCATAACAGATGGGCAACCATTTCTAGACAGGTTTTTGGGGTAAAGTTTCAACGCTATGATAAGTCTGTTAAACAATGGTGTATACTGTGCTGCACTTCACCTGTTGTTACACAGAAATGCGCATAGAATACTATACATAGAATAGCTAAGCAGTTAAAAAGACATACTAATCAGACCTAGTTCAGTGATGATGAGGAATAAGAAAATCTAAAGCTACCCAACAAAACATTACTCCGGAATAATCACTTTCCTAACAAGTTGGAGTTATCACTGTTTATTTTATTCAGTTATCATTACTTCATTTCTTTTTTGTCTAGAATGGCTAGGTCATTTAAACTCAACCACCTAATTAATCATCTCAGTGGGGAAAACATGCCTGTCCTGTGACATGTCAGCTCTATGCTATCAACCTCTAGCCTTCTGAATAGCTATTTAACAAATTGATGATAAGTACTATATTGAAATTCAAAGACTTTATTAACATTAGAAATAATAACATTACTCAGCTACATTAGCACAAGTTTTTGGATGTCATCCCAGCCAAAATGAAGGGGTACTGGGGAAAGTGATATAGATTAACCAGTAAGCAGTTGTATGGGATGAGTGGTTAATGCTAAACTTTGTGGAAATAACAGTCTAACTGAGCAACATCTGCATATCCATAGTGAATACTCTGGGAGAACAGTAGGTTGGTTACAAAGTGTATTGACTTTTGAAGAAGTGACTATAGTAGGAATGAAAAGGTTACTATCAAAGTTAATGGACAAGTTTTGATGGAATATTTTCTGGAAAGCCGACAAAAACCTGACATTTGTGTGCATGTTAAGAGGAAAGCAGAAGGCATAGTTAACTGTTAAGTTAATTGGAAGAACTAACTTGGTCATTTGAAGAGTACCTGTACATTAGTTTGGACATTTTATATGGAGACACTAAAGCACTAAACAGTTAATAAAGGGTCATGAAAGAAATGTGAAGCAAATTAATTGAAAGAGCAGACAGTTTGGAGAGGTATGGTGGACAACAGTTAAAATACCATTTATGGTAATAAACTCTTAATTCTGTAACCTAAATATTCTGTGAGCATATCTGGTAAGTTATCATAGGAGGATTGATGCTGAAATAATAGTGTTTATTCCTGGAAAATTAGAAGGAACATTATAATGGGTATGGAACAACTCATCATCATAGATTCTTCCTATATAACAGGAAGGAGATGGAAGTTTAAAAGAAGCAGGGAGGAACAAAAACAGTCAAAATTAGATATTCCTTTTCCTGAATACTAAAAACTAGTTTAGACTGCTCTCTTAAACTAAACATTTTTTAAATGTTCTGGCTGCATGTATGATTTTCTAACATTTGTTGCTCCCAACAAGAAAAATCACTACTAAACTCTTTGGCCCGTCACTTTCAATCTCCACCCCTCACCTCTTGCAAAGAACATAACCTGACAATGACAAAGTCAAACAGGGTAACAAACTTTACACCAGCATACATAGCTAGGTAGGCAGCAATATGCTGTTGTGGAAATTTACTAAAGGTGGTAGGTAGTGGTAACAAAATTTGGATTTTGCAATGTAAATTTTTTTACTATACATTTATTACACTGGGAATTTTAAATATAAACACATTTTTAACACTGGCTTAGAGTTGTATTTTTAGGGTACAAAAGTAAAGCAGTGCACTTCATTTGCTCTTGACAACTAGTAAGAAGGAGTGAGAAGTTTGACTTGAATTGTTATCCCACTTAAGTCTGTGAGTCCTGGTGTTAACTCGGTTTATTCTTGCATCTCACCAAATTAATGTACCCATTGTTACGCTCTAGCTCTTGCAGGCTAAACTGGGCAGTTCTCAGTGTGTTTACAGGTCTGATGTTCAGAAGAACTTTTAATAAAATGGCATGAATGTTTTATAATCTTTAACCCCATATTTTCTGTATGATATCCTGTATCTCCCTCTCACCCGCTATTTAAACATTTTTGCACCCAAAATGGTTGTGCTATATGCTGTATCTCATTGTTTGCCAGAGTAAATACCACAGACGTACAGCAAGAACTAACGTAGACCAAACAAAGCAGTGCAATATACAGGATGCACATTTATTGGATATGAAATGATAGCAAGAATAATGGTAAAGTAATAACTAGTCCCTGGTGCAAAATTCAGTTATAGCCCTTCCCCAATGACAAATATAATAGAATCCCAATTTTATGTTCTTCAGGGGCCCAGAAAAATAATGAAAAATCCAGGAAAATTTAAAATCAGAGAATAGATTATGCATTTTATATTGCTGGGACTACAAAAAACATAAAAGGTGTAAAATTATAATCAGAATATGTAAATTTGAGGTTTAATTGTATGCCACTTTATATCATTAGAACACTGGCACTTTATAAGTCTAAATTATATAATAGCTATTGTTTTGTGTTCATGAGATTCCTGAAGTCTCTGTATTTATGCAACCAAATCATTATAAATATCTAGTCTTTTCGATCTACTACTTCCTGGTTTTGGTTTTTATTAGTGTGTATAAAAGTTGTCTGGGTTTTTATTCTTCCCTTTTTTTACCATGAATACTGACCTGTCACTTCCATAAATTTGGTCTGAAGGTTTTTACAGTTTTGTTATCACAAGTGTTCCCTTTTTTCTCATAAAGTGAAAACTCATTTTTGATAAGTACATAATTTCTTTGTATATGCTTGATTGCAAATAGACTGAAGCTATATACAGTATTACAGAGAAGAGAGAACATAAATGGGCAGTTATTGTTACTGGGCGCTTTTGGGAACTCAGGGCGAATTGATAGGGAAACTTTTTAACATTTCCATAGTTCTTTTTCTGTCCTTATTGCCTATGTGCCAGTTTTGTAAAAAAAACTTTGCAATGGGCAATTTACATATCTTCCTGCAAATTTATCCATGGTAAATTTTTTCGCTCATCACTATGTGTGGTCTGTCCAACCTACTGATAGAAGTATTTTCATTTTTTAAATACTGTCACTAATATACATTTTATTTATACTGACTGAAAGACTAGTGTACCTGGCCTAATAAGTAACCCTTTTTATTTTAAGCATACTGGAGAAATCAGTAGCTTCCTTAGCTAGTGTAAAGCCCCATCCCCTTTTGTATACTGAGCCTTCTTTCTCCGTTGAATAGGAAGCCCGTCAAAGACCTGTCTATAACACATGCTTGTTGCCTCCTGCTCCAACAGAAATCAATGGTGCATGCTCAGTAGCTCTTTGACCAGCTTCCTACTAGAAAGGAAAGTTACAGATTGTAGCTCAAGATTTCAGCTTTTATCTTAGAAAGGACATCAGATTTGATGTTGGATGAAGGTATGCCATTTTTAGGCTAATGTCCCACGGAGCGAGTTAGTGGCCTGCTATAGATCTCTATGGTGGTAGAAAGGCCTACGCATCGCGTCGTGCAAAGTTTCCTCATGCAGGCAATTTCATGCAACTTTGGAAAGCCAAGTTGATCTCTGCTACAATAGGAGTCACCGATTGAAAAGGCGATTAGTCTCACATGGTAGCAGAGATCTAACGTTGGTGACTAATTCTGTCCGTGGGACATTAGCCTTAGAGACTTTTTCAGGATCCAAACCATCTAAGTTGTAGTCACATCTTCTCAATATTTTTAATCAAAGGTATCTGCATCAAAACGCGCTACTTGCAGTAGGCGCAGCTTAGTCCTTCCTGGAGCTACCATTTCCTCCTGACAAGGTGGTAGCTCCTAGGTTCCCTTTGTACCCAGCATCAATAGACACAGGACACTTGTGTCTAAAGAATCAGTTACAGATGTCACTCGAAGGGCAAACACTTGAAATTATGGCTGGCAAAGTACCATTATATCTAACAAATCATTTCAGGAGTGCGGTTTGCAAAAAATATAAACTGCCAGACAGTTACAGCTTTCAGTAGCAATTAAAGATACACATAGCTTTAACAACATATTGAATATCTTGAAAAGTTGCTTAGAATTACATTTTCTTTCACAATGCAAAAATATTTTTTGGGTGAAGTAGCCCTTTAAGCATAATGAACACAAGCAGCTACTGTTCTCTTCTGTCCTGCTTCCAAGACTCATGTATCCTTATCTTCGATATGTTAAAAAATAAGCTGTGTCCATACCCTTTAAGCTATACGGGCTAGAAACAATTTCTATCCAGGAGCCAGCCTATAAAACACAAAACAAATTCCCTAATATGTGATATAAAATAAACAACTGTGGAACCACAATAAAGTGCATTAATTCAACCCATATGGAACAGTTTGCAACTGTCAACTTTGTACAGATGGAAATGCAGATGTGCCGATATTATTTGATTGGATGATGCAGGTTGTTAAATGGCAGTTACAATCAGAATCACAACATCTAAACATCAGCAATACAACCGGCTCATGGGTAGATGGAAATGAATAGATAACGGACATAAGTGAAATATTCGCTAAAAGGCTTATGTTACAACCTTTTATGTGTGCATCCCATAGAAAGTAGAATTACAGTAGAATTATAATTGTGTTCTCTACCATATTTTTTACATTCTTACTTTTCCAAACATTATTATTCTAATATGAACAGATCTGTTGCTGTTGTTTATAATAGCACCAGTTGTCTCTTATTTAAGTAGACACTGACTTTCAATCCTCAGGACTGAAGAAGCAGCTGTTCAAGCTCAACAAATGGCTAGGCAGCATGATATTCCCTTTGTCTCTGGAGCACAAGCCTGTTTGTGTTAAACCTTTCCTGGGGCAGCCCTTTTTGGAAATCTGAACTTTTTTTTTCTTTTTTTTAAAGAATCAGGACTTCTTATAAACCTAATATAAAATATTCAGTGGTCATAGTTTACTATTACTGCAGTGTGTGACAAGCAAGAAAAAGCAGCTAGAGCTGTTATAGCCTAAACACACTTAATAAAACTTTGGTGTCCTGTTTTCTGCTTCAAAGTTATAGGAGCCCTATTCATTGCAGAGTGATCCATAAAAAGAATTAGTGATGAGTGTAACCGCTTTATGGATTATTTTTGCCAAGACAATAGCTGATTCAGCTATATACTATGAACCTCCACATCACCTAAGAAAAATTGTAATTTATCTGATGAACCTGTCTTTCTGCCTTTTTATAAAGCTGGCTTTTCTCATCATTGTGTTGTTTTTTGTGTGATAAATGATTGTACTGTGCTATCATAAAGGACCAGTGCACATGTATATATAACCTTTAATGCTTCTGGGAAGATTATATAGTGAATAAAGATATTATAAGTCAGTGAGGCGTTCCATGACCATATAAAAGCACAAGGCCGAGTTTATTATATACAGTAACTGACCGAGTTTATAATTATATATCATTTTATAATTAAAACTGATGATCACTAAGCACCGATTATAAGGATATCAGTAGAGTATAAGCTGTCAGCAAAAAGTTCTATGACAGAAAAATGCACCACATCACTTGATCCTTATTATCTATATGAGGGGATATTTTATTGCCTTTTTATGGTTGGGTGCTCATCTCTATCCTTATATACTGCTGTAGGATTCTGTCCATTGTTGATGATGGGAGCTGCAACCTCATAATACCATTCCTGGTATAAAAATATATAAACTAGTCCAAAGGGTGCACACCATTTGAAGAAATATGCACAGTCTCAAGACCTTGGGTTTTCCGGTAAGGGGGTATTTCCATAATTTGGATCACCATACTTAAGACTTAAGAGTCTACTAAAAATTCATTTAAACATTAAATAAACCCTATAGTATTGTTTTGCCTCCAATAAGGATTAATTATATCTTAGTTAGGATCAGATCAAGTACAAGGCACTGTTTTATTACTACAGGGTAAAAGGAAATAATTAAAAAAAAAAATTTAATTATTTGATTATAATGGAGATGGCCTTCTCGTTAATAGGAGCTTTCTGGATAATGGATTTTCAGATAACTAATCCCATACCTGTATATGCTTTGGTAAAAAATATAGAGAAAAAGTATGGAAATAAAATAATCTTATATGAAATGTCGTCAATGAGATAATAATAGGCACAAAGGGACAGTTTATTTCTACCTTCTGTACTGTACTGAAAGGGGTAGTGTTTAATCGACTGGTTATGTAAAATAAATTTTTCAACATATTTTATTTATCATTGGTCTCTCTTTGGTATTTTTAAATCTGCCACATTTTTTATACATCTTACACGTGTGGCTGTCATTCACTTCGGGTGGGTTAATGTGGCCACTAAGCACTACAACAGGTGAAGACTATGTCATTGTTTAGTTTTCTTTGGCAGTGATAGGCAGCAGCTGCATGTGTTCTGCAACCGGAGAGCCCAGATGTCATTGCACTTGTGCTTCCAGTTGATTCTAGGTGTTGACCTGTTTGACCTGTTTATAAAACTTTCCTTGATTCCTATCTCCAAATATCAACAGATGAGATCATTTGTCTCCCCCACACGTGATATGCCATGAAGTCAAATCATTTTGATAGAAATAACAGAAGATATGTAGAAGATATAAAAATATATGTAGTAGACTGAAAATAGAGTGTGTTTGGGTACGTTTTCATTATTAATGAGACATTCTACTTAGCAAATGCAACTATTTCATTAAACTGTATCAATGACATTGCATTTAACCTTGGCAAAGTAAGCAGTGTGATAGCCCTTGCACATATTATTATACACAAATATTTATAGTAATAAGGCTTTTTGCGCAATATAACATGCCTGCATCTTTTGTAAAAGATTACAATGAAAGAAACTAACTATAAATAACATGCAACGACCATAGTTATACACTGATAGTGTAACCTGGTTGACGGGAGGGATTTGCTGGACAGATTGGACAGAGTAGGAAGCAGGCAATGTGTGGAGAGAAAAAAGTTGCTTTCACATTAAACAGGGAGACACCAAAAAATTAAGCAGAAGTGCTGACTGATCGGAGAAACTGACAACTGGGAGCCGATAGGATTATGGAGAGATGGGAAGCGAAGAGTGTGACCAATGGCAAGCAAATATGCTAGAAAAACGTAACCAGAGGCACTCTCCTAAGACCCTGGAACACAATACATATGCGCAGGTATACAGGTGAGTGGGGAATTTAAAAGGGCAAATTTCCCACAGTCTGATCAGAACATTGTCAGTAATGGTGGTAGCCCTCCTCTAAATTTAAATCTGAGAAATGTAAGAAAAAAACAACAAATTACCACAATCCAGTCAACAAACAAACACATCACACTGACACTAGCAGATACATGCAGACCCACAATTCATTTTAGTCAACTCCTCTCCAGACACACCCTTGTTTTCTGTCCATGGTATATATACTTTTCCAAGCCCATTTACTCCTAGCTCTGCACATGTAGCCCTCTCTATCCTCTCTATCCTATACAATTAACATGCTGTACCACTTTCAGACTTCCCTTGGAGCTGCCATGCGCTTTGCCTATCTTTCCATACATTTTCTATTCTACTCACTATAATCTTCAATCTGCCAACCCCAAACCTTGTCAGCCACCCACTTTCTAAAAGAAGGCATTGGGAGTTAAAACCATAAACACATGACATTTTATGATAACAAAGAAATGTTATTTGGTGGAAGCTTTGATATAGGCCTGGAATGTAATAAGGGTACAATAATGCAATATTGTGCATATTGTTTTATTTGCCTTTATGTAATGTCACTGAGCTTATGTGCACTGCCACTGTTTGCAGTCTATCTGTGAACTTTCCCCTAGTGCGTGCTTCTATGCTGTACAAATATAACACAATATAAGGTACAATATAGTGCTTAACCTACACCCTTCTCAAACAAAGGGCAGGGTACATAAAGATAACAATATGGAAGGAAATACCGCTGTGTAAAAATGAATGCTAGTGTGATCAAAAATGATACTTTCTTGGTACTTGAGCATATTTTTTTTTTTATCTAGAGGTATTCGTGAAGCTAGAAATAGAAAAATGATATTGTATGTGTAATGAACAAAATTCAGTGGTACACACAGTCTTTGACCCAAAATGTATCCTGATAAAGTGTTTTGTACTGTGTTAGCCAGTTGAAAAATTTATGGAGTAGGACTTTTCATATGAATCATAACAAAAGTGGTGTAAAGGCTAACTAGGATGATAATCACAACAAGCGTTCAGAACATTTCAGTTCCTTCTTTAAAGCTGATTACAAAGAAGCTATGATGGCTTTGACATATATACAGCATTTTGTATACATTAATAACAAAAGAAAAAACACATAAGCATAATGTGGACTGCAAGAAGACAGACATATGGGGAGGCTGGCTATGTAAAGGAGTCCAGACCAGGCATGAATTAGACCTAAGAGGTGAAATAGATTACAGATTAATGTAATAGTTTGTTGTCTACACAGATACATCCATGGCCTAAATTCAGTCCTGCCTCCAGACTTGAAAGTTTGCATAAGTTTGTATTCCCACACTTTTCGGTCATTTTCTGTTTTGAAATTGCCTTTGATAAGAGAAATTTTAAAGTTACCCAGGCTGTGGTGGGGGCTATTAAGAAGTTTACCTACTGGTGTGTCGAGTTTTTTATTGTTTATTGTAAAATGGTGTCGACTGATCCTTTTTCTATGGCTTTGTAGTGTAAATGCCTCCTTTTGGACATTTTGTGCATGTTTTTGCGTAAACCACATTGTGCTGGATGAGCAAGTGCAGTGGCCATGGAAATTGTATTCCCCTAGTGTGCCAGGAATTGGCACTTTAAATGTCGAGAGGATGTGTGGGCATGTCTTGCATCTTTTTCTTCCACATGAGTGGGTTCCATTGCTGGTGGGTCCTGAACGGGAACTTGTTATAATAAGTCTCCTTAAGTTTGGAGATTGTCTGAATCCCAGAAGAGGTGGATCCAAAAATATATCATTTAGCAAGGGCCTTTTACTATGTTTTGTAGGTTGTGAAAGGTGGGACCTGTTTTTATCTTGTTTTCTGTTTGTATTTTAGTAGTTGGCTTCTGGAGACCATGGTCGCTTGGTGTATATTGTGGACTACAATTCTTGGGTTGTAGCCTCTGTGTCTTTTCTGAGGGTTACAAGGCGTTGATCCCTTTCAGAACAGATTTGGTGGTAGCGTAATGTCTGGCTATAGATAATGGCATGTTTAGTTTGGTTCTGGTGGAAGCTGTCATACGTCTGGTAGGATGGTTTGTCTGTGGGTTTTTGATATATGTTGGTATGTAATTTATTGTGTCAAACACTAAAATGAAATAGAAGAACTTTTCAGGAAACTACACCTCAAGTAATTCTTCCATGACTGACAACCCACAGGACAGGAACACTTCACAAAAAAAATCAAAATGACAACAAGGCTATAATAATAATAATAAAACATTGCTTATAATTTAGGGATATTCTGCATCTCTTTGCTTTTTAATGTAGTTTATAGCTTGCATGTTATTCGTCTCTTTAACTTTTTTGTCAGAAGCCTTTAAGCTTCTTTTAAATGCTTAGTTGTACAATAAAGAAAGAATAGAATACCTTTTGGTCTGTAAGCAGCATATCAGCAGATGTAACAGGTCAAGGTAGCGTCCTGCTAGCCAGAAATTCTTCAAGCGTTATTGATTATTTTGGGTAATGACATCAGTGTTGAAGTCATTGCTTACATATTTATTCTTCGGTGAATGATATTTTGCACTGGGTACCACATTTTTCGGAAGACCACAGTGCTTTGCATAGAAATGGGTTCTGGTATGTATGTAAAAAAATAATTTGGCGCTGTACTTTATTTCCATTATTTCCATTTATTTACTACACAAAACACTTTTATAGTATTATTGGGTTAAGGATAAGTCCTTTGCTGTTAGTGCTGCGTTCTTCTAAATGACCATAAACCCAGAAAATAAAAAACTGTATTCAGTAACCTATTAAGATTGCAAAACAGGGTTTGTGAGCAAAGAGCATTACTAAATAATGTCACAAGCTGCTTATCAGGTTAGAACAAGCTAAATACTGTAATACTAAAAACATTCAGTGTATGCCATTATGTATAATTCAGCTTATGAAGAGGCTTTTCATTTCAGTGCTGAATTCACTGGATCTCACTCACTATTTTGCTTTGAGGCATTTGTTTGTCCATGTTACTTAACTGTGTCCCAAGTTTGTTTCTAAGTAACTGTGAAGTTGTCTATTAGGTGTGACTGAAATCTAGCTAACAGTACTTGTCTGACACTGGGCTTTGAATCAGCTCGACACATGTGCCTGACATTGGGCTTAAATCAAATGGGCTGTGAGTGCAATGCACTTACTGCAACCTTCAAGACAAGGCTAGAACATGTGACACATATAACTTGTCTATACCATATATTAATCACAGAAATAAAATATAATCTCAAACATTATACTGTATAGGAGAGAAAAAAAACTAATATCAAAAGCATGAAACCCCAATCTATACAGTATATACAAGTATGGGATCCCTTATCCGGAAACCTGTTATACAGAAAGCTACAAATTACGGAAAGCCCGTCTCCCATAGACTCCATTTTAATCAAATAATTCATAATTTAAAAAACTTTCCTTCCTTTTTCTCTGTAGTAATAAAACAGTACCTTGTACTTGATCCCAACTAAGATATATTTAATCCTTATTGGATGCAAAACAATCTTATTGGGTTTAATTAATGTTGTATTGATTTTTTTTTAGACTTAAGGTATGGAGATCTAAATTACGGAAAGACCCTTGGTCCCGAGCATTTTGGATAACGGGTCCTATACCTGTACTGATTTGATGTGTTTATTTTTAAGTTAAACAGGTACAGGAAAACAATGATGGTGCTATGTCTGTATGGTAAATAAGAGTTTTGTGACTCCATACAGAGGAGCCAATGATTAAGGGCAGTCATTGACTTTACTCATGACATCATTCCAAAAGCTATGTGGTAAAGGTTGGTAAGTCTAAAAGAGAGGAGTTTCGTGGTAGGTGAGCATGCCCATGATTTTCTTCCATACACAAACCATCAATAATTGTTTGTTCTGAGTTCAAATTTATTACCTTTCAGTCTGCAGCAAGGTCACATATATTTATCCCTGATACTTACCAGATGCATGAGGCTGACAAACAGCATGTTCAGAATAAAATAGCTTCTTCTGTCTCCGGATGTTTGGGTCAATAATATGAGGCAGGCGTATTACTCATCACCCATATAATAAGAATTGACTAACCCATTAAGTAGGCATCATCATGTTCCACCAAATACACCCTTTGCTTGTTCCTGGAATCTACTTGATATCAGTCAGGTTTACAAATGCAAACAAATAACTGATGCATATTTTGTGATATGATATAATTAAAATGAATAGCTCTTCAATGATATATCTGTTATCTATATCAGTGTTTTATGGAAATGGAGTTGCTGGGAGAACTTTGGCAGTATAAAGGTTTCACTTGACTTCCAGAATTGTGGCCATATAATCACAGTTAAAACAATATGATTAAAGTGTTCTCAACTGTAAACCTCATCCAAAGGCTTTGTGTATATAGCAGTTTCCTGATTCCTTGCTAGGCATAATATAAACTTACTTTTTAAACTTAGCTTCTTACTCCTAAATGTTAAGTATTTCATCTCCAATTTTACACCCTAGTTTTTGTTCTGTAACTTTAGTATTCAGTCTTCCCACTGCTCCATCTTACTTCTGTAAGTTCATATACATAGATGACAGATAGATAGATACACAGATAGATACACAGATAGATACTAGATGATAGATAGATAGATAGATAGATAGATAGATAGATGATAGATAGATAGATAGATAGATAGATAGATAGATAGATAGATAGATAGATAGATAGAGCAATGAGGGCTGGCAAAAAAGCCCATCTCTGTGCACATGACATAGATATAGGCCAAATAATCTACAGCACATTTCAAGCAAAAATCTACCCTGTGTGTATAGTGACACATGGATGGCACTGATGTCACCAACTTAAAGGCAAAAGTGGAGAAAACACTAATCATGACATTAGCCTAAAGTCGCCATGTGCTTAACATTATGTGTACTTTTTAGTACATGGGTAATGGGGTACCCCCAGGCATTACGAACTATAATGCAGGGCAGCCATCTGGGAGGTACAGGGGTTACGTTACTGCAGTCAGGGGCCCTATGGCAGAGGATGCCCCAAGAGGCTTAAAAGTGTGATTCCTAGGTTGTAAAGGGGGTGTGTAGGAGTGTGGGGTTAAAGTGGGTTATGGGTGTGGTTTTCACATAAAGTGGCATTACTGGGGTGGATATGGGACATGGTCATGAGTGCTTGGGTCATTTTTTTTATTAAGGTCCCATTCTACTTGTTGGCAGTGCCCTCTACCCAGGGTCCAAAGTGACCAATGTGTTAATAATTGGGGCCCCTTTGCAGGGGAGGGCCTTGCAAATGGAGTAGGATGGGGCCCCATGATTTCCTAATTGCATCCCTGCCATAATGTATCAAGTACATCTTTGGTTTAACACCACAGAGGATGTTTTTTTCCTGTCATAGGCAGCTCAATGATGGGTTAACAGAATCCTTAGATAGATGAACCATTCAGAGTACTGTGCATTTTTGAGTTTCAATTACAGGATTTTGCTTAAATGGATCCAGCACACACTTGGAATAACCCTCAATACACTTAAAATATATGTGAAGTTTCTACCTGCAGAATATTTATAGAGCAATGTATAATTAGAAGAGCATGTGAAAGAAAAGCATCAAAGGAAAAATATGCTTGAAGCTAAACTGGAAAGCTCTGAATAGGTGACCACAAAAATGTTTCCTGTGCAATGAGGTTGCAGAAATAGGAAAATACTAAAACAGAAGCAACACTTATCATCCAAGCCAAGTCATATGATTATTAAGCTCAAGGATACCACAAATAGAATATACCGTGCAGCTCTACGGAATTTTGGACACTTTGGATGCGGGTGAAACTTACCTGAAAAAAATATATGGCAGGCACCTTAAATAACAGGCTTTTAGGCAAACATTCTGTTTGTTGTTGCAAATGACAGGCACTGAGACAGATCCGTTCCCATTTTATAGCCAGGATGAACTTATGTAATGACAATCTTTCTATGCATACTAAGGGGCTGATTTACTAACCCACGAATCCGACCCGAATTGGAAAAGTTCCGACTTGAAAACGAACATTTTGCGACTTTTTCGTATGTTTTGCGATTTTTTCGGATTCTTTACGAATTTTTCGTTACCAATACGATTTTTGCGTAAAAACGCGAGTTTTTCGTATCCATTACGAAAGTTGCGTAAAAAGTTGCGCATTTTTCGTAGCGTTAAAACTTACGCGAAAAGTTGCGCATTTTTCGTAGCGTTAAAACTTAAAATGCGCAACTTTTCACGTAAGTTTTAACGCTACGAAAAATGCGCAACTTTTCGCGTAAGTTTTAACGCTACGAAAAATGCGCAACTTTTTACGCAACTTTCGTAATGGATACGAAAAACTCGCGTTTTTACGCAAAAATCGTATTGGTAACGAAAAATTCGTAAAGAATCCGAAAAAATCGCAAAACATACAAAAAAATCGCAAAATACCGATCATTACGAAAAAAACGCAATCGGACTCATTTCGACCCGTTCGTGGGTAAGTAAATCAGCCCCTAAGTGTAATTGCACTTTGCAGTTCATTCATATATAAAGTAAAGCTTTTATGGCCCACAGCTGCCATGTACTATAATTAATGTTTTATGTGGATAATAAGGTTCAAGATAGTTTTCCTATTATTACTGGCAGCAGTGCAAAAAACTAATGAGGTTAGTTTAAGAGAATAATGGCTTAAACTGCTGATTACCTAGCATTTAGTTGTTCCTTTCTATATTTTTATAAAGAAATGTAATTTTAGTTAGATTTGTGTAACATAGATAGAAGAAAATGTACAGGTGTGGTACCTGATATCCAGAATGCTAGGGACCTGGGGTTTTCCGGATGAGGGATCTTTCCATAATTTGGATCTCCATAAATTAAATCTGCTAAAAATCATTTAAATATTAAATAAACCCAATAGGATTGTTTTGCCTTCAATAAGGATTAATTATATCTTAGTTGGGATCTATTACAAGGTACTGTTTTATTATTACAGAGAAAAAGGAAATCATTTTTTAAAATTAGAATTATTTTCGGATAAGGGATCCCATACCTGTACTTTTTCCTTATTGCATAAAGGAATTTATTTCATCATATTTCCTATTGATATAATATAGATATAAGATGAATCTGTGGCCTGGGGGTATTGCGGGTGCAGTCACAATGCAGCTTACATTCCTGTGGTGTAATGGCCATCTTAATAGCTAAAGAAATGAATTACTCTAAATTAGTAGCAAAGTAAAGGCTTGTAAGAAAGTCTTTGATGTTTTTAGAAAGTCCTTTCCAAAAATCTGCACTTATTCCATCCCATCCCAGCAAGTAAGGTATAGATCAAGTATTGTCCTACAGAGCAGCTGTACTGGTGAATACCAGCCTGAAGGTGTCCCGCCTAGTTTATTGAATACTTATTGTATATATTGGATAAATCCTTCCCCAGAGTGGAGGTTCCCATCTTAACTTATTGCCAGAGAGCTCTGAAATAATGTATGTTATGGTACATATGACATTTCCAGGCAGGAGCTTAAATTGGATGCAGAATTGATTTAGGAATTCTTAACAGGTCTTGGACTCTTCTCCTTGGGGAGCTGTAATCGTGAACAAAGAGCTGCTTGCTGCACCAGGACAGCTGGAACTCCCAGAAGTTGGACATGGGACTGGAGAGTCTTTACTAATTCTCATAAATACTTTTAAAAAGATCCTGGATGGATGAAAGCAGTGATTCCCACCTCTCCCACCCATCTAGGGGTAAGTAAGTTTAGATTGTCTCAGCCATGCTAATTGATTGAGCAAATATCAAGATGTTGATTCACAAAAGAGTACAAGCAAGAGCCCATGACAGTTTTTAAAGGAAATCTATACCCCTGAACAATGTAGGCAATCTTAAATAGAAAAAATGTATTTTAAATACAAAGGACGGCCCCCTGGGATCATACAATTCACACAAACAAACCAAGAGTACACATACATTTTAGGTCACATTAGTTAATTAATGGACAGAGTTGTGTCTTTTGCTTCCTTGCTTCTAACTGTTACAGTTAGAGCTGCATTATTTCTGGTCAAGTGATCTCTGAGGAAGCACACAGCCCATCACTAAATGGTGGCTCAAGGTAACAGAGGTAAAGGGCAATATTTACTGATATATATTGGTAAAATTCTTTAATAGGCCACTTAATATGATATAAACTATCTGTTGGGCAAATATTCTTTCTGGGGGTATAGTTTTCCTTTAAAGAACTGGTGGGGTTTATGCAAGAAATAGACTCCTTGCTCAAGCATTGAGCCCCTTGTCCTATCAGTTCTGCTGCTAAGCACCCCTTCAACAGCATTTATTAAGTGCAATGTGCTCACATGAGCACTTTTTAGTTCAGAGCAATGTTCCCTCTAAGCCATGTGATTGTCGAACACGCACAAATTTTGAGGCTAGTGCAAACAACAAATGCCATTGTGCACAAAGAGTTTTGTGTAAAATACATACATTTGCACATATCGTGATGACTTTTCTGCACACACAGTTTTTAATAGTACACACATGGTTTTAAAAAAGATTTTGCCCTCAAAAATTATTTTGATGTGGGTCTGTCACGGTCTCCCTGTGGAGACGCTGTGGAGTACCAGGAAGGTGGGAGCCTGAAGACTGGGTAACCCAGAGTGTAACCATAAGTCACAGAACTGGTGCCAGAGGCCATGTTGAAAATGCAGAACTTTAATAAACTGAGTGATGTAACCGAACACACAAAGAATATACAGACTGATTGTAGAACGGCAGGCAGAGGCAAAATCCAAAAACAGGCAAAAGGTCAGGGCAAGCGGCAGTCAAACGAAGTAAAGGACAGGCCAAGGTCAAAACCGGGAAATCAAGGCAGAACTAGGAAGGGCTCAGGAACAAGGCAGAAGGCAGAATCAGGACACGGAACTGGAGCTTGGAACCAGCGAGAACAAGAACACAGACACAGGAACAGGGAACACGAAGGCAGGGTCACGGGAGACAATTAATGACCAAGCAAGGGGCAATGGTCAGGGAAAGGCTTATAAAGGGAGAAGATTAGATGATGGGAAACACATGAGGTTAATGAGGTGGGCGGAGGAAAGGGAGCAGACAGAAAGTAGGAGACAAGAGCAGAAACAGACAGACCGAAATGCCTCCAGTGGCTACAGAGGCAAATGCATGCCGCCAGGAACACCCCAAGTGGTGTTCGAATCCCGCTGATCCTGACATTACCCCCCCCTTGAGGATCGACCACTGGGCGATCCCAGGATCGGGTGGACATATTTTAAACATTTTCCTACCAAAAATGTCCTTAAGGCTTGCAGTCCAAAAAATGTCCAAAAGTTTCAAGTCCAGAGAGACCAAAAACAAAAAGAACTGCAAAAAATTGAAAATAACCAGGATCAGAAGCCAAAGCCAGAGGGTCGTCAGGAACAGAAGCCGGAATCAGAGGGTCATCAGAAGTCGAAGCCAAAGGGTCGCCAGGAACAGAAGCCGAAGCCAGAGGGTCGCCAGGAACAGAAGCCGAAGCCAAAGGGTCGCCAGGAACAGAAGCCGAAGCCAAAGGGTCGCCAGGAACAGAAGCCGAAGCCAAAGGGTCGCCAGGAACAGAAGCCGAAGCCAAAGGGTCGCCAGGAACAGAAGCCGAAGCCAAAGGGTCGCCAGGAACAGAAGCCGAAGCCAGAGGGTCGCCAGGAACAGAAGCCGAAGCCAGAGGGTCGTCAGGAACAGAAGCCGAAGCCAGAGGGTCGTCAGGAACAGAAGCCGAAGCCAGAGGGTCGCCAAAGTCAGGAGCCAGAACAGGAGTGTCGCCAGAGTCAGGAGCCGAAGCCAGAGGATCATTAACACAAGGTAGGCCACCAAGGTCAGGATTTAGAACAGAGAAGTTGCCAGAATCGAGAGCCACAGCGGATGAGACGCCAGGGTCAGGAGCCACAGCGGATGAGACGCCAGGGTCAGGAGCCACAGCGGATGAGACGCCAGGGTCAGGAGCCACAGCGGATGAGACGCCAGGGTCAGGAGCCACAGCGGATGAGACGCCAGGGTCAGGAGCCACAGCGGATGAGACGCCAGGGTCAGGAGCCACAGCGGATGAGACGCCAGGGTCAGGAGCCACAGCGGATGAGACGCCAGGGTCAGGAGCCACAGCGGATGAGACGCCACACAAAACACCCATTACAGGTGAAGTACCATCAAACACACCCATTACAGGTGGAGGACCATCATAGACACCCATTACAGGTGAAGCACCATCATACACACCCACTACAGGTGGAAGAGAGATGCCCAGGGAAGCAACAAGACCACCACTCACTGCAACAGAACTGGCAGTGCCTGTGACAACAGAACCACCAGATCTAGTAGCAGGGAAGGTAGGCCCGGAAGCAATTTTGTCCTCAGAGGCAGGTGGCAGAAGCATAGGCACTGAAGCGAAAACAGGCACGACCGCTGGCACAGAGGCTGGAGCAGCCACAACTGCTGGCATGGGAGCTGGCAGGACCACTGGCACAGGAGCTGAAACTGATGGCTGGAGAACCGGCTCAGGAGCTGATGGCTGGAGAACCGGCACGGAGGTTGGAGCTGGTACAGACCTTACTGCTGGCACAGGAGGAGGCAGCCGCCGGGGTGCAGGCACAGGAGCAGGCAGCCGTCGGGGTGCAAGCACAGGCTGAGTAGCAGACACCGGAGCGAGCACTGGCTGGATGGCAGACACCGGAGCGGGCACTGGCTGGATGGCAGACACCGGAGCGGGCACTGGCTGGATGGCAGACACCGGAGCGGGCACTGGCTGGATGGCAGACACCGGAGACTGGACTGCGGATGCAGGAACCGGAGACTGGACTGCGGATGCAGGAACCGGAGACTGGACTGCGGATGCAGGAACCGGCAGGTTAACAGCAGGTGCTAGAGCAGACAGCAGCAGCTTACGGGGAGCCGGCACAGGAGCAGACAGCTTTCGGGGAGCCGGCACAGGAGCAGACAGCTTTCGGGGAGCCGGCACAGGAGCAGACAGCTTTCGGGGAGCCGGCACAGGAGCAGACAGCTTTCGGGGAGCCGGCACAGGAGCAGACAGCTTTCGGGGAGCCGGCACAGGAGCAGACAGCTTTCGGGGAGCCGGCACAGGAGCGGAGACTGGCACAGGAGCGGAGACTGGCACAGGAGCGGAGACTGGCACAGGAGCGGGCAGGGAGTCAGCTGACACTGGAGTAGTCAGCTTTCGGGGAGCCGGCACAGGAGCTGAGGGTTGCAGTTCAGGCACAGGAGCTGAGGGTTGCAGTTCAGGCACAGGAGCTGAGGGTTGCAGTTCAGGCACAGGAGCTGAGGGTTGCAGTTCAGGCACAGGAGCTGAGGGTTGCAGTTCAGGCACAGGAGCTGATGAATGTTCAGAGCTGGACTGCCCGAGGACTGGTAGGGACCCAATCCGTGGGAAAGCTGGCAAGGGACCAAGCCGCCTGAGAGCAGGTACCAGAAAAATTGACAAATACGCAGGTGCTGAAGGCTGGGCAGCCGGCCCTGGAGCAGGTAGCATGGAGATAGCCAGCATTGGAGCAGACACTGGAAGCTGGGCAGCCGGCACCGGAACAGACAGGGGGATAGCTGGCACTGGAGCAGACAGGGAGATAGCTGGCACTGGAGCAGACACTGGAAGCTTGGCTGCAGGAACTTGAGTAAGAGACTGGTTTTTAATAGACAGACTCACGAACTGGGGTTCAGGTCTGAGAGACTTGAAAACTGTCACAGGTTTGATGTCAGACTGCGGAACAGCCAAAGCGGACAGGGGAGCAGTTACAGACTGAACTGAAGGTAAATGAACAGACATGGGCTTAATGGCAGTTTGAATCTCATCCTCATCAGTATCCACATCCTCCCAATCTTCATAATCAGAAAAATCAGTATAATCATCTTCACAGTCTGGTTCCTCATCATAAAAATCATAATAGGAAGGAACAGTAGGCTGGTGAATATTCAATATATTTAACTCAACAAGCTGTGAATATCTTGGGACTGAAGGGGTAAACGGGAAAGGTTTTACAGAACCGGCAGTCCCAGTGGCACTTGAAGAGAATGAGTCAGAGGTAACTGGGAATAAATCCCCAGTAAAAGTAGCTTTCAGATAGGACAAAAAAGCACAGGGATCCTCCAAAAAACTGGCCTTTTCAGCAATGCACCATTCCGCCCATACACGAGCATCTCCCTCTAGGAGATAATGAGCTATAAGTCTACTCCTTAAAGGATTAGTGGCTTGTACAAAAAATGGAGCAGAACTTAAGGCTTTACATGATAGCAGAAAGGCAGAAAAAGAATCTTCCTCACCTTTGTATTTCTTGAGGGTAGAGAGCCAAGGAGCGGTAGAGAGTTGTAGTTCAACATCACAGGACATGGAGGAGTTACCGGCAGGCTCCATTTTGTATGGCTTGGTCATTCTGTCACGGTCTCCCTGTGGAGACGCTGTGGAGTACCAGGAAGGTGGGAGCCTGAAGACTGGGTAACCCGGAGTGTAACCATAAGTCACAGAACTGGTGCCAGAGGCCATGTTGAAAATGCAGAACTTTAATAAACTGAGTGATGTAACCGAACACACAAAGAATATACAGACTGATTGTAGAACAGCAGGCAGAGGCAAAATCCAAAAACAGGCAAAAGGTCAGGGCAAGCGGCAGTCAAACGAAGTAAAGGACAGGCCAAGGTCAAAACCGGAAAATCAAGGCAGAACTAGGAAGGGCTCAGGAACAAGGCAGAAGGCAGAATCAGGACACGGAACTGGAGCTTGGAACCAGCGAGAACAAGAACACAGACACAGGAACAGGGAACACGAAGGCAGGGTCACGGGAGACAATTAATGACCAAGCAAGGGGCAATGGTCAGGGAAAGGCTTATAAAGGGAGAAGATTAGAAGATGGGAAACACATGAGGTTAATGAGGTGGGCGGAGGAAAGGGAGCAGACAGAAAGTAGGAGACAAGAGCAGAAACAGACAGACCGAAATGCCTCCAGTGGCTACAGAGGCAAATGCATGCCGCCAGGAACACCCCAAGTGGTGTTCGAATCCCGCTGATCCTGACAGGGTCCTAGTAATGTAGTATGCCACTGTGTCCTTGTTACAAACACTGTGTAATGGCTCAAACTGTAAACCAGCAGTCTCTTTTTAGCTGGTGGAAAATTCACCAATTTTACTTTTACCAAAATTACTTTTTTTACGTACCAAATGATCACCTTGTAATGCACACAAAAGAATGGAAGACATTTTTCTTAATTTCAGCAGTTCATTTTAAATTTATCAATTCATTGCATTAATAAAAATTATTTATAGTTACATTTTAACTAGGTTCCAAAATTACATGATAATCAAAAATAAAGTAATGTAATGCATCCAGGCAATTCCAGAGATCAAAGTATGGCATCAGAATGAACTTTAGGTTGGATCATATTCAGGGGACGCTACCTAGCACTTCTTGTTTCCTGCTGCAGTTTTTATATTCAAGTCATTTAGGAACTGATTCTGTTATTTGTGCTATCGACACTGACAGTTGTAAAGCAAGGAACTAGCAATAGATGGGCTAAGGGAACCATGCAACAAAGATGTTTAGTGCCTGTAAAACTTTTATAACATTACTTCATTTTCTATCTTCATTACCCCTTTGGTTAATTTCCCCTTTATCCAGGGTTCACAGGGTTCATATTTACTCTGCAGTTCATAATATAACACAGACTCTTACTCCCCCAGTTATTCTAGCCCAAAATGTCAACTATCCCATTCATATTTACTTCCTATTAGGTGCAGTAAAGTTAAAATGACTACAGCTGTACTTTAAAAGTCCAAAATAGCTTGTGATGGAGCCTAAAATGTATTCTGTAGGCCAATTTACCCTGTGCAGCTTATTGTATAATGTGTGGTCCAACCTACTAACTTGGGTATGCTGTCTATAGTATATTCATAACCTGAGTGTGTTTTTTGGTATATTTATGAAATTTAAAATTACATGAGTATGAAGTAAGATAAACAGGATTATGGGATTATTGTAAAAACAATAACCTACATTCATTGGATCCCTCATTTTTTTATGTTAGCAAAACACAAGTTTTAAAGGGCACCTATCACCTGAAAATGACTTCCCCCACTAGGGGTGCCGCCTAATAGAGGCTGCACTTTGGTTAGGGGAAACAATAGTGGCATTTTTTTTTTTTAAATAGCCCCCCTACAGTGCTAGGCTGCCTGCACCAGGAGGGAGCTCTCGGTGCAGGCAGACAACTCACTTATTATGTACATGCGTGTGGCGTAGGTGGGTGAGTCGCATCCATCAATCCTATGTCACACGCATGCGCATAATGAGCTTGGAGTCTTGCTGATTATGTGCAATAAATAACATGGCCGTCCGCATTGAGAGCTAATGGTTGTTTTTAGAGTAAGCTATTGTTTCCCTCATTTCCCCTCATCTCTGGTGGGGGAAGCAATTTTCAGGTGATAAGTACCCTTTAAGAACCCATGACAAGGACAATGCTGGCTTCAGTTCTTAGGCATATAAACACCAAAATGAGATGACATAATTGTAGTATTTTTTACTATGTACCTTATCAGTAAAGTTTATCTTAGGAAAACATTTTAATGTCAAACCAATATTTAATATATATAATTAAGTCAGTTGAATCAATAGCTCTAAAAGCTTAGGAAGGAATAATGCTGATGGTGTAAGGCATTGGCATGGATTGTACTATATTAACTAGTCTGATGCACAGACAGGAAAGACTGTTTCATTCAACTTAATTCTAAAGGCATGATTTATTGTATTAGATCTTCTTACTTCAAAAGATTTAAGCAAGCTAGACAGCAGAATGCATTGCTATAAGAAGATGGCACTGAGGACGTTTGTGCTTCCTGCCAAATTTCTATCTTTATACAGTATGTCAGTAGGAGCCAAGTTATTTTCGGAGCAAAGCTTTCATTTTTTGCAGTCATGTGATTGTTATGTGCTGTTATGGTCTGTGACTTTGAAGCTAGTTTTCAGACTATTTAATAATCAGGCAAGTTTTATTTACCCTAGCTCACAAAGAAATTCAGCTTCATGCTGGAAGCAAGCAAAAGGCCCAAGGTAAACTAAAAATTATTCAAAGTAAAAGGAAACAAGAGGAATGCAAATGGAGAACTCTTATCCCATTTACATGATTATCCTTTTTCTGATCATAAGTTTGGGAGGGAGGAATGTACCAAAACTCTTGGGTATTTTTTTTTAAAGTAACTTTTTATTGATTTATTACACATAATAAGAAAGGAAAAGAGGAGAGAAAAGAGGAAAAGAACAGAAAGAGTAGTTGGAGAGTGCATCGAGGCAGTATTAGGAGACTTTGGTTCCAAGCGATTCAAGTCTAGAATTCCATATCTTCTCAAACTGTGTGGACAGCCTCTGGCTAAGTAAGTCAACCTATAAAGTTCTAACTGGAAGTCGATTAGTTGTATCTGCCACTATTTTTTTGGCATAAAACAGAAGTGCACCCATGAGTAGTCTGAAGGCAGTTCTGGGTATCAAAGAATCTACAAGGCCAACAGACAGGTAATTGGGTTTAACACTCTAGAACCTCTGGACATCTGGGCAATGCCATATAAAATGTAAAAAGTTGTTGCAGGGAATGCATCTGGAATGATCTAAAAAACACAAAGTTCAGTTTCTTTGGTGTCAAGTAAGTTTGATGTATGATTTTAAATTGGATTAATGAAGAAGGAAAGCCATTTTGGCATTTTACTGCCAATAGATTAGCCACATTAGTGCCACCTAGAACACTATATTTATTCTGCAGAAAACTTTACCATTCCTGAGTAAAGATCCCTAGAAGCTCCCTCCGTTTGTTTAAGATAACAGCTGCCATTTTAGCTCGTTCTCAGTAGCTTCCTGCTGCACCTCTAGCCGTTGGTAGTTCAGATCACACATTCTGATGGGAGGGTGGAGTGAATTCTTACAAAAACTTATGGGAGGGGGGAGCAGGAGAAGGGAGAGGGGAGAGAGCTGAGCAGACTCCTGCCCCGGGAATGAAGGATTTTTCTGAGAGAGGAAGTCTAATAGCGAAGAACATGTTTACAAAAAAGGCCATAATGGCTTTTGCTAATTCTAGATGTGTGATCAGTTTGTCCAGATATTTGGGCTGGTGTTGGGTCAAAAGTGGGAAAGTAATCATGTTTCAGGTATGAATGTAGTTCCTCATTTGTGTAGTGAGCTTTGGAGGCATATAGGTGTGCGTAGTAAGCAATACATTCTGTAGCAATGTCAGGAGGAGAGAGGATAACTGAGCCCTGTGGGGTAATGAATTTGGGAACAGCAGTGGTATGGTCTGATGTTTTAGCTAAAAAGGCTCTTTTTGTCTCCAAGGGCAAAAGACTGGCTAGCCGAGTATAAGAGTTGTTTTTTTGGTAAGGTCTAGGTCTAAATTGTAGGCATTGAGCCAGTCTATTAGTTTGAAAGGGGAGGCCGTGAAGGAGAGTAGTTTGTCCATGGTAGTGTCTAAGTATGTGTTAAAGGGATACTGTCATGATTTGTATGGTATACTTTTTATTTCTAAATCACACTGTTTACATAGCAAATAATTCATTCTACCATTTAAAATTTTATTCTTGAACCAACAAATGCTTTTTTTTCAGTTGTAATATTGGTGTGTAGGCAGCCCTCTCAGTGCATTGTGCCTGAGTCTGAGCTTCCAGAAGGAGCCAGCGCTACACATTAGCGATGCTTTCTGGTAACCTATTGTTTCTCCTACTCCCATGTAACTGGAGGAGTCCCAAGCCGGACTTGGATTTTTTACTTTTGAGTGCTATTGTAATATCTACTGGGAGCTGCTATCTTGTACCTTTCCATTGTTCTGCTGATCAGTTGCTGGGAGGGGGTGATATCACTCCAACTTGTAGCTCAGCAGTAAAGTGTGACTGAAGTTTATCAGAACACAGGTCACATGGTTGTATCTGGCAAAATGAAGAATATGTGGCAGTTTCGCAAAAAAAAAATTGCCAATGGCGAAAAATTTCACTCATCAGTATTAACTGGGCTGATATATATGGACTGATATTCAGGCGAAATGTGTCATGGAGCCGAGTGCTCCCATCTTTCTAATGTAACATTTGATTGCGCCCTTTGCCCTGGATGCTAGGCTTGGACTACTGGATGCATTGTGCTAATGGAGGAACTGAAACTTTTCCATAGAGTTATATTAGGTCTTTGGCAGTGCGATATGCAAATTGTCTTGGCACAGTGAGCAGAGAGTGTTTTAATACACATGCAGGGATTAGGTATCTGATGTATAATAATAATAAGGGGTAACCCCGGGGCTAGACTAACACTCACCCGCCGGTAGGTAGCCTCTGTTGGGCTGTATAGCACTGGTGAAGTTGGTGTTCGGCTCAAGCGCTTTTGTGTCTGGGTGCAAAATTTATACCACAGTTTCAGTTCACCGCTAGGCCTCAGGTGTAACTCTGCCACAGTTGAGGCTGCAGTGGCAGTTCTGGTGGCGATTGGGAGAGCAGGGTACACAAAAACTCCCTCCATGTTGTTCTAGAGGTTTTGGTGCCTCTGGATGCCAGGATGGGTCTGTACTTTGCTTGGGATCCTGGGAGCGCTGAGGGCTGCATCTTCCTTGTAGAGTGACTAGACATGCCCCCCCACAATACAGTCATTTAATTGAAGGAGGAATGGCTAATATTTCTCTAATATTTGATGTAACAGCTACCACTTTGGAATATTAATGCTGGGGTGAAAATGCAGGTGGTGTAGAAAACTCTGCAGTCAAAAGGGACCAACAGACAGGAGCACATTGGGTGATATTGATACCACTAATATCTGCCATTGGATGGGAGACAATTGCCCTATTTTTTAACAGTACACAAAGTATCAATCATAGAAAATATACAGTTCTTAATTATTAATTTTCAGATAAAGGGTAACAAAATAAAAGTACACTGTATAATGTGCCCCCCAGCACAGATCTCTTGAGTGCTACCAAATAATCGCCAGTTCTATAATTTGCCAGAACCAGTCCAAGCCAAATTAATCTGAGCACAATCCCACACAGCCAGGGTACTTGTGCAGGCTTATGTGAAGGAAAAGGCCAATTTGTTCAGTCATGTGATACTTACTGTATCTAATATTAAAGTATTTGTGAGTACTGCTTCAACTTATTTGCTGTGTATATAGTTATTGTATCATTTGTGATAAGCATACATACTATGAAACTTTCCTTATCTGTGTCAGAGGAGGCAGTTTTGTATGGATGGCAGGCAAATGCCCTGTTGCCTCCCACTGACTTTAATGAAAACTCTCTCTCACCACTGTTACAGGCAGTTTTTGACCAGAAATTAGTGGTCGTTTTGTACCAGTGCCAGTGGGGATAAGTTATTTCATAATGCTCAATGAAGAGCTGCATGGGTGGTTTGGGACATTTCTCCAGCAAATGGTGGGGTATCAACCTTGTCTAACATTAGCCTTAATGAAGAAACTGCTTATTATCAGACATTACCCAGTATGGATTGCCTGCAGGACAACATTTTCTGAATAGCTGCATAATTTTATTTGCTCAAGATATTAGGCAATATTATACTGGTATAAACACAGTCACATGCTAATTGCATCATACTGTATGACCAAGATGTTTCATGTGTTCCAAGTGCTCTAAAGCTTCTGTAAACTATAGGCCATTTGATTTCTACTAGAAACAAAAAATAAATAATAGAAAATAAATAGAAGTAAAAATAAATAAGAGAATTTAAAGGATGCTATTTGCAGAATAATTTTTCCCTACAACACTTTTTAGATTTGAAATCAAATAGTAATGTTGCAAAAAAAGGCTATCATGCAAAAAGTGCCACCTGAAGAAGTAAAACTGTGACATCAATATAACACAATGATTTAATGCAGTGATCCCCAACCAGTAGCTTGTGAGCAACATGTTGCTCACTACCACCTTTGATGTTGCTCCCAGTGGCCTCAAAGTAGGTGTGTATTTTTAAATCTCTGACTTGGAGACAAGTTTTGGAAGCATTGAAATGCAGTTCTACTCCAAGCAGAGCCTCCTGCAGGCTATCAGTCCACATGAATCTAAAGAACTCTTTCATGCTTGTGTTGTTCACCAACACTTTTTACATCTGAGTGCGGTTGAGGATCCCTTATTTAGGGGCCCATTTATCAAAGTCCGAATTTCGGATTAAATCTGATATTTTCTGATGTGCGCTAAAAGTACGAAAATTTCGGATCGTGGTCGTACAAAAATATTGTGGTACGATCCAAAGTTCCAAAATTTTTGTAACCGAACGATTGTAAAAGGCGCAAAAAAATTTCTGACTTTGAACCTTCTGTGCATGTTTTTGGAAGCCTCCCATAGGAATTAATGGCACTCTGCAGCTCCAACCTGGCCCAAGGAAAGTCACGATATCGAAGCTTGAATGAATTCCAAAACGTTTGTACTCGTTGTGACAAATCCGATTTTGTAGCACAAATTGTCCCAAAGTATGAAAAAGTCGTGCAAATTAACGAAAAAATCACAGACAATACACACAGTTCTAAAACTTAGAATTGAATATGGAATTTTTAGTATTCGGACTCAGTCGTACATTGATAAATGAAGCCCTTAATGTATAAAATGTTAAAGTGAGTTCGTTTAAAAATTAATAATAAAACCGAACCCTCAAGGTGACAAGAAGACCAATTATTCAATTGCAGGCAGCAAATAAGCAGGATAAAAAAAAACTATACAAATTAGATAAAAAAGGGACCCGGGGTTTTCCGGATGAGGGATGTTTCCGTAATTTGGATCTCCATAACTTGAGTCTGTTAAAAACCATTTAAATATTGAATACGCCCAATAGGATTGTTTTGCCTCCAATAAGGATTTATTATATCTTAGTTGGGATCAAGTACAAGGTACTGTTTTATTATTACAGGGAAAAAGGAAATCACTTATAAAAATTGAATTATTTGCTTATATGGGAGATGGCCTTTCCGTAATTCGTAACTTTCTGGATAACAGTTTTCCAGATAAGGGATCCCATACCTGTACTATCACATTCATAGTCACTTTCTGTCAGGGGCACTAAAGTTAAAATGATTACAACTATGGTGGATTCTAAAATATATTCTTTAAGCCAATTCATTCTGTGTAGCATATTGGGTAATGTGTAGCTACAAATTGGGATATGCTGTCTATAGTATATTTGTGACCAGTGTGGGTTTTTTGCTATTTTTATGAAAATTGAAATTGCATCAGAGTATGAAGTAAGCAAAAAAAAGGATTCTGGGAATATAGTAAAAATAATAACCAGCCTACAGCTGAACTCTCACGTTGTTTTATGTCAGCAAAATGCAAACCAGTTTTAAGTGTGGTATGCTCAGACGCTGAGCATACCACACTTGGAAAATATAAACACCACAATGAGATATAGAAAGCAACAAAAACAGAATACTAATAATTTATTATTATATATCAGTTTATCTTAAGAGACTATGTCTAACCAATTTAAATATATAATTAATTAAGTAAGTTAGTTCAATAGTTTCTAAAATACTTTTTCAGCTTCAGGAAACAATTATGCTGTTGGTGTAAGAATTGTCATGGGCCAATGGCATATAAAATGAATAATGAAATTAAATCCTGAAGATGATCATGACATCCAGACCAGGAGCAGGCAATATATAGGCAGGCAAGAAACTATATACTTTGTATGTTTTTTTGAGTATTTGGTACCATTTAATATGGCAGAAAGTATTTATAACAAAGCTACCAAGTGAGAGTTGGATTGGTGCTTTGTAGCTATGCCTCATTTTGCATTATTTATCATATTTCCATCTAATAAGGTATACAACAGCAGCTGGCAACAATTTATAAATACCCGACGTTGTAAATTCCCTAAATTCTTCACCCGATATCCCCACCTACGGGTGGGCGATATCAGGGAGGCATGGCCTGGGGCCAAACGATCAAATTCTACACACGGCAGTCGGTTCGGGGACCGCATCAACGAGCCGGTGTGGTCCCCGATCCGACTGGATTTTCTAACCTGGCCGATCGATATCTGCCCAATTTCAGGCCAGGCCCCTCGGTTCTGCCCCTACACGGGCCGATAAGCTGCCGAATCGGTCCAAGGGACCAATATCGGCAGCTATAATCGGCCCGTGTATGGGGACCTTTACACTGTTACCTTCCTTGTGATATCATGTAATATAGTAACTTCCAGCAGAACCATGCCTCAACTGGGACAAAGGGGATATGTTCCCCAAAATACCAAATAAAATACCAAATAATCCTTTGGTCTGAAAAATTATTTGTGGCCAAATGTCCTACTTTTTTGCTCATATGATTTGAAATGTGGATTTCTGCCCCCTACGCCAAATGTACGGCTGGAATTTCCAAATAAACAGTCATGAGCGAATCTGTCTCGTTTCGCTGAAAAATTAGCAAAACTATGGGAAACTTTGCGAAATAGTGAAAAAATTGCGAAACACGGGTGCTGCTTGTCTTTATTGATGCAACTGCGACTATCTAGATGTGACTGTGAATTTTCGCAGCAAAATGTTTTGAAAAACAATTAGCCAGTGGCAAAATGTGGAAATCTGGTGCAAATCTATGCCTGCCGAAACAATGGCTCATCACTACAAGTAAGTTCAGTAGCACCAAAATACTGTACAGTGATAACTTTCATTCTTCTCTAGCAGTTTAAGGGGTTGTTCACCTTTTTAATAACGTTAAGTATGATGTAGAGAGTAATACTCTCAGACAATCTGCAATTGGTCTTTATTTTAACCAGGAAATGGTTTACAGGCTTGATAAAGGGCCCAATGAGGCCAGACATATTGTTGTCTACTTTATTTTTGTGTGCTGCGGTTTCCTTAAAGGGTAAGTCATATACATGAAAGTGACAATGCTTGCATGCAACTTATTAAACCACTCACTGGCCCAGTCAGGGTACGGATCTTTGCCTGTTTACCCAATCTTCATTTTCTACAATAGCCAATGTGCAAAAAACAAGGCGTTTGTTAACTTCAATGGTTTCTTATGCAGTACCTATAATTTCATTGGCTGGTCCAGGAAATATAACAATGTAACTTCTGTCTACAGAAAGAATGCAAATAATTAAAAAAAGCTTGTCCAGTTCCGCCCAATTACCAAGTCAAGTAGGGAACACAGAAATGCAGAATAGTGTCAGCTTTCATGTGTCTGCAAAGTAGATGATATTATTAACATGTGTTTTTTTGTCTCGCTGCTTGTTCTGTTCATCAATTTCTCCATTTTGTTTTTATAATAACAAATCCATCTGAAAATAATCTTTTTCTGTGTAAAATTTGCCCTTGATTTACACTACCTGGATGAGTAAAAATGATCTAAAGACTGATAGAAAGCAAAAACATGATAATTTAGTATGGTTTTTGGGGGGTGGTCCTTTTGGACCCTGGATAAACAGCCCAACACATTTTCTTAAGCCTCCCCTTACTTGCAATCGTATCCTGTCACTGGTCTGCAGCGTTCATGAGGTTATATTGTTGACAGCACCTGATTTCAATAAGAAGGGGTTCATAATTATGGAGAGGCACCAGTTGCCCTTGTAATTAATGTTGTATTAATTACAGAAGTGGGTTTTTGCTCTGATTCCTCATTTACAACCACACAAGCACACATTTAAAAAAATCTATGGGTTTCTTTGTTTTTCCTCCCTAGTGAATGATCTATATCATTAAATCTAAGGCAATGCACAATAACAGTGCTTATTCAGGAATGGACTATGGATGCTCAGTGTAGTCAGGTTACTCTATATGACATCTGCATTTTCAGATAACAGTAATATACAAACTTTGTATTCAGTAGGGTGAGGGTAGTACTGCCAGACTTTTGTTGGGGAGCCACCAGACAGTATAAACCTGCTAATATATTTTAAATAAATGAAAACAGAAAATGATGGTAAATTTAAAAGGTGCTCACGACAGCACCATGAAAGTTTAATTTACTTTTTACTGTAATGACATACAGAGCTACTTGTTGCAGCTACAAAATAGACAATACTCATAATTGTGTATGTGTGTTTTAGCAGTATTCTCTATGGCAGGGTATTTTCTGGTGTTTTGTAGCCTCGACTAGTAGCTCCGTGCATCATAGCCCTTAAAGTTTTACAACAATATCTAGTATAAAAATGGAAATAAGATTGTATGCTGATTAACTCATCTAAAGTCTGTACTATTGTAACAGTGTACTAAGATGCCAACAGGGGGAACATAATAAAAGTCTCTAATGGACAGTGTCAGACTGGGGTGTCTGGAGCCCATCAGGGATGCCACCTCAGGACAGGGCAGGGCACCAAGTCATGAACTCTACCAGTCACCACAATCCTCCACCCCACCCCACCCTCATTTGCAACCTTAATTACATTTTTCCCTTAATGTTTCTTGTCTGATCTAGCTCCCAAACCCTGTGCATTTATGCACACTGTATAAAATGCCTGGGTTATGTTTCAGGCATCCGCAGAAGAAACACTGTAGCACATCCAATGGACAAGGCAGACAAAAGAGATTTGACTTCTGAGCCTGCCAGCACTTTGCTTATTTATTAATCCATTCTTTTCCATATGTCTTCTGTTTCAGCACAGCTACAAGAGATTGTTCAACAAAATGACACAATATACAGGAACATGGTGCACGCTTGTCCTGCTAATGTAATAAAAGCCCTGGTAATTGTAAGGCTGCAGTTGGAATAAAGAAAGCACACATGTGATTGCTGTGGGCTGTTGCATTTAAGCACATTTGTAACTCCATAACCTCTTTGTAAAAATACACAGACCATTGTTCGCACAGACTTAGAATTCCTTACATTGTACAGATTATTTTCTCTATAGAAATATTGACATACTCCAGTAGATGCTTCCCGAGGCAGGCACACTTTTTCTTTTCATGCAGTAGAATTTTAATTTCAAACAAAGCTATTACCCTAGTGCAGGGGTGCCCGATAGGTAGATCGCGGTCTACCAGTAGATCACTTTAAAGCTTTTGGTAGACAACAAGGTGGGATGCCATCCCACCACTTCTTTTGTGCCCCAACATAACAGAGCTTTTGACTACAGCCATACTGCTGTGTTGACACTTGTATAATGTTATGTGAGCATTACATGTTTGACACTGAATATATATATATATATTGCTATGTGTATTTAGGTATTAAACATCAACTATTTTTATTAAAGTAGATCTCATGATGGAGGCCAGGTGGTAAGAGTAGATCACAGGGTGACAAACTCTGGGTACCCCTGCCCTAGTGTTTTGGATTTTTTTTACATAAAAGTTCTGGTTTTTCCAGATCCATGTCCTTACTCTTTATTACCAGTATAAAAGGTATCACCAGGAAACAGTTAAAATGGTGCCAGTCATTGGATTTAATTACCCATAAACTTCACAGTGAAATGAAATGTCAACACATATTAAAGTTGCTAAATATTTATTTAATTCCTTGTGATCTCAAATAATATAGCTAATAACACCAATATTTGAGTAAGTTAAGTTTTCTTGTGCAGGGCCTTCTTCTCTTCTTGTATCAGTTATTGGTTGCTTTGTATGTAATGTATGTTCAGTGTATAAAACCATTTATTGTACAGCACTTCGGAATATATGGACACTTTATAAGTACATGTATAATGTATAATACATGTATACATAAATGTTATTACATTATAATTAATATTATTAAATAATAATTATAATAAAGTGAAATGCTGGAAATATTATCAAAGTAGCCTTGTGTAGGTAGTGGCCTCATTGTGAACACTATAGGCTTTATACCCATGCATGCTGGGGCTTATTATATGTTTTCTGTCTTAGTGTGCAGGAAGCATCATTTGTTTATTATCAAGCTTTTTAAAGGGGATATATAGCATACATTTTTACAATGCACTAAACCATGTAAAAAACAGTAAAATAGAAGGAAGTGCTTTTATTTTAATACCTTTGGGTTAAAATATGTACATAACTGCTTGAAAACTGTGCTCTACCCAGACATTATGTCAGCTTCACTATACAGCTCAGAGCCGCCGGCCCAGATAGACTTCAATGACACCACCTTACCTACTTAAAGTGAAGAGAATATTCATAGAGTGTGCGGGGCTTAGCAATGTCACAGACAGTCCGTTCCTGCTCTACTCGCTCCTTCCCCCCCCCCCCCCCCCCGGCAGCAGCACAAGCAGAGAGACACAGAAGGAGGGAGGGGTTTTCCCTGCTGCTGCTGAGTAAAGCCTGTCAGTCAGTGCTGTGACCACTTCCTGTGGGAGACTGAAGGACACTCCCATGTCTCATTTGGCTCTGGCTTCAGACTTGAGTGGTTGTCTCTGCAGCTCTCATATAATGGCAGTTTTAGGAGATAAAATGCTTTCAAAACCTCTTTCTTTCTGCATCATGTCGCATTTTGAGGGAGGATGAATATTATAACTGAATATGAACTTTATATAAAATGTCTCTTTTAAGGCCAGCCTTCTAGTTAATGAAACCATCTAAACAAACAGGAAGAAGCAACTGAGGGAGGCAACTATTTACAGTCCAATACAAAGGAGGCTAAGGGGCTCATTTACTCTGGGTGCCAGCTCCAAACTGCACCATTCCTATAAGAAGCTGTCTTCTGTGCCCTACACTGGATTAAACATCTGGCATAGCAAGCAGAGCCCAGCACACACAGGCCCAAGGGAGCACTATAATTAATGCCTGAGCAGGAGTAAACTATAGGGTCCAGAACATTTTTCACCCCTGCTACTTCTTCCTTGTGTCTCTTAAATCATGCAAAAGGAGGGTCAATAGGAGGTAATTCCCACATCACACCCTTGTGTTACCCCTCTTGTACACTAGCAGGTACAAGCACTTTGCTTGTACCTGCTCCAGTCCTTGTACTCCATTCCCCAGTGATATATGTGCTCTCAGATCCGTTAGAAATAGTGATGAGCGAATTATTTCGGCAGGCATGGATTCGCAGCAAATTTCCGCATTTCGCCATTGGCAAATTGTTTCGCAAAACTTCCTTGAAAATTCACCACACAAATTGGGCACACAAATTTGTTTAGCGAATTTTTCAGCGAAACAGGACAGATTCGCTCATCACTACTGGGAAGCCCTCTCAGGGATATTCACATCAGTCCTATGAATTGTTATTACAGTACAGTGTGCTTTCATGTTTACTGTAACATTATTGATAAAAAAAACCCACTACTAACATTCTGCTCTCTTATTTTTTTAATAAATGCAGGTCCTGTCACTTGCTAGGAACGTTCTGATGACTTCCAGCCATTCCTGATGTAACACACATTTAGATGCTAATTTCCATTAGCTCTAAAAAGATGTATCTAATGGACTTTGTGGGCAGAATTCATTTTTGTTGTAATCCACAGAAGCCAGAAGGCATGTTTCCTCTTCTCTAAAGGTACACTTTTACCATTTCTACATTGTATATAAACAATACTGTGTTTTATAAAACACTTTTATAAAGCAAATGTCTTTTGAAGTGGAAACTTTCATTTTAAAATTGCACAGTGTAGTATAGACTTTATCTGGCAATAATAAAAATATTTTCCAGTCATAAAAAACCACTGTATCTTTTATTTCCCATAGAGTTTTGTTGTTCCGCAGTGTGCTCTTCAGCCAATTTGATAAGCAGACTACACAAAGCAACATCAGCATTGCTATTTGGTTTATAATTATTTAAATTATTTTCTTTTGAAGGGGTGGTTCATCTTCAGGCTAACTTTTAGTATGTTACAGAATGGTCTATTCTTAGCAACTTTTCAATTGGTCTACATTTTTATAGCTTTTAAATGGGGATAGGGCATTTTTATTACCCAGACTAGGATATTATAGATGTAGGGAATCAATTCTCGGCTCAAAAACAGCCCAATATACACAATGTGATTTCACAATATACCCTCTTTCTGTGTGTGTGTGAAGTGGTTAACAAACAGTAGTGCATTTGTCTTGTTCTGTCAAAATCCAGAAATAGCAGTGGGCAGTCTAGACACATAGCAGGCTCTTAGGGTGTAACCCATGTCTCACAGTGCTATTTTCCAAAGTTTATCTTCTTTGCAAGATAATTCAAGTTTATGTTTTCATTTTATAACCAAGTATTGTTTGCAGTTAAAAAAAAATAAAAAGGTTATTATCTAAAATGGGATTTTGCAATGTACTTGTGAAAGAACACTTCAGATACTTTAGCTACGTAGAGTTTTAGTTTAATCAGTCCTTGGGTGCTGGCCATGCATTGCACCAGTGGGTTTATGCTGCACTGTGCCTAGTGCAGGTTTAATTGACTTACATTGGGATCTACATTGGGTTACTCAGCTTAATATTCTGTGTGCCTTTTGAAAAGTAATGTGCATAATTTTGGTAGTTAATGTTGAGGCATTAGAGGGGATGGGAATCAGCACTTACTGAAAAGGAATTTTGAGCGTGCTGATAAAAAGATATGCCAAATACTGTCATGGGAAAACATGTTTTTTTCAGTTTTGCATCACAGAGCTTCTCCAGCAGAATCTTGCATTGAAATCCATAGCCATATTCTTTATTTACCAGGGTGCCACAGCCATGTGACCTGTGTTCTGATAAACTTCAGTCACACTATACTGCTGAGCTGCAAGTTGGAGTGACATGAACCCCTTCCAAGCAGCTGAACAATGCAGAACAATGGGAAGGTAGCAAGATAGCAGCTTCCAGTAGATATCAGAATAGCACTTAATAGTAAGAAATCCAAGTCCAGCTTGGGACTCCTCCAGTTACATTGGAGTAGGAGAAACAAAAGTTTACCTGAAAGCAGTTCTAATGTGTAACACTGGCTCCTTCTGAAAGCTCAGACTCAGGCACAATGCAGTGGGATGGCACCTAAACACCAATATTACAACTAAAAAAATATATGTGTTGGTCCAAGAATCAAATTTTAAATGGCAGATTGAATTATTTGCTATGTAAACGGTGTGATTTAGAAATATCAAAACAATATAAAAAACAGACAGAATCCCTTTTGGATAGCTAAGCCTTTCTGCACCTTGTGCCACATGGTGTATTTCCAGCTTCATACCCTTGTTTCAGAGCTTTCCATGTTCTTTGATGTAAATCTGCACATAAATGATAGTGTGGCTACAAGGAGCCTATTTGCTGTCTAACAAACTTGTCAACTCCCCCAGATTTCCAGGGAGTTTTACAAAATTTGCATGAGCATATGCACAGTAAGTGGCGTCTGAGTAAGATAAGCACATGCGCAGTAAGCATTCAATAAAGCAGGAGAGGAATAGGCTACTCCTCTATACCAAATAGACCAATTACACATTTTTGTTGGCTGCAGTAGAAGATAGGTCTGTACATGGGCAATAAGCAGGACGGTGACAAGCAAGCACAGCACTAGTCCCTAAACTGGCCAATGGTCAGGGCAAGCGACAGGCAAGGATTATTATAAATACATTTATTTATAAACCACTAACATTTTCTGCAGAGCTTAACAAAAAGCTACAGAGTAATAAACATACAGTAAAACCAATACAATAATGAGGGCGCTGTATGCAAGGGTTTACAATCTATAGGAGTGGGATATGTGAGTTAGACTAAAATTATGTGATTGTGTTGAACAAATATTGTTAGTGTTGTGACTGTTAGTAGCTAATAGATCAGTAGGATGGGTTGTAAGAAGGGTAATGTTGTATTTTGGGTACTGATTACTTGGGTTTGTGACCTAGGGCGGCATAAATTTAGGGGCGGCATGCCGCCCAGCCACACTTAAAATTTGCTCATGTACGGAGACATGTTTGTGTATGTGAGTAGGTTCCTAGAGAGAAGGAAAGTCATTGATGGAATGAAGTGGTCAGTTTGAAGTGTATCTGGAGATAAGACTTGAAATGTACTGTGAAGCATTATGAAAGAGAGGAGCCAGGCTTATACAGACCCCTGAGAGTAGGATTGCCGACCCCTGGCCTTAAAAAGATAGGGGTGCAACCAGTGTAGAGAAGGGAGGTGTTACATGCCTATTAGAATTATTAATAATACTGAGCTCCCAAAGCTTCCAGTGGTTTTTCAGGGAACTATTTTGAGAACAGAGTTTCTCATTGCAAGCAGGTCCTGACAGAGGGGAAATATAAAATGCAAGCTCATTCTGTACATTACAAAAATATTGTTGGATTTATAATGCACGTGAACCAGTAACTTATCTAGGCCGATAGATACATCATTTTATCAGCATTTTACATCATTTGCAACAACCCCTGCCATTGTGGAGGTTACAGTCTAAGGTCCATAATAGATTCATACATTTCTTTAGGAATTAAATAAGCTTTGAGTATGCTTTTGGGGTGTGGTAGCAAACCAAAGAACCCGGTGGAAACCCACAAAGACATTGGTAGAATCCTTGCACACCAGTACTGCAAAGCATAGTTCCTGGATCTTTGTGCTAAAAGCTAATTTCAGTAACCCTGTATTTAATCACTTGCTAAAAAACCATCAAATTCCACACAATTCACACAATGCTTTTTCAAGCATCATGTTGGAGCCTCATTTCTATTAATCTAAATAGATTTTTATCTGGATGGGACTAAAACCGACAAATATAAAGTTCCCACTGAAGCAACCATAATTTAACTGTAACTTGTATTGCAATGTTCAAGTGTCAATATGTTTTGCCACTCCCCATTTTATGGAGTAGATTAAATTATAGAAAATGAGTCAGCCTATAAAAATCTAAAACACTTTTATATTTATTCATAAAAGGTAACCCATAACAACCAGCTAGTTAACAGTTGTATTGGTCTAGTACAGTTTAAATTATGAAAGCTAATATTTTATTAGTTGTTACGGGGTACTGGACAGGGTTACTCTTTGCCCATGTTAGCACATATCCCTTTTCAACACACAGATTTAAATAATTTCTCTGACTAAGGATCTCCTGTGGGTTTAAGAAAAATATGCAAACTATTTGTAATAAAAACAAGATGTGGTGACAGAATGTATTGATTTTTGTGTTAGAACGAAGGGCAGAGAAATCTTGTTAGCTAAGTGTATTGTGGTATACCAAAATGTTTCTTAAAGAATGTATTGTATTGAATCTCCAGTGAAAAAGATTGTAACTGAATGTTGTAAATACAGACAAATAAATAGAAATTTGCCTCAGCTGCTCTAATATAACTACATGAATTGTTTATCTAAGAAATGCATTTACAGCTAACTACTTTCTGTAGAGTTGTCTCAAATATTTAAGGGGACTTTATACAACGTGATCCTGGAAGAAAAAAAAAGCATGAGGATGTAAGTGATGTAAAGCATTGGAGAAATGGGACAGAGAAGTTAAAATCAAGAAAAGAAAGGAAAGCAGGGAAAAGAGAAGTCATGAAGAGCATAACAGAATCACAGAAAAAAGGGGGCATAGAAAGGTTATAAAATAGTCAGAGAAGGATATAAAATAGGAGAAAGAGAGGGGAAAGGGCAAAAGAAAAGACAGTAAAATTTGAGACAAAAGAAAAGGCCAAAGGGGGTAAAGAAGCAGAGAGCAAAAAAGAAAGGCAGAGTAGAAAAAGAGGAGGGGAGAGGAGGATGTCACAAAGAGAAGGAAGGAAGCAGCATTCTGACTATTAGGAAAGATGGAATAGAAATGAATAAAATAATTAGAGAAGGGCAAAGGTAAAAATATTTTGCCTGCTGCGGTAAAAACATTAGAGAAGCACCTAAGACTAGAAAAATGTGGAAGAAGACATAAAAGGAAGGGAACATAAGACTAAATAAAATCAAAATAGAAAAGCAGGGAAACTAGTACAACGTGATACAGGAAAGATATATATCTTGTATGTATTGTCTACAAAGGATGTCAGTATGGTACAGGCCCATGTACTGCTTACTGTACTCAAGTAGCATGTTACAAGGGTTGTACAAGGCTGGCAGTGGGCACCAGGGGCAGACCAGGAGGTATCCCTAGAAAAGGCCCATTTGCCACACTGGCCTTACACACAACACATGGTAAGAGTACAGTTGCTGCAGGGAGCAGCAGGAGCACTGTAATAACTATCTATCTCAGTGCAGGGAATAGCTACAGGGCTATGTGCTGCACTATGTGGACAGGTTATGACTGGCCACAGTTTTGTTATTTGTTTACATAAATATCAAAGGATCCAGTAATGCTCTGGCTACTGCATGTTTAAAAATGCCCTAAACCAGTTATTCTGTTTGTTCCATAGTATATTTCTTGGACTACTTTAGTATTAAGTACAATGCTGCTGTGTTACTTTGTTTTATAGACCACAATTTCCGTTACATCAACTTTATCTACATTCCATTCCATATCATAAAAAAAAAAAATACTTGTTTCTGTTTAGAAATAAATGACCTTGGCCAAACATTCTTTTTCCCTGCCCTGTTATTTTATATTATGAGGAAAATGAAGATTTCTGAATGTACACACAGCGCACAATAACCATTTGTCTTTATCGAACAACATTACAACATTTAGTTTTTTGTATGATATGTATAATAGCCGTGCATGTTTCTTTTTTATGGCTTAAAAGAGATATAAATGCTTATTTACTGGTTTTCAAAAAGTGACTCAAGGGGGGGCATTTACTAATGTTCATATTTTTCACGATTTGTGTTTTTTGTTGCAGTACAACTTGAAGTTTTTTCTCTATTTATTACTTCAAAATTGCAACAAAAGAAAAAATACAGCATCTAAAAGCTGAAGTCAATGGGCAGCTGTTCTATTTCCACTTGGAAGGTCTTTTTTGCTTCGTGATAGTAGAGGTTTTAGGATTTTTTGGATGCTCGATTTGCTAAAAAAAAAGCATTTTTTTCTCATCATTTTCTAATGCTGATCTTTTAATAAATGGCTAGATATTTGTGGGTAAGTGGAAATGAGTTTAGTCATGGTTTCAAAGATCTCTAAAACTACAAAAATGAGAGTTTTGATAAATAGGCCCCTAGGGTTCATTCACTATTGGAAGGTGCAACTAGTGGAGTGTTAATGGGTGCAAAGTTGCATCCCTTAGAGCCCACACTTAACCCTTGTGTCACTGTCATTAGGTGAAGCTCTGCAGCATGTGCCAATATGTATTTCAAGTCCAATATGAAACAAGGCATAGCTCAAAAACTTCATTAAATTACAATGATTAAATAATTTTTAGCATCTTATGCTATTATTGAGGTCCCGTAAAAACACTAAAAAAATGATTGTAGTAAAAGTAAAAATATTGTGAATGAGCACAGTTTATACTCTGCAGAATTGTATATTTGAAGACTGTGGAGACTATGCACCTCTTGAACACTAGATCTGGGCACATTTTGGATTTGGATATATAGGTTATATGCAGGGGCTTTTGGGCCCCTCTTGCCGCCTGAGGCGGCTCCTGGATGCCGCCCCCCTCCCGCTCCCCAGCGCTTACCTCTCCAGCGCAGGAGCGGGTCCGGGGGCGGTCTGATCGCTAGCGCAGAGAGCGCAATTGCGCTCTCTGCACTAGAAGAGCCGAATTTCCGGTTTAAAAACCGGAAATTCGGCTCTTAAAGTTACCAGGAGCGGCTTTTTGCTGCCCCTTGTAACTGGGGCGCTTCTGCCGCCTGAGGCGAGTTTCTCAACTCGCCTCATGGCAGAAGCGCCCCTGGTTATATGAATGTATATGTGAATATCTATCTATCGATCTATCTATCTATCTGAAGCCAAAGAACTGCTGCACTGCTGATTTTCTGTTGGTACCATAAACTAATAAGGATACAAAGGTTACCATTTCAACAAATACAATATTCTGTTTGTGATATTATAGACAGGAAGATGCTGCCTTGGTTACAATTTATAATAGTGAATAAAATCATAAGGGGCAAAGGAAGGGTTGAAGAAAAGGACAGATGTCAGGAGAGCTTTAGTTCCCCTGCATTAAAAGTTATTGGAAACACTAGATATGCTTTTTAAGCCTATTCTTGATGGGAAAAAAGACCAGTTACCACACCAGTTATAATAGTCATTTTATGGCATTTACTTTTACAGCAACAATTTGTTTTTGTGTGTGCGTGTGCTACAATGCCCAAGAAATGTTTTTTTTGGGGAATCACAAATTTCCCATTGACATCCATTGTGAGAATGTATCTTGCATAATTTTTTGTATTTTTTTATATTTGATGACAATTTGGGGGGTTTCATGAATGTGAAAAAAACACAACAGGGCTGATTCACTAAAGGGGTTGATAAGTTTTATTGCATGTTTTTTTGCGGTAAAATTGACGCAAAAAAAAAAAACCCGCGCGATTCGCTAAAGTATTAACGTATGCGTTAAGTTGCATATCGAGTGCGTTAAATTTCGCGCTACCGCATGCGTTAATTTGCGTGCCAAAATAATACTAATGCATGATTCACAAACACTTAGATGCGCTAAATATCGCATTTGTCTGAGCGAAAATTAACACCTACTTGAGGCAGGCAGTAATTATAGAAAAGTACAGTCCATGAGCTTTTGGCAACACAATATGGACTTTGCAGTGTTATTTATTCAAGTCTGTGTTGGCCCTAGAGTGATGCAGCCTCCAGTTTGCAGGGAAATGGTCATTTTCATAAAAGTAGTAGTTTTACGAAAGTAATGCTGTGTATGGCTAATATGGCGTGCGTTTTTTCGCATGCGGTGACTATTTGTGCGCGATGCGTTGATTAGCGCGCGTTCCGTCAAATACCGCACGAAAATAGTCTTCGCGACTTAAATAACGCAAGCAACATCGCGTCTAAATTAACACAAGTATGCTTTTAGTGAATCGTGTGTTGACACGAAAAATTAGACACGATAAAATTTTTAACACATGCTATAAATAGCGCACGTTTTAACGCACTTCAGTGAATCAACCCTAATTTGCTTTGTATTCGAAAACAAGTGGAAAAAATGCTCAAACCTAGATAAATTTGCCCTACTCTTGCCAATGCTTTTATGATTTTCTCTCTTCCCCTTGGGCATCTTGGTTTTAGAGACCTCTCCTTACCTCTGACAATTCTTCAAATAATGAATTTGATGGTAATTAAATACTACAGGCAGTACAGCAGCAGGAACAACCCCCTGTGCTTGATTATTCCCTGTAAAGAGACTGCATTCAATCTGCTAGCCTTGACATTACAACATAATCACCTTTTCTCACATGTGAAAACCAGTACAATCTGCTTTTCTAAGCACACATATCTCTACTGAACTACATTTCATTTGTTATCCAAACTATGAATAATATAGTGCTTATTGATAAAAATATAAATACTAAGGGGCTGATTTACTAACCCACGAACGGGTTGAAATGAGTCCGATTGCGTTTTTTTCGTAAAGATCGGTATTTTGCGATTTTTTCGGAGTCTTTACGAATTTTTCGTTACCAATACGATTTTTGCTTAAAAACGCGAGTTTTTCGTAGCCATTACGAAAGTTGCGTAAAATCTTGCGATTTTTCGTAGCGTTAAAACTTGCGCAAAAAGTTGCGCTTTTTTCGTAGCGTTAAAACTTGCGCAAAAAGTTGCGCTTTTTTCATAGCGTTAAAACTTACACGAAACTTCGCACCTTTTAAGTTTTAACGCTACGAAAAAGGCGCAACTTTTCGCGTAAGTTTTAACGCTACGGAAAAATCGCAAGATTTTACGCAACTTTCGTAAAGGCTACGAAAAACTCGCGTTTTTACGCAAAAATCGTATTGGTAACGAAAAATTCGTAAAGACGCCGAAAAAATCGCAAAACATACGAAAAAGTCGCAAAATGTTCGTTTTCAAGTCGGAACTTTTCCAATTCGGGTCGGATTCGTGGGTTAGTAAATCAGCCCCTAAGGGTTTAATTGTTTTTTTTATCCACAAGGCAGCAGCATTTTCTTACAGTTCCAGCAGAATTTCAGGGGGCAATGCAGCTAAAACGTTAAAATGAGTGAATTTACATGTGCTGAGAATGTTCTAAGTTCAGATGGCATCACTTATGGTGCTCAGGATTAATATAATTGTCTGTGCCCAAGTCTTTAGGCTTAAGTGCAATGCATCTATTGATTGAGGCTGCTGTGTGAATCCTGGCGCAACTGCTACGTTCAGGGTGGTGGTATCTCCAGTGCACCCCTGTGTCAATAGGCAAACTATATACAGGTATGGGACCCATTATCCAGAATGCTTGGGACCTGGGGGTTTTCTGGATAAGGGGTTTTTCCATAATTCAGATCTCCTACCTTAAGTGTACTAATAAAGTTATTTAAACATTAAATAAAACCAATGGATGGTTTTGGCTCCAATAAGGATTAATTATATCTTAGTTGGGATCAAGTACAAGGTTCTGTTTTATTATTACAGAGAAAAAGGAAATCATTTTTAAAAATGTGAATTATTTGATTAAAATGGAGTCTATGGGAGGTTGCCTTTCCGTAATTTGGAACTTTCTGGATAATGGGTCTGATACCTGTATATGATTTGCAAAAGGAGGCAGGGCAGAATCAGCAGTGCAACCAGCAATCAGCAGTGCAACTATGCGGAAGTGAATGCCATTTTTTCCATGCAACAACTGTGTCTACAATTAAGCAATGCAACTGCATTTTTCATTGTAAATGACTGCTTATGGCACCTTCAATTTCTATAACCTGTTTAAAAATATTCTTCCTCCAGCTTTAGGTCTTTAGGTTGTCATGGACCACCTCAATGACTTGTAATATCCTTATGTTTGCAAGTATGGAGTGCATATACAGCATTTACATATTTACACACACACTCATATATTATATAGATATATTTAGGGAATACCCCACTCACTGCTCCACAGACCCAGGACATGTCCCACTGTCTTTCACTACTGATGCAACTCTATTTAGACCCCAGTGGGTGCAGATTCACTGTCTGCATAGTCGCCAAGTCATTATTAACTGAGCCCCGCTGATTCTACAAGTATAATGCTGGTTAGGTTATTTACATAGAGAACCTATAAATTATCAAAGAAATAGTTAAACATTGGCCTTTTGCTGAACCCTCTAAATATGGGGGTAATATGTCAGTTAAAATTTTGCATGCACTCACTGTTGATTCACCAGGATAGAAAACAAACCCTGTTAGATACTGTATTGTTTTTTTGCCATTTCAAAAAATGAAAGGTAATTTAATCCACTAAGGAAGGGCTCATGGGAGTTCATTTAGATTTTTTCTTTGTAACCTAAGCTGTTTTACACTAGCAAAGAAAGCATGGTAACTGTGTAATTACTCTTTTCACAATTAAGTGTTTCACACAGTGCTGTCACACGGCTGCCCTTCTGCTAGGCTATGTATTCAGTTCCAGCTATGTAAAGCAATCGAATATTCTGCAACAAAGAAATCAAGGACATGACTGGGTGCACCAGATGAGGCATTGTTTTTAAACTGACTATTAGAGCTCTCATTGTGGAATAATGATCTTGGTGCATTAAGTTAGTACAGGTATGGGACCCCTCATTCAAAATGCTCATGACCTGGGGTTTTCCAGATAAAGGGTGATTCCGTAATTTGAATCACCATACCTTAAGTCTACTGAAAAATAGTTTAAACATCAATTAAACCCAACAGAATTGTTTTGTTTCCAATAGAGATTAATTATATCTTAGTTATGTTTAAATAGAAAGTACTGTTTTATAATTACAGAGAAAAAGGAAATCATTTTTAAAAATCAGAATTATTTGCTTATAATGGAGTCTATGGGAGATGGCCTTTCCGTAATTTAGAACTTTCTGGATAGCGGGTTTCAGAATAATGGATCCCATTCCTGTACTTAAATCAATATGGCTGAAATATGAATTCAGAGGGCATTGCCACAGTTACTTACAACAGAGTTAGTAATTTTATCTTGTCCTCTCCTTTCCCCTGCTCAGTTTCAGCAATTAAACCATCTATACACTTCTCTGCTGAACGTATCCCAGAAGTCATACTGGAAGAGAGTTAAAAGTAGTTCCGTGAAACCTGCAAATAAAGTTTAATGACTATTTTGAATATGTTTTAAATGGCAGAACTTTTGTATTGATAAGGGATTGTGAGGTATGATGGGATGATCCTATGATTTTTATTTTGGCTGTATTTTATTCTGGAACTTAATACTTACTGGTTACCTGCAGGCATCTAGTCCTTATACAGTAGTGTCTGAATACCCTTTAAACAAAGCTCTTTGATTCCTACACATGTTCATTATAAAATTATTTTTAAAACATTAAAGAAAAACTTTATATCCCTCCATTTACATACCAATCCATATCCTTCAGTTTACTTTTTACCGTGACCTGTAATGTGTTTCTAATTAATTTTGTTATTTTGTCTCGAACAGTAAGCCATTTGTACTCGAGGGGCTAGTAGCAGGCCCAGACTAGCAATCTGTGAATTCTGGCAAATGCCAGAGGGGCTGCTGTAAGATACCACTGTACACTTTAGGGCCGTGGCAGACGGGGAGATTAGTCACCACGTGACAAATCTCCCTTGTCGCCGGGCGACTAATCTCCGCGATATGCCATCCCAATGGATAGAATGTAAATCGCCGGTGGGATGGCATACGCGGCACCGCGATTTCCCGAAATTGCGGAAGTTTCCTCTCAAGGCCCTTAGCGGGCTGGTATGGGGCTGTTTGGGTCTCTGTGTACTTGAAATTCCAGGGCTTGTTATGTATCCCAGTCCAGGACTGACTAGTAGTGTAGACTCCCAGGGTTCCCTCAGGGTATTGGGTGTCACCTTCCTTGTTCAAACATAATTTTTGTTCAGATTACCAGGGTATCTATTATTAATCAGGCTTGTGTTGAACATACAGACATACATGTTGCCCCCTAATATTTGTGTGTAGGGAACTTAAGAAAGAATTATTTCAAGCAATGCAATAGAACCAAGAAACTGAAGAGCATGTAAATGATCTCTCTAATATATATACCAGTAGTTCCTTTCAACTGACACGAGGGCACTCGTTCCAATTAGAAGAAAGGAGGTTCTGTCTGAATATGGGAAAGGGTTTATTGTATAGTGGGTGTGCTAATAAACTTTGGGCCTGATTCACTAAAGTCCGAAATAAGGAGTGCTATTTATAGCATGCGTTAAAAATCTTATCACTTCTTATTTTTCGCTCGATTCACTAAAAGGACACTTGTCATAATTAAGAAGCGATGTTCTTGGCGTTATTTATCTTGCGATGACATATTTTCAAGCAATATATTACGCAGCGCACAACATATTACGCAGTACATTGCTTGAAAATATGTCGTCGCAAGATAAATAACGCCAAGAACATCGCTTCTTAATTATGACAAGTGTCCTTTTAGTGAATCGAGCGAAAAATAAGAAGTGATAAGATTTTTAACGCATGCTATAAATAGCACTCCTTATTTCGGACTTTAGTGAATCGGGCCCTTTGTATATATCCCATTCATTGTATGATGAAATACTTGTGAATTGGTTTCTGTTAGCAGAGTATCTGGGTAATCTGGAGTAGCAGTAACAGTCAGGAGTCTTACCAATCAGGATGATGCTGCAAGCATGGCTGATACTTTATTCACCTTACAACAAGAAGGAAACAGGAACATAACATCACATCCTGGAGAATCTTCCCAGAATGCATAGGTTTATAAAAGCTTTATAAACACAAAACAGTATGTATACTGACACCTACTGGCAGAACATAACAGTATAACACAGTATATTAGAGAGAAGGCTTTTGTTGCTAACTGACAGTGTACAAACACTAGTCTAACACCCCCACTCAACAAATACTTCTCACATTAGTCCCATTCTTGTTCTGAGCTTCTCAAATTTAGATCGTGGTAGTGGCTTTGTCATAGCATCTGCTATCATATTGTCAGTCTCACAGTATACAAGCTCAATGACATTTTGTTCCAGTAGATCACGCAGGTAGTGATGTTTAACATCAATGTGCTTGGTTCTGGCGTTGATCTTTTCACTGTTTGCAAGCTTTATACATCCTTGGTTGTCCTCATATAAAACTGTTGGCTGGGATAGCGGCTCACCAAGATCTTCTAATAGTTGACGCAACCAAATTACTTCTTGACTAGCATGAGCTGCTGAAATGTATTCTGCTTCTGTAGAAGACAATGCCACAGAGATTTGCTTTTTGCTAGACCAGGATATTGGGCTGTTACCCAACTTGAACAAGTAGCCACTTGTAGATTTGCGAGTACTGGGGTCACCTGCCCAGTCTGAGTCCACATATCCTGTGAGTTCTAGGACACCATTTGCTGATATCTTTAAACTCAAGTCTTTAGTTTGTTTGAGGTATTGCATGACTCTCTTAATTGCATTCCAATCTTTCTGACGAGGTTTACTTACACGTCTGCAAAGAAATGACATAGCAGCACCTATATCTGGACGTGTAGTGGTGGCAATGTACAAGAGTGCCCCCACTGCTTGTCTGTATTTTTCATTATTTGGCAGAAGATCTTCTTCTCCTTCCAACTTTAAGTAGGCTGTGTCCATTGGGGTGCTCACACCTTTGCATTCTGCCATGCCAAACTGATTAAGGATAACACCAATTTTGGCACTTTGATTTAGTAGAAAGCTTCCATCATCCTCTCTTTGTATCTGTATTCCTAGGTAGTAGGTCACATCTCCTAGGTCTTTGGTTTCAAAGTGCTTGTTGAGAGTTGAATTTAGCTTTGCAATTTCCTTATGCTCTTTGTGAACAATTATCAAATCATCAACATAGAGTAGTAAATACATCCACTCCTCACCTGTGTGTTTGCAGTATAGGCATGGATCAGCTTTACTTCTTGTGAAGCCTTCATCTAACAGGACTTTATTCATTTTTGCATTCCATGCCCTCGCTGATTGCTTCAGCCCATAGAGTGATTTACTCAATTTACAAACAAGATGTTCTTCTCCATCTTTCACATAACCTTCTGGTTGTGTCATGTACAGTTCCTCTACTATGTCACCATTAAGAAAGGCTGTTTTAATGTCATGATGTCTCACAATCATATTTCTCAGAACTGCAATAGCCATTAAAGTTCTAAAAGTACTTTGCTTGGCAACAGGAGCAAAAGTAGCATCATAATCTTCTCCATATTTCTGTGAGAATCCCTTTGCAACCAATCTTGCCTTGTATCTATGGATGTTACCTTCAGAATCACATTTAGCCTTAAAAACCCATTTACATCCAATTGCACATTTACCTTGAGGTAACTCTGTAAGTTTCCAAGTTTGGAGCTGGTTGAGAGATGCCATTTCTTCATTGGCTGCGTTAATCCACATTTGCTTCTCAGGGATAGGCAACTTTTGCATTTCCTCCCATGATGCTGGTTCAGGCTGTGGTGCTGTCCGAACCATATAGGACAAGCGTTTAGCTAGGATGCCCTTATTACTTCTTGAGGACTTTCTAACTGAACTTGTAGAGGTTTCATCTTCTGCCTGTTTAGTTTCTGTATCACTTACACTGACTTCAGTTTCTGTGCTCTGTGTTGGTTGAGGATCTTCTGTAGATTGGGCAGTTGTTATCACATCATGAAACTTTAGACTTACAGAGTTTTCATCAATAATCACACTTCTGCTGATTGTTACTTTGTTGGTGTTTGGGTGCAGGATTCTGTACCCTTTTTGAGATTCACTATAGCCAACAAGTATCCCTTCCTCAGCACAAGCTTCCCACTTTGTACGCTTTTGTTTGGGAACATGTACATAGGCTTTGCTTCCAAAGATTTTAATGTGCCTCAAGTCTGGTTTCTTTTCATTCCATAGCTCAAATGGAGTCTTTTCTATTGCTTTTCCGGGTAAGCGGTTTTGAAGATAACAGGCTGTCACAATTGCTTCTCCCCAGTACATGGTTGCCATATCTGCATCAAAGAGCATGCTTCTTCCACTTTCACACAATGTGCGGTTCATTCTCTCTGCAACACCATTTTGCTCTGGGTTGTATGGTACAGTAGTCTGAAACATAATTCCATGTTTTCTCAGAATGGCTTGTGTTTTGCCACTTGTGTACTCAGTCCCATTGTCTGCACGCAGTATTTTTGGCATTTTGCTAAATTTATTGCTTACTTGAGCAAGATACTCTTCAAGCTTCTCTGGAACTTCATCCTTGCTGTGCAGAAGGTAGACTACTGTGTACCTTGAGAAATCATCAATAAATGTAAGAAAATATCTCTTCTTTCTTTCTTTTCTTCTGAGTTTTCATTGGACCACATAGATCTGTGTGAATTAGGTCCAGGGGTTGTTGAGCTCGGCTGTTGCTGGCTTTTGGAAAAGGTTTCTTTGTCATTTTCCCCTTTATGCAGCTAGAACATTTCATTTGCTTACTACATGCATCAATTTTTATACCACTGGCATGCTGATCCTGAACTAGTCTTTTTATGGCTTCAGGATTTCTGTGCCCAAGGCGACGGTGCCATGTATGAATACAGTTTACATGTCTTTCCTCTTTAGCAGCCTTAACCATTTCCTTACAGTCCAGCTGATAAAGTTCATCTCTGATTTTTCCTTTGGCGAGTATGCAACTCCCCTTTGTAATAATGCAGTCATTACCTTTAAATGTAACTGTATTCCCTTGCTTAGTTAGCTTTTTCACAGACAACAAATTACTTTCAAGAGCTGGGACATATAGGACATTCTTGACAGGTATCTTTCTAGTGACTGTTTTGGAGACAGGGCAGTGAAGAAAACCTTCCCCCACTCCCTCTGAGACCATATATTGCCCATTAGCTGTAGCAATTCTTTCTGCTTTACTTTGATCAAGCTGTGTGAAGAATTTCTTATCATTGGTCATATGACTTGTAGCTCCTGAGTCAATACACCAGTTGTGAATTGATGTGCCATCCTCTTTGGAGTGAAAGGCACACTCTGCATTTGTGTCTTCCATTTCTCCTTTAACACTTTTGGCCTTTTGTTGGTTAGCTTGCCTCTTTAGCTGATTCATTCTAGCTTTCCAGACTCTGCAGTTTGCCTTTAAATGACCTGGCTTTTTGCAAACATAACATTCACGTGTTTCCCGCAGTGCAATAGGGTTTTTAGTTTGATCTTTAATTTTTAGTGCAGTCTCTGTTTCTGTAGCAGATTTGTCATTTGCACTTTCTGCTTTACGCTTGTATTCATCCACAAGCTTGCCTTTAACATACTCTAGTGTAAGCTCATCATCTGGCCGTGCATCTAGTGCTGTGACAAGTGTTTCATAACTCTCTGGAAGACCGCTGAGCAGCAGTGCTGCAACATGAAAGTCTTTTATTTCTTCTCCTACACCTCGCAGGCGTTCCACCATTTCTAAGGTGCTTCTTATATAGTCCTGCATATGCTGGCCTTTTATCAGCTTAGTCTGGTACAGCTTTCTAATTAGGTACAGTTTATTGCTGAGATTTGCCCTCTCATGTACTTTCTGTAGCTCCTCCCACATTTGTTTTGCAGTTTCACATTTGCAAATATGCACAATCTGATCATCATCAATGCTGAGAGAAATAGTGCTCTGTGCCTTTTGATCTTTCTCTAGCCATTCATCTGTGGGTGGATTTGGCCTGGCCTCCTGTATGCACTTCCATGTACCTTCTCTGATTAGCAGCATCTTTATTTTAAACTTCCAAGACTGGTAGTTCTGGTTAGTCAGATTAGCTACTGAGAACTTTGTGCTGTTAGCAGCCATTACTTCTGCTCTCTGACTTTACTCTTGCTGTCCCTGCTGGGTGCCTGAGCTGTGCTTATAACTGCACCACTATACAGGTATATAGCTGGAGTGGTATCTGCTAGCTCTATCTGCAGGCTGTATGTGGCAGCTTATCTGTGAGCTTTATCTGCCAGCTGTATCTGGGAGCTGTATCTGGGCCCATAACCTGTTAGCAGAGTATCTGGGTAATCTGGAGTAGCAGTAACAGTCAGGAGTCTTACCAATCAGGATGATGCTGCAAGCATGGCTGATACTTTATTCACCTTACAACAAGAAGGAAACAGGAACATAACATCACATCCTGGAGAATCTTCCCAGAATGCATAGGTTTATAAAAGCTTTATAAACACAAAACAGTATGTATACTGACACCTACTGGCAGAACATAACAGTATAACACAGTATATTAGAGAGAAGGCTTTTGTTGCTAACTGACAGTGTACAAACACTAGTCTAACAGTTTCACTATAGTACTCGAGGGTTCAATATTATGTACATGTTTCGGAGCGGCTCACTGAGGTTTTCTATAAGTATTCTTTAAAATATTTTTTGTATGTATGTGAGCGAAACCCATCAGGCGATTCTCTTTTAAATGTATGAAATAAAGCTTGCTGCTGTACTTTGTCCTACAAATGCTTAATGGTAATAGGTGTTTTGATTTTAGCACCTGAAATTAAAGGAACTCTCTCTTAAATACTTCATATTGATGCTCCACTCAAGTACAGGTATGGGATCCATTATCCGGAAACCTGGTATCCAGAAAGCTCCGAATTACAGAACACCCGTCTCCCATAGACTCCATTTTAATCAAATAATTCAGAATTTTAAAAATGATTTCCTTTTTCCCTGTAGTAATAAAACAGTACCTTGTACTTGACTCCAGTTAAGATATAAATAATCCTTATTAGATGCAAAACAAGCCTATTGGGTTTAAATAATGTTTTATTGATTTTTTAGTAGACTTAAGGTATGGAGATCCAAATTACGGAAAGACCCCTTATCCGGAACACCTTTGGTCCCGAGCATTCTGGATAATGGGTCCTATACCTGTATTAATAACAGTATTAAAGGAGAACTCCACCCAAACACAACATAAACTTTTTAAAAAATAACACAGTTTCTAGTAACTTTGCAATATACATTAGTTAAAAATATGCAGCCTTTTCATGATTTTTAATGTAATAATATGGTTTAGAACAGTTACCTAAGCCTGGCCTCTGTTCTCCTGCTGATCTGGCTGACTACTTTGAAAAAAAAAAATGTAACAGTCCGAATCCTCCAAATCCCACAATTGCCTGCAAAGGAACTGGGAATAGGGAAAGTAACAACACAGTGCAATGCATTGTGGTTTATGTTGTTCCTGCACACTGTCTGTAAGCTGTGGAGAAGTTGTTACAATTTGTAACATCAGTGTTCTTGTCCCTCCTCCCCTGTCAGGATTTCAAATGATGAAGAACGAGAAAAACTGTTTTACAGCTGGTTTTCAGCAGATAAAAATGTTATTTATTCAGTCTTTACAGATTACAGTGATATATAATATAAAAAGTTTATGGTTAATCCTGTAAATGCTGTAATTGTTCTTTATCCACACTATTTCCACCTGCCCACAGTAATGCTCCTTACTACAAAAACATATATATTATTACTTATTTCTTACTACTTTCTAGTATTATGTTAGGTTATATACCTTTATTGATTTATACCTTTTTTGCTTTATACCTTTATAGGGTACAAACCAAATACTGTAAACATGTTGTAAATTAGGCATGTCGAAAGCACTTCATAGGGCCATCTTCCCATCCGCCTGATCCCATTGCCCATTGAGGTCCAACAATCTGTAGGTAGAATAAAAAAACAGCAGCTAGTCTTCTGTGTGGTGTTTCTGCATTTCTATCTTTAGAACAGAGTATTTAAAGCTTCTCTTTCTGACCTTTATACTGTGGGTTTTGGCAAAGCTGCTGATTTGGCTCACAGTCTGGTTCAGAGGGGATGCTGAGTCAGGTTTCTCCAACCAGAAATCCCGCTAACTCCTAACTCTTTTCAGCTTCTTTGCAAATATTTCTTTAATAATTAACTCATTCATGTGTGAATGACTCATTAGCTTACTGTGTAGTTTAGGACAAATTCTAATCAAGAAATGCCTTTGGAACATGAGGCCCTTATTGCTGATCTGACAAATAATGCTGACTAAATTGTGCATATTTCATGCATTTTCTATCTCATTGTGATTTTTGAATAGATGAGAAAGTTCACAATGCTTTTGTAACTGCTGAATAGATTTAAGTGACAATTAAAAAACAAAAAAATGCAGCTTGTTTCCTGTTGGTAGGTCTGTTTATCTGGAAATCCTAATTAATAATAGAGGGGGAAAATGCAATACTAAAAAAAATCTGACTGAAATAAAAACGTGAACATTTTCATTATAAGTAAAGCAAAATTATATATATATATATAAACCCCTTTTGAGTTGCAATGTCACTCTGAGAATAATGTTGCTTTCCCATTGATTCCCCAGATTCAAACAGAATGCATAAACTATTGGCATTTTGTACCTAGAAAGTACCGTATATACTCGAGTATAAGCCGATCCGAGTATAAGCCGAGGTACCTAATTTTACCTAAGAAAACTGGAAAAACTTATTGACTCGAGTATAAGCCTAGGGAGGGAAATGCAGCCGCTACTGCTAACAGCTACTGTGCGATCCCTTGTGTGCGCCAAGGCACTTGGGATTAGATGCAACAATTTATCACTGCGTGTACTGTTTACATAAAGAAAGCATTTTTTTTTACGTGCAGCCTTATGCAAATGATTACATGCAGCCTTGCATGCAACTCACTTGCCCCCCCCACCCCGTGGATGCACATATATATGCCACATATAAAACTTTCTGTGCAAACCCTGTAAATAATCGACAAGGTATAGTGAGTACAAGCTAAATGCATATAACCAGATACTGAAATGGCCAGGATATTACAGCATACCAATCTGCTGGAATAAGTGAATCATGCTTACCCCCCCAGTGGACGTAAGTTCCTAGGGGGCTTCTTCTCCCCCCCCGTGCTTCTTCCCGTGTTTCTTCTACCCCCCTAGCATGAGTCCGTGCGAGCAGCGCAGTATAAGAGCCGAGGTTACACTAAATGCAAATTCTCACCGACTGATGAGCCTGTGCAATTTCAGGACAAATTCCCATGTTTTATGCAATGGAGAGCAGGTGCAAGAGAAAAATAAAGCCTCTACAACTCACCTCATCCGGAACTACAACTCCCATGATCCCCACTTCAACCTCCACTACTTAATTGTAGTCCCAGAATTCAGAATAATAAGGGCACAGATCAGCCTTCCCTTCGCTCATATCTAGGGGCAATTCTGCCTCTATCACCACCCACAGCACCATGACACAGGCCCAGGCAGGAAGCAGCAGTTCTATTGCAGATCTGGATTCCTCAGAATTTCGGGCCTGCTACAGATTCTGGGGGGTTTGTGCTGTGGAACTGTCAAGAAATCTTAATGAAATAGCCAACATGCAGCTACTGTGGAGCTGCTAAGGATGCTGTGAGTTGTAGTCCAGCCACAGCAGGAAAGGAGCAAGTTGGGCTAATGCCCTATACAGGCAGTACAGGTGTAGGCATATACAGTACATTCCGTTCCAGCGGAAAATCGAAGTGCCTGGTCATGTAACAATGTGTTGGGTCAAAGTTAGTTAGGAGTCAGCCTGGCAGCCACGCCTTGTAGGCTCCATTCTACAGATCTAAGTCCCTTCCCGGCCTATAGGGCCCATGCAAACGCTGTTCAGCCCCCTAGGTATCGGCCCCCTTGGGTATGCCCTACTCTCCCACCCCTGATCTGCCCCGTGACCTTAGCGCTGAGACGTTTTGCCCCGGAACAGTCCAACTTCCCGCAGTACTGAGCGCAACAAGCGGCACACTAACAGGCTGGGCTCGCTGAGAAAGAGCAGCGAATGGATGCGTACGCGCCAGCAGGTAGCAGGTTCCGTATATACCGTATACCATATATACTCTAATATAGTGTCAGACTCACGAACGTACGAAGGCACGGGGGGGGGTGCGAGCAGTGAACGCATGGTGATGCGCAGCGAGTTCCATCTTCACCGTATACAGTGTTTTGCAAAAGTATTCAGCCCCCTTGAACTTTTCCACATTTTGTCACATTACAGCCACAAACATGAATCAATTTTATTGGCATTCCACGTGAAAGACCAATACAAAGTGGTGTACACGTGAGAAGTGGAACGAAAATCATACATGATTCCAAACATTTTTTACAAATAAATAACTGCAAAGTGGGGTGTGCGTAATTATTCAGCCCCCTGAGTCAATACTTTGTAGAAACACCTTTTGCTGCAATTCCAGCTGCCAGTCTTTTAGGGTATGTCTCTACCAGCTTTGCACATCTAGAGACTGAAATCCTTGCCCATTCTTCTTTGCAAAACAGCTCCAGCTCAGTCAGATTAGATGGACAGCGTTTGTGAACAGCAGTTTTCAGATCTTGCCACAGATTCTCCATTGGATTTAGATCTGGACTGTAACTGGGCCATTCTAACACATGGATATGTTTTGTTTTAAACCATTCCATTGTTGCCCTGGCTTTATGTTTAGGGTCTTTGTCCTGCTGGAAGGTGAACCTCCGCCCCAGTCTCAAGTCTTTTGCAGACTCCAAGAGGTGTTCCATTCATCTTCCCATCAACTCTGACCAGCTTCCCTGTCCCTGCTGAAGAGAAGCACCCCCAGAGCATGATGCTGCCACCACCATATGTGACAGTGGGGATGGTGTGTTCAGAGTGATGTGCAGTGTTAGTTTTCCGCCACACATAGCATTTTGCATTTTGGCCAAAAAGTTCCATTTTGGTCTCATCTGACCAGAGCACCTTCTTTCACATGTTTGCTGTGTCCCCCACATGGCTTGTGGCAAACTGCAAATGGGACTTCTTATGGTTTTCTGTTAACAATGGCTTTCTTCTTGCCACTCTTCCATAAAGGCCAACTTTGTGCAGTGCATGACTAATAGTTGTCCTATGGACAGATTCCTCCACCTGAGCTGTAGATCTCTGCAGCTCGTCCAGAGTCACCATGGGCCTCTTGGCTGCATTTCTGATCAGCGCTCTCCTTGTTCGGCCTGTGAGTTTAGGTGGACGGCCTTGTCTTGGTAGGTTTACAGTTGTGCCATACTCCTTCCATTTCTGAATGATCGCTTGAACACTGCTCCGTGGGATGTTCAAGGCTTTGGAAATCTTTTTGTAGCCTAAGCCTGCTTTAAATTTCTCAATAACTTTATCCCTAACCTGTCTGGTGTGTTCTTTGGACTTCATGGTGTTGTTGCTCCCAATATTCTCTTAGACATCTTCTGAGGCCGTCACAGAGCAGCTGTATTTGTACTGACATTAGATTACACACAGGAGCACTCTATTTAGTCATTAGCACTCATCAGGCAATGTCTTTGGGCAACTGACTGAATAATTAGCCAGTTTAAACCCATATACTGTATGGGGCTGATTTACTAATCCACGAATCCAAATCCCGAATGGGAAAAAATCGGATTGGAAATGAACATTTTGCGACTTTTTCGTATTTTTGCGTTTTTTTTGTCGCCGTCGCGACTTTTTCGTAGCCGTTACGACTTGCGCAAATTGTCGTGACTTTTTCGTAGCCATTACAACTTGCGCAAATTGTCACAACTTTTTCGTATTGAACGCTCAGAAGCGGCGGGCAAACCTTTCCGACTTGATTTTTTTTCCGCATGATTTTGGAAGCCTCCCATAGGACTCAATGGCACTCTGCAGCTCCAACCTGGCCCAAGGAAAGTCACGATACTTGAATGAATCCATTCAAGTACTCGGCACGACAGTACGATTTTTTCACGACAGCGACGAAAAAGTCGCAACAATTTACGAAAAAGTCGCGACGGCGACGAAATAATCACAAAATACAGATTACGAAAAAATTATAAAAAAAAAGATTACGAAAAAAATATTAGGGATGCACCGAATCCAGGATTAGGTTTAGGATTTGGCTAAGATTCGGCCTTATTCAGCAAGATTTGGATTCAGCGGAATCCATGCCTCTGGCTGAACCAAATTCAAATCCTTAAAATCATGTGACTTTTTGTCACATAAACACAGAAGTTGAAAATCTTTTGCACTCTTTTTTTGTCTGTGACCCTACCATATCCTGATTTGCATATTCAAGTTAGGATACGTATTCGGTTCAGTATTCGGCCAAATCCTTCACAAAGGATTCAGGGTTCGGACGGATTCAGGGTTCGGTGCATCCCTACTTTAGTAGTGCTTATCCTGGATGTATTTTATACTTACTTTTTCTTGAAAAAGAATCTTCTGATAAATGCTTTGGTTCTACATGAAAATCTTCTTCAGGGTAATCTTCTCTAGAGTCAAACTGGGGCGTGCAAAGCTCACCGGGTCTGCAACCCCAGAATCTATGCATATATTGTATTTATGAAATATTCTGTATTAGTAAACAGGAAAATGAAAGCTTGCTGGTGAGCGTGTAGCAGGGCAGTTAATGATTAACACTGCTGCTTTGTATGGTGTATCCAGACAAACTATGCCCAAGGTTATGGTTGTATTCACAGGATGGGAGGGAAGCCTCTGATAGAAAGAAGAGTGGCAGAAAGAAAAAGGAACTGAAATATTCTGGCAGGCTTTGTAAATGGCAAAAGAATAAAACATAAAATTACTGCATCTCAAGCCATGCTCATCTCAGTACTCAGGTTTCCATTTTCAGCGTGCAATTCCTAAAGAAACCTACATTCTTGAATGTCCAGTACCTACAGATAAACAATGCTCTGAATGTAAGTGCGACCACCATACGGGATTTACCTTGACGTGGTATGGTGGCTTACCAATCTTATGATCATTACCAAACAAAGTTCTCTACTCAACAATGAAGTTATTGCCACGCTTACCCCTCCTCAGAATATTGTAATGGCACAGCACATTATAAGGAATAATGCAACAGATTCACTAGACTAGTACTATACTATATAGCAGAGGTCTGAAAAGCAAGATTAAAGAAAATACTGTTTTCTTGCTGCTTATTTTAAGAACCTCTAATTATGTTCCTTGATGGTTATAATGCTCAGAGGTTCTCAGATCCATTACTGACAGAACATTATTTGCAATGAAAGTGGAGACTGCTGAAAGTGGGAACATATGTAAATGCTTAACATGTGGTTTGTTAGAAAACAGAAAAACTTCTATGCCTCATGGTAAACTAATATCACCAGTATGAAATATTATTTGAATGACAATACAGTGCAGCCGCTCCTGTGTTCTTACCCTTTGTGGAAATCATATCATGCTAAACAAATGTACCATTTTTCCACAGAATGGACCTCAAGCCTGTGGCTTCACTGCTGCTGCTGAATAAAGCACTCACCATTCCCTCATGGCAGCTGCAGTTGTAGCCCAGCAGCAACAGCTGAACAGTCAAAGAGAACTGGTATATTGTAAAGGCATTCATTGAGGTGCAATGGCACCATTTTTTGAAGCAAAATGTCATATGGGACCACAACCCTATTATATCTGTACTATTTGTGCCAGATATATTATATGGGCAGCACAGTCATCAATGTGACAGCTGCACTTACATGGGATATGCATGGGAATATATAAGTTATATATGTATGTATATTTTTATTTATAAAGCGCTACTTATGTATGCAGCGCTGTACAGTAGAATACAAGCGCTGTACAGTAGAATACATTAATACAAACGGGGTTAATAAGATAATAGATAAATACAAAGTACAACAATAAATACAAATAAATACAAGATACAGTTACAGTTGCAATAAGATAAGAGTCAAATACACAAGAGAGTTATATGCAATGATGTAGCCAATAAAACAACAATTTGCCTGAAAATCAACACTGGTCTTGGGGCATGCTGATTCCATGACCAAGCATATTTATCAGCTGAAATCAACAAGGCAAAAGAGGAAAAGAAACATGTGGTGAATCAGATGAGAGCTATTTGCCCCATTTTATACTTTGTGATGCAAGACTACCACTGCATATGATTTTTCATGTTCTGCTACCTTAAGTTCAAAAAGTACTGTTTTCTCAGCTTGTATACTGAAACTCATGTACGTCTGCAAGTGCAGTTGTGGTACCTGCAATATTCCTACAGTCAGTTTCTCATAAAAACCACACATTACTTGTGCCAAAATGCACTCCTTGCACTTCGATATAGTTGCTTTTACGTCAAGGCCAGTATATAGAAAACAAACAGGGAGCTGTAAAAAGCACACATATGTTGTATGGGATATTAGAAATTTAGAAATTTCTGTAGATTTGGTTGATTAAGGTTATGGGACCTTTGTCAGTAAATAAATATAATTAGGAAAAAAAAGTTGATTAAATGTAAATGCCCAGAGTGCCCAGATAAAGGGGTCCTAATACTTTTTCCTCTTGTTTTGTGAAGCTGTATGTTTTGCCTTTCTATGGTAATGACACAACTGGTTCTGTTGCTGAAATGATAAACTGATTGCATTAGTAAACTCTAATATGGTCATGTTTATGGCTGCTTAGTGTGTTACCTGCTCTGTATAATATTTAGTCTTATTTATTTATATTTATGTTATTTCTTTAAAGGTAGACCCTGAGCTTGGTGAGTTTGTAATGAAACCAGGGTAGAAGCAAAGCAGTTGTGCTGAAGCTTTAGTTGGGCTTGTTCAGTCAGGCTTTATTGTCCATAACAATGCCAGTATTGATCTCACAATGTGCTAGACTTTAGCACATAGAGTAAAACTGTGTCTGTTCCATAATAAAGGACTATTCTAAGCTTATTATACTTGTAGGTTCACTTTTTATTACACATCAAAGCTTTTACTCATTCACTGCTGTAATAAGTGAACGATACACATATATAATAGATATGCTGTTTGGATTTATCCACATAGAACAGACCCATTAGCTCTTTTCACTAACAGGCTATTCCTTGGAGGCAGAAGCAATCTGTTTAATGCAGCAGTCCATTAGCAGTTGTCTGCACAGGAATTTCTAATATCAGCTTTCAACTGTCAGTTTATGAATATAGCCATTATGCAAGGAGAAAGACTATAACTTATATTTCATGCTCATGTGTACAACCAGGCAGGATATAGTGGAATTAATTAGCATAGGTGCGTTACGCCTCAAATGCACAAAGAATAACGTCCATTTGTAAGAGCTACTATTTGTGTGTGTGTAATCTTCAGGTATGTTCTTTTTTTTTTTTTTTTAGGTCTCATGGATTTTATTTGTAGAATCTGTTCTTTAAAGCAAAATGTTCACGTCTTTATCCATAGATAAGGATTAAGGATTGTAAAAATGTTTACTATTATGACTTTATAGTTTAAGAGAAAATATGATCTGGCCAAATTAACTACAAACATACAGAAAGACAAAAAGGGATTGATCAATGCACATTCCCTGGTCCCCTGTTTCATAAGTAAATTGTCTATTAGTTTCATGCTAGTGCATACAGTATATTGACAAGAAACAGGGGTTTTTAGTTACAAAGTTATGATCATAAGATTGGTAAGCCACCATACCACGTCAAGGTAAACCCCGTATGGTGGTCCTATCTATTTACCTCTGGTCATATTTTTCAAAGGCTGGCACTCCCGTGCACTATTGCCATTCTTGACCTGGGGGCTGGTTTGAATCAGAGGGCTTAGTCACTCCCATGCCTTTTGCTTATATAGAGAGAGATTGCCTGGTTCCCCAGACCAAATCCTCCCCCGCTTGCGGCTTGTAGAGGAGAAGACTGCCCATTAACCAACACCCATTCTTTTTAAAGGCATAAGACCACCATTAAAGGCCTCTGATTCAAACCAGCCCCCAGGTCAAGAATGGCAATAGTGCACGGGAGTGCCAGCCTTTGAAAAATATGACCAGAGGTAAATAGATAGGACCACCATACGGGGTTTACCTTGACGTGGTATGGTGGCTTACCAATCTTATGATCATAACTTTGTAACTAAAAACCCCTGTTTCTTGTCAATATACTGTATGCACTAGCATGAAACTAATAGACAATTTACTTATGAAACAGGGGACCAGGGAATGTGCATTGATCAATCCCTTTTTGTCTTTCTGTTTGTTTGTAGTTAATTTGGCCAGATCAGTTGCACTTCCATTGTATTTGTATACTTTATTTAGCCTTGGAGTGCTCCCACAACCTCTTTTTGTGTATTTATGTATTTTAGCAGATTTAATTCTGCAGGAAGAATGGCCAAACTTCCATGTGGGTTCAGCACCCCCACACCCGTCCCTTTAATGGTGGTCTTATGCCTTTAAAAAGAATGGCAAAGATCGCCAGGAAAGCATAGGGACTTCAAGTCCCAAAATCCATCCCTTCACAATGGAACAAAATAAGTGTGGGTTTGCATTAAAGTGAGACTGCTCCTACTATTTTGTATCTCTATGTTGATTGACATGTCTGTATATTTTAATCTATTTAGCTCTACAAGTATATAAAAGTGTGGGAAGTGGTGGACATTTACTGGATACTTATTAAGGTATGTTATTGATGCTTTATACAAATAATCCCAAATATGTATAAATGTCAAGGAAATGGGTGATGTCTACAATTACAGATTTGAGGTTTAGAGGGCTTGAACATGGACATTCCTGCATTGTTCCTACCGTTAATGTTGCTCTTGCTATTTTGTATCGCCATGTTGGTAGCCATGTTGTATGTATATAAATTTTATTTATGTAGTGCTTCATGCTATGGGTTTTTGTGAGTATAAAAACGAAGCAGCCTCCTGGGAATGTTCACATGTATATACGCAGTCTCACACAAGGATAATTAACAATGAATTTGGATACATGGTTTCTGGGCAGCAATGTAGAAAATATTCATCAATTGATATTTAGTTTTACATGGGAATTTACATGTGATTTTGCTGTCTACATACAAGAGAACCTTAGATTTAGTCAGATCTATGAATCATGAATGGGGTATATAACAGGTTTGGGAGAACCTGACTGTGTATTTATCAGTCCCTCTCTTTTATCTACTTTTACTAAAATTGCCCAGACTGGTCACAATTCCATTGTACTTTACTTATATTTGAATTACTGTAGTCCTGGTGTTCCTATAACATTACTTTAGCACAGGGGTGGGAAGAATTTTTTCGGTCGATCGGACCTATGCGGAATGTGGGCGTGAGGCGTGAATGCGTACATATGCGACGCAACGTATGTACGCATTCATGTAGCACTTCCACATCCCCGGCTTGATAACGGCCCACCAGGAATCCACGGGGATTGACTGGTGGGCCACAATTGGCATATTGGCCACCCCTGCTTTAGCATAATAGAGTTATTATATAGACAGAATGGCCTCATTTCCATGTGGTTGCAGCACCCCAACACTCGTCCCCTTAATGGTGGTCTTATGCCTTTAAAAAAGGGTTTTGGGCTTGGACATCTCTCTTCTACAGCACGGGAGGAGCAGGCTGAGAGACCAATGTGTTGGTCAGGGAACACTTTTCCAAGAAATGCAACTATGTGGGGAGGTGAGGTGCCAGCCTATGAAAAATATAGCAATAGCAGTATTGGAGAGCTCAACTCTCTGTTAACTTACCCAAATGGGTATCAGGTGCAAATACTGGAAGAACCTCACCTTGCATGGTGGTCAATATCCAACAGCAAAAAAATCCAGTAGCACACTGAAGTTGCAAGCTGTGAAAAACGTGTTTTATTTGCCCGAGTACATACAAAAAACAAGAGCAACCTTTCGGGCCCCTCTGGAGCCTTTCTCAAGCTAATGGTGCACTATTTAGTGTTCAAGTTATAAAAGTTGTGAAATGGGTGGGGATAGAAAAAACCTCCCCTACTCCAGTGACAGAATGGTTAATTACAACAATTTAACCCCGTATGTGCATACTGACAACCAGTCCTTGAAAATTCTTATATATAGAAAAGTGTTAACAAAATGTATTGATCTATCTCCCTCACTTTTGTATGCTAGTCCTGAATATAACTACAGACTGCTGACAAGCACTGCCCCTGAAAGTGTGTTTTACACATTACAACATTAAAAGACAACTATTGAAACATGGGCATTATACAAATTGACAAATCTGTCATCAAATGACACAGCTAAGTCACTTATACAGAAACATGCCTGGATAGATACAAACTCATCATTGTGCTCCTCCCAGTTGTGTTGTAAGTCTTTGGTTCTTGTAAAACTGCTGTACCTAACAGCAGTCTGTTTTTTTTTTTTTTTAGAATAACATGGAGTGTGTGCTTGATGTGTCCCAGGAGAGCATCTTCTCACCTTCTTGGTGCTATTCACAGATGTCCTGCATGCCCCTCCTATAGTGTTGGGTGCATAGTAGAATAATCTGCCAATGCTTTCAGCTGCAGGCACAACTTGCAGATTTTTTAAAGTGGAGGGGCAGATTCTCAGCCTGCAGATAGTGCCATTCGGCAGATTCTCCTATCGTTTGTGTTGTGTATATTAATATTGATTGTAAGTTCAAGGAACCTATTTACTTTGCCACCACTACTCTTCTAATCTCTGGCACTATCATTCTTCAATCAGCAGCAGGCATCCAAGCAGAAGCATAGTAAATGTTAATAAGCAATTCAGATAAAAGGTGATTGATCTTGCTTTGTCCAGCGGAACACAGTATTCTGTATCTTGAATCCTAGCCATAAAGCAAGATAGGGATTCTGTTGTTTGCCAGAAAGGAAATAGAAGTAGTTCCATGAGTATCAGGAAATTGTTTGCTCTTGCAGACATAAAAAAAAAGAGTGATGATAATTTTTCCAGGAGTAAAGCAATGTGTTTTTTCCTTTTTCTAACTTGTGTGTGTGTGTGTGTGTGTATGATGAATATATGTATATGTATATGTATATATATATATATATATATATATATATATGACACTAGTATAGAGTGAGTGACCAGAGTGATCCAATCCATCCCTCACCTTGTTTCATAACAAAGTGATGGATTCTGGGACAGTCACTGTGCTTTGCAGTCTGTGCACCACCCACTATGGAAAGCAGAGGAACTTCAAGTCCCAGAATTCATTACTTCACAATGGAACAAGGTGAGGGAGGGATTAGATTATACTGTCAGCCTATGGGGGGTTGGAAAATAGTTCTTAAGTTCTTCTTGAGTAACATGGCTTCTATTCACTCTTTAAAATCAGGTATGTCTATGCATTTATATTTATTTCTGGAATTGAAGTGTTTTGCACAACTGCATGAGCTCAAGTGAAAAAAGGGGTATATATTCCTTGTAATGAAGCCAAAGGAACCTTTTCCACTTTCTAACCCTCTTTTACAGGCTTCAGCCCTTTGGGCCTCTCTCTCTCTCTGCAGAAAAATTCCAGGGGAATCCTCACCAAGGCCAATCTTAGGTGTTGCTGCCCTCTAGTGGCAAAACAATATAATACTCAATTTACTGCTTTTATCTGTATTTTTGGAGTGTGGTAGGAAACCAGAGTAATTCAGAGGAAACCATGCAGGCAACAGGGAGGATAAATGATAGATAGATAGATAGATAGATAGAAACATAAAGGAAGGCAATCATAGGATTTAAAGATTAAAAGGAAAAGCAGATTTATTACTTGACTTTTAAGTCTCATAAAAATTATTACAAAGAAAATGTGCCATAAACATCAAAATCACAAAAACTGATACATTTCTTGTTTTTATTTTTAGAAGTTGACAATTTCAATGTATGCTATCTTTGCTTCTCATACCTGTCCTTAACCAGGCAGATACTGTATATATATATATTCATACGTAAATAATACACCAATAGGTCCGCACTCCCTTTAATTAATCCTTTAGGCAAAATGAACGGGTGCTACATAGGGTTGTACCTTGTATATTTCTCCAAAAGTTATGTGCACTCCAGCGTATATCAATCAGCTTTATTAATAACTTACATCATAGCTCAAACATCAACGTTTCGGTCCGGGTCTAGGACCTTGTTCACGATGTCAAACCCCACTAATGAATTCACTTCAATACATCCCATATATACAAAACAAAACCCCCACCTCCAAACATTTCGTAACCACCCGTTAGCTCCACCTCCCCCAACAACCACTCACTGGTTATAGTTAAAGTGACATGGACTACTATACACACAAATGGAAGTATATTACAAGCATATTAAAAAACAATGTTAAAACATTATTAAAATTCATTATAACCGTAGTTCATCTAATGGCCAAAAAGCAATTTAGGAGACAATGTGTCTAATTTCTTTATCCAAAATGTTTCACGCTGAAGGAGTAATCTAGACCAATCCCCCACGCGTCTGGGCATGGGTACATGATCTATAGCTATATATCTAAATGTGGGCAATCTATGGCCACACTCGAGAAAATGTTTAGCCACCAGTTTAGTAGTTTTATTATCACGATAAGCCGTATTTATTGCCGATCTATGTGCATCCATCCGTAATCGCAACGTCAAATCAGCCTTTCCCACATATGAAAGACCACAGGGGCACGTGATTAAATATATTACATGTGTAGTTGTACAAGAAATGTGATGTCTAATCTTAAAACGCTTCCCCGTGTGGGGATGCGAAAAGCTACCCTGGGGTCATATACCGACAAGACGTACATGAGGGGCATTTAAAACAGCCCATTTTGTTATTATTCAACCATGTTGCAGGGCCTTTTTCCGGGGCAAAACTTGAAACCGGATCGCTGATCACCAAGAGATCCCTCAAATTCTTCCCTCTACGGTATCCAACAATAGGAGGATTTGGACATAGTTTACCTAAGGTCTCATCAGCCTTGATAATACGTGCGAATTGGGCTATTATGAAGGTTGATGAGACCTTAGGTAAACTATGTCCAAATCCTCCTATTGTTGGATACCGTAGAGGGAAGAATTTGAGGGATCTCTTTGTGGTCAGCGATCCGGTTTCAAGTTATATGACCCCGGGGGGTAGCTTTTCGTATCCCCACACGGGGAAGCGTTTTAAGATTAGACATCACATTTCTTGTACTACTACACATGTAATATATTTAATCACGTGCCCCTGTGGTCTTTCATATGTGGGAAAGACTGATTTGACGTTACGATTACGGATGGATGCACATAGATCGGCAATAAATACGGCTTATCGTGATAATAAAACGACTAAACCGGTGGCTAAACATTTTCTCGAGTGTGGCCATAGATTGCCCACATTTAGATATATAGCTATAGATCATGTACCCATGCCCAGACGCGGGGGGGATCGGTCTAGATTACTCCTTCAGCGTGAAACATTTTGGATAAAGAAATTAGACACATTGTCTCCTAGGGGCTTGAATGAATATTGCTCCTTTAATTGCTTTTTGGCTATTAGATAAACTACGGTTATAATGAAATTTAATAATGTTTTAACATTGTTTTTTAATATGCTTGTGATATACTTCCATTTGTGTATATAGTAGTCCACGTCCCTTTAACTATAACCAGTGGGTGGTGGTTGGGGGAGGTGGAGCTAACGGGTGGTTATGAAATGTTTGGAGGTGGGGGTTTTGTTTTGTATATATGGGATGTATTGAAGTGAATTCATTAGTGGGGTTTGACATCATGAACAAGGTCCTAGACCCGGACCGAAACGTTGATGTTTGAGCTATGATGTAAGTTATTAATAAAGCTGATTGATCTACGCTGGAGTGCACATAACTTTTGGAGAAATATATATATATATACACAACCGCATGTCATGTATGGATTCCTTTAGGTTAAGGCTCCGTGTGCCTGCAGTCAGGCCCACGTGCTGGGTCTGGGTGAAGGTACAGGAGAAGGCTGATGCTAGCACGGGGCAGAATAAGCCTTGTGCAGCAGTAGCCTAAGGGCAAGGGCACACTTGCATATTAAACATTTCTCTCCACCTGCATCTTGGGCAGAGAGAAGCGGATCCAATATAATCAGGAGCTTCCTGTGGCTGCACTGACATGTTCAGCTTTGGCCAGCTACACCGAGTGCAGATTGGTCCGAATGCCTGCCTTTGTGGTTTTTAGGCCAATCTCCCCACATGTGCCCTTGACCTAAGTGTATACATATAATGTGTCTGCTTGCACAGCAGCCTTATCCAGTCTTGCGTTTCACACATGGTAATGCCTGTGATCTTTTGGCAATGGGTCATTTCTTTGAAACATTAAAGGGTTCTCTTGTGTTATACGATTGCAATAAGCTATCCTATAAGTTTGATGCACTAGGATATGCCTGTCACGAGGCAAGGTTCAAACAAAAGATGCCTCTGGTAACTTTAAGAGTCATTTTTTTAAAATGTAAATTCGGCTCTGTTAGTGAGAGAGCACAAAACCTTTGCTCTCTGCACTAGTGATGCAGCCCCCTCTGAACCTGCTCCGACACTAAAGTTACAAGCGCAGAGCAGGAGAGATATCAGTGCTGGCATATGCAGATTAATTGGTGCATACAGTTTGCCATAGAATATATGCACTGGAGTCATTTTTGAACGAATGCACTTTTTCACCTGCAACTGAATTGTATGTGCAGTTGTGGCTAAGTTCACCTTAAAGTTAACTTTTAGTATGTTAAAATGTCCCATTCTTTGCAACTTTTAATTTAGTATTCATTTTTTAATTGTTATCATTTTGAATTATTTGACTTCTTTCAAATGGGTGTTTTCACTGCCCCTGAAGACAAAAATCTATTGCTCCTTGAAGCTACAATTTTATTGTTATTGTTACTTTTTATTACTATACTTATAATATACTTACCTTTCTATCCAGATCCTTTCCTATTTATATTCTAGTGTGTACTGACTGGTTGCTAGGGAAATTTGGACCCCAGGAACCAGATTAACAGATGGGATTCCAAACAGGAGAGTTGCTAACCAAAATGTTAAATAATTAAAAAAAAAATACCAATTCAATTTTTCAGAATATCACTTTACCTGGTAAAATGCAAAGGGTTGCATATAAAGGGAGTATACCAATGCAATTGCGACTTGACTTCTGCTGCTATACTTGATTCATACTATCAATTCTTCTGTTTTTATGTGATATAATTTTCTATTGTACTTAATCATATAATCATTATTTTATAAAATCACAATAAGGTAGCTGCATTAGATATTGGGCACACTATTATGCCCTTAAGGAACCCTTTCTGTACTAGCCAGCTTAGGTTGGTAGCCAATGTCTTTTGCGTTTTTTTGCATTTGTAGAACCTGGGTTATTTGTCTCCTCTATGGTGGAACCTGTCAGAGCCCCATTGCAAGACAATTGGTGAATAACTGAGCAAAAGTCTCTAACACAAAAACAAGACAAGGACCTACACAACAAAATGGTGAACCAGACATAGGGGCAGATTTATCAAAGTATGAAATTAACACTCATCAGAGAAAAACTCACCCAATTGCTAATCACTCCTTGGGATTTATCAGTTGGTGATCTCAAAATGATTGGTGATCATTAAATAATATATATTTTAAAAAAAAAATTTTTTTACCTTAGTTCCTGGTTGTTTGGTTTTAGCTCCTCTTCCATATATCTACACTGTTTTATTATGGTTCGCCGTCACATCCTGATCATCAGCCTTGCCTTGTTTGCTAATGGTCATATGTCTTAAACAATCTGAACCCACCTTTGTAAAAGAATCTCTCAGTACACTACTCAGTATAAGTTAAAATATATGGTTTTCTAACATAGATACATTTTTATCTAAATAATAGCATCATTTTGACACACAAAACTGCTACATTTGTGAAATGTAGCAAATGCTTGGTCTTTGCCAGGTAAAATCGCTGTCTTGATATTCGTTCCAGAATTTTTTCTTTTCCCCGTTTGAATCACCGGTGGAAAGGCATAAGCGTTGCTTTGTTTTCTGAAGTTGCACAAAGTTGTCTGCAGGAGGAAACTTCATGCAACTTCAGAAACACAAAGAGAGATTAATTGCCTGCAGTATCAGAGGTTTAGTGTGGGCGACTAACCTCTTTGTGGGGCATTAGCCTAATGGTAATGTTCATATAACAATAAATTGGAATTTTGGAACGCCTTTCAGTCAATGGTGACAAATCTGTCAAAAACTGATATCTCTCAACTATATTATTTTCCTTGCCCTCTGTCCTAAGCAAGCATAACAGTTCTTCCACCTCTTCTTCTTGTTGTAAACTGCCCTTTAATCTTGAGACTGGAGAACCTCTCATTGAGGGTAACATTGGTCTGCAAAGAAAACAATATATAATCGTGAGCTGAAACAGAATACATTAAAATATTACTATTTTGACAAAATTGCAATTATCACAGAAAAAGATTATTTAGAAAACAGGAATAGATAGCACTATGCACAGATCTAGTTATTAGGAGCTATAGGGTGGTCCATTAGATTGACAGATTGATTGCTTTTTAACTTGTTTATTAATGACCTGGAGGTGGGCATAGAGAGTACTATTTCTATTTTTGTTGACAACACTAAATTGTGCAAAAATATAAGTTCCATGCAGGATGATGCCCCTTTGCAGAGCGATTTGAAAAAATTGGAAAACTGGGCAGCAAACTGGAAAATGAGGTTCAATGTGGATAAGTGCAAAGTTATGTACTTTAGTAGAAATAATATAAACGCGAACTATCTACTGAATGGTAGTGTGTTGGGGGTATCCTTAATGTAGAAGGATTTGGGGGTTTTTGTTGATAACAAGTTGTCTAATTCCAGGCAGTGTCATTCTGTGGCTACTAAAGCAAATAAAGTGCTGTCTTGTATAAAAAAGGGCATTGACTCAAGGGATGAAACATAATTTTCCTCTTTATAGGTTCCTGGTAAGGCCTCACCTTGAGTATGCAGTGCAGTTTTGGGCTCCAGTCCTTAAGAAGGATATTAATGAGCTGGAGAGAGTGCAGAGATGTGCAACTAAACTGGTAAAGGGGATGGAAGATTTAAACTATGAGGTTAGACTGTTGAGGTTGGGGTTGTTTTCTCTGGAAAAGAGGCGCTTGCGAGGGGACATGATTACTCTGTACAAGTACATTAGAGGGGATTATAGGCAGATACGGGGTGTTCTTTTTTCCCATAAAAACGCACCAGAGGCCACACCTGTAGATTAGAGGAACGGAGCTTCCATTTGAAGCAGCGTAGGTGGTTTTTCACGGTGAGGGCAGTGAGGTTGGGGAATGCCCTTTCCAGAGATGTTGTCATGGCAGATTCTGTTAATGCCTTTAAGAGGGGCCTGGATGAGTTCTTGAACAAGCATAGTATACAAGGCTATTGTGACACTAATATCTACAGTTAGTATTGGTAGTTGTATACTGTATATATAGTTTATGTCTGTGAGTGTATAGATTGGTAAGTATAGGTGTGCTGGGTTTACTTGGAAGGGTTGAACATAATGGACTCTTTTTGGTCTTTTTTCAACCCTATGTAACTATATGTAACTATGCACAGCTCTAGTTATTAGGAGCTATACAGTGGTCCATTAGATTGACAGGAAGGAATTAAAGCTACATACTGGTATGGATGTGTGACTACATATAGAGAATATTTTAACACTAACCACTAGCCTTATATATTATTTATAGCTATCTTTTTATTCTCGTATCATTTCCCCCCTGAATAGCCTGGAGAGAATTTCTTGTCAGCTATTTGGCAATTGCATTTATAAATACAGGTATTGGACCTGTTATCCATAATGCTTGGGACCTGGGATATACCAGATAAGGGGTCTTTTCATAATTTGGGTCTCCAAATAGTCTACTAAAAATCATTTATACATTACTGAAACGCAAAAGGATCACTTTGCCTCAAGTAAGGATTAATTATATCTTAGATGGGATCAAGTACAAAATACTATTTTATTTTTACAGAGAAAAAGGAAATAGTTTTTTTTTAATTATTTTATTAAATTGCAGTCTATGGGAGATGGCCATTCAGTAATTCACAGCTTTCTGGATAATGGGTTTCCAGATAACGGATCATATACCCGTAGTTTGAGGCTTTATTAATAGAAGAATACACATACAATGCAATCTGTTCATGACCCCCAACGGAATGCTGTTGGGGAGATTGCCTCTTCTGAATCAATGCATATGGAATCTCTCAAAAATATCTCTATCTATCTATCTATCTATCTTTTTTAACATTGTCCATCTGGAGTCCAAATGCACGCCAGATGTCTTGATGTCGGCGCATGTTCAAGTACATGTGCAGTAGTGCTTGGTGCAGTGTCCTGATGTCAGCAGATGTGCTGATGTGACTTTGGCCACAAATTCAAATGGCTCTGAGTATTTTGCTAAGCCTTGTTTTTGATTGGTTTTTGACTCTTTGCCTGGTTGCTTACATTATTGTCTTGCCTTACAGCAAAGCTTTTGCCTGGGAGTCAACACTGTAGAAGAAAAATGACTGCCACTGTACCGTTGCTGTGAGTGGGATGGTTACATTCCCAAGAAATTTCCTTCTTGATCATTAAGAGTCCTGCCACTCCAGTCATTCTCAGTCTACCATGGTTAAGACAACATAATCCTGCTATTGATTGGGTTTACGGACACCACACGGCTTGGAGCTCCTTCTGCCATCCCTTTTGTTTACCTGCTTCAATAAAGTTGTTGCAGGTTTCATCTGTTACTCAATATTCTTCTCTCCTTCTAAAACGTTATGCTGAATTTTCTGACGTATTTGAAAAGAAGGACGCTGAGACTCTTCCTCCACACAGGCCCTACAATTGCCACATTGATCTCATTCTCTGCACTATTCCTCCAAGAGGTAGAACCTACCCTTTGTTTGTCCCGGAAACTCAAGCCATAAAAGAATACATTCAGGAAAATCTTTCCAGAGGTTTTATTAGGAAGTCCACTTCTCCAGCAGGGGGCGGCTTTTTCATTGTACAAAAGAAGGATGGTGGTCTTAGACCCTGTATCGACTACCGTGGCCTGAACAAAATGACAGTTAAGAATCGCTAGCCACTTCCTTTTATCCCTAAGTTGTTCAATAGATTAAAGGGAGCTAAGATTTTCTCCAAGTTGATCTCCAGGGTGCATACAATCTAATACGCATCCGTCAGGGAGACTGCATTAAATACCCATGATGGCCATTATGAATACCTTGTCATGACCTTCAGGTTGTGCAATGCCTTTGCTGTCTTCCGAAATTTCATAAGTTATATTTTTCATGAAATTTTGCAGTCCAGCCTCGTAGTATACCTATATGACATCCTGGTGTTTTCTTCCTATATACTCTGTATACAAGCTATACATACAATGATTCATCTACAAGTGGTTCAAAAGCATGCACAAAATTCATGCAGACAAAGACAAGAGATACTCTGCACTCATACCCTTTATCAATATACATAAGACATTAAGATGTTATGTGCATTAAGCTACTAAGATATGCCTTGCCCTTTAAACAAAACAGGGATTGTTTGTCCATACATTGCAATATACTCAAGCTGGCCAACTACGTCAAAGTCATCCCCAGTCTGGCCAGTCGTACACTCACTTTCATCAGATTTATTAAGAATTCTACTGCTTCATTATACATTTTGCACAAGGACTAAGTAAAACTCCCTTTTGGTTGCACTTTTATTGGCCCATTGGGATCACCTGACTGTAGCTGGAAAGGGTGGGAGCTACAATATGGATTAAATCTGTATAAAAGCTATGCATACACTAATTCCTCAAAAGGACTTCTAAAGCACTTAGCCACAACCTCTTGTAATAAACTCTAAGTACATTAAAAGTTAAATGAGTTCCATACTTTTTAAAGCTATAGTCAGGTTGCATTTTATGAGCTTTAACTCAATTAAACACAGTACATGCTTCACTGCTTACTAAAGTAAAGTACTATTAGGGTATTATCAGTGTAATGCACTCCTCTGAGTTAATTTAGTGTCATTAAGCTCTATTTTCTCCTTTGCTGTCATTTCCGACAGTTGTATATATTTTTTTGATTAGGACTTAATTTAATTCCCTGCCTTTCGACTGAACAATGTTGAGTGCAGGGGAAATAAAAGGGTTCTGTATCTTATTTCAACTGGCTGAATATAATGCTATCTTTAGTTATTTCCCTTTATGATGTGCTTATACCTAAACCTATAGATCTATATATATAGAACTATTTTGTTCTGAAAAAGCAATAATCACTTGTATGCTTACATTTTTGCATGTATATCCTTATACTCATGTTACTCATGTCTCCTTATCATTTTGTATAAGTTACCTCTGGGAAGTGTGCAAAGTGCAACACATGATGGCAATACATCATATTTTTGCATTTTGCACCCTGTCTTCCTGGATAAATGAATAGCTAAAGGTCTCTGTGCTCTGTTAAACAGGGCAGAGATCCCTTCAAGGAGGGCTGCCTGTGTTTGGCAGCACTGTATAAATGAGGGTTGTGTGGGGGGGGGGGAACATAGGTGTCCCTCTACCCATCCTCTAACTTGCACATCTGTGCGAGTGCTCCAAGAGGTAGCCTTTCCGGAGGAAATCAGAGAGGGCATTCCAAATGTAAGGAGCAGCAAGGCAGAAAGGTTTAAGGCGGGAAACAGCAGTAGTAGTGGGGGGTGCAACCAAGCGGTTGCTCTGTGAGGAGCAGAGGAGTTGGCCAGGAACATATGGACTTTGTATCATGCAGATATTATATTATATATATATTTTATATTATATATATTTCCATTACTCTCATTCTTTCCTTATTTGGTTATTGCTGACTGGTTTTAAAAATCCCTTACTTTACAGCATTCTGCCAAACAGCTTATATAATTGCATTCAATTACACCATCATTAATGTACCATTTGTAGATTAACATTATAAATAATGTCAGTCTGAGCACACACAAAACAGCCATTTTAATAAATTGCATAAATTTAATAAATTGCATAATGCCTACTCACGTGATTGCCCATTGCTCGGAAATTAAATCTCAATGGGACTCCCTTTGGAGGTGGATCTGTGGACTTCGCTGTTTGTTTCCTAAATCTCCCATCATGTCGTTTATTTGCAGGACCAGAAAATCTATGAAGAGAAACCAGGGTCATATTCCACTTTTTATGAAATGACAAAATAGATAATGGACTGAGAAAGAGAACCTAGTGTTTTAAAACTCACTGTTAGGTCCTGAATATAAATTTTCCCAGTGCCTCATGGTACCCAAACCCCGCCCTTCTAATGCGTTTCACACCATTGGGTGCTTCATCAGAGGAGGTGACCATGACCACAATTTCAAATATAGAAACCCAGACCCTTATATTAAAGTGGTCGTTGGAATTAACTTTTAGTACATCTTTTTTACCCGTGAGCCACAGAGATGTAAAATGTGTTGGTGAGCCACACAAGCATGACCTGTGATCAGGTCAGACTGGGCCACCGGGACAAAACCCCAGTGGGCCCCCGTGTTTCCCGGTTTCACTTATGCGTGCTCAGGGGAGGACATTGGGAGGGGGTGTGTGTGTGGGGGAACGCGGCCGGCGGGAGGACCTTGGGGGGTGCGGGGTCCCAGTCCGACCCTGGCTGTGATTGGCTATTTGGTAGCCCCATGTGGACTGCTGAGCTGTTGGAGGCCCTGCTTGCAGTAAAACTGTGTTTCTGTGTTTCCAAAATTTGCCTCCAAGCCAGAAATGTAAAAAAGGGCACCTACTTTGTGGCCACTGGGAGCAACATCAAAGAGGATGGTGAGCAACATGTTGTTTACAAGCCACTGTTTGGAGATCACTGCTGTAGAGGGTAGTATTCTGAGACAATTTGTAATTGGCCTTCATTTTTTATTATTTGTACTGTAGTTCTTTAATTATTTTACTTTTTGTTTAGTAGCTCTCCAGTTTGGAATTTCAGCAGCTATCTTGTTAGGGTCAAAATTATCTTATCAACCAGGGAGTGGTTTTAAAGAGTACTACTCTACTTACTTTTTCATTTGGCTTGCTTTGGGATTTGGAAGAGAAACTGTTAAAGTTGATCCAAATCCCTCTTCTCTTTGCCATCTGTGCAGGAAAGTAAGATATGTATTGATTTCCAGTCCAGATGTTACTCTTATAATGAAAAATCAGGGGTTTTAGTACCTTCTTGTGTATCTTCTTGGGGTTATTTGTTTTGTAAGCTGAAACCAACAAAATATACCTTTACTATTGTTATTCAAGGATACAGCCACTGTTGATGCAGTTTAAAAAATTAAGCCTCAGAAAATCAAAGGGCTACAAAATGTTAAAGAAATGTTAAATCACTGGGGGTGCAAAATGTTATGTGCGGGACAACAGAAGAAAGAAAGAAAGAAGAAGATGGTTTCTGCATAGTGCCACAGGTTGGCGCAGTTTTCTGCTAACAGGAGCACCAGCCTGGGTTATCAGGTAAGCAATTAAAATCAGTTGGGCTGCCTAACTTTCCTTCTCCTTTAAAAGAAGATCAACTACATTTCATAGGCACCATAAAAGTTGGGATTTCCAAAAAAATTTAAGGGGACCCACATGTCTGGTTAAAAGTGTATTGCTAGAATATATACACTATATACACTAAAATATGAGAATATTTGAAGTCATGTGAGAGATCCATGACCTGTATAAAAGCACTGCACCTTCAGCCTCATGTTTTCATATGGTCATGGGACTCCTTGGTCCTTATATTTTTCACTTGGGGGTACATTATTCATTATATTTGCTATGTGACCATAATATTGGTTTATAAAATATATATATATTTAAATAGTTAAAGGACAGTAATGGATTTTATAAGGGATTTTTATAACAACAATATCTTAATTTTTAATGTATAAGACTTCTTTAAAACTTACTCCTCTTGTCTGGTTGACTTCATTTGATTGTTGCTTCCTGTTTGTCAAACTGAACTGCGTTCGTCTGTTCTGTGTATTAATTCTTCTGTAAAAATATAAAATGCAGTTACATCCTTTGGATTTGCACTGTGTCCCAGGAAACGTGTCCGTGGAAAGGTTTCAGATATTTAAACTGACCAGCTGCCCAGAATGTGAATATTTACCATAACTAGGGGGTACATTTACTAATCCACGAATCCGAATCACGAATGGGAAAAAATCGCATTGGAAACCAAAATTTCGGAAGATCGAAAATATCACGAAAATGCTTATGAAAAAATCGTATTAGTTACGGTAATATCGTATTGGCGATCCGAAAGTCACGAAATTTTCGTACCGAACAATTGTAAACAGTGGTAAAACCTTTCCGATTTTTTCGTGCAAACGTCAGAAAAAGTTGTGCGGCGTATGAAAAAGTCGTGCGCCATACGAAAAAGTCATGCGCCGTAAGAAAAAGTCATGCGGACACTCGAAAAAATCAGCGAAAATACGCTCGGAGCGCTCGCATGAACGCTCGAGCGTTCGTGCTTTTGTAAATGTGCCCCTAGATATCAGAAGTCCAGAGCATGCTATAACAAAATCATTATACATTATTATACTTTATGCTGATTTAACATGGGATGTATGGCGTAGGTGTCATTTACCTCCATTTAATAGTGTAGGACGTAAGTAAAGAATTGTCACAGAGGCAAAATACCCCTGAAAAATGTTCTTAAATTACAGCAACGAACAGGCCTGCTGAAATCAGAAAGGCTTTTGCAGATATTTGGCTGCATCACCATCATGTTAAGGAACCCCAGGCAAATTGATTCAAAACACAGACTTTTAAATTTCACAGTAGGTCATAAAGGTGCAGGTCCTCTACTGTATGCATCCTGACAGATGGATAGTATCATTAATACTGGAAAAAAATGCCAATGCTCCTGATCACCAGTTCCCCTTACTTTCATGTTGACTTCAGACTTCAGTATTTGGAGAATTTTGGGGATGGAAAAGATATATGGTGTAGCAGATATATGTTGTAATGTCTCTAAATACCCCTGGTACAAGATTATAGCCTGGACAGAATTACTGCTGTGAAATCATTATGCACTCTTCTGTGTCTTATGTATATTTCATATATGCAATTAGTAAAGGATTGAACCCTCATATGTTATGCTCTTTCAGTGGTTGTTGGTGGCTATAGCCAATTCATCACTCTCCAGCTGCTGCTGAAATGCTGTACCCTTCCCAATATTCTGAGCTTGATAAATCAACTTTGCTTCTCCAAAGTGGATAATAATACTTCCAATAATGTAATAGTGAAGAAATTAAATGTTCAGCCCTTTAACCTTCATGAAGGCTTTATTTTCTACCCTATAGCATTGTCCTCTCCATTGATAAATGAGGCAGCCCCAAAAATATTTGCTTTAAAGCTCACAGAAATAGCGCTATGCAGTCCTCATCTGTTCACCCAGAACAGGTAAAAATATGCAGAAAACTTGATCAGTGGCCCTTTCAAAATATTCTGGTTGTTACCTCTGTAAACCTTGAACAGGTGTAGAGGATGGTCTATAACCTTTCTGGCGTTCTTGACGATTTCTCAGAGTTTTAGGCCCTTTGCCGTTTGGTGTTTTCTGTAAAAAAAATATTTTTAAGAAAAACATTTATCAGCTACTTTTTTGTCCCTTTACAAGACCTCCAATATTATTATCTCTTGCTGGCTCTTTAGAAGAAGCCAATTGGCCAGTTCTTCAATTAGGCAAGCTAAACAGCTGAGATATCATGACCTTGGCAAGACAACCTGCACCAGTAGAAACATATATACATTTTCTAAACTATCTATTACCCTTTCCTCCCTCTCTTTGCCTTCTTTAGGCTGTAAACAAAGATGCAGCAGTCTATTCCTTGGAGTCCTAAGTGCAGGTAACAGGCACATGATATTTCAGCACAACTGCAAAACATTTTTATAAACCTAAAACACCTAAGGAGGAACCACAGACCATGTTTAGCCTCTACCTGCAAACTCTGAGAACTGTCAGTATATGCACCGTGGGGTAGTGCCATAGCATCAGTAACTAGCTTCATTGTAAATGTCTATTGCATTTGTAAGCCACCCTGTTCTTTTTTAGTTAAAAAAGATACATGTCCTGTATGGACACCCATTCAGCAACCTTACATGACAGAACTGTAGAGCTTCCCATGACTGAAGTTTTTTTTATAGACACACATGCATACAATGAGAGCAAAGTTAGATCTTATACCTGTTTATTTGAATTCTGACGGTTCAGGGGACTCACTCCTTTCAGTGATGCAGCTTGCCTTCTAGTTATAGGACCAACACCATTATTTTGAACTTTAACACCTGAATAGCCCTGCTGTTTCAAGTACCGTTTATTTCTAAGTCCTGTTGGAGAGAGAAAGTATATACATATAAGGGTTTTTGCCATTGCTAATACATTTCCATACACTTGGGTTCATTTTTAGTCTTGATGCAAAAACAAATCTCAGATATCTGATGCTCAAAACTCTGGTGCAACCTATCCAATGCATACCTGAGGCAATCCAGCAACTGTATCAAATTATCTTAAAATCTTCCAATTTTACTGTACTATTTACACAAGTCTAGGTGGAAAAGCGCCTACGCTTAGTTAGAAAGACCCCCTAGACCAGTGCAATATTTTAGTCTAAACAGCCACGCGGGCCTTGGGGAAAGAGAGTTAAAGATTTAATTTACAGGGCGTGATGAACATATTTCCTTGTCCTTTCATTTTATGAGATTTTTAAAGGACAACAAAAGGTTAATATAAATTAAAAGTAAGTCTAAAGGCATTCTTTTTAAGTACTTACTGCATATCTAAATTCCCAGATCCCTGCTTGCTTCTCTGAGATATGGTGCTGGCAGCCTACAGCAGTGTGAAGACTATAGTTACATCACTGAAATCTCTCTGTCCTCCCTGTAGCTGCCAGCGGCAGCTTTCCTATTCTCTGAGCATGTGTGTAACTTGATCCTGTCTGCTGTTCTGAGCTACACATGCCCACCAGCCAATCAGAAGCAGATCGGCCAGAGGGGAAGGGGGGAATTAAATACATGTGCAGTATGAAGCAAGGAGGGAAAGGAAGGGAGAATACATTTTTAGAGATGGCTGCCTGTTCTAGAAAATGTATGTGACTGAGTAAATATTTGATTAGGTGAGCCAAAAAGGTGGAGTTTTTACTAAACAATAGGAGGACTATTGGGCAGTATGCTTTTTAAATTTTGACTTGCATTCTCCTTTAAGGTATTGTAGAAAGCTATCAATCAGGCTCTTAATAAAGGGATGACTCTACTTTGTACATTTAGATTGTTGATGTGTGTCCACTGCACTATTTTGAACAGGGCCAGCCCTGCCTATTGGTCTCCATTTTTTCCCCAGGATCCTGCTGGTCTGAACATATAGGTGTTTTTGTACTTATTGCCCAATGGCTTTTTATCTGTTCTTAAATTCCCATTACACTAGTTTTCATAAAGAATACAACAAGTGCTATCATGCTTGTATTGTTTTGGCAAATCCAACTGTTATTCCAGCCTTTTTTGTGTACCCACCATGTGGAAAAAAATTACATTCTTCAAGTTTCAGTAATCAAGCATTTGGTGTTTAGTAAAGAACTAATAAACCATTATGTGAAAAATAATCAAATTCAAAACACAATTCACTAAATGTAGACACGTACCTTGCTTATTGGTTTGCACTCCTCTGAAAAATCTCTGTTTATGAAAAGTTCTATTTCTCCCCAGCTGCCCTGGTTGGTTTGAGGTAGGCTGAGTTTCTTCATTTTGAAGTTTTATGATGTCATCTGCAGTAGGGAAAAGTGTATATGTGTAATATTTGAATATTTCTATAATAAATGCTCAACTACAATGATACTGTATATGTGTGTTTGGGCATGTATTTGACATCTGGGGGAGTACTACACACAAAAAGTGTATGATTCTTATAACTGTGTCTTGGACCTCTAATTTAAACCTAATGTTTATGGTAAAATAGGAGCAGATACAGATAAACAAATAAATAAATAAATAAAGAGCAAATCAATTGCCACTCTACCAAGTTTGCCTAAGAGCTGTGCTCATTGCATTTATGGGGCTATGTAGTAAAAGGTAAGTTTGCTCGGGATCAGTAACCCGTAGCATCCAATCAGCAAATACAATTTATTGCTCACCTGTTTAAATGCACACATCTTACTGGTTGCTATGGGCTACTGCTCCTATGCAAACTTAGCACTTTGAATTTACATTTGTAAATGGGCCCTAGTTTACCCCCATAGGTAATAAAAGGCACTAAGTGCAACAGTAAGAAAATACTTTTTTAACCCACAATGCATAATTCCACAGTAACTGTGTGTGCCAGCTAAGTAGAATTCACTGCAACTTGAGAGTAATGCAGCTATATAGGTGCAAATTAGAAGCATGCTTTTTTTTCTTGGGATGTGGTATGCAGTTTCTGGAGGACGGCATCACTTCCAGGACTCCAATACATGCAAGTATCAATAAAAGAATTAGGTTCTGATTCACTTGGTACCAGTCAGTCACAATGTTTCATGCAAACTGCTATTATACATTTGTGCATAATTCATCATAGCAGGCTGAACTAGTGTTCATCACAAATTGCAAGAAACATGTATGGACACAAGTACATTTGTCGACTGAACAACTTTGTATCCATTCTAGCACTCTGCAGTGATACGGATACTGCTTAGAGACTATGGGGCCGATTCACTAAAGTGCAGTAAAACGAGCGCTATTTATAGCATGCGTTAAAAATTTTATCGCTTCTTATTTTTTGCGACTTACCGCACGATTTGCTAAAAGGACAGGCATCATAATTGAGACGCAATGTTCTTTGCATTATTTAACTCGCGAAGAGCGTTTTTCTTGCATTATTTTCCGCCGCATGCGTTATTTCCTGCTGCGCGCGATATATTTGCCGCGTGCGATATTAGCGCACGATTTAACGCACATAACCATTACTTTCGGAAAACTATTTTTCTGAAAAATACCATTTCCCTGAAAACTGGAGGATGCATCACTCTAGGGCCAACACATACGTGAAAAAGCCCACTGCAAAGTCCATGTTGTGTTGCCAAAAGCTCACGAACCACAATTTTCTTTAAGTACCGCCTACCCCAAGTAGGTGTTAATTTTCGCACAGACTAATGCAATATTTAGCGCATTCAACGCTTTTTAGGTGTTTGTGAATCATGTGTTAGTATTATATCTATGCAAGAATTAACGCAATGCGAGGTAAATAACGCATGCGATTTGTTTGCGCATGTGATATGCGTTTTAACGCATGCGAAATGACTCTGATGAATCGGTACTTATTTATTGTGTGCTTTTTAACGCAAAAAAGCATGCGATAAGCGTTATCGCACTAGTGAATCGGCTCCTATATCTCCTCATAAGCACAAACTCCCATACCATCGCTTCTATATCAATACCAGTTTGCATTGGATGGTCTTGTATTTTTCTCCAATTACATTTAATTATTTTATAAAGAACAATAACTATATGACATGGCGAAAGAATGTTTACAGACACTTTAGTTTCTGTGCAATTTTTGGAATGCTTTGTCACAATGTACAGATCTGAGAATAACTTTCTACTTTGGAGCTACATAATTAGTGCTACATTTCTATTTTTTTGTTGCCCAGAAAATAAATGTATTTTCTTAACAAATAATGCATTTGTTCTCTTTTATCTTCATACATTTCCCATATGACACATAATGTGTTCTGGGAATAGTGGATGTGTAGAGCGGTTCATGACAATTTTATAAGGCAGAGGGAATTTTAATGCAGGGCGACTAATCTCCCCGTGTGCCAGAGCCCTTAGTGTATAACTCACATTTATATAATTTCTACCAAAGTGCATAACTTTGCTCTTTTACACATTGAACCTCATTTTCTAGTTTGCTGCCCAGTTTTCCAATTTTATCAAATCACTCTGCATGGAACTTATAGTTGTTGGATTCATGCAGCTTAGTACAAGCTACTGTTTTATTATTACAGAGAAAAAGAAATAATTTTTATTATTTAGAATTATTTACTTAAAATGGAGTCTATAGCAGATGGGCTTTCCATGATGTGAAGCTTTCTGGATAATGAATTTCCGGATAACAGATTCCCTACCTGTAATTTATATTCATGCAATGCTGATCTTTTATATCATAAAGTATATGGAACTGTCACTTTTTCATTAATGAAAAACATATATGCAATAAAAGAAATCTCTCTGTAACTCAGTATAAAAAGTACTGTTACTCCTGCCAATTATAACTCCTCAGGCTATTTTTAAATATGGGCAAACAGAATACATGCATTAAAATCAGCGTTTCTGCAGTACAATCACTTTGGGTCTTCCACACCAGGATTCTGATTAAAGCAACTGCCATCATTGTTATCATGGTCCTTTCATGAAAACTAAAATAATGCCCAAAGGGTAAATAGGATGTCATGATGTACAAAGGAAGAAATGTTTGCATGAAAGGTCTAAGAGCTGTCACTTGGCCTAAGAAAGCTAAGAAATGCCACTGAATCCAACCATGAGTGCTAATGCAAAGTGACAATGAAGACAGTGCTATGTAGGACTTGCCATGTTTAGATAAGCAATAGGCTGTCTTCACTGCCTTTCAAGTTAAATCAAGACCACAGGAGTAAAATTCCACATGGGCTGATATATTTTATTATATATTTAGGTAAGCATATACAAGGGTTTTTGCTGAAAGTGGCATTTCAGCTAAGTGTGATAAGTATCACTATTCTGACTTTGTGATATAATTGGTTTAAATTAAAGAAAAGTATTACTATATAGGCTACTATATAAAATAACAACAATTTATGTTTTTTTAAATGACTGATGTGCACTTAAGAACACACAACTGCATAATCCATCTTTGTTTCTAGTCCCATACAGGGTTGTCAGTAAGGGAATATATCAGATTAAAACCTGTTACTGGATGATTTCAGTTAGTAAATAATTATCTTTTAGTGTGCATCACAAGGTTACCAGTTATAACATGCCGTAAAATAATAACTGATTAGCTGATCTGATAGCTGCTGCTGCTTCTGCTTCATGATAAATAATACATTTATTGCTACTCGAATTATTAAGTAGCAATACTGTAAATTACTGTAAATTATTATCTATAATAACCTGCTGTATGTTGCATGTAGCCTCGTAACTGCTGATATTATTACCTATTAACCTTAAAATACTCCTTTTAAACGGTGCTTAGTGATGAAATTTCTCTCATATGTGTATTATAATAAATAAAGTAACCCCTGTGGTAAAATATGAAGGTATTAGAAGTGACTTACAATATCCTTATATTTACAGTAGTGGGTACTTTTCTCACTATTTAGTAAAATATAATAATAATATCTCAATATCCTGTAAATTAAATCTTTATAACTGAAGCTTAGTGATGTAATCAGTTATAATTGGTGATGTAATTTGTCACATGCCTTGCTAAAACTTGCGTTTTATAAAAAATGGTTTACTACCTAAAATATTAGGATATTAGAAGTCACCTCAGAGTTCCCTGACCAAATAAAAGCACTCAGATTGTGGAGTTGTGCTTTTATTTGGTCATGGAACTTCTTTGTGACTTCTAATATCTTTAAGCACCGAATCCAGGATTTGGTTTGGTATTCGGCCATGATTTGGCCTCTTTTTGTCAGGATTCGGATTCAGCCAAATCCATGGTCCTAGCCGAACTGAATCCAAAAATTCACATGACTTTTTGTCACGTTACTACGGAAGTGGAAACATTTAACATATATTCCCTATTTAGTAATGCATTCCCTATATAGTAATACATAATGGCATTACATTATGGTGTCTTGTTAAAATTTGGAACAAACAATGTATTTCTATTATCAGGTCCATCTTTCAGCATACAACATTTTCAGAAAGAACAAGGCCTAAAGGTGGTCATACATGGGTTCATACCAGTGTCGGCAGCTTATTGGCCCACGTATGGGGGCCTCCCCAAAAATTAACTAGATGTAGATAAGGCAGATTTAAACATCCTGTCAGCCAAGGAAAGCATCAACTTATTGATGTGCACCCCGATGACCTGCTGGTATGACATTGTTATTTGATTGTTTGCCCATTTTTGCCTACCTAAAAGTGGGCATATTTGTTAAAGATCAAATTCTGTGGTGACCTTGCCAAACGAGCAGATCTCTTTACATGTATAGCCAGCTCAAGTAACATTGAGTGGCTCAGGAACACAAAGGTGAATGTCCTACAGTGGTCCTGATTTCAATCCAGTTGTGTCATCCAATTAACCTAAAACCTAACCTAATGAACCTAAAAAAAACCCCATGTAAATCTTAAAGAATGGGTCAAAATTATATCCCGAGTACAATTTAAACCTTCACCCGCACACCCTCAGCTCTCCAATAGTTACTCACCACTCGGTGCACAATGCTCAGAGGGATCGGCACCTTCTCCACAAACTCCAAACAAACATATAGCAACGGCACTCAAGAGCTTCATACTGGACTTTGCCCTTAAAATTCTTTATTGCAGAAAATGCAACGTTTCGAGGCAAAGACCGCCACTTTGTCAAGCATGACAAAGGGGCGGTCTTTGCCTCGAAACGTTGCATTTTCTGCAATAAAGAATTTTAAGGGCAAAGTCCCGTATGAAGCTCTTGAGTGCCGTTGCTATATGTTTGTTCAAAATTATATCCCAACAGTGTTCAAAGCTGGTGTGTACATAATGCAAAAGATGTAACAGTTGTTTTTGCTGTAAAATGTGGCATTTCAGCATATAAACTGTGTGGTAAATACTTATGTACACATGATAGTTGTGATTTTTTTTTTCTTGACGGCTCTTTTGATCAACAATAATGGAAGGTCAAGCATCCTTCCACTGTATACAATCCTGTCTAATTCTGCATTTTTATCTATTTGGTAATATTTTGTATATTTGTATCAGTTTTTTTGAGATGTCAGTATCATAGTGAGGCAAAGTTAGTGAATGAGCCCAGGACATAGAAAGTATTTTGTATACATTTATATAGCTGGTATAAGCAGTACCATAGCTTGTTAATTCAGCCAAGCAGTAAGCTCTGAGCTGGGAATTCCCTCCATCTTCAGACGTTAAAAATAGCAAATGAGGGGGAAGGTTTACTGTCACTCTAACAATTTGGATTCATTTTCTAAGTGACAGATGGCAGTAATTACCTGTGGGCCACCAGCTATTATTGGACTACAACTAAGCTGTGGAGGGATCCAGGGATTTGTAGTTCAGCAGCAGCTAAGTTAGCCTAGAGCTCATTTACAGCATTCAAACATTTCATCTATATGTGTTGTTGCCAGTGCCAGGCCTAGCCAGACGGGTGCCCTAGGCAACCCAACTGGCCACTTTCCTGCCGCACCACCCCTTCTCCTGCCCTGAACCACCCCTCCAGTCAGCGTGCATGCGTGCGCACTGACAGTAAGGGGAGGGGGAACGCATTGTTACTAGTAAGGAGCAGATTGTGAGGGGACAAGGGCACGGAATAGGGGTGCAGAAGAGGTACATGTCTAGCACCCCCATCGCATTGTGCCCTAGGCAACTGCCTCTTCTGCCTACCCCTAGTTCCGGCCCTGGTTGTTACATTTGTGCCCTGTTTATGTTGAATTAGTCTTTACTTATATATTTAAACATGCTATATAGTGATTCCCTGTCAGGTTAAGAACATGGTCATCTGCACTGCAGTGAAATCAATTATAATATATGGGACAGCAGGTAGAAGACATTGTTGCCCCCCAGCTTTGCCTGTTTTGTCTCAAACATGCTAATAAAACACTGACAGCTAACAGACTTTAGGGCTCATTTTACATCCGCAAGCTCAGTTGTGGTTACAGCAATATCCCTGCAGTGACGTGAATAACCACTTTCATTAAAGGTACTTTCACGAAAATGCACTCCTTGCACTTCCATATAGTCATGCTCTGTGCCGCTCCCACTGTTTTAAATCAAGCACTGCGTCACATATTGACGTAGGGGAACCCTAGAGCTACCAATACCTCCTGACCAGGTGGTAGCTTCAGGTTTACCTTTGTGCTTAGTGTCAATAGGCAAACTTAAAACGGAATGGTTGTAAACATCACTCACGTGCCAAACACCAGAACTTACGCCAAATGTGCTTCCATGCAACTGCATGTGATTTGTGGCGAAATGCACTCACAGTTGCATTAATTTTGGCAAATATGATGCAATTGCACCAGATGCAGCATAACTACATAAATTGCATTGCAGTTGCATGCAGTGTCACAAATTTTCTTTTCCCTAAACCTTCTTTTGCCCCCTTCACCTTTCCCTGCTATATCTATCTATATATATATAGATCATACAATTATTGTAATACTGCAACAAAGTTAAAACTTCCAGTAGCATTCTGTTTACTTTGCAACATGGCTGAATGGGACTGTGTTTGCATTTGATGTTTAAACCAGCTTCATTCAAGCTACATAGTAGATGATACATGTATAGAATACATATAGCTACACTTGAGCAAGCAAGCAGATGACACCATAACTCCATTTTGCAAAAGAAATGTAGTGCTAAATCTAAATATTCTACATTTACAGGAGAATAAACTATGAATCTGTAAAGAGAATTGGTATGGTAGCTTCTATTGTTTTATTAAAGAGGGGAGTTCACCTTTAGTTTAAGCATGTTATAGAATGGCTAATTCCAAGCAACTTTTCAATTGGTCTTCATTATTTATTTGTTCTAGTTTTAAAATTATTTGCCGCCTTCTTCCAACTGTTTGCAGTTTTTAAATGGGGGTCAATGGCCATAGCAGCGAAAAAACTATTGCTTTGTGAGGCTACAGTTTTATTGTTATTGTTACTTTTTGTAACTTTCTTTTCTATTCAGGCCCTCTCCTATTCATATACCAGTCTCTCATCCAAACCACTCCCTGGTTGCTGAGGTAACTTGGACTCTAGCAACCAAATAGCTGCTAAAACTCCAAACTGGAGAGCTCCTGAAATAAAAATGAAAAAACTACAAATAAAAAATGAATACCAATTGCAAAATGTCTCAGAATATCATTCTCTACATCATACTAAAAGTTAACTCAAAGATGAACAACCCCGTTAATATTAAATGAGTGATATATCTAGTAGACAAACATTTAGGCCATGTCTGACTGAACATATATTATATACCAGAGTACTAAACAGCTATCTTAGATATGGAAAAGCACTATACACATAAACCATTCTATAGTCAGGCATCTGAATTTGATAGTATCATTTTTCAACCAAGTTAATCTAAGTGATTTGCCTAAAACTTAATCATACTCCGAAATGACTACCTTAAAATCTATGTGGGAAATCGCTAAATGAGTCAGCAGCAGCTGACAGCCTGTTGAAGCTTGTGAACATATGCTGCTCTGCTAGGCACATTAAGACTGACTAGTACTCATCTTAATAACCTAAACTACAAAATAGAGTCTTGAATCTGATTTTGTAGACTATCCTGATTTCTGACAGAGTTTCATATATCAGATTACTTAACTAAGTTAGGGTAAAAATGTGTGTGATCCTGAACATAGTGGCTACATTGCTATTATGCTAAGCTTCCATTGATTTTGGCTCCAAAATGCACCTATCCCACATGGAGAAGAAACTTTGTCTACTTTGAAGTAAAATTTTAGCAGTATGTCTGTGCAACCCAAGCCTTTATTTTCCTAGATATATTCCAATGGTTTGGTAGCTTATTATTAGTCAGCTCAGAGCAAGATGATTCTCCTCCCTTACTGGTCGCTTGTCTGAGAGCAATAAAGTGTCCCCTATAAAAGAAGAGAACCCTACCTACAGCCATGAACTGACAAATGGGTTGGAATATCTAAGTTAATTCATAAGGCACTGCTGAATGCAGAGGTGTCCTGTCTATTTCCTAGTATAAAGCAACAGCATAGTGGCAGCCTGTGCCAAGGCCTGGTGTATACACACACACAAACATTTTGCCTATAAGCCAGAATCGAATCCTTTGTGACATGCACAGTGGTGAGGGTATAAGGGTAATACGAAGCTTTAATTTTCTACAATTTTGACTTACCCCCAAAAACAAAAAATAATTTATTTTTTTTATTTAACAAAACAATATAGTTCTATAAAGCCTGCAAGGTATTTACTCACACAGTAAATAGTGTTATCTGCATAAATTATATTTATATTCTATTAAATGACAGTTGAGTAGGTTTAGCAGTAAATGTAACTTTGTGTAAATATTACCAACCTAAGGACATGTCAATCTTCTTATTGTCTGCTTGGAGTTCATGTGCTTGCTGATCCTGCTGCTCTTCCATGGCTCTAGTTTTAAGGAACAAAGACTGAGTGGTGGTAGAGAGACAGAAAACGTCGCTCTCTGGAGACAAGAACTCTGACTAGTCTGTTTCTAGCTGGAGAGTCAGTGCCTGTCCTGGAATTCAGGCAATTCCAGCCAAGCATGGAGAGAGCCAAATATAGGGACAACAATCTGACCTACTCACTGAAAGCAAATGACAGCTTCCCTGAAATCCAGAGTCTGCTCATACCCTTACATCTATATAAACTAAAGGAAAACTGATTTAAGTAACAGTAACAGATATCTAGGGGTTTAATATTTGGAAACACAAAACTATTATGAACATAGCTACCAGATGTAAAGTATGTCAGAATATAGCTATACCAAAAGATAAGGATTAATTATATCTTAGTTAGGATCAAATACAATGTACTGTTTGATTATCACAGAGAAAAAAGGAAAGTATTTTTAAAAATTAGAATTATTTTATTAAAATGGTCAAGGGAGATGACTTTCCGGTAATTTCCATAGCTTGCTAGATAACGGGTTTCTGAATAACAGATCCATACCTGCATATTGTTTTAAAAGTACAGCTGTTGTTTAGTTTGGAGGAGAATAAGGGGTGGATGCAATAGGTGGTAGCATAGGTGTGTGTAAATGCAGGAGCTATGTCTTCTGCCATAGACTCCTTAAGGTTTGATTATAACAATAAGAAGTATATGAAGAAAATCTTCTCCAAAGTACTTTAGTTCACCTAGAAGAGAACAGCTGTTAACTGTCTTAGCTTTTACTGAGTGCTCCACCTAGTGTCAGAAATAATTCTTTATAAATTGGATTATAATGTATAAATGGTAAAACTACCTTCAAACGGCATAAAGAAAAAAAATCCATGACAAGGTGACAGTAGAGGAAAGTCATTTTGGCATTTAACTGCCAATAGATTTGCCACATTAGTGCCACCTAGAACAATATATTTGTTCTGCAGAAACTATTAACATACCCGAGTAAACGGATTTAGAAGCTTTCTCCATTTGCTTAAGATAGCAGCTGCCATTTTAAGTAGCTTCCTTCCTGCAGTCACTAGCTGTTATAGCTGAGATCACACATTCCTAAGGGAGGGAGTTCTTAGCATTCTGGTGGGAGGGAGGAGCAGGAGAGGGGAGGGGGGAGCAGGTGAGGGGAAGGAGGAGAGAACTGTGCAGACTCTGGCCCCGGGAATTAAGGCTGTTTCTGAGAGAGGAAGTCAGACACTGGAACATCATTTTTACAAAAAATGAGAAAAAAAAGTCCTGTGTTTCTTTTGATAGAGGACTCAGCAATGCTTATGGCTGTATTTACATAGACCTTTCTGATAAAGCTTACTTAGTTTTTACCTTTCCTTCTCCTTTAAATGAGAAAACATAACTAAAGATGTAGGGCAGAAATGTTGTACATTATGTTTTAGGCTTCTGCACCAGTCCAAGGCAACCACAGAACTTAATAGGGAAGATATGTGTCCCAAAAGGTGCCCCCAGTAGCCATCTTCTTTTCTGCTGATTCACTGCACATGCTCTGTCCTGCTGTCACTTACCTGAGCTTAGGGACTGACTAAATGTTACAATATAAAACTGGTTAGAACATAGTACAGATTATTAGTGCATGGCAGTTCTAAAACCAGTGCAATTAGCAGCAGTATGTGAACAGTATGTGAACAGAATCCAGTATTGTTTGAAGTTCTGGATCATTACTGCTATAGAAGTAACCTTTAGGCTGGGGCAGTAAGTTCTGTATATAAAATATGTCATTTTAGTCATATTCATTTTTAGGGTTTAGTTCTCCTAATGGTCACAGGGATTCTCCATCTTGGAAAGTGACAGTGACACTCACATGTTCAGTGTGCTCTGAGCAGCCTTATATTGTGTGTGTGTGAATAACGTACTTTATTGTTCCACACTCATATCGACGCGTTTCGGTCCACTAGGGAAATAGCCCCTTTCCGTTACGCTTTCAACAATTGTTTTCCTCACTGGTTCTAAGATCCCTGATGACGGTCCCTAGTGGACCGCATCGCGCCAATATGAGTGTGGAGCAATAAAGTACGTTATTCTTTGAACTACTTGGAGCCGTGAGTGCTTTCGATGGATAGTATATATATATACATTGTATTATATCCTGTATATACAGTATATTGTGTGTGAGTCCCTAGCCTACCCCTAGTTCTGGCCTTGCACACCAATAAGTGCTGGAAGGGCCAAATAATCGAATTAGCCTGACGTCACCCACCTTAGGTGGGCATATTGGGAGATCTGCTCGTTTGGCGACCTCACCAAATGAGCGGATCTCAAAAGAAAAGTAACACCAAGATACTGTATCTTGTCATGTGTCCTGGGTATGATACAATTGCCACTGCATGTATTCTGCCATGGATTCTTGGGTATTATACTTAAAACTGGCACAGTGTTTATGCTACCATAAGTGCACTGTAAATGAAATAGGTACAGTATCTTCTGTTCTGCTGTATTATACATTGAACTAACACTGTATTTATTCTGCCACATGTTCTGGGGAATTATTTTGGTCCAGGGATACTGTAAAGAAATCCATGTTGAAACTGAAATATCTTTATTTAGCCTGCCCAAACACAAAAACCATCTTCTTCTGTCTACACTAAAGGCCATTTACAGCCCACAATTTAGGAAGCACTGCCAAAGGGAGAGGTAATAGAGCAGCAGGAATCACCAAAGGTAATCCTGCTCATATTGAGTAGCAAATATGCCCGCTGGTGTGACTCCTACTGGAAGCTTTTCCTGGGGCGAAGCAGCAGAAAGTGAAAGTAGCGCAGATAAGATCATTGTTTATATGAGAGCAGTGGGAAAGAAGGCGAAGGCGCTTCCTCACTCTGCCCCCATAACTGCCAATAAACTCTGAGGGACAGCCTTTGTGTTGCCAGAGCGCTGGGAATTGGAGTTGCAAATGTGTTGGGGAGGCGCAGGCAGGAACACGCTGCCCCGACTCGCACAAAGCCCAGCCGCCGTCATTCGTTACGCTTTCAACAATTGTTTCCTCACTGGTTCTAAGAACTGCGCTGGCGGCGCTTCTCCTGATAGCCCCTTTCCCCTCCTCCTTTCTTATGACTTGGTACCTGCCCCTCTGCTCGGCGCCGCGCAAGCGCATGGAAGAGAGCACTTGCTAACGGAATCGTTATAGCAGGGCTCCCCCTTAGCAGCAATGGCGGCCAGTCTGTCTGCGGCTGGGGGCTCCGGTGGTCCTGGAGGAGGAAGTTCAGGACCTGGGGGAGGAGGCAGCGGTGGGAATGCTACCATACAGGGTACCGGCTTATGTACGGCCTCGTTGTCCATGCACAGTGGCTTCCCCAATGGACCTAATTGGAGCACAGGGATCATTTATCAGCACACGGCAAGAAGCTTGGACCGGGCCTTGGAAGAGGCGGTCAACACTGGCATCCTCAGCTTGAGCGGCCGAAAGCTCAGGGACTTTCCTGGTACCGGCTACGATCTGACGGACACTACACAAGCAGGTGGGGCCCTGGTTCTCACAAGGAAACCTCCCACCAGTGCTTTCTGTGTGGTTATCTCCAGCCCATCACTCAAATGGTTATCTTCTGGTGCACAGAGAATGGGTCCCCATTTCCTGGTATCTCCCCAGTAAGGCATATGTGATACTTCCAGTCCATCAGTCATATGGTTCTCTCCATTTTGTGGTACAAAGAGACTGGTCCCCACGTTCTTAAGTGGTTTGCATTCATACATTAAGTGAATTATATAGTACAGGTATGGGACCCATTATCCGGAATGCTCGGGACCTGGGGTTTTCCGAATAAAGGATCTTTCCATAATTTGGATCTTCATAACTTAAGTCTACTAAAAGATTATGCAAACATTAATTAAACCAAATAGGACAGTTTTGCTTCCAGTAAGGATTAATTGTATCTTAGTTGGGATCAAGTACAAGGTACTGTTTTATTATTACAGAGAAAAAGGAAATCATTTTTAAAAATGACTATTATTTGCTTATAATAGAGTCTATGGGAGATGGCCTTTCTGTAATTTGGAACTTTCTGGATAACAGGTGTCCGGATAACGGATCCCATACCTGTACTCGGAAGTTCATACATCGGGTGGCATCCCTCTCTCCAAATGATATGAATTATATACTGTGACATTGTCATTCCTTTGTTGCAGAGTCATAACCCCATGTTGTATTGTTTCCATAGCTTCTAGCATCCTTAATAGTCTAAGTGAGTAATAGTAATAGCGAGTGATAACCCTGTGTTTTACTTTAGAAATCTATGTCCTGTCTTTGAACTATAAATCTGTTGCACCACCTCAGGTGTAAAGCATTCCCCTTTTCAGTCATCGTGAGTTATTGAACCATCATGCTATCATGAGGGATACTCTTCCATTGCATTCATATAACCAATCTTCCTAGGTCAATACTATTCCAGATACACTTACAGTATTCAGTGAAATACCAACTCCTCATTCAGCAGCTGTGGTAAATGCAAGAGTGTATTTCTTTGATAACAACCTGAGTAATTGTCTCATTCCTGTAATGACCTTTGTTTACGATACACTCTTATTTCATAAATTACACTTTGCATTCCATAATATCTAACATCTTAGTAAATGTAATGCTATATACACTGTCCTTTGAAAAAAAAAAAAAAATCTAATATGCACTCATCCCATTAGAAAAGACCCCTTTTTAATGTGAAAAATGGAACTCTCAGTATCACCTGCGTGCTTTTGAATAAGGATGTTCCCATACAGTCAGTGGTACTCCAGTTACCCCTTTTTATAATCTTATGAGTTCAGTGATCTTACTCGGGTACTATCACAGCTGTATTAGCAGTTACTAGTTTTACCAGTTTTTTACCTATAACAGATAGATGTTCCCTCAATTGTTTAATATAATGTTACCTGATTAGCAAGACTCATTTTCAATGAAATATTCCTTCAGTGTTTTCTTCCTCCCCCATATGGGTGAAAGACTTATGGGAATTAAGTAAAAATATCATTACAGGGATCTTTGTTCTATATCTTGTGTGTAGATCGTTGCCATTTAAAGTTTTTACCACAAAAAAGAAAATGTGCTATTTAATTGATTTGATTTGCTATTATGAGTGCAACATTGTTGGATAATGTTTTGTCAGACAATTTCGACAGAGCAGTAGCAGTGAGTTTTGTTGGTTAGCTGTTATGTGTATGATGTTTTAGTGAAATAAAATAATTTTGATACCTAGACTAAACCCCATGACGTACTGTTTTGCTTGCATGATCATACTATTTGCACTTATGAACAATATAATTGTCTTCAAAAGTTATTAGGGGAAGGGAAGGGGGTGATATCACTCCAACTTGCAGCTCAGCAGTAAAGTGTGACTGAAGTTTATCAGAGCACAATGCAGGATTCTGCTGGAGAAGCTATATTACCTTTAATTTAATGTTCATACATAAGTCCATGAATGTTTTCTTTGCAGGAGTAATTCATCTACCTCAGACATGTCAGCTTCCCTGTATTTGTCAGGATTCTCCCTGATTTAAGGCCCTAACTTGCCCACTCCGTTACAAAGCGCAGAATTGTTACCCATAGTCCTCCTATATTGTCTTAAGCAGTGGCGCACAGAATGCGGTGTTTTTGATATTTAAAAGGCTGCACTATATCAGCGTTTATGCAAAACATCATATTGAATGTTTACACTTTTAATGTTGAAATATATTTTTAGTTGCCTTATTGCATGGTGCTCTACCCCTTATACAAAAAGCCTTAGGTGGTGCTTTAACATTAAACATATTAGACGGATCCCCATACCTGTAACATTGTTGCTGATGTTGAAAAAAAAAAAAAATCATGCAACTTCAGCGCTTTTTGCAGTTATTGAGGCCTTGTATATAGTGACGAAAGTACTGTGGCAGCAGAGATTGTGGATACAAGTTACACCACTGCTTGTGGAACTACTTCTGACATTTCCCAAGAGCCAAAGGTTGTGGTTTAGTAAGGGTTAGGTGCACAAACCTTTTCCTGCACTTGTGTTTTACACATTGTTATCCACCTTTCTCCTGGTTAAACACCAGCTTCTGCATTTCCCAATGATTAAGCTTTACATACATGCAGCTTGGGAGAGGCAAAGTGGATAAAACCTAATATGAATAGACTCAGTGAATTTTAATCTTTGTAAAGTTATTGAGATGCTTGCGTGTATAGGATACTTTGATGCTCATTTCATTGCTTTTTCCATTTCACCTTGTTTAGATTACATTTTATTTATTTTTCAACCCCTTGCTACTTTTTCAATTCAATTACTACATTTCTTCTAGTCTGGTTTTTAGTTATGTGTTTAGGATGAAAAATGGGCACCTGCTTTGGTCCAGGTTTGCAGCACACAATATCTATCATTTTGTTGTCTGCCAAAGCTCCCCACACATTTGGTTGTATAGTGGTGTTTCCCACAGCTTTTCCTCCTCTGAGGTCACCTCTCATATCGTCTGAGGGGGCTATCTTGTCCCATCTTAATCTCAGGTTGGGTTGAGAGGAGAGAGTTTAGAGTGGGTTCACGTAGGAACATTTCTACCAGATATGGACCTTAGACTTTAAAGGAACAGTAACACCAAAAAATGAAAGTGTATAAAAATAAATATATTATATACTATTGCCCTGCACTGTTAAAAGTTGTGTTTTCTTCATAAACACTGCTGCAGTTTATATAAATACCCTGCTGTGTAGCTGCTGGGGGCAGCCATTTAAATTGAAAAAAGGAGAAAAGGCACAGGTTACTAAGCAGATAACAGATAAGTAGCAGATTCCCATTGTATTCTACACAGTTTATCTGGTATCTTCTTAGGGCTCTGGCACACGGGGGAGATTAGTCGCCCGCGATTAACTCCCTGTTCGTGGGCGACTAATCTCCCCGAGTTACCTACCCCTGCCATCCCACCGGCGAACATGTAAGTCGCCGGCGGGATGGCAGACGCGGCGGCGCGATTTCGCGCAAATCGCCGAAAAAGACTCGCAAGGCTTTTTCGCCGATTTCCGCAAATCGCCCCGCCGCGTCTGCCATCCCGCCGGCGACTTACATGTTCGCCGGTGGGATGGCAGGGGTAGGCAACTCGGGGAGATTAGTCGCCCGCGAACAGGGAGTTAATCGCGGGCGACTAATCTCCCCCGTGTGCCAGAGCCCTTATGTAACCTGTGCCTTTTCTCCTTTTTTCAATTTAAATGGCTGCCCCCATGGCTACACAGCAGCTATTTCTATTAACTATAGTAGTCTTTCTGAAGCAAACGCGCAACTTTTACCAGTGCAGGGCAACAGTACATTATATTTTAATTATTTTAAAACATTTTTATTTTTTAGTGTTACTGTTCCTTTAAGCTCCACTGGGGGGGAAGGGGGGACTCATGTGACTGATCATCATCTCTGTAAATAGCTTTTGAATATGTTGGCACCATTAGGCCTAAATTTGTGGAAAGACCACAGAGACCCGGAGCAACATGTTTTTTAGGGGTAGAATGCCACCTTTGCACTGCATTGCTAGTAATGGCAAGGAGGAAGCTATGCTAGGGCTGAACCAGTAGGACCCCCTTTTAAGTTGTTTGTTATTGTTTACAAATAGCTTTATACCGTATGATTAGTTTTGTCTTGCTACTGCTTGTTTTTACTACTGCAATTATAATAAATTGCACCTAGACATATTATATTGTAAATAGTACAACCTATTTTCCTTAATGAGTTATGTCTGGTGTATTTATGCTGTGACTTTTATTTTTATGTCGTACATCTCGCCAAATGTGTGAATGTTGCTTGTAAAAATAGATTAATTATATTTGTAATAAAGGTTAGCAAGAGAGCCTGGTGACTAGTAAAAGACAAAATAGTTGTACAAAAAGACTCAAGGTAGAGTTAATAGGTTAAAGAGTATCTATTGCACCAATTGCAGCCTTACAAATATTGTTGTTTCCCCCAACTGAAGCACAGGCTCTATTAGTAGTGGCAGACTTAAAGAAAAACTATACCCTCAAGCAATGTAGGTCTCTATAATAATTTATTGCATAAACAAGCTCATATGTAACACCCTGCTTTATCAAAATAAAACATTTTCATAAAAATATACTTTTTTAGTAGTATGTGCTATTGGGTAATCTTAAATAGAAAATTGCCATTTTAAGAATTAAGGGCCGCCTCCTGGGATCATAGGATTCACAGTGCACACAAACAAGCCAAGGTACACATACATGCTAGGCCACATCAGCAAATGAATGGACAGAGTTCTGTCTTTTACTCCCACACTTTTTTGTGTTACAATTAGAAAACTGGAATATATATAATAGTTTATATTATGTTAAGTGGCCTATCTGTTGGTTAAGTATTCATTCTGCGGGTATAGTTTTCCTTTAAGAAAGTTTATGGGGGGAAACCTTAGGCTGTCATACACATGGAGCATTGGAAGATACACCTGCATAAAAATATGCAAGCAAAGTAGGATGCACACGGGGGTTTGTAACATTTGTATATGCTGAATCCCTGTGCAATTGTATACAGGCAACCATGATTTGGTTTAACTAGAAATAATTGTCCAGAGACATTTGTTTATTTTTACATTTATTTTTTACATAGGTTTTTATTGCTTTTCACAGATTAGGCCTTATTATTCTTTACACTGATCTAGATATTTATCTGATCTGCCTTAATTCATTTTTTTTATTTTTTACATATTTCTTTCTCTGAACATTTTAATATAAATCTCTTTTTGTTAGTGAAGGCTTCACTCAGGTCTGCCAAATGTGCTTTGTTGCTGGCTTCTTGTTTTATGGTCTTTGTGTTCCACTGCTGTCGCACAATGTAATTTATGGTGTTCTGCTCATTTTAGATGAATTTTTCATGCGCCATATTTTTCCTGTCTTAATTTGATCAAGATATTTCTTTTGCTTGTTGTTAATGTAACATTTGTTTTATTTGGGATATTGTAATTGCTACTTTTGAGAAGCTTGGCTTCTTCCCCTTTTCATTGTGTTTCTAGGAACTGAGAAATGGAAGAAGGAAGCCATTCAATGTCACACAATATGCTGAATGTTATATTTGTAATAATTAAACAAAGCCTACGTGCAGTTCCACAATTCATATAATTTACAGTTCTATTAAACCAGTCTATAGAAGATGTTTCATCCCTGGTAATATAATGATTAATGTATGTTACGCTCTTTTGTAAGGTATTCTTTCATTGTTTTTATACATAATAACTCACCATACTCTGTTCTGTTTTTAAGAGATAAACTAAAGTAATTAATGTTTTTGTCATGGCTTGACAACCACGTTGTTACCTGATTCATGGGCTGGGTGTGTTTTGGGGAAATTTGAGTGTGGTCTTTTCTTTTAAGAAATATATTTATAAGTGACCAGTCAGTGTGCACTAAAAGTAGCTTGTGCCTTATGTAGTGTCAGAGTTGACCATTTGTTACGCAATTATTGGCATGCAAAAACGAATACATGCTAAAATGAATGAAATTGATTCTTATTCCACTTGTATATTCTGTGTGCTTTGTTTTTTTTATCCTTTAAGTGCAAAAATCATTCTTCTTTAATGATACTGTCGCCTAGCTGGATAAATTACTGCTGGGAAAGACTCACACATAGTCCTGGGAAATTTACGTTATGCATGGCTGTGATAGTAATGATGGGCACAGTTGGTATTGTCAAAAACGAAAAGAATCGGCCTGCAATTAAATACCATTAAACCTTCTGTTTTAGCTATTAATATTATATAGTATACCTTCTAGACTATTTCTAAATTGTGTTCATTTTTCTGTGCTGGGTGAAAACCTTTGTGTTGGGTAACATTGCATCTCCGTTCATCAAGCTGCCAACCATTTATTTCTTTCAGTTCCTAACCTTTGTGCTTATTCCCAACCCCCTCCCTTTTCCTTTCCTTTAGCAAAGCAAGCTATTCTATTCAGTGTAATATAGAAAGCCCAGCACTGCAAAATGATGCTGTGTCATGGGTCTCGCTGTGTATCCCATGGGTCTCGCTGTGTATCCCATGGGTCTCGCTGTGTATCCCATGGGTCTCGCTGTGTATTCCATGGGCCTCTCTGAAACAGAATGGCCAGACATAGAGCAGGTAGAAGTGCCAGACAGCTGTTACAAGTGATACTGAAATGAAAAAGGTACTTTTTAAATGATGAATCTACATAAGAAGTTACCTATAGGTCATGTTGATCTTTTTTCTTTGATAGGGCTGCTTTTATAGGCAATTGCTTCTCAAAGTTCCTAAACCTGACTGTTTTGCCAACCTGACCCTTCTCAGCCTGTTAGTTATAGCTTCTAATGCTAACAGACTCCTGCTGCACAAATATGGCCGCCCCCTCATAGAGTAACACGGGGGATCAGATACGTAATGTAAAAGCATCAGGAAATACTTTTATGGCAAAATTATAAAGCTCATGCAAAGACAATGTTATGATAGATGTAAAAAAGGTTTCATTTCTGGTGTCAGTATCTCTTTAAGGGTGCTACATTTTGTGTTGCTGATGATGGAAAGCAATATAGTATCCAAGGCTCCTCAAATACCTCTGTGGGAGAGACAGTCCCAACATTAATTGTCCATAAAGCAAAGGTCCTCCAATGTAATTTTTTCGGAAATTTTGCCGGTGCCGCGTGCTAGTTTAGGGAGACAGCGGGAGCTTAGGGAGCTAAATGCGTGGCTAAAGTCTTGGTGTAGGAAAGGAAGGGTTTGGGTTCCTAGAGCACTGGGCTGACTTTTCTTTGGGGTACAATCTATACAGCCCTGACGGATTGCACCTCAATGGAAGGGGGTCTACTGTGCTAGGGGAGAGAATGGTTAAGAGGCTGGAGGAGTGTTTAAACTAGACAAGGGGGGAGTTGGTAAGCTAGATTCTTATGGGAGAGCTAGTGTAAATGGGGCAGTGGGACCAGTAAAGGGTTGTGGGGGAGGAGTGAGGGGGGCATATAGTTTATCAGATAAGGAGCTTCCATTGTTACAATAATTTTCACCTTAGCTCTAACTGTCCTTTAGCCTATGTAAACATCAGAGGAAGAAGTAGTAATCTCCGCTGCATGCTGGCTAATGCGCGTAGCTTGTCGGGTAAATTAGGGGAGCTGCAGGCTATTGCATGTATTGAAAATTATGATTTAATTGGTATCACTGAGACCTGGTGGGATGAAAAATGCGACTGGGCTGTGAATTTAAATGGGTATACGCTTTTTAGGAGGGACAGAGTGATTAAAAAGGGTGGAGGGGTTTGTCTTTATGTAAAGTCAGATTTAAAGCCATGTAATAAAGACATTACCAATGAAAACGTTGAATCTCTTTGGGTAGAAATTTCAGTAGGGCTGAAGGTCACAAAGAAAATGATCATTGGTGTATGCTATAAACCACCCCGTATAGATGAGGGGGATGAGTCCCAGCTACTTTTGCAAATGGAGGAGGCTTCAAAATTGGGTCAAGTTGTTATTATGGGGGACTTTAATTATCCGGACATTGACTGGAGTAATGGGGTGGCTAAGTCAGAAAAAGCTAGTAGGTTTGTAAACATGCTAAATGACAACTTTTTATTTCAGGTGGTTCAAGAACCTACTAGGAATGATTCTATTTTGGACCTGGTAATATCTAATAATACTGAACTTATCTCTAACATTTGTGTGGGTGAGCATTTGGGGAACAGTGATCACAACATGGTCTCCTTTGAGATAATGCTACAGAGACAGCTCTATAAGGGAGTAACTAAAACGCTCAATTTTAGACGTGCAGACTTTGCCAGTATAAGGGCATCTCTGCAATGTGTCAACTGGGAAAGGCTTTTCATGGGGTTAGACACAGAAGGAAAATGGAACATCTTTAAAACATTGCTTTGCAGGTATACACAACAGTATATTACCCTTGTAAGCAAGGAGAGGCATCGCAAAGCAAAACCTTTATGGCTGAATAAAAGAGTTAGGGTCGAGGTTGGTAATAAAAAACGTGCTTTTAAAGCATTCAAGTTAGCTGGGACAGCGGAAACTTTCATCAGGTACAAGGAAGCAAATAAAGCATGCAAAAAAGCTATCAGGCAAGCTAAAATAGAGATGGAAAGGGATATTGCAGCTAGGAGTAAAAGGAATCCAAAATTATTTTTTAATTATGTGAATAGTAAAAAAATGAAGCAAGAAGGGGTGGGAACTTTATTATCATGGGGGGGGTACGTTGGTTGATAAGAACGGGGAAAAAGCAGAAATTTTGAACTCTTATTTTTCATCTGTCTATACATCTGAGGAGCAACCTAATGAAGGCGTCCCTTTTAATATACCCAGTGCTAGTAATTTAGCTACTGACGCATGGGTCACTCAGGAGGAAATTCAAAAGAGACTTGAACATGTAAAGGTAAACAAAGGTCCAGGACGGGATTCATCCCAGGGTATTAAATGAGCTGAGCGCTGTGATTGCCAAGCCTCTTCACATAATTTTTCAGGATTCGTTGAGGTTTGGCATGGTGCCGAGAGACTGGCGAATTGCTAATGTGGTGCCATTATTTAAAAAGGGATCTCGTTCTCAGCCTGAAAACTATAGGCCTGTTAGTCTGACATCAGTAGTAGGAAAGCTTCTGGAAGGGGTAATAAGGGATAGGATAGTTGAATACATTGCAGTTCACAATACTATTAGTTTGTGCCAGCATGGTTTTATGCGTAACAGATCTTGCCAGACTAATTTAGTTGCCTTTTATGAGGAGGTGAGCAGGAACCTTGATGCTGGAATGGCAGTTGATGTCATCTACTTAGATTTTGCTAAAGCGTTTGATACAGTACCTCACAGAAGGTTAATGATCAAATTGAGGAATATTGGCCTAGAACATAATATTTGTAATTGGATAGAGAACTGGCTGAAGGATAAGAGTACAAAGAGTGGTGGTAAATGGAACATTTTCTAATTGGGCCAGTGTGGTTAGTGGAGTACCGCAGGGGTCAGTCCTTGGTCCTTTGCTTTTTAACTTGTTTATTAATGACCTGGAGGTGGGCATAGAGAGTACTGTTTCTATTTTTGCTGATGACACTAAATTGTGCAAAACTATAAGTTCCATGCAGGATGCTGCCGCTTTGCAGAGCGATTTGACAAAATTGGAAAACTGGGCAGCAAACTGCAAAATGAGGTTCAATGTTGACAAGTGCAAAGTTATGCACTTTGGTAGGAATAATATAAACGCAAACTATCTACTGAATGGTAGTGTGTTGGGGGCATCCTTAATGGAGAAGGATCTAAGGGTTTTTGTAGATCACAAGTTGTCTAATTCCAGGCAGTGTCATTCTGTGGCTACTACAGAAAATAAAGTGCTGTCTTGTATAAAAAAGGGCATTGACTCAAAGGATGAGAACATATTTTTGCCTCTTTATAGGTCCCTGGTAAGGCCTCACCTTGAGTATGCAGTGCAGTTTTGGGCTCCTTAAGAAGGATATTAATGAGCTGGAGAGAGTGCAGAGACGTGCAACTAAACTGGTAAAGGGGATGGAAGATTTAAGCTATGAGGTTAGACTGTCGAGGTTGGGGTTGTTTTCTCTGGAAAAGAGGCGCTTGCGAGGGGACATGATTACTCTGTACAAGTACATTAGAGGGGATTATAGGCAGTTGGGGGATGTTCTTTTTTCCCATAAAAACAATCAGCGCACCAGAGGTCACCCCTATAGATTAGAGCAGGGGTGGGCAAACTACGGCCCGCAGGCCACATCCGGCCCCTTGGCCTTTTAATCCGGCCCGCCGACAACGCCAAATCTCATCACGCGAGACTTGGTGTCATTGGCGGGCTGGAATTAAAGAGACGAAGGAGGGCTTAACGCTGCCCTGGCCCTGCCCGCCCTGGTCCGGTCCGGCCGGGGGGTAAGTAAATGTGGCCTGTGAGCCCAAAAGTTTGCCCACAGGAACAGAGCTTCCATTTGAAGCAGCGTAGGTGGTTTTTCACGGTGAGGGCAGTGAGGCTGTGGAATGCCCTTCCTAGTGATGTGGTAATGGCAGATTCTGTTAATGCCTTTAAGAGGGGCCTGGATGAGTTTTTGAATAAGCAGAATATCCAAGGCTATTGTGATACTAATATCTACAGTTAGTATTACTGGTTGTTTATATATAGTTTATGTATGTGAGTGTATAGATTGGTTAGTATAGGTTGTGTGCTGGGTTTACTCGGATGGGTTGAACTTGATGGACAATGGTCTTTTTTCGACCCTATGTAACTATGTAACTATAAAGCAGAAACCTGTGGAAGTCAAACATTTATGTGAGGTCTCATAGCTCTAAGCAGATGCAGTTTAAGGTGATTAAAGGGGTCTTGCCATTAAAGAGGGGTTAAGGGGTGGTAACAGCTTGTTCTCAAACAGAGGGAAGTTTTTTGGTTAAAGGAATTACAAGGTTTATCCCCCAAAGGTCTAAGTCATGATTATCATTGTGTTGGGTTGAAAACCCCAACACACTGTTCTTAGACTTTGGCTTATTCTTCCTTCTTCTTCTTTCTTCTTTCTTTCTTCTTCTTTCTTCTTTCTTCTTTCTTCTTTCTTCTTTCTTTCTTCTTCTTCTTTCTTCTTCTTTCGTCTTCCTTCTTCTTTCTTCTTCTTCCTTTCTTCTTCTTCTTTCTTTCTTCTTTCTTCTTTCTTCTTTCTTCTTTCTTCTTCTTTCTTCTTCCTTCTTTCTTCTTCTTCTTTCTTCGAGCCCCCCGTTTTCTAAACGGTACTACTCCTACAGTTTTAGGGGTACAACACCCAAGCTCCCCACACTTATTCGCCCTGACTGGGAAGATTTTTAAACTGCTGCTGCTTACATCTTTGAAGCTACACCCCCCAAACTTGAATAACATAATAATGGGGTCACCCCGAATGAAACAGCAACATTTGTTGGATGACCCCCAAAGTGGGAGGGGCCAGCAACAGCCAATCAAATTTCACCCATTGACTTTAATGGGGAAATTGAAACTGCTTTCAATCTTACAGCTATAAGGCTACACTCCCCAAACTTGAATCACATAGTCATGGGCTCAGCCTGAATGAAAATATGATGATTTCTGGATGCCCAAAAGTGGGCGGAGCTGTGAACAGCCAATCAGATTTTACCTATTGATTTGGCGGAAATTCAACCTGCTGCCATTCTCCCAGTAATAACGCTGGGGTCCCCAAACTTTTTACACTTGGTTACTAGGATTTGAAAAGTGGCAGGAGCCACCAACAGCCAATCAAATTTCACCTATTGATTTTTATTGGTTTGATGCCAGAGTTCCCAAACTTTGCACAGTCAGTCACTGGGTGACTACGCATTCAAGTTTAAAAAAAAAATGCAAAGAGGGAGGGGCCAACAACAGCCAATCAAATTTTACCCATTGACTTTTATGGGATAATTGAAACTGCTGCCAATGTTACAGCTTTGAGGCTACACTCCCCAAACTTGAATCACATAGTCATGGGGTCAGCCTAAATGAAAATATGATGATTGTTGAATGCCCAAAAGTGGGCGGAGCTGTGAACAGCCAATCAGATTTTACCTATGGACTTGTGGAAATCCAACCTGCTGCCATTCTCACAGAATTGACACCAGGGTCCCCAAACTTTTCACAGTTGGTCACTAGTGCACTGCAGTTTTAGTTTAGAATAGTGGGCGGAGCCACCAACAACCAATCAGATTTCACCTATTGATTTTTATTGTTTTTTTGCCAGGGTTCCCAAACTTTGCATAGTCAGACACTGGGTGACTACGCATTTAAGGTTTTTTGTATTTTTGTAAGTGGGTGGAGCCACCAACAGCCAATCAGATTTTACCTATTGACTTTAAATGGGGAAATTCAACCTGCTGCCATTCTCCCAGTGTTAACACCAGGGTCCCCAAACTTTTCACAGTTGGTCACTAGGGGACTGCAGTTTTAGTTTTGGAAAAGTGAGCGGGGCCGCCAAAAGCCAATCACATTTCTTTCATTGTTTTCAGTGGGGAAATTTTAACTGCTGCCATTCTCACATGTTTAATGTCAGGGTCCCCAAACTTTGCACAGTTTGTCACTGAGTGACTATGTTCCAAGTTTAGAAAAGTGGGCGGGGCCAACAGCAACCAATCAGATTTCACCTATACACTTCATATGTTTAAATTTAAACTGCTGCCATTCTTTAAATATTAATACTAAGGTCTCCAAACTTTGCAGAGCTAGTCACCTGGTAACTGCGGTTCAGAATTAGAAAAAGTGGGTGGAGCCACCAGCAGCCAATCAGATTTTAACTATTGATTTTCAATGGGGAAATTCAACCTTCTGCCATTCTTACAGTATTAACACCAGGGTCACTAGGGGACTGCATTTTTAGGTTTTAAAAAGTGGTTGGAGCCACCAACAGCCAATCAGACTTCACCAATTGATTTTTTTTTTGTTTAAATTTAAAATGCTGCTTTTCTTACACTGTTTATTCAGGGTTCCCATACTTTGCACAATCAGTCACTGGCTAACTTCATAGTCACGGTTAGAACAAGTGGGAGGAGCCACCAACAGCAAATCCATTTCCACCCATTAGATTTCATTGGTTTATATTTAAACTGATGCCATTATTTAAATATTAATTCCAGGGTTGTTATAGTTTCCAGAGTTAGTCACTGGGTATTTGCTGTTCAAAGTTAGACAAGTGGGCGGAGCCACCAACAGCCAATAACATTTCACCTTTTTTCTTTCAATGGTAAAGTGTAAAATGCTGTCAGTCTCACAATTTTTATGCCCGAGTCCCCAAAATTTGCAAAGTTGGTCATTTGGGGAACTGCAGTTCAAAAATAGGAAAAGTGGGTTGGGCCACCAACAGCCAATCAGATTTCATCCATTGAATTGTATTGCTTTAAATTTAAAATGCTGCTGTACTTTAACTATTAATCCAAGGGTCCCTAAACTTTGCAGAGTTAGTCACTGGTTAACTGCAGTTCCAGGTTAGAAAAAGGGGGTGGAGCCACCAACCGCCAATCAGATGTCACTCGTTGACTTTCAGTGGGGAAATTTAAATTGCTACCATTCAGACACTATTAAAACCAGGGTCCCCAAACTTTGCACAGTGGTTTTTACTATATAACTATGGTCCAAGGTCAAAGAAAGTGGGCAGAGCCCATTCAGTGACTTCATGTTTTTTAACCCAACATGAAGTTTACATTTGTTTTTGTAATTTTCCATTTTTATATTTGAACATTGAACTTTGTATGACTTCTTTGACAAGCATAATACCAAAGGCTATTGTGATTTAAAGTTATTTAATATAGGTATTGAGAGAGAGAGAGAGAGATTACTGAAAAAATTCCAAAGTTTTGAGTACAAACAGTACTCTTTTTCAGTGAAAAACCAACTGACTGAATACCAACATACAATTTAAGTACCCCCCCAAAAAAAATGATGCCAAAGAGTAACCCTGGTAACCACAGCAACCACTGTAAACAAACAGCATGGAGAAAAGAAGCAAAAAGAGGCAAAGAAATATAGTAAAATGGAGTGAAAATAGGTGAAACTATAGTGTTACAGTTAAGTGTAAGTGGTTATTTGGTTTCAACACATGTATCAAGTGAAAGAATGTTGCAAGAAGTATCTAAACATTAAATTATAGGGAATAAGTTTCATACAACATATCAGGGACAAGCAGAGCAACAACAGCAGGACTGAAGGCAAATCAGGGAGAATAGTCTCGAACTGCCCACATAAACTCCTGAAGGACAGAAACACTGTAACAGTGTGTGGCCTCTCAATCATCATTTTGAGCGAATTGCATCACTTGCACTAGCAGTGCCCAATCATGGACGCACCAAGTCACGAAATTACCCAGGGCAAGCGCTACTTAGCAGGTGTGCGGGGTTAGTGGGCACATCTAGGACATTGCATCTATTAGACACATAGGCACGTTGAGTGTCAAGCAAGATTGAAGTACTAGACAGTGGGTCAGCTGGCAGGCAGTGACAGGTTCAAGTGCCCTGCACCAATGCATAGAAATCTTTGTGACAAGAGGTCACTATGTGTGAATGAAAGTCTTCTTAGACATAGGTCATAATATACAGCATCTAGTAGGAATAAGTGTACAGCAACTGGACTTTGAGTTATCTTGAAAACATTATTCAGTCTAAATACCTCAGTGGAAACATTGTAATGGATGTTATTGACTGTACTACTCTTAGGGGATGAAATGTCAGGGAATTATTTACCACTTTGTTGAACTGAATAAGCCACCCAAATGAGTGGTGAATCTTTTTCAAGATATTTTTAAAAGTCCAGTTACTTTACACTTATTTTTACTAGATTCTGATGACTTTTCATATATATATATATATATATATATATATATATCTATTCCACTGACGGCACTCACCAATCACAGGCCACACGCCGGGTGCTCACCAAAAATATTCACACAGCTGTAGTAGAAAGCACTCACGGCTTCAATTGTTCAAAAATATCAAAAAAGTTTTATTGCTCCACACTCACATCGACGCGTTTCGATCCACAAGGGACCAATACCTTTTGTCTTATTCCAGCTGGAAAGCTTATTCTCCTCTGGTTAGCCCCTAGTGATCTAGTGTGCATCTACAAATTTGTATTCTTTGACATAAAATTTATATTTTATATTTTTTGTCTTATTCCAGATGGAAAGCTTATTCTCCTCTGGTTAGCCCCTGACTAATTATGATGCCTAGGTGATTGCGAAGCTTTTGAAAATTTATATATGATCTCTATTTGTTTTAATCACTATTTATTCACTTTTTAATCACGGTTTTGATTAATACGAGGGAAATATTATGATAGATATGTTTATGATCAGCATTGTTATTTCCCCTTTAGATGGGAGGGTATGAATTTGGATATATTATCATGTTTAATCGGGTATGTATAATGATTGGTTGTATGCACTATTTAAACACCGTGGTCACTTCTGGGTATTATCCTGACGACGGTCCCTTGTGGATCGAAACGCGTCGATGTGAGTGTGGAGCAATAAAACTTTTTTGATATTTTTGAACAATTGAAGCCGTGAGTGCTTTCTACTACAGCTGTGTATATATATATATATATATATATATATATATATATATATATATATATATTTTTTTTTTTAAGTAGACCTGTGTGATCATGGTTTAAAAGCACCACATTTAAAAAAAAAATGCTCTTTATAGCTGCTACTACATTGTTTCTGGATCTTTATAAAGAGTAATTTTATTATTAATGTTGTGTGTTTATAATGGATGGCCAAGCTGCATTCACCTGCAATTGCAATGAGGATCTGATGCATATGTAAGCTCAACTATTTGATCACATAGGAGCCTCATACAGACTCCTTGGGAGAGGATTACATTTGAGTACTGATTGCCTAATGAGCCGATATCAGAAGGCCATGAGTTCCCATTTTAAAAGTGTTGAGGTTTCTGTCCTGAACAATAGGTAGTACTTGACAAAATCTGTCTTGCATAGTGGCATAGAGAAAATGGCTAATTTTGTAAGAAAGGCAAATAAATTTGCTATATAGGTAGGGCTGCCATACACACAATTATTTTACTCTTTAGATTTTATAATGCAATCAGTGGTGTAACAAGATGTTCCTGAGCCCCACAGCCAATTCAATTTGCGGCATGAAAACATTGCTAAATTGATATCTACCAAAATATATTGAAGTTGCTCATTACTTATGGCCTTACTGGCCCCCCCTGCAACCAAGCAGAGTTTGTGTTCACATATTCAGTAGTAATTACTTGTACGCTAAGTATGTTATTGATAAAAAAATCAAGTTAGTGTTTTTCTCAATTCATGAAAAACAAGTAAAAAGTAACCTCATACAATCATTAGTTATCTGAAACCTCAATTAGTGGAGATTTATTAAAGAAAAAAAAGTGAAAAGTTGCCAGAAAAACTTGGCAACATTGGTAAAAGCTGATGAGTTCCTATACAAATCAATGGTAATTGCTTCTAACAACCTTTTTTTTTTGGCGGTTTATTAAAACATTCAAGATTTTCAGCCTTGTTGGAAATAAATAGAACAGTGAAATACTCTCTTGTGTGCAGTGGTTTTTCCACAAAAAACATGACCATAAATATTGTTATTAATATTCTCTCTGTTGAGTGATATACCTTCAGAGAAGTGTTCTGATGTTGCTTTGCTCAGAAAAGAAATCAGAAGCCCTTTCTCATCTCCTTCCTGAGAAGAGCAACATCAGAACTCTTCACTAGTTACAGGAACTGACCAGCAGGTGGTGATGTTGTTGCAGAATTTATTATATTGTAAGTTAATAAAAAAATAAATAGCTTAAATGGCTCTAAAACTGGAGCAATATAGCATGAAAATGTTTAAGGTTTACTAGCAAATTTTCAGTGTCCTTTCCTTCACAATGTTTTGATGCATTGTTCATACAAAAAGATGAACTTCTAGTTAAGAAGTTCATACAAAAAATAACTATTTAGTTAAAATTAAAACACAATTACATTGTAGATCCTGCTTTATTAACATGCTATGCAGTGTATTAAAGAAGGAAAGGCTTAATCCCTGAGGGGTGCCAAATGTTAAGCACCCCCTGTGAATGTAATCGCTTACCTGAAACCCCTGGCCGGTGCTCCTATGCAGGCAAGCAATCCTCTTCCTTCTCCTTTTGATGAGATCCTGGGACCTGTGCGTGCATAATTGAGTGAAAAGCCATCTTTTTTTGTTAAAGTTCTGTGTTATATAGATGTACCATGTATTAATATAAGCGAGAAAATAGTTTCAGCCATGTAATCCTTTTATTTTATGAATTATCCAAAGTAAAGCTTTTACAAAAATACAAAAAAATGCTGAATGTATGAATGAAACTGTAAAATATTTTTTTTTCTGATTTAAGCAACCATTTTTGAACTTTAATGTCTTTTATATGTAATTATATCTTTTATAATTTATTTTGGATAAAAACAAAGTTGGATTTTCTACCAAATATTAATCTTGATATTTGTTTGATTTTTTTTTTTTCAGATCTCTCCAAAAATAGATTTACTGAAATCCCACCAGATGTTTACTCATTTGCACCTTTGGAAACCTTAAATTTATACCACAACTGCATCAAATGCATTCCAGAGACCATAAAAAATCTCCAGATGCTAACTTACCTAAACATTAGGTGAGATTTCTTCTGTCTTTCTATATTTGTCTTTATATATTGTGTGCTGCATTCATTTTATTTGCTTCCCATATTAAGGGATGCAGTCACAATAGATTTTGTTGGCAGGTGCAGTACTACCATGAATGGGGCAAGTTTGCTTCCTACTAAAGGGGTATAGTTTGGGTGGTTTGGGTTAGGGATTGTTTGGATCAAGGACTTGGCCCATGATTTCTGACAGCAACCACAATTACAATTAAACCACAATTACAATTATAAGATCCGTAATCCACAATTGCTTTTAGTGAGGGAGTTTGCTTCCTTAATTTGGATCACTGTGCCTAATATTTACTGTTGTACAGTTGTGCAAACTTTCTGCCGAGGCTCAATTTGGAATCACTGGAAGTAATGCTCTTGTATAGATGTGGGCAGCATCCCACCTTCCTAATGGTCAACCTGGAATATGGTCAGATGCACTGCTACATATATCCTGCATTTGAAAAAAGAAAAAGGTAGTTGTTAGGAATTTAGGCTCATAATTTGGCATGGTCTTGATATTTTTGTTCTTTGATAGTGCACTATTTAGCAGGCTGCTAACATGCTCTCTAATACTTTGGGTTTTTTTGTATTTTCACTGTAGTCGAAATCTTCTATCAACCTTGCCAAAATATCTCTTTGACTTGCCATTGAAAGTGTTGGTCATTAGTAATAATAAATTAGTTTCTATACCAGAAGAAGTTGGGAAGTTGAAAGATTTAATGGAACTGGTAAGTACATCTTACGTGAAATTAAAAAAAAAATCATTTTAAAGGTTAAGTTTTGCATTTTACTAATAGTAATAACAGAAGGATGATGTTTTGATGTCCCCTGGCTTGTACTTTACTAATGGTGACAGACAAATATTGAAGTTAACAAAATGTTTAGAGAATGGTAGATGTATGTAGTCCTTAAAAGAGGTTGTAGTGCTAAAAGCTGGCATGTGGGGAGGTGCAAGTGAGCAAAAGTAGGAAGATGCACATTTTGCAGTGAATATTAGGTAGGAAGGAGATCTTTTTTTAAAGACATTTTAAGGTCTTTTGAGCAATTAACTGAAAAGTGGATAAGTTCATAAAGATGAATTATGGCAAACAGATACAGAGGTTAGTGAAAGTTACTAAAGTCAAAAATGGATAGGTTGAGTGCCTTCATCTGGGTTTTAGCCCTAGCTTCAAAGAGGAGGATTTTGGCAATGTGAAACCTAATTAGCTTTTTTTAGGCAATTTACAATAGTCCAGATGGAGGAAGAAATGAACACTTTCCTGTTAAAGGTGAACTGAATCCTCCCATAATACACTGTTAGTAAGGCAAGCTTTACATCATGCCAAATTCTTATTTATGTGATAGAATAGGGGGACCTTATTCACATGCCCTTGCACTGGCACAGATTGACATAGGCAGGCAATATATGATTGACAGCTGGCATTTTTTAAGAGCTTTATGATTAGTACGGATGTGATAATAAAAAAAGGAATTTGAGTTTTATACAGGACTCATTTTATAGCTATTTATGTCTGAGTGGCAGGTCCCCTTTAACAGTTCTCACTCCTGCGACAGTGCTGCTAAAGACAATTAATTAACATGCCTGGAGGAGAACTGACTTCTGCTTCATTATTTTAGGAGCCAGAAATAGAGAACATAAGGAATTAAAACATATTTCAATATGTATTGGCCATTAAGAAGAACAAAATTCCCACAAATTTTAACAGCTATACCCTTGTAGACCTTGTGCATCATTGCAAGCAGCTTCCGCACACCCCCATAGCTGGCAGGAAACTAAGGAGCTGTCATGTTTTCTGCCATCAGTTTGCATTTTATTTATCACATGTGTGTTTTCAAAAAAGCTTAAAAGCTAATACCTATAACCTTGCATTTCAAAAAAAACCCAAAAACATGTATGTGGAAAAAATTTGTGGACAAAAAATTTGCAGAGTTTTGATCATAAATCAGCCCCCTTATGGCTGACAGGGATAAACCTTTTACTTTCACCCTAAAGTGAATGGAAAGGTGATTTCACCCATCTATGTGGCAACTACAAGAGTTACAATCCTGGCAAGGTTTTGATGCCTTGCTGGTAACGGGAGAAGAGTTATATTTGCTTACTTTTATAGCTGGATGTTGGTTTATACTTTAGGACACATGCTGCATATACAAAGAACTAAGGTTAATTTTTATTGATTTTATTTGCTTCGCAACTTACATTTTTATTTGGAGTTATACAGTATATACAAACAACAAGGGTTAAAATTGACAGCTACAGTTGCTTGGTACAGTTGCTGCCAATTGCTTGGTCCAAAAGCAAAAACAAACAAACAAATCGTTAATCATGTAGTGCTGCAACTTAACATAGAAATGTCCTATAAAGGCATACAATAATACCAACTTGCTTGTACCTGTATCAGCAGTAATATCAGGAGGTTTTCAGTTAGGGGAGGTGAATGGGTAAAAACAAAACAGGATTAAAGAGTGTAATGTAGAATAGCCATTTGTGTATTAAGATCCAAAGAGACCAGGTGTCTAAAATTGTGGTATTATATGTTGAATTTGTACCAGGCCATATTCAAATTGTTTATTGCACACTCTTGCTTTAACTTCTGATAGACAAGGGATTGTTGGTGATTTCTACTCACAGGTGATGGAAAATCTGAAGGTTTATGCTTTAGCTTACTGTATATACTCAAGTATAAGCCTAGTTTTTCAGCCTCCAAAATGTGCTGAAAAAGTCACCCTTGGCTTATACTCGAGTCGGGTGCCATGGGTCCCTCCAGACTAGCACCCTCTGTCCTTTGTGTGCAAATTAGGCCACCCGCAACCAGACCCTCCAGTGCCCAGGCCCGCTCCCAAATTCATCTTCATCTACCATCCTCACCTGTCTCATTCTGCACTAGACACTGCACTTTATATTCTATATAAACTATATATAGTTTTAAAGGATTTTAACTCTTTGTGTTTTAGCTTGGTTGCTGATTGAGTACTCTTAAGGTATCATTGTTGATAAAACATTTGTTTTTGTTGACCCTCCACTTACAGAGCTAGTTTACAGTTTTTATTTGAAATAAATATTTAAAAACATATACCCCACTGATGCCTCATTTAATGTAATTTTATTGGTATTTATTTTTTCCCACCCTAGGCTTATACTCGAGTCAATAAGTTTTTCCAGCTTTCTTAGGTAAAATTAGGTACCTCGGCTTATATTCGGATCGGCTTATATTCGGATCGGCTTATACTCGAGTATATACGGTACTTGTTTTGTAACAAAGGTAACAGCTAATAAGCTTTTAAATCTCCCAAAATAGCAGTGTTTACGTAGAATTGTTGTACATCATATCCTATTCTTTTTCAAAAAAGAAGTTTACAATTTTTTTTTTTAATATTTTTATTGATCTTGAGGTTCCAACAGTACAGTAATACCGTATCATAAATTCAGGGAAAAGAGAAGTACAAAAAGCATATACATGGTAGCAATTGTCAGTTCTTGCTTACATAATAGTAAAAAAGTATAAGACCGAAGATGGTGTTGAGAGAAAAGAAAAAAAAACAATTCCATCTGAACCCTGTTGATTCCTCATAATCATAATTATCCACTAACCAAAGGAACAATTGCAATAAAGTAATAGAAAGCAGGATAGGGTAAAGTAAAGAAATAGAGAGAAGATTAGTTCTGTACCGGTCTCTCTTTTTTTTTTTTTTTTAAAAAAAAAAGAAATGATAAAGGGAAAGAGAACGAGATATCACTGGGTAGGTAAGGTATACAGGCATATAAGAGCAGAAACCAATTAGTTAGTTGGGCCTGAGTTGTACACACTTTAAACTTATAAAGCTTATGTTAGGAGGGACTGGGTGGACAAATTTTACAATCCTTAATTTTTTTTCAGGATGTCAGCTGTAACGAACTGCAAGTTCTCCCTCAGCAAGTAGGAAAGCTGCATTCACTAAGGGAACTTAATTTAAGAAGAAATAATCTCCAAGTATTGCCAGATGGTAAGTTTTTGAATACCCATGAAGTATGAGGAGTGGTACAGTACAGAAGAAACAAGTCAGGAAAAAAGTCTTCAGAAGTCAGATTTGTCACTTAAGAGCCCATGAACAATTACTTATTGGTTGTGTGTTCTGTATTGCTATTCAATCCTATTATTTTAATCCCAGAATATGAAATTGCACCAAATAATCACAATTACCATGTTTCCTGTCTTTAGAGCTGTCATTCTTACCTTTGGTAAAATTGGATTTTTCATGTAATAAAATTACGGAAATCCCAGTAAGTTATAGAAAACTCCGTCATCTAGAGCTTATTATTTTGGACAATAATCCTATGCAGATGCCTCCTGCCCAGGTATTTAAAATATTCTTTACTCACTTTTCACTTTCCCTTTTGTCTAATACAGTTTTATTTTAAACCCAGTTCCACTTGGAACTGCTTATGCAGGTTGGGGAACTGCTGTGTATGTGGTGGTGCATGCACATTAAAATACGCATTTTTTATTGTATTGCCCAAGAAACACATTTAACAAATATTGTTTACTGTTAACTTTTTATATGTGCATTGCTAATGGTTTGTGTTTTGCTTCATAAGGTGCACTGAGGTCTTTGGTATTATCAGGTAAACTACCTGGTATTAATACAGCACAGATATGGGATCCATTATCTGAAAACGACCGGTCCCATACCTGTATATAATTCACAAGTCTTGAATAACCTGTGAAAATATGTACTTATGTTGCGAAGTCACTTTTGTAACATGACTCACTGTACCTTGTTGATATGAAGATATTAGGCTAATGCCACACAGAGGCTGATAGAATCTGCCTTAATGTTGACATTAGCTTTCTTCTTTGGTTATATTATGCTCTATATAGTACGTAAAAGCCCTGAATCTAGTATAAATTACTAGTTACGCATATGTTACAAGATTAAAAGGTGATAAGTAGATCAACGCTTTATTATATTACTAGTTCTTTATATTTGTAAAACTTAAATGTAAATATTTTATATATTTCTCTATAATGGAATATTCACCTATATAATCTTTGGGGGTTTTTTTGTGTAATTTCCTTACATTTGCAGTTTCGGAAATTCAACTATTTTATTTCCATGCTATTCTCATACAGATTTGCCTAAAGGGTAAAGTGCATATATTTAAATATCTCAACATTCAAGCTTGTTGCAGAACAGAAAAGAAGCCAGACTCTCTTGACTTGCCTTCTTTAATAAAACGAATGCCTTGCCAACCTCTAACAGACAGGTACTCTGCTTTTAACAATTTACATTGCTTATTGTCTCCCTATACTGTCAAAATGTACAGGCATTTTCTCTCTCTTGCCCTGTCCAAAAAGAAATTGTGTTGGTGAAGCCCCCTCTCAGAATTTATTTCTACCATCACATCTGAGGTCTACTGTTCTACAAAACCTAGCCACTTCATTTCTGGTTTCTAGTGTAGCCCTATTCCCATTAATAACCTGCATTGTACTTCAACTCTCTCTACTCATGCACATTTAGCTTGCAGTCATAAGAATTCTAATGAACAGATGTGGCATGCACAATCTATGTTTATTAATAATTTGTGTAACAAGCATGATTGTTGCTGTGACTTAAGACAAGGATCTAATGATAGTCCCATTGACTGCATTTCTATATAATACATTCATTTACCTCAAGTATATTATTCTTCAGCTTGACTGTTAGTGCATGACTGCTCTAGGTTAAATTTTCTAAAGGGCTGTGAATATGCACTTAACTGTCAGACATTTTTGTTTTTTATTTTCTCTTAAAGGAGAAGGAAAGGCAAAGTCACTTGGGGGTGCCAAAATGTTAGGCACCCCCAAGTGACTTGAATTGCATACCTTTTACCCCGGGCTGGTGTCCCTGTTGGGAGAGAACAGCACCAGCCCGGGGTAGCTGCATCGCTTCCTCCTTCCAGCTTCGCGAGCGCGCGCATGCACAGTAGAGTGAAAAGCCGAACTTTAACAGAGAAGTCGGCTTTTCACTCTACTGCGCATGCGCCTATTGTGTTAGTCTTAGCGAAACGAAGGAGGAAGCGCATCGCTCCAGGTACCCCGGGCTGGTGCTGTGTTCTCCTAACAGGGGCACCAGCCCGGGGTACCAGGTAAGCGATTAAAGTTACTTGGGGGTGCTTAACATTTTAGCACCCCCAAGTGACGTAGCCTTTCCTTCACATTTAACCCATGCTTTGATTTATATATAATGTATTTTCTTTTTTTTTTTATTTTATTATGGTAATAAAATGAATATTACTTCTTTAGAACTGAGAACTGGAAATTGCATTGTTTGGTTTTCTTCCCCCACAGTATCGAAGATTTTTATCCAAATAAAAATCATGGCCCAGATTCTGGGATTGGTAGTGATAATGGAGATAAGCGTCTGTCAACCACTGAAGTAAGTTCTTGTTTGGTGACCTATAAGGCTGTTTGGTGACCTATAAGGCTGTTTGGTGACCTATAAGGCTGATGAAAACTGTGCTGTTTCTTGGCCTTCGTATAAACACAGACACACTGAGAAGATTTTAGTGCTGAAATGCACTGAAATCCTCTCCAGGGGTCTACACCTGAGCTACAGCAATGACTTTGGTTGCAGACACAAAAGAGAGCATATGTGTGATTCGGCTGTTTCTCTGCCTACATTTATAGGCTGTCCAAGAAACAACCCAGTATGGCTTTAGCCTAAGAGCCCATTGCAATGTACTTGTACTGCATTTGGTTCTGTGGTAACTTGGAAGTTTTGTTGTGCTTGTTTATTTTTTTGTAGCCATTAAAACCACATTTTTTCTTTGGAATAAAACATAAATATCACTTTAAATAGGGATGCATTCAAAATTAAGAATGGAAATTGGCCAGATCGTAGCTTTCTTTCTTGTAAGACTCATATTTTGGGTAAGCCTCTAATAAGTCTAGTTAAACCAGATGTGAACCCTATATGTAATTGATTAAAATCAAGGTACAGAACGCCACAAGGTAACATATTTTAAGAAAGGCTTTGAGAAGTTAGCAAGGGAGAAGCAAGGAAAACAGCTGTATGCAAGGCATGCCAATGAAATTTAATGTAGTCCATGTATTTGAACTTCTGCTCCTCCTATCCCACATTAATTGTTTGTTCCTGTGTGAATACATTGACACAAAACAGAATCTTCAGCTGGTTTGGCAACACTAAACAAATAAAAAATAGCTTCAAACTAATACAAATTAAGAGTGATTGAGTTGGTGGAGTGTGTTAAATCTCAATTGTGGTTTTGTTTTTTGTTTTTTTCAAGCCATCAGATGATGATACAATCAGCCTTCATTCTCAGGTGTCAGAATCAACAAGAGATCAGTTACCAAAAATTGACAATCAAATACTTGGCACAAAACCTGATCCTAATAAAGGTAAGAGTTCCCTTGGCAATATTTTTTGGTTTTACATAAAGATTATTTTGAATCTTTGTTTTGTGAAGTCTATTTGACTTTGAAAAGGTACATACTGAATTGGTTTGCTTGCATATTTTCCAGGCAGATTAAAACAGACTGTGGAAAATGTTTGTAACCATTCCCTGCTATTTAGTAATTGGGAGCAATCTCTCCCATCAGATTAAAAGCTTTACCTGGGAAATTTACTCTTTGGGCATATTATTTCTGCATTTGAACCAACACATTTTGCAATGGGCTCTGTTGTAAAAAAAAAAAAAAAAAAAAAAAAAGCAGCAGAAACAGAAATGGTTTTACTGATGTTGCTCTCACATTCTTATCCTGTATCATTTTGATTTCTACATACTGTTTTCTTACCAAAAAAGAAGCCTTAAGTTAGTCTATGGGGAGAATTCACAAATGTGGTGATATTGAGACAAAATAAAAGTAGAGATAGATTTGTCGGATTTTCCACCTAATTCACAAATCTCCACTTTTGTGAATTTGTCTTTTAAACAGACAGTTTTCAGATTTTGTCATTTTCCCGACATTTTTTTTATGAATTTGCCTTTAGCTCTTAGTAAATCTGTCGGTAACAACAAACTCAGTCCCACATCTACATGAGCCTTGGAATAAGGATTTTACCAGCAGTATTTTGAATTTCATTTGTCATTTCATTTTGTGGGTATTTCCTAAAGGGTAATTTTAGTTTGCCCAGGGAAACTGTACATCATTTTTTTCAGGACAAGCTGGACTTTCTAATGTTTTCTTTGTTTCTGTGTAATTCCACTTCTGTAACATGATTTAAGGGTCTAAATACCATCTTCTCCAGCATTACTGGTCAGCAGCAATCTGGCCCACACACCAACATGCCTGGTAAAAAAAAAAGAGGTTCAACAAGACTAGGACCCAGCTGGTTGTTATCCAGTGCCCTGTTGGGCCAGTCCAACCCTGTGCCCCATTATCCCAGTTTGGGTGCCAGTGTGCATGTGCTGTTTGCAGATTACCGAAATGGCTGCTGGGAACAGAAGGGACACAGCTAAAGGTGGTGGGCCAATGCTGTCAAGTAGCTCTGTAGTTCTGGACATGCTATGGGGGCACAAATAAGTTGGGGCAAATGTCAGTGAAGTTAAAAGAGGGGGCACTGCTGCTAAAACTAAACATCTGCACCTATTGTTCTAGGATTAGACAGAAACTTGTGCCCTAACAATAGTCTACTAATCCCCCTTAATATGTTGATGATCCCCCAATGGGTCCCCTACCAGAGGTGTGAATTGTAGACGGGGGAAACAAAACAAAACAGAGGAGCTTAGAATTGGTCTGACAGAGTTACACTGAGCTTTACTCCATTTTGAAAATAGCGGGAAAAGTGACGGGAAAATCTTTCATTAAAACAACGTTTAAATTCACAAAAGTGTCTGTAAATTGTCTTTCTTTTTCCATACTTATGCCTCTCTGTCTATTTTGTAAAGTGCCAAAATTATTCCTGTGGGGGTGGGTAATGCAACATATTCTTAAGGGGACCTCCCCCCTTAATAAGAAAAAATATTTTCTATCAAGTTAGTCAGTCATAGTAAACTTCACTTACACTATATAAATTTAAATCTTGTTTCCTTCAGTCTTGGAATTACACAACTACAGCAAGCAGCAAGGTGCTATTTTGCATCATGCTTAAATCTTGTTTATGTGCCAGAATGGGGGACCTATTGTCATGCACTGGCTACACAATAAGATGATGAAGAGGAAAGTAAGGAGAGCAGTGACATCTACAAAATGCTGAAGGAAATAGGCATAGAGGCGGGGAAGGCTATATTTGATTGACAGCTGGGATTTTTAGACATCTTTATAATAGTTATGGATGTGTTAATTATAAAGGAATTTGGATTTCATGTTTAATTTGACTTTTATTATACAGCTTTTATGTCTGGGTGAGAGGTCCCCTTTAGCATATGATAATTGTTAAAATCACATATTCCTTTTTTTCATAACCTAGGTCTTGAACATGATATTTATGATTACGACCCAAGTGCCGAAGAAGCTCTCTTATCTGACCGGGGAGATGTACAACTTAGTAGCCCATTTGTAACATATATCAAGGTAACAGATTTTGCTATAAACATACAGGCTTACTCTAGTAGTCTCAGTACACCTTCACTAGCAACTTTACCACCTGGGTGCTGACACAGTACCTTGAAAAGATACATTTATTCTGGGATTACAGCACTCACCAGAAAGAATTTAAGGTTTGCATTTTTCTCTCACCTTAAGGAAAGAGGAAAACTTGAAATTGAGAAGGTTGAAGAAAACGAGAAATGGGATGAAGAGAGTAGGTAGGTTGTAATTGGTTTCTTTTTATATTATAATCAGTAATAGTTTTCGTTAAAGGAGTACTGTCATGAGAAAACATGTCTTTTTCAAAATTTATCAGTTAATAGAGCTTCTCCAGCAGAATGCTGCATTGAGATCAGTTGTTCAAAAATGCAAACAGATTTTTTTTTTTGTATTTAATTTTGCTTGGGCCTAGCCATATTCTTTATTTCCCATGGTGCCACAGCCATGTGACTTGTGCTCTGATAATCGCTCTTTACTGCTGCACTGCAAGTTATAGTAATATCACCCCCCCCAGAAACCGATCAGCAGAACAATGGGAAGGTAGCAAGATAGCAGCACACAGTAGATATTAGAATAGAACTCAATAGTAAGAAATCCAAGTCTTGCTTGGGACTCCTCCAGTTACATGGGAGTAGGAGAAACACTAGGTTACCTGAAAGCAGTTCTAATGTGTAGCACTGGCTCCTTCTGAAAGCTTGTATATTGCTGTTGAATACAGATTTTCAAATGTAGTTTTTGTGGGTAAATGAAACATACAGTAATTGTTTCTGTTCACAAAGTCAATTAGATTACAACAAAGTGAAAATTAGGGGTTAATTCATCAAACATCCATACAAGGAATCCAGAAGGAATCCAAGCAGTTAAATATTATTTTGTATGTTTCAAAACTTTCATAACTTTTGGGAATGTTGTAAGAGATTGAAAAATGTATCCATTTAGAATGTGTTTGGTTACTTTAAGCACACTAATACCTGCCTGAATCCTTACCAATCTAATGGAGCTAATACAACTGTCTTTAAATAATAAAAGGCTTCAGAAAGACCAACTTCTGGTTGAAGAAGAAGAAGATGAAATAAAGGAAGTGATGGACTTGAGAAAAATAGCAGCACAGCTACTGCAGCAAGAAAAGCACAACAGGTAAATGTGAATTCTGGGTGGAACACTTATATTAACATTTGAAAAGACAAATTACATTACAACAGTGTATATGTCTAACAAAAACAACTGTTGTTGACTACGGTTAAACTGTTTTAGAAGAAGTAATGGTGTACTTTTAAAGTTAACATGTGGCCAGACATACTGTAGCTATGATAAGGGTGGCGTGAGATGCAATGCACTTACGTACTGGCTGTATATGTGTTGTGGTATATACAATACCAAATCCTCAGCGCTCTTGATCCGATAGTGTCCAGTGAATATTAACTGTGAAAATGTGATCTTGCAGCTCCTCCTCGAGACAACCCCTTTGACTAGGTCCAAAACGCTTACAGAAACATATAGCAGGAGCGCATGTGTGTAAAAACAAAAAACAAATAGTGCAAAATTGTTTAACAATAAAGCTGTTTAACAGTAAATCTGCTCAAAGGTGAAGAAATTAGCAACCACCAAACATGTGAAAAGAATTATTCACTGTGTGAACCACCATATGCTTTAATGCAGAATGCTCACCAGATGGCGGTAACGAACTGGCCAAATATGTAAATATCCAATGTCAAGTTGTAGCCATGTCCTCAGTGTGGGCTCAGAAAGAGAGAAGAACGGCAAATAGTGCAAAATTATTTATTACTAAAGACTGCTAAAATCGGTGCTACTTACAGAATGTAGACAATGAACAGACTCTCATAAACTCATAAACTGAACGGTACACTTCTTCAGGAGTAGTATCAGTGTATATGTCTAACAAAAACAACTGTTAACTACGGTCAAACTGTTTTAGAAGAAGTAATGGTGTACTTTTAAAGTTAACCTGTGGCCAGACATACTGTAGCTATGATAAGGGTGGCGTGAGATGCAATGCACTTACCTACTGGCTTCCACACTGGTGAGCAGACAGTATGACCACCTACTCTGCTCGCGAGAGGATCTAAACTTTTCTTGTGTTCCTGAAGAAATGAGAGACACCTAAATTCACATCCAGTCACGGTATCTTCACCCATGTTAAACAAATCATTAAAATTGTTCTATTTTTTTTACGCATTCAATATCTGTTCAAACATTACACTGTGCTTGAACTTGAGTAGGTTCTATCAAGCGCTGTCAATGTGAATTAATTCTGAAAAAGAAACATCAACAAAATATGGGAAATGTTGCCAATATATTTTACTGTGGATACGTTAACTATGGCACATCTGACTGTACATCCAAAAACCTAGTCCTACATATTCTTTCATATTTGTGGGGAGAAATATTGGAAAGAAAAAATATGTTGAGTTCAATTATCCTTAGAACGGAAAGTCATTGTTGAGGTCATGTAATGGATGTGACAAAAAAAAAAAAAACGGAGAATCATTTGATATGTCACCATATGGTCTACCTGTTTTGTAAATTGTGCAGTATAGGCATGTTATTGAAAACAGCAGCATAATTCTTTGCGCAGGGACTATGTCCCAAGGTGAAAGTTTTGGAGCAAATATTACTCCCTCTTCTGACCAAACTAATAACGTGATTGAGTATTTTGCCAGTAAAAGATCCTCTACAAAGCTCCAAAAGAGTCGGACCCCTGTTAAGTGATATGGTTATGAAAGTCATATGACCCAATTTGTGAAACCCTTGACATACTCTTTTTGCTTGCGGTACCTATTTGGCACCTTCCATGCTGTTTGTGTGATTGCAGATTAGTAAGCCTAGTAATAAGCCATAATGGTTTTATAATAAATTGAATTCTTGTCTGCTGCTTCAACAGTTCTGCCTAGTAGGGGATCTATTGTTGTGGGCTACTATAAGTTACATTTTGGGCAGATAAGATTGTATTTTCTTTGTAACACACAAAATTCATTCTTGGGCTTTACCCTCTTGCTGCATCTGTATTATCTGGGCAGTTAGGGACATGGAAGAAAGCTGATTTAATTACATATATACCCTTTAACCTCCTTATGGTCAGTGTTCTTCTATCACGACTCATACTGAGTGACATGTTTGTTGCAGACTTTATATACTCTCTTATTAGTTTTAATAACCTTGAGTCAGTGAAATAAATTCAGCTAGTTATTTTAAAAATCCAAGACCAAAGCTTTTAGGGTAATTGAACAGGAATTATTTAAGAGTTAATAATAGCTTAAACAAATTCTGTGATAAGAGGCACCTAGATGGAAAAAAAGCATCTTTGCTTTAGTTAAATAAAAACGGTGCTCTTTTTTTATACCCCTGAATATTTGTCAGCCTGTCTTTGTGAAAATGTGCATTTAATTATACTATCTCGGTTAAGTGTCATTCTTTATATAACGCTACTCTATTTACAATACCGGCTTGGTCCTATGTTTCAAGCAGGCATTATTTTGAGGAAGCTCTGTACTGCTGTTCTTCCCTTAGCCAGTAAATAACATTGGGATATTTAGAAAAGTTTTACAAAGCACCTTAGTTTTTCTTTAACATAGTGCCAATATGTTATATTCTTCTGGTATCCTTTAATTTAAAATCTTTCTCTTCTCTTTTTTTTTCCTCCTTGCAAAACTAACACCACCTGTACTTTTCCATCTGTATCTTCCACTTATTACTTCGCTCATTGGGCTTGGCTTGTCTGTTTGAAATATGACTGCAGACGGCGGCCATTAAGTTATAGAACTTCATTCAGTGAAAAGCTGTTCCAGAGGACAAGAGCAGCTGGACGGGCATCAAGGTATCTAAGCCTGTTTGATATGGTGCTTTAGTGTACCTTTGTAGAACACTAACAAAAGAACCAAGGGATTCTTACTTGTTTGCTGCCACTTACCATAGTGTCTGAATTTTCCCTCAGGAGCCGTTATGCCTTTTATTGCGTTTAGCCATTAACCAGGTAAAAGAAGGGAGCATTTCCCATAGGAGTACAGTAGGGTGCTTTCTGAGTGCAAGCACAGTCTATGCCTATTATCTAGTTACTTGGGTAGAGTGCAGCACATTGTCTTCAGAGGGATGATTTATTCCAAAACATTTTTCAACAGGCAGGTTTGTTGCTGCACTGATTTTATTTAGTTTATCTGTTGTTGCCTTGTGGTCAGAATATTATATTTAGATTTTAGCAATGTGCTGTTTCTGGTGCTGCTTTTGCTGTTGCTTTATACAGCAATATTTGTGACTTTTGCCACAATATATTTTTGAATGCAGTCTGTAATTTGTATTTTTAAAGTACTTGATCTGATGTTTTTGTTGTGTTAATAACCATATAGTCTATGTGCAAAGATATTTGCTATGCAGTTATAGTTTACTGTGCAGTTTAGCAGTTTAAGTTAATAAAATAGTTTACTAAACTGCTTGATTATTTTTCTAATGAGAAATGTCAATGTGTGTAAGCAGTTTTGTACAGCAGTGAGACAAGCCTTCAGAATACTGGCTTATACAGAGATTCAGTGGCATTGACAGGTTTCATGGTCTTCTTAGGACTAAATGAGTTTTACAATGCATGTTCTATTTAGCAATGCAGTGTAAGTGTTTGTAAATAGAATTATGAGATCTCTTATCCAGATAACTTGGGAGAAAACTTGTTTGTGGAGAACTGTGCCTTTATTTGTATTTGCCATCACATTGGATTTATTCTGATTAAAAAAAAAATGAATTGTTACTATATGTAATTATTTGTTTTATGAAAACTGCAGTCACACTTCTTTGGTGATTTCTAGTGTAAGGGCTGGTTCACCTTTAAGTTAACTTTTAGTATATTGTAGAATGACATATTCTAAGCAACTTTTCAATTAGTCTTTATTATTTATCATTTTTGAATTATTTCCTGTCTTCTTTTAACTCTTTGCAGTTTTTAAATGGGGGTCACTGACCCCAGCAGCCAAAAACTATTGCTTTGTGAGGCTGCAGGTTTATTGTTATTGTTACTTTTTATAACTTTTTCTTATTCATATACCAGCCTCTCATCCAAACCACTACCTGGTTGCTAAGGTAACTTGAACAAAATAACTGCTGAAACTCCAAACTGGAGAGCTACTGACCTGAAAGTGAAAAAAATACAAATAATAAAAAATTAAGACCATTTGCAAATTGTCTCAGAATATTATTAATTTAGTACATCATACTAAAACTTAACTCAAAGGTGAACAACCCCTTTAACGTTTTTAATCAAAGTGTAATGTTTAACTTAGTTCTAGACTAGCAATGTTATTCCTGAGGGACTAAGTATTGACTTCTACCTCATTAATAATTTTCTTTACCCCTTATTAGCTGTTATAGACAAATAAATTACCATTTGATTTCTTATTACTTTTATCCTGTCCCTGTTTCTTTCCATATTGGTTGTATTTGCCATTTGGCTAAAACATAAAAAGCTTTTTATAGCTTACAGATTGACTGACATGTAGTTGCATTTGTAGAATAGCTATAAGTTCATAAAAGGACAGTGGCTTGATCCTCATTGTAGCGTTCCAGTTTCTTTTAATTGATTTTTGTGGTGTCCAGTATATACTGCCATTAGTTTTTCAACCTAATTGTGCTGGTAAAACTATCCCTGTATAAGGAAATAGACAATAAATCATGTATGGATGTTTAACCAGGGATTTTATGGGCAGGGATTTATATTAGGTACTTGTGTAAAAATGCGATTTACCTTGTTTACAATCAAAGTCACATGTTCCATATTTTTCTTCTTTCATTGTTGAACCCATAATTGAGAAATTTTGCCTGCTTGTAAAAATAGGACTGGCAACATCAAAAGGGTCTTGTGATCACTCTATCTTTATGAACTTCTTTGTCCTGTATAATCAGCTTTGCCCTGTATCATGAAGAATTTAAGCTTTGTTGATGTGCATTCAGTTAATGGACCCCACTGGGTTGTTAATAAATAGTCACCTTAAGCATGTTTCTGGGCAGCATAGGCCAGTCTGCTAGATTTCACTCCAAAGTAGGCTTTATATGCATGGAGGTTTAGTAATCATGCTACATCACAAAGCACGTGGGACAGAGCTCAGTCCGTTAGATTTCTGCTAATGTATGCTATTTATATTTGTTTCTAGGTTTCTTCACCACACTACTTCTGCAAACACGCGGGACAGAACAAAGCAAAGCAGAGGATCGGAAAAATGGTATGCTTTTCTCTTTTCTTGCATTAAGCAAAGATCTTATTTTTTTTTTTTTTATAACATCCTCTTGCAGAAGGTTTAATCAGAAAAGACCACTGCTTGCATTTTGTGTGTCAAGAAAAAACTTAATTCACAAAGCCTTCAAATTGAATTTCAATAAATTCAAAATGGTTACATTTGTCTTTGTACACAAATATAGAAAGCTGCACATCTTTGCTAAAATATGTCATATTAAAGCATTTATTTGCTAATCTCTCCCACATGTACTGAGATAAAGACAACTTTTCTAAAATATGAATGCCTGAGGCTGTGTGTCATGTAGAGCCCCAAAATATAAAGGCATATCTCTTTTTATGATTGATACTTCTGCTCCCTGCAGACAAAACAGTTTAACATGTTCTACACATCCAGGCACTCAAGACATGTATATAATATATACAGGTATGAGACCTGTTATCCAGAATGCTTAAGACCTGAGGTTTTCCAGATAAGGGGTCTTTCTGCAGTTTGGATTTCCATACTTCCAAAAAATAATTTAAACATTAAACAGATTGTTTTGCCTCCAATAAGGATTAACTGTATCTTCGATAGGATCAAGTACAAGGTACTCTTTTATGATTAAAGAAAAAAAGGAAATATGTTTTAACATTTTCAATTATTTGACTAAAATGGAGTCTATGTGAGATGACCTTCCCATATTTTGGAGCTTTCTGGATAATGGGTTTCTGGATTTTTGATCCCATACCTTTATTAGGATATACATTTAAAAAAAGATACCCTAAGGAATTTAAGAGGAAAAATAAGTTGGTAAGAATAGGATATACTGTAACATACATTTTAATGGGTTTTAAATGATCAGATCCTCATATCTGTCACCATTTTCTATTATATTTAGAAATACATTAAAGTACACCCTGCTCATGTCAGAGTATAATATCTAATTCTGGGTGCAGTACTCAAGAATGCGCCAAATGGAATAATTTAATTTTTTTCTACTGATGGTGGCCTTGCACTAAAAGCTGTCCCTAAAGAGTGATTCCTTAGGTTTCACTTCCAGGAGTTTCACAATTCAGTCAGTACAAGTGGCTCTTACTAAAGAAGCAGCTTTTACTTTCTGTTTCTTTGCCCTGTCTGATGGCATTACACTATGCTGCTTTTATTCAGCAGATCTTATACATAAGATTTGATTAAATGAATAGTTTGCAGTTACTTCTTAGAATCGAACAGCCCACATACATTTGTATCACTCATGTTGTGGACCGCAAAAGATTTGATGTTTTTGCTCAGCCAAACAAATGAAGATGTAACCTTTACTTTTAGTAACAGATATAACATGTATAAAGGTTCTTATTCATCCAAATCATGATATGCAGTATCTAGTAGTAATAAACCTAATGCAACTGGACTTGAAAATATGTTTAACCACACATTATTCCTTTTAGCCCAACAGGAGAAAATTCGCCATTGTCACCTTGCGGCTGGCAGGTAAGATAAGTTATTGCTATTTGAGGTTTTTATTAGATATTTTGTTTTGACATGTTTGTGTCATTTATTAATTTACTAATTTAGGAGAACTAAACCCTAAAAACAAATATGGCTTGTGCCGTATTTTACATACTGAGCTTATTTCACCAGTCTAAAGTTTCAGCATCTCTATAGCAGCAATGCCTTTACGGTAGGCACATGAGCTCCCCATCTTAGATTTTGTTAGAAATGTCAGTGACACTTGCATGCTCAGTGCTGCTCTGGGCAGCTGTTGAGATGCTAAGCTTAGGGGGTCGTCACAAGTCATCAAGCATAAAATGAGGTTTGCCTGTCATATAATCTGATGCTACAGGGCTGATTATTACATTCTGATGCTAATTGCACTGGTTTCAGAGCTGCCATGTACTAATCTGGATGATTTACTAATCATCCTTAAAATATAGCATTTATATTCTAAATATGACAGTATTTTATGAGTCTGTCCCTAAGCTCAGTTACTATACAGGGCATGTGCAGTGAATCAACAGAAAAGAAGATGGGGAGCTAATGAGGGCATGTATAGAAGCCCAAAACAAAATGTACATTTCTGCCCTATTTTTTATATAAGCTTTAGTTCTCCTTTAATTAATTAGATTGTTGAAACACACTATTTTGATTAGGTTCATAATAAATATATATTTAATGCTTAAAGAGGTTTTGTACACTGCTTCATTGGTAGCTACAAAATAGATTTTTGTTGTTGCTCACCCACTTCTATTAAATTCTAATATCCAGATTAAATAATTGTCTCAAGTGGGGAAATCTGGGAAGCCAGTTATTTAAGGTTGGTATAGTAGACATAAGCATTGTATGGGCATATTAGCTGCAGCCAGAGAGGACATACATTTGTGGAGTTGTGTTTAAGCTGTTAACTGTTTTAGGCATCAGAAAAAGATAATGCTGATACAGAAGGGGGTACTGGAGGCTGCCAGACAGAGGAAAGACGGAGGTCTAAGCAGACCAGGAAAGAGTATTTTAAGGTAATGGGCTCATGGTAATGTACCTGCTATATCTACTTTATATGTTAGCTATGTAAAATATTTTCATGTGCACCTATATTTGTCATGTTTGCAATTAGAAAGTTTAATGAACTGTCTTTTTGGTAAACTGCAATGCCCTTCCATTGCCTAAAATGACTAGGAAATAATTAATCTGTTTTAGTTTTACTGTGTACATTTCTACAACATGCCTGATTACAGGGCCACTGATATTTTTAAAGATTTTTAAAATGCTCATAGGATAGTGTTCCCCGGAGCGTTACCATTCGTTTGAAAAGAATTGGCAAACTGCACATTTTGGCATTAAGCACTTCAAATATATGTCACCAACATTTCATCTTCAGTTAATTTCTTTACATTTTTTTTGTTGCTGAAGAATTCAAAAGCCAAAACATGGGCAATTTATTTTTTGAAGTTTGTTATCCATTTTCATGTTCCATTATTCTGTTGTAGTGACACCAAGGGGTATATTTATCATGCTGTGTAAAAATTGGAGTGAAACATTACTGGTGATGTTGCTCATAGCAGCCAATCAGATGCTTTGGTTCGGTTTTCTAACCGCTGATTGGTTGCCCTGGTGAACATCACCGGTAATGCTTCACTTCACTTTTTACACAGCACGATAAATATACCCCATAGTGTGCACCACATTATATTACAGTATGTGTTAATCTATGTTTTGCTGCATACACCAAAATAGTGTATGGTCATAATACAAGGGCCAGCTTTGGATTCTTTTGTGGAAACAGACTTGTAAAAGTGGTACCTTTATTACTGAACTAAGATGATATTGGCAGCAAGCTTTCAGAACATTTCAGTTTTGCAATTCTTGGCAAGCTACCTGTGATTATTATCTTAGTTAGCCAATAAAGGTTTAACCTTAAAGGACAATGAAAGGTTAATATAAATTAAAAGTAAGTCTAAAGGCATTCTTTTTAAGTACATACTGCATATCTAAATTCCCAGATCCCTGCTTGCTTCTCTGAGATATGGTTCTGGCAGCCTACAGCAGTGTGAAGACTACAGTGACATCACTGAAATCTCTCTGTCCTTCCTGTAGCCTTCCTATTCTCTGAGCATGTGTGTAACTTGATCCTGTCTGCTGTTCTGAGCTACACATGCCCACCAGCCAATCAGAAGTAGATCTGCCAGAGGGGAGGGGGGGGGGAATGAAACACATGTGCAGTATGAAGCAAGGAGGGAAAGGAAGGGAGAATACCTTTTTAGAGATGGCTGCCTGTTCTAGAAAATGTGAAGTAAGTGTGAGTAAATATTTGATTAGGTGAGCCAAAAGTGTGGCATTTTTACTAAACAATAGAAGGACTATTGGGCAGTATGCTTTTTAAATTTTGGCTTGCATTCTCCTTTAAAGGAGAAGGAAAAGTCATTTTTGCATTTTACTGCCAATAGATTCGTTAGTGCCACCTAGAACGCTATATTTATTCAGCAGAAAGCTTTACTATACCTGAGTAATGAGCCCTAGATGCTCCCTCTGGTAGCAGCTGCCATTTCAGCTTGCTCTGGTAGCTTCCTGTTGCAGTTATTGGAAGCTCAGATCACATATTCCTAAGGTTTGGGGAAGTGAGTTCTTATGGGAGGGGGAGCAGGAGAAGTGTGTGGGGGGGGGGGGTGAGGAGAGAACTGAGCAGACATCAACCCACAAAACCTGAAAGAGCCCTTTAAGAGAGCAAGTCTGATACTGAAGAACATGTTCCCAAAAAAGGAGACAAGAAATCCCATGTTTCTTTTGATAGAGGATAGAGGCTGTGTTTACATAGACCTTTCTAATAAAGCTTTCTTAAAGGAGAAAGAAAGGTAAAAGCTAACTTTTACCTTTCTTTCTCCTTTAAGGGCCCTGACTTTATTGCTTCATGGAAAATCTCTTCTCTCATGGGCAATGAAGCACCCAACAATACCAACTCTTTCACATACATTTGAATCACCACATGTAAAATATATCACGTGGGCAATCACCCTAAAATGCAGAAGAAGGCAATATTGCTCGATTCCCCGGGATCGATACATGTAATGTGCTTTACATTCCAAAGTTTAAACTGTTATAACTTTTTCCTTAACACAGTACAACACCTTTTCCTGAAGCGTAATTAGAAACCAACCTTTGGTGCTTTAAATGCATACTGGTCCTGGTTTAATAGAGCACACAGACTAAGGTCCCAATCCCATCCACATACACAGTCAATTTCTTTACATGCCAGTTAGCCTTCTTTATATTTTTATTGGAAAGTGGGAGGAAGCCGCAATACTGGTGTACTGAGGAAGAACATACAACTGCTTGCAGATACTGTAGTTCCCTGGCTTGAATCAAACTTAGGTACCCAGTTTTCAATTGGTACTAACCCCTTTTTCATTGTACAGAAAAAAACAATATATACATTCAAGGATTTCACTTCACAGTTTGAAAACTGATAATAGGTAGTAATGGCAACTCAAAAGACAAATACTCAATAATAAATCAAAATTTGTATAGTAAAATTAAAATTATTACATCTTTTTTTTCCATTATAGTTTTTTGTGTATTTGGCTAAAGTTTCCGCCAAAATTGGTCTTGTAAGGATCTGGTGGTTAAAATGGTTTTAAAATGACTCAGAATGAGTTCTGACTTAAATTAGTGTTTCTCTGGACTGACTGAACAACTAATTTAGACATAATGAAGAATAATTATTTTTTCTTAATTAAAAATGCCATGTGTATTAAGCCAGCAATATTTAATAGAATCCAGTCTATAGTCACAAAAATTAGCTTCATTGTGTGGAAGTACATTAGGAAAGAGACACATCTGGGCTGTGAAGCTGTTATTGGTTACATAATTGTTTTATAATTAATAATGAGTCAACAAAATAATTTCTCACACACATTTTAGCAAAGGACTTTGGGAGGGAGGTGCACAGCAGGTTCCAGTGAGTGGAAGGTGACCAGTACTCACATTGTGTGAAAAATTAGCAACAGGGATGGGACATATTATCTGGAAACCAGTGGTCTAGAAAACCTGAAATGCTAGTTCCATATTGCATTCTTTAAAAAAAGCAATACTTCATTTTTTCAGTTATTTTTTTTCTCTGTAATAATTAGAGAATGCATTAATTTTGTTAACTAAACCACAATAATATCCAAAGCAGCTGTACTGATTATTTGTAACCCTGTATTTATATAGTGGTGACATTTTCGCACTTAGCATTTGTTACAATGTTCATCATATACTAAAGTCTCTGCCCAAATTTAGCAGTCTATAGAAGTTATGCATTAAGAGACTAAACCCGGGAGCAGTAACAAGTAGCAGCCAATCAGCAGGATTTACTATTCACCTGTTAAAAAGCAAATCACAGTGGTTAGTATGGCTTACTGCACCTGTGCCAACATACTGAAGCGATCACAATGCGCTGAAGTATTCTGTGTGTCCTGTCCCCTTTGGGAGCTAAGGTTCAGTGCGACTTGGGTGCCATGCCTCCCCTAAATTAGTGGTGCCCTAGGCCTGGGCCTTTGTGGCCTTGCCACAGATCCGGACTTGTGTATTGGTAAGAAAATAAAAAGACTTTATTACAGATTTTCACTTTAACAGTATTAATTAAAGTGTTTGTGCCTTTACATGTTCTTTAGTACTTGTGCCAAATGCCAGTTGCTTCTACTTTTCAGAATAAGGTGCAAAATACATGGTACATGGACATACAGCCATTGGAATTAGTACCAGCTTTAAAGAGATACTGACACATGAAATTAAACCTTTTTTACTTTTATCATAACATTTTCTTTGCTTGATATTTATAGTTTTGCCTTAAGGGGAAATGTACTCATGCATAGGTACAAGTTATTATTAAAAGGTATTTATAAAGTGGCAACATATTCCACAACAGTTATTGCACACTCTAGTCCTGGGTAAAAAAAAATTATGGTGCATTGTCTGCCAATCTTCATAAATGAGGCTCTTTGCAGTACCATCAGTTTTCAGCAGATGGAAGTGTTGTCAAGTTAAAGTGTTCATCCAACTTAAGTTTTCTGTCCTAAATTTCATTCACCTTTCCTGTTTGTTTGTTTTTTCTATTTAGTCCCTTCAGTATATTACCTGTCTGTTTTTGTGTACCCAATCCTTCTTGGTCATTTCGCCACTTATCTCTTCGTAGGTCTCCATTTTCTTTTCTGCGACTTTTTCCATTTAGCATTTCTTACCTTCTGCCATTATTGTGTGGTTTTATCCTTCTGTTCTGTTCCTCTAACTACTGCTTCTTTGTTCCCATAGGCCCAGTGGTAAAATAAATGTGTTTATGCACAAGTGAGCAGAAAAGTGATTGGATACAGTAGGAGGCTCATACAGCAAAACTGCTTTATCAGATTTACCTGTGAATTGCTTGTACAGATGGAGACAAACCTAGTTAACTACTGCATCTAAGAGAATTAAAGCATTAAAGTATTTTAAAGTAATTACAACATAATGTACTGTTGCCTTGCACTGATAAAACTGGTGTCTTTGCTTCAGAAACACAACTATAGTTTTTGTAGATTCCCGTGTAAGAATTAAATCCTCTGTATTCAACCTGTATTGCTACCACCATGGCTACACAGCAACATATTTATATAAACTATAGTAGTGTTTCTGATGCAAACTCACTGGTTTCACCAGTGCAGGGCAACAGAACCATTATGTTTTAATTACTTTAAAATGCTTAAATGTTTTGATGTTACTGCTCCGTTAAGGAGTAATAGATGCATAGACACAGGGAACTTAGGGCACTAGTAAACATCTTACCCCTATTCCTGGTAAATACTGTGCCCTGGGAAATTGCTTCCCGTTCCCACAGTTTGGTAACAACTCCTCTTAACCTATCTAAGCCCATCTCTTTTTATAGCTCTTATACAGATGTAGAATTTTGAAGTAGTCAAAAATGAGTACAATTGTATTTCTTAATTAATACATCTATATTACGTGCACACTAATACTTGGGGCTACTGACACTGTGTAGTTTAGCAGGTCAATGCCCGTGATATTTCTGTGTTGGGTCAGATTGGACTAAGGATCTCCAGCTAAACAATTTTGTTGTATAGAAAGAAAAAGAGTATAGCTAAAATTACATTACTGCATTATTTGCCCCTACCATATTATTATAGCATGGTTTTTGGACTTATAGGTAGGATATTAAATGGTTTGCTCTGTGGCTGTCATCTCTTTAAGCACAGTTGATATTTTATTTCTAGTTAAGCAGGGTGAAAAGGAGTTCAGTAGTTAAGCCTAAAGCTGACCATACACGTTATGATTTTTCTCTCCCTAACAACCAATTTCAGTGCAGTCTGACAAATCTATCAAATTATCGTAAGGTTAGTTGGCACCAAATGATCACACATCTAGTGCTTTTTCATACAATATCGGTCAGAAAATCAATCGGGCAGGTTTGAAAATTTTCCCATTTGCCCATTTTTCAGTTGTTTGAAAAACCAAGCAGGTAGTTTTCCTAGCTAGACAATATCACTTGAAATGGTCCCTTTTTATTGATTGGCATATCATCTTTTTAAACAATAGTTTTAGGATAAGCTTGGTCCTACGATAATGAAATGATCTTTTAAAAATCGTGTATGGCCAGCGTAACCAAATGTAAGATAGTTAAAGTGACTTCCAGAATTAATCTTTGTAAGGAAATACAAATAGAAGGAATCATGTATTCAATCTATTGTTTGGCACATCATAATGGTTTAGTGGTTAGCTCTGCTGCCTTGAACTTCTGGGGTCCTCGGTTCGATTCTAGCCCATGTATTATGTGCAAGGAGCTTGAATGTTCTCCCCAGGTCTGGGTGGATATCCGGTGCTCTAGTTTTCCCTCAAACTCCAGTAATATACTAGTAAGGTAACCTGTAACATCTAAGCAATATAAGTAAAGTAAATAATAAAGCAAACTATATTTGTTTGACTGCATGAGGAAATTTCTAGTAAAGTTATACATTTTATTGATCCAGTTCATTGAAATATATAAAAAAAAAATAAAAAGTCATATTTGGAAAAGGGTTTGAAGAAAAGATATTTTTTTAAGTGGTCAAAATAAAAACCCACTATCTTATTTTAAAGTGGTCAAAATAAAAAAACACTCTCATCATTTTGAACCTTTTTTTGTAATTATGATTTTTTTTTTTAACAGTACAAGTCCTCCCGAAAGTGTTCAGGTGGAAATGAAAATAATGAGGTGAGGCTGTTTAATGTGGGTTTTTGCGCAAATTACTGATATTGTTTCTCCATCAGAGTGCTCAAGATGGTTTCTTTTGTACCTAGTGTGGTTGAACGGAATATATTATTTATTTTAACATAAGACATTCTTTTTTGATACCCAATCCATAATCGGAACAGTCATTTTGTCTTTATTCTTTTTTTTTTTTTTTTTTTTGCAAATTTTTGTACATCTGCTGCTACATGTCGGAGTCATATGGCCAAACATTGCAGCCACCAACGCAGCTTTGTAAATGTGCCTCTGTAGCATGTCCAGAAAGGCAGAGAGAAAGTGTCAGTGAATTGGAAGGTATTGGACTGGTTCTAACATAAAATATACACCAGGGAGGCTTTATTTCCCCTTTTAGGAGATACTGACACCAGAAATTAAACCTTTTTTATATTTATCATAACAGTCTTCATGTTATATATAATTTTGTCATAAAAGTATTTGCTTTATGCTTTTACATTCCTATGTAAAAACATTACTTTATGTTCCTACATCTGACTGTTTTGCCAACCTGACTGTCCCTTCTCAGCCTGTCCGTTACAGCGTCTAAGGTTAATATAACACCATGCGTATGGTGTTTATTTTTGGCAAGCCGAAAATTGCTTAGGACAGTCAGGTTGGCAAAACAGTCAGATTTAGGAACATCAAGTAATGATTACTTACAAAAGCAAACCTATTAGTAAAAAATGATCAATATATTAAAAAAAAAAATGCTGTGTAGCCATGGGGGTAGCTATTTTATCTGTAAAAGGAGAAAAGGAACAGGTTACATAGCAGATAAGCTCTGTATAAAACAATAGGGGTTTGAATCCTGTGTAAAGGTGGCCATACACGGGCCGACTATAGCTGCCGATATCGGTCCCTTGGACCGATTCGGCAGCTAATCGGCCCGTGTATGGGGAGAGCAGAGCGGCCTGGCCGACCGATATCTGGCCTGAAATTGGCCAGATCTCGATCGGCCAGGTTAGAAAATCTGGTCGGGGACCGCATCGGGGACTGCATCGGCTCGTAGGTGGGGATATCGGGGGAAGATCCGCTCGCTTGGCGACATCGCCAAGCGAGCGGATCTGCTCGTGTATGGCCACCTTTAGAGCTAAAACCATTGTATTCTACAGAGCTTATCTGCTATTTTAATTTAATTTGTGCTTGTTCTCCTTTTTTCAGAATGCTGATATAAATATGGTTTTATAAAGTTTTTTGCTGAATTATAGCTAATATTTCTAGTAATAGTATTATATGCTCTGTCAAGTTTGCATTGAAATGCAGTAATTTAAAAAGTTTACACAGATCAGAATGTATGTACAGAGTTAAAATTGTTTTTACTTATTCATTGTATAAGATTTTGTGAATTTAGGAAATTTGCTTTTTTGTTTTGTCTCATTTCAGCATAACAATGATAGTGCCAATGTGTCACCCTCATCTCCTGTTTCCTCAGAGGTACATTATAAAATATAGTTTTTTATTTTATTATTTTCTTTTCCTTATTTTTTTCTGATATTTACAATGTTAATATTTATTATAATAAATATGTTATTGCAATGAGTCAACATGTATGTGACAGGCATTTGCTTCAGAATATGCACTTTAGTTATTTTTTATTCCAAATCATCTTTCATTCTGTGTTGGCCTGTAACCGGTCTTGGAAACTGCAGACATAAACATTGATTTGTAATTGGAAGGATTTCTGTTCTTTGCTATTTCAGTAAAATCAGAACAAGTGACAGATGTTGTCCAATATAAAATGTATTTCATATTTTGAGAGAGAATTATACATGTGTTGACATGCTGATGCCCTATTTTTCTGATATTTACTGTTTATAATTATACAAATGATAAGAACTCTTGTAAGAACTGATATGTTATAGAGTTCGTTCAGACATTAGCCACAAAAATAAGATACGCTGTAGTGTGCAACTGTTTAGAGGCATATTTATAAATTCAAAAAAAGATCACTTAAAGAAGAAGGAAAGGTAAAAACTAAGTAAGCTTTATCAGAAAGGGCTATGTAAATACAGCCTAAGCCCTTACAGTAATGCTGTACTATGTCCTCTACAAAAAAAGGAGACAAGACAACCTGTTTCTTTTGATAAACATGTTCTTGGGGTATCTCTCAGAAAAATCCTTCATTCCTAGGGCCAGAGTCTTTGCAGTTCTCTCCTCTCTCCTGCTCCCCCCTCCCGCAAGAATGCTAAGAACTCCCTCCACCCTCCCTTAGGAATGTGTGATCTGAGCTACAAACAGCTAGAGCTGTAGCTGTTTAAACAAATGTAGAAAGCTTCTGGGGCTCTTTACTCAGGTATAGTAAAGCTTTCTGCTGATTAAATATATTGTTCTAGGTGGCACATATGGGGCAAATCCAATGGCAGTAAAAAGCCAAAAATGACTTTCCTTCTCCTTTAAATTCTAGGACAAAACCTGGGGTTTTTTGCTTAAGGGGCTTTAAATACACTTACAAGCTTTTATTTGTATACACAGGGATGTACAATTGTACAGTGCAGTAGGAATGCTCTGAACAAACAATACATTAAAGAGATACGGACACCAGAAATAAAACTGTTTTTAATGTAAAATTGTCTTTGCATGCACTTTATAAAGGTGCTTTAAAAGTTTTGCTTGGTGCTTTTACATTACCTTTTTGATCCCCCATGTTCCTCTATGAGTGGGCTGCCATATTAGCTATAACTGACAGGCTGAAAGGGGACAGTCAGGTTTAGGAACTTCAAGTAACAATTACTTACCCAAGCAGAGACCTATCAGTGAAAAATGATTAGCATGACCTATAGGAGACTTTTCATGCATCATATTTTGAAGAGTAATTTTTTTGGTGTCAATATCACTTGAAATATACAGAGTTACGAAGATTAAATTATATGTACTAAGAGACATGGGAGGAGTGAGGAGTAAAATAAGTGCACACAAATTTGTGCGTTGGGCCTTAAGAGCCAAGATGGAATCAGATACTTTTTTATTATTATTTATGCTATATTATTACTCCAAAAAGATACTCCAAAAGATAGGATCTGTGTTTAGTTTTGAAAAACTTGAGGGGAGTTCTTTGAGGAGAAATTTAGGTATGTAATTCTAGAGCTAAGGCACAGCAGGATGAAAACACGCGATTTACATTCTTGCCTGTGGAACTGCATGTCGGGGAGATTAGTCGCCAGCAGTAGTGATTTATCGTGGGCAACTAATCTCGCTGTGTGCGACTGCCCTAAAGGTCAGAAGAAGAATTTTGTAAGCTTTTTTTGTATATACTTTGCCTAATGTGGAGCCATGGGAAAGACTAATAGGGGATGAACAAGTTTAGAAAGCAGGAGGATTTTAGCACTGAAGTTTTAGATTAACCAGAGTGGGAGATTAACCGGCATCTGGGAGACCAGTTAGTAGGTAGGTTGCAGTGATCTCAGTGGGATTCTACTGTTATAACATTTACAAAATTCTGAAATAGTCTTTCTAAAAGATATTGTATGGGGAGGAAATGCTTGTGGTCCTATACTCTGGGCAATAAGTTGCGGAGTCAGTCAAGAATATTAAAAATACGTCAGAATGCAAAAAAAAAAAAAAAAAAATACCTGGCCCGTATTTGCTTACATATTACTGCCATTGTTACTTGGGAACTTAACCTTGACTAGCTATGTAACATTTTCAAAATTAGAGGCTTTTATTGAGAAGAGTATTGAAAATATTGTACATATATATTATAGGACAGATTTTTCCATTTTTGGCAAAAAACTCCAGTGCAAATAATCCCAGGTGCCTTAGTCATGAAGTAAGTCATAACGAAGGGTCTAATAAGGCTATCTGTTTTCCTAACTGTTATTGTACCAGTACAATACATCATGATAACTTTTTCTGAAGGCTTTGTAAGCAGATGAAATGCAGTGGCCTCACATTATAAACCAAAATTACGCCTCAAGAAGCTTAACAAGTCGTGATTGTCACTAAGCCATAAAGGCCAAGCTATAGCAGAAACAGTTAAGCATCTGTCTGTGTACCCTCTGCTTAAAACACAGACCAAAAATGACATTGCAATTCATGGTACTAATGGTGAAGTGACAATCCTTTTACCATCCCTGCTGGGGTTTTGTCTTTAATTCCTTAACTTTGTTGATGGTAATGCATTTGCTTTACATGAGTCAATAATACTAATGTTTTATGCTTTAGGACTGTGAAAGATCTCACAGCAATTCTCCTACTCCATTTGGGCTAAAGCCAAGGTCAGGTGAGTGTCTCATTCTGTTTTCTATATACTATAAAAATGAGGATAACATTTATCTAGACCCATGGTCCCTGACCTTTTTTGTAGAAGCTCCAAATTTTGTTGCAGAATTAGCCTTTTCACTCTAAAATTGATGTAGAATCACTTATTTTACTCATGTTTAATTGTTTCGCATTACATAGTGGGAACATGGAGACCCAATCTTAAACAGCCTGGGTGCCAACCTATAGTTTAAGAATCCATGATCTATATACTGGCCTAGATGGCTCACTGTCACCCCACAGAACAGATTTTTTACTGACATGCCTGTCATTGTAATCAAACACAGTGTTTATTGCATCTTTGAATAATTGAAATTATGTTCGGTTATAGAGTTACCCTCTATAACTCTAATTTAATTTTAAACTAGAGTGTTATTTTTAAACCAATGTGTTTCTTAGTACAGGTTTAGGATCTATTAACTGGAATGCTTGTGAAATGGGGTTTACCACATATGGGGTATTTCTGTAATTTGCATCTCCCTATCTTAAAGTGCCCTTGTAGATAATATACTTGTGTTTTACAGCTTTTAGCCGTTCTTCCAGGCAAGATTATACCTCAATGGATCCAGGATTTACAATGCGGAGGAAGATGGAACATTTACGAGAAGAAAGGGAACAAATAAACCAGCTTCGGAATGTAAGTCAAATACAATGACATTTTGGGAAATTTCAGCGTCTGTGTTCCAAAAAAGGAGACTGGCTCACCCTTTATATTTATAACTGTAACTATTGTGTATTTAGTGGGAAAGGATTACTTGGGTATGTATATACATTTTTCATCAACATCATTTGTATGCTACAAGATCTGGCACTGTGGGGCTTAATATGCCAGCATTCAGTAAAAGTACATTATACTGGCTAATTATGGTATTTAAAATTGTATTTAAACTTGTAATGTGTTGTTGCTGAACAAAACATGGGCCAGTGATTTCTCTTCAAAGTGAAATTAGAGAAATTAGTTTTATTATTTGCCCAGAGTGCTACAAAGCACTTGAAATTGCCCCATATGCCATATGACATAAAGTTAAATGTTTCTTTCAATGTAATAGCTGCTCTTATCTTCCTACTCTTTACCTGATGTATATATAATACCTTGTGTTGGTTTGTGTTTATGGATACAGTTAAATATCCCAAATAATATATATTTTAAAAAGTTGTCATAATCCTTGTTTGGAATATCATGGTGACAGCAATACTGACAAATTATTGTTCCCGCAGTGCTTTACAGAGTAAAAGGATACATATGCATAACCAGTTTACATACAGACCAACACTTCCCCAATATCATTTCACAGTAACGATTGGTTATTTGTTAGAAGACAATAGGAGGGGAGAGCTTTGCTCGCAAGAACTTACATTCATATATTTTTCTTTTTTTAGAATCTCGAGTCCAGACTGAAAGTTATTTTACCAGAGGACATTGGTGCAGCTCTGATGGATGGAGTAGTTTTGTGCCATCTTGCAAATCATATACGCCCACGTTCTGTTGGCAGTATTCATGTCCCTTCACCAGCAGTGGTATGTGCTACTATCTGTTTCTTAATTTTAAATCATTTAATATATTTTCTGTATTGGAATATTTATACTGAATATCATTTTGTACAGCACATCTTGGAACATTTGTTTATGGTTTAAAATTACCTAAACATAAGAGTAGCTTATATGCTTTTACACACAATACTTATTGTGTATTTCACCAAACTGTGATGGATGTTTAATAAATCTGTTTTTCAAATGGTTTATTTTTTTCTTACAGTTTTACAAATGAATAGTAGTGCTTTGCAAACAGCATGTTTGAGTTGTTTGCTGTTGGGAAAAAAGTAAGGTTGAAGAAGCACAATAATAAATCTTTTATATTTCAGAAACTTTAAACTTGAAAAAAATAAATGAAACCTATGTGCAAATATTGATTGATTATGTATTTTCGTCACTGCCACTGAGATGATTTTTGTGGGGAAGTGCAAAAACTTTCATTTTCACACTGAAATCACACCTGTGTGCACTTACTGGTTGATCACATGCTTGCTAGAGCAGACAGTGAGGGGACAAAATTGAGTGCTATTAGCCTTAATGACAATGCACCTAGATCCTATATTCAATAAGAGGGAGACCCACATGGCTCATGGAACCCAGTTTATTCTACTGGTATGCTGAGAAACTTGTATGGGCCATGTGAGACCTATGGATGTTAAGAAAGTAGAGTCTCCAAAGAAGAAATTATTTATTTATTTTTTATTTTCTTTTTAAGCCTAAACTAAGTATGGCAAAATGCAGGCGAAATGTTGAAAACTTCCTCGAGGCTTGCAAGAAACTTGGTGTTCCTCAGGTGAGATTAGTTTCCTCTCCCCAACAAATATCTGTGAATTTCCTTTAATGACACAACTTCTTTATAATGTTTCTCTTAGTGCCCCTATTCTGTTTCTGCATTTCCCTTCTACTGTGCCTGGTCCCATCATATTGTGGTACTGCAGCGTTATCATAGCAGATATTTATTTATTTCTTTTTTCCGCAGGACCATCTTTGCTTGCCACATCATATCTTGGAAGAGAGAGGTTTGGTTAAAGTTGGTGTCACAGTACAGGCGCTTCTAGAGTTACCTTTACTAAGAGCATCACAACTTTCTTCATTGTAAAATGATCAAATAAGCACTGACATTCTAATTAACTCATTCTTAAGCCTCAAAAGTCAAATCTCAGAATTAATTCCTAGGACAATTCTTGTAAAATCCTGCAAGCTGAAATAGGCACTGTGCACAGCTACTGTACTATTTAAGTTGAAGTTAAAAATCCTATTTTTACCATTCCATTCTCATTTTTTTTTTTTTTTTTTTAAAGTAAAAAACAAAAAAAAATCTAAGAAGTATTTCTTAATATATATTTTCTTTAAACCAAATGTTAACTGTTTTGTTGTTCATTGTTATAGGGACACTATCTCTTGATTTTTCACCACTTATTTTCTTATGTATTTTTAAAAATGTACATTTGTTCATTTTTGTATTTATAACAGCATAAGCATTGTTATGAAAATACTTACAATTGTTCCACTGGGTGGGGCATGCAGCTGAAATCTTTGAAAAGTGACATTGGTGCAGAAAGCAATAAATGTCATTAACAGCATTCCACTCAGCATGCTTATGATTCATCTGGAAATACATTGCAGCATATTAAAGCATAGATATTGGGGGGGTGGGGGGGGGGGGAAATGTCACAGAGTGTAAATTTCTGCTGTTTGCTTGCCCCATCTTTTTCCCTGTTGAAATTGCCTCTCATTGCAAGCAATTTGCATCTAAACACCAGCAATGGAATGTTTTTATTATGACATGAGCAAAAACACCCTAAAATTACCACGTGCCTTCACATAGTGAATAATTGGCAAGATAATGCACATGTGAGAGCTAGCTGCTGTGTTTATAGACAAGCTACTGCCTAGGCATGTCCCACCTAAGCAGCAAAGTTACAGCTTTGAAATCAAAATAAGAGGTGTTGTTTTAAATGTTCATTTATATTTCTTTTGTTTACATTAAACACAGCAAAAACATCTTAAAGGATAAGGAAAGTTAAGCTGAATCTAGGATATTGTGAATACAGTATGTAACTCTTAACTCACTGTGTTGTTCCATAATGTTCTTATAACCTGCAATCTTCCCTCATCTCTGCTCAGTACTTTCACCTTGACCAATGAAACTGCATTTTCTTTTTGTGACCAAAACCCCTTCACCTGGGCGAGTGTCAGCCACATGATCACCCTGCTCATCATTACTGTCCCTACAAGTACCCCTTTTCTATATGTGTCACAAACAGAAAACAAAGCTTCAAGTTTCTTTGGTGAATAATTATTCCCAGGTGCATCCTGGTCTGCCGGCAAGGCAAGTGAAGAAAATTTTCAATGGGAGCTTGGATTGTTTCTGCAAAGTTCTAGGAACAAAGCTGATTTCTGGTGCCAGTAACTCTGGTTATATAAAGTTTGGCAAGGAGAACAGCATTAGCATGATTTGTACTATACCTACAGCTTTCCTTCACCTTTAAGTTGGTTAAAAAGTGATAGTGTCCCTTTTAACCATTGCATTTTTTTTCTATTTGACCAAACATGGGATTCCTTAGGAGGGAAGGAATTTATTTTTCTTTTTTTTTTTTATTTTGTCATTTTTTGTAATTAGGATACTTGTAAAATTTGTTGAGTTAGTGACTGCTTTTAAGTATTACTTACGACTTGATTTGGATTTTCTATATATATTTGTAATTTTTTAAGTATTTTTATAGTCTAAGTTGATGCCAAATTTCCTTTCTGTTGTAGACTGTTTACATGTGAAGTGCCTGTACAAATGACCTTTTAAAAGTTTTACATTTCTAAAGAGTAGATTGAAACTGTGGTCTTCAAATTGGGTGTCACTTTTTTGTTTACTTTTGAAAAGTATGGTTTAGCTATTTATTGCAAGAAGGAAAAGGGACATTTTTCAGGTTCATTTTTAAGATAAAATACTCTGTGTACATTTAGTTAGCCCCCCTACTGCATTATGCTTTCATTTTGTATTTTTGCATATGGATCTATTAGTGTTAGGCTCACATGCTAAATGTAGGAATGTTATCCAAACAGTAAAAAACATGCATGTTATTCACAAGCTAAGGCTTAAAGAGATACTGATACCAGTAATTAAAATCTACATTTACATCTATCATAACTTTTGTCTTTGGGCTGCCATATTTGCGCAGCAGGAGTCCCTTAGCATTAGAAGCTCAGGTTGGCAGAACAGTCAGGTTTAGGAAATTCAAGTAACAATTACTTAGGGAACTTTTAATATACGTTAATATTTTGATCCGTAGGTTTTAGTGTCTGTATCACTTTGAGCCACATGGGGCTGATTCTTGATGTGCAGATAATCGTAGGCTTAGAAATGTATGCATTGTAGGCTTAGAAATGTATGCATTGTAGGCTTAGAAATGTATGCATTGTAAGCTTAGAAATGTGTACATTTTGCCAACATAATCCACTCCATGTGCCTGCACCCAGTCAGATTTTCAGCCTGTGGATAAACATAGAGAATTAGCCCCATGTGGCTGTAGCCTGACCTGTTATAAGGTTCTAAAAGTATCAGCTATAATGTTACCATATAGCCACTTTAGCTGCTTAAAGAGCAAGGAAAGGCTACTACTGTAGCCCTTAATATAGTGTAGAGCTCCCTTGCCCAAACTAAATCGCCAAATTTGTTTTTTAAAATAATGCTCACATCTCCAAAAAATTTGCTTCTAACTTAAGTTTATTTGCAGCCTGTCACGGCCGCCATCTTGGATTCCCCACTCGCACCCCCGTGATCTAACAACACCGCTCTCACCCCCGCTCGCTTCCCCCCTGTGCCGATCAACCCCCCGCAACACCCCCACCCCACCGCTCGCTCCCCGCTTGCCTCTGTGCTCCTTGCCTGTTCGGCGATTCATGTCACTGTGTGCAAGAGGGGAGCACACCGGCTTCTCACTAAAACCTACTACAGCGCATGTGCTGCCTTCAGTGCCCGGTCACACAGTCAATGTGGGAGTGATGCATTATGGGAATCCTCTGTACCCAGCTCAGCGTTTTTTCTCAGTGTTTGGCTTCAGATCTTCTGAACAGGTGAAATATGGGGAGACTTAAGGGCACTATTGAGACAACTGAAGGTATGCCTGCAGCTTGAGATTAACTCTTTATTAGCCTTTCCTTCTCCTTTAAGGGAATATGCCTTTTTTATAGGACCCTGTTTGCCTGTGCCAAAATGGTTAGAAGCCTGTACTTAAAGTAATAATTGTATACCAACCACAACCAATAAGATAACCTTCTATTATTCTTATGTTTTTTTTCACTACTTTTATACTATATGCTGTTGGGTTGTGATGATAGAGAATAAAGGGATTTCAGAGCCCATTTTTTCTTATAAATAATCTCAGTACATTCCACTGCTACTCTAATTCAGGAAAAAACAAACCTCATTTTTGATGCTATGTCCCTTCATTTTATTATTATTTATATATTGCAGATATATTTCACTGCAATAGAATATACAGCATTCGCAGTCAGTGTCTGGAGCTTACAATCTTAGGTCCCTATCATAATAACACACTATAGTCCGTTTTTTCAGAGGTCCTTTAACCTTCTAGGTTTTAACTTTTATGTAAAGAAACATGCTATTGCATATTTTTAGCTGGTTACAATTATTTGAATCCTATACCATTATAAAATTTTTCCGTAAAATGTTGCCAATGTCCTATAACACCTGTGTTCAATATAAGGAGTGAAAGCAGCCCGAATAACTAAACTCCAAATATCTTCTGCAAAAATTTAGGAGCAAGTCACTGTGACTAATCCGTGGATGTTGCTGCCTTTTCTCATTGATGTCAGCAAGAGGCATTCCATTTTTAACTCACGCAACCAGAATACATAATGCTTAAAGCTTTTATATTATATGTGCTCTCATGAGCTTCTCATTAGGCATAACATAATTATGGCAATCCAAAATGCCATATGCTATGAAACTATTGTGTATGTTCCTTTCCATGAAACACGAATATCAGTATATGCATAAGTTGAGTTATGGAGGAGGACTTTCTCGCATTGGTTATCAAGCTTAGAAAGTTGGCACTTTTTGGATACTATGAAATAGAGACAATAAAAACATTAATGCAATTATTTATAGCTCTGTGATCTATATATGTCTTATGGTAACTTGAACACTGGTTACATTTTGATATTGTTCTAATTTAGTAGGTCACCTCTGATGCAAAGCTATGAGCTATATTCAGAACAGCGTCACCATTGTTTTTATTCTCCATTGGAATGACATGTACAATTAACCCAGAGAGCAACTCTTATTGGATTTTCCTTTCTTATGCTTAAGTGCTTTCCAGTTAGTCCTAATCTGTCCAAGGAGATTACTCTTGTTTTTGTAAGGTATAACTAGCTGGTTATCATATGTAAAGGAGCTGATAGTTACAATAGTAATATAATGTGCCATAAAAACAAACTTCCCAAATGACCTGATGTCTGTGTAGCAGATGATAGTAGCCATATATAATGGGTAGAATGAGCCCTTTGGGAAAGAAATAAAAGATAATAAGAAATAAGAGATCCTTACCTTTGTTTTTTCTTCTAGACTGTTTCTCTAGGGTCCAGTAGGATGAGGTCATTCTCTTGCTCTGTCTCTTTGTAATATAGAGCTGAACCAAGTGACTGAAATGATGTATAGGTAGTTTGACTGTGGATTCAAGCGAAGATAGGTTTGTTGTTAGAAATGAACATTGTGGAGTATAATCATTTTCTTATTTAACCTGATGTTATGCTGACAATCTATCAGAATTTTTAGGCTAAATCTTATTATGAAAGAACACAGGTGTTTCAATATCTTTGGCGCGAGATTAGATTTTACAATAACATTAAACACCAACTTTGTGCTGTTTTCTGCCAGCTGCAATAAAGGGATTTTTCTAGGATATCTCTGCACACCTTTTTTGAGCTTTTTTAAGGGTGATTGCACATGGAGGATTTTGTCACCCACGGGAAATGTTGTGAGCCATAAAATGCCCCAAAATACCTTTTCATGGAGATAAGTTTAAATCGTAGCCGGCAAAATAAATTAATCACACAATTGCCTTGGAAGGCAATTTTGACCGATCATGTGATTCATATGTTTTATCCGCATAAATTTACATTTATTTTATGCAAATGTATTTTCAACACTTTGTCTTACATGGGAGGGGAGATTTTCGGCAGACAACAGAGCACTCATTTGTGTCAATACCCTTAGTTCAATTCTCTTAATTTAGATGGCTGTCCAATAAGTTGGAATTGTTTTGGAAATTCCACTTTTCAGAGTGATTGCAGTCAGCACCAGCTTTGACCTGGGTAGCTTGTTTCCTTTTCAAATGAATGGAAAAAAGCTTTGACTGGATAATGGTGAATTGGCATGAATATACAGGGATCAAGATAGGTGCCATGCTGTTATAGTATTACATTTTGGGGAAAGTGCTTATAGCAAATGGCATAAACATACAAATATTAACTCTAAACATACTTTATAATGTTCACTAATATCACCCATATCACTAATCAACCCATCAGTAATTAGCTTTTCTCAGCTACCTGCAGGTAGAAGGCCAGATGAAAAATTATCATCGTTGGACCTGACAATTTTTGAAATAGGCAGAACCTTGTTTAAGAGCAATTCCAATCTGTTTGTCAACACCTCTTTACCCATGTTCTTAATAGGCAATGCCTGTGGTAGCTGTTTTTCCAGTAGGTCTGTACTTATGCTCTTGCTCAGTTTTAATTGTTTTTAGCATCTCTCGCCATTCCAATTGGTACAGATCAGCTGAACAGAAAAGACATAGAGGTTGGGGTGAGAAAGGCTAGAAGGAATTGAAAAGTGCTCAAAATGCAGGAAACGTAGAAAGCTTTCTAAACACAAAAAATTGCCTTAAAACCGAAAAATAATTCTGGAGAAAGATAGACCCACTGAGAAACACATTTGGCTGTAATTTACTGTAAACACCATTTGTATGCATTTTATAGTAAAGTCATCTGAGATTTTTTTTTTTTCGGATACTTACTTTGAAAATCCTATATTATATAAACAAAAGAAGTCCACTTCAGCTGAGGTGAGTATGAAAACGCACAGTATTTCAATCAGTGAAGGTAACCGTGCCATCTGGGGTTAAAAATCCAGCTCTCCATCTCAATGTACACACCCACTGCACAGTATAACTCAGTCATCCCCAACCAGTGGTTTGTGAGCAACATGTTGCTTACCAACCCCTTGGATGTTGCTCCCAGTCGCCTCAAAGTAGTTGCCCGTTTCTGAGTTTCTGGCTTGGAAGCAAGTGTGGATTGCATAAAACCCAGTGTAAAGTCAGACGGAGCCTTCTATAGGTTACCTGTGTACATAGGAAGTACTACATAGCCAATTATAGCTCTTATTTGCACCCCCAGGAACTTTTTCCATGCTTGTGTTGCTCCCCAATACTTTTTCCATTTGAATGTGGCTTACAGGTCTTCAATTAAATTCTTTGAGCTACTAAGTATAATTAAGTTTCATTTCACCTGCGCTACCCCTTTTCCAAGTAGCAGTTGCTTGACAAGCCTTGCAACCCATGCTTTTTGTAGATTGCCATGCAAGTGCTTGAGGTGGTTTTGAGTATTTTTTTGTCCCCAGTGCAACAACTTGAGAGGTTGTTACATAACATGTTAAATTGCCTTCGAATTGTACTTTAGCCCTTAAAGTTGCCCTTTTCTGTTTTTGTCATATGTATAGCTATTAAATTAGCTTTCAATAATCTCCTGAAGAGCAATAATATACAAATGAAAATGTATTTGTCCCTAACTGAACTTGAGTTAATCCGCATGCATATCTTTTTCATTATGACTAATTTCTATGAACAACTCTTCTTACTTGGAAGGAAGTCAGTTTTATTCCAACAGTTTAAATCCCTTAGTTTACAGATCTGCCTTTAGCGTAATTCTGTATCAATTGCCATAGTATTATTTTAATATACCAGAGTCACAGTATTCTTTTTATCCAAGTTTCTGTTAATCCTTGGAAAAGGTTAAGAATTATAGTGACTCAGCCTATGGAGTCTTTAAAGTCATTGATATTTTTAATATTGACACATTTTTTTCAGCTTATATAGAATATGGGATTTATTTTGGGATGATCCACTTTCATGCATCCATGAAAAGCAAAATGTGCCATTGATTATTTGGGTCACAGGGTGCTGGAATTTCACAACATGATTTACCTTACATGTCTGGGCCTGTCTGTCCCCTGCACCTCATCTAAGAAGTGCATTTGTTGATTTATAGGGGCCAAGCAGAAGACATCTACAGGGTGTAGAAGTATTTTATGGAATAAATATGCTCGGAGTGACAGATCCCTAAAATTACATTACTTTGTGAAAACTTGAATTATATAGCTGTACTTGGCATGCATTTAAATTACCAGACTGATTTTGATGGGGAATGATTTGCCAACTTAAATTCCAAGGTTAAAATACTATTCTGCCTGCATTCATGTACATGAGCAGTAAGGGGGTGCTCTTGCACTCATGTCTGGGGCTCAAGTATATGAGCGCTTTTGTCTTTATTTAACATGAGTTTTTACTAAGGTGTCTTTTGTTATCTTTGCTTAGCTTTGCTTTCCCCCCTTGTTTTGTGTGTGTTGCAAAAATTCATTGAAATGGTTCCAAAAAAAACAAGACAAGGAAATCCATACAAATGATAACAATTCTGACTAATACAGATTTTTTCCTTAATCCTCACAGCTACACCCAATTAATGAATGTACATTGATGTAAGCAAAGTGTTTGCCCCTTTCCTTATTTTTGCATATTTGAATATAGTAATGCCATATTTTGTATATTGAACTTACTGCGCCAGTCTAAAGTTCAAGAATATCTATAGTAGTAATGATCCAGGCCTTTACAGCGGTCACAGGAGTCCCCCATCTTGGATTCTGGAGCAGTGGCAGTGGCACTTGCATGTTCAGTGCTGCTCTGAGCAGCTGTTGAGAAGCTAAGCTTAGGGGTTGTATCACAGGGCTGATTATTAAATTCTGATTCTAACTGTGCTTGTTTCAGAGCCAACTTATACTTATACTAATTATTTAAATTCTTATATTGTGACATTTATATTTTATATACACAGTATATTGTGAGTGGGTCCCTAAGCTCAAGTAAGTGACCGCAGCACAGTGCATGTGCAGTGAATCAGCAGAAAGGAAGATGGGGGGCACCTTTGAGGCACAGATGCCCTACTTCTATATTTAAACTTTAGCTATGTGTGCATCACATTTTGCAGCAATAATTGCAACTTTATCTTGCTGATTGTCTTTATCAGCACCTTCTTGGATGCATTTCAATACCCTTTGCTTTGAATAAATTGTCAGAAAAAAATACTGGCACTCAGAGCAAGTACTAGCAGGGCAAGCCCTTGCAAATGTTATTGAGGAAGTGCAATGTTTCGGTTGAGAAAACCCCTTAGTCAGGCATGACATATCTCGCCCCAAAACATTGCATTGAGTGCCAGTACTTTTTTCTGTTTATTGCTGCTCAGACGGGTTCCAATCCCTCCAGCGTTGTACACCAAGCTCTCTACTACCGGACCAGGGTGTGCGCGAGTGAGGTCCTGCTTGCCACGTGTCTATTTCTGACTAAATAAGAAATCTTGAATCTGATAGTAAGGCATTGTGACCATTTCTGTTTTAACATTTTAACCCATCTGATAATTCACTAGGGCAACTAAAGAGCTCTGTCTGCCATTGCAATTAAACTTCTCTAGAAGTCTATCCGTGTCAGTACCTATTTAATAAAGTCTCAAAGAATCAGCATTGCACTTATTTTAATTTCCGGTCTAAATGGAACTTCTGTAAGAAGCTGTGAAAATCTTTTCCATGTTACTTCAGAATGATTAGTAGATCAGCTGCTGGTTATTTTTTATAACTTGTAGCTGTCATTACCACACAAATCAAAATCTATTCCTTCAGGCACATCTGTTTTAGAGCAAAATATCATGAAGAAAGTTTAAATACTTGGATTTTAATTTTGTTTTGTATCTTTACAAATTGAAACATTGCAGTTTTGTGAAAGAATATTAATAATTAACAATAACAGCAAACTATATTATCCAATCAACTAATCAGATATGTGATTGCATACAAAACACTGAGATAAACTTGGCAAAACAGAATTCCTAATATTCCTTTTTTAATTAATCTATTTTAAATATGCTTGTGTATACTAATTTGAAATCCATGTGAAATGCTCATGAAAAACTTTCTATTTTTATCTTTTCTTAGAAACTCAGGGCAGGGAGTTTATATTTCAGGAAGACTTGTTGACCTTCACATTTATATTCTATTAGTACAGAAAGCCCTTAAATGTGCAATGGCACACGGGACATTTTGTCACCCGCAGGTAACAAACAACTCAAAATGACCTTGCAGCAACCTGACCTAATCACAAGAAAATGCAGTACTTATAATGAAAAAGAAAATTTTCATGCAATATAAAGTATGAGGAACATAACCAAGACTGGCCAAATATTACTATAAAGTTTATAGCAAAGCAAGTTGAGTAAAAAAAATGTGTCACTAAAGACATACAATTTTTAACTTGGTTGGAAATTTATAATAATGTTAATAGTTATAGTACTGTAATGACAAGCAGTTGGGCAAAATATGAGGACGAGCAGAAAGAAATATGAGGATGGACAGAAATAGATCTGTATTCTAACTGTTATCCCACTTAGGGAAGGATCAAGTGATGTGGTTCATTGTTTCTTGTCTGGATTGCAAAGTGGGCCAAACAGGACATGCCTCAGTGTGCTGTTTTTGCTGAAATATAAGGTTTGGAAGGATTTACCTCCCTACTCTACTAATGTTTTGTAATGTACACAGAGAAGGAGCCCCAAAGTAACTAATGCTTGAATTGGTTGCATGTGACTGACTTTACTGCTTCCTTTTCTCATAGTCTGCATTTCTAGCTTGTGCGTTTGAGTCTTCCAAGTACATCCAAATCTCACTCTTAAAACAACATTCTTATCAGTAGAGTATCTACACAAAACCGTTTTATAACGTTTTTCGCAATTATATAAATAAAATAAAGAACGATCAGTCATACCTCTAAAAATATCAGGTACCTAACAAATTTGTGTTTGTTGCGAAATTATATATTCACAATGTTTTTTTCTTTCGTCCAAGACTAAAAGGAATAATAAATGAATAATGATGCACATGACTGTATAGCACAGAAGTCAAGACATGCATTTATTGGTTGAGAGCTGAGTTGGAAACATGTTGTCTAGTCCCTAAAATTCTGGAAAGTGCTGCAGATTTTTTAATTATGGAGTTGACAGTCATAGCCTACAGAGAAATACACACCTTCAAGTGGTCTATTTTAATTTCTACGTGCCCACATGAAAAATTATAGGCATTTCGGGGCAGTGTGTGAGCGCTTTGTTGACTGTTTTAAATCTTTGCTACTGTGGGCAATAAAAGTCCTTTGTTTCCTTCGCACAACCTAAATTTAAATTGCCGGTGGGGTAACCTACACAGTGCAGCTACTTCCGGAAATAGCCTGATGTTTCCTACTTCCTATAGTAGCCTCGGCGTGTGTATTTTCCCACTGGCGATTTACATTATTGCCAGTAGGAAAGCATTTGCAGAAGATTAGTCGCCTGTGGTAGAGATTTATTGCAGGCAACTAATCTCCTGGTGTGTCATTGCCCTCAGAAATAATTTACCCATAATGCATTTTTTTTTTTGCAGTCTCAATTAATTGCAGCATATAGCAGTTCAGAAGTTGTGTGTTATGAAAACTGTTAAATTCATATCTGTTCTCCATGTATTCTCCCTTTTAAAAATCATATGTATCCTCTGGAATTTTTCAATTAAAAACATTTTAAAACAGTGTTAATATTTTCTGTGCAGCAGGAAAGTGTCAAGTTATTGGTAGGTTTTAATGATCTGTCTATATGTAAATACCTGTAATACTAGTAATTTAATATTTGTCCTTTTGAATTTTGTTTTAAAAATGTGTATATTCCACTTTTTTCTTCTTTACACTTTACTCTTGCTAATGCTTCCAAGTATTCTATGTTGGTCCCTTATTCCCAATATTCTGTAGTTGTGTAAATATTTTTAAATAAATATTATTTCATTTTTTTCTGCATGGATCTTTTTTCCCCCCTTTGCTGGCAAATTGTATATATATAAATATATTTATTAGCTGTATAAAATGCAAACCATTTGATAACACTTTTGGTCAATTTTTGAAAAAAACTGTACTCCTGGTATAGTTATCACTTCTAGTGACTTTCGACTTGGAGAATGCACATATTATAATTTTTTCCCTTTTATATGTGTTTTTAATCTTTGAAACAGTGATTTAAATAAATTACAAATTTTAAGTACTGTATGTAAAACTTAATTTGTGGTCTTATTTTATGAAGGAATATGTAATCCTGCACTTTTTTTTGCACAGTTGGCTTTTAAAATATATCTACAATAAGGACACACAACAATTTAGAACTTCATGTGGCTTTAAAGACTTATAAGGCAAACTGGTGATTATTGGATCTGTTTTTTATGGATGGCACATATAAATGACATTATGCTGGTTACAATAAGTTCACTTGTTATATTTACATATGTACAGTAGATCCCTGATTTTACCTTTCCCATGGAATGGCGTCAAAGTTGTATACATTCTGGGAAAGTGTAAAATCCAGGAAAAAAGATGCCAATTGTCTGTATAAGACCACAAAAAAAACTGTCAATTCCAGGAAAACGTTTAATCCGAGTACATAAAATTGAGGTTCTACTGTATAATGCAGTTTTCCATGTTGTTTTCATTACTGTTATAGATTAAGGGAAGGGGAATTATTTATGTATCTCTATTTCAGTGGAACTCAAACAACCCAAAGCACTTTATTATAATGACATGATAAGTGCATTAAGCAGTTTTATGAAGTAATTAAATAAATGATCTTAAGTGTGCCTGCATCTAGAAACCTATAGCAGCCAATTAGATGTTTGTGAACAGTAAATGCTACCTGCTATGGTTTACTAGAAAAGTAGCAAACTTAAGATTTGCAACAAGTAGAATGGGGACTGAAGGCCAGAGGCCCAAGTCAATAGCAAAAGCAAAAATTGTCACTGTATGTGCTTGTAAATAATGGTACAGTGATTATCAATGAAAAAGAGGACAGTCACAGAGTCACTTAAATAGAGTAATTGGGAACTATCTCCCTAAGACATTATATGCAGTAAGAGGCAATGAACCCTGACCACTTAAATCTCACCTCACATACCCTTTCAGAAAGCATGTAAACTTAAAGGCTGGAGAAGGGTAAAGCATTGTATAGATCAAAATGAACTCATAAAATCATGTACATTGATAAAACTCTTTCCACCTAGAGAGGTAGATAAAAACAGGAGAAATCAAAGCAAAGTCAATAGGCGAGGCAACAGCTACCTGAACCAAAGTTTCAGTCTCTTCTGAGACCTTTGTCAAAGATCAGCCCTGAAAAAGGTCTCGGAGTAGATTAAAACGTTCACATTGAAATGCTTTTTTTTGTGCCTTGTGAAGACCTGGGAGTGCCTGGATTTCTTATTATTATTTTGCCAAACAGTGTACGCAGGCAATGGATCATTTTGAGTATAGCTTACTAAAATGAACAAAGCTGCTGCACTCACAAGGTTTAAAGCAGAAGAGCCCTAGAAGCTTTCTGACACAAGCTGACATAGCTTGGTGTTCATAGCTTCCTGTTTGCAGTCTAGATGTTATAGCTCAAATCACATATTCCTAAGGATGGGGGGAGCGAGTTTTATAAATTCCTAAGGGGGGGGGGAGCAGGAGAGAGCTGTGCAGACTCTGGCCCCAGGAATGAAGAATTTTTCTGAGGGTATCTGACTTCTCTAAGAACATGTTTGCAAAAAAGGAGACAAGAAATCCTGTGTTTCTTTTGACAGAGGTGCAGTTTTCCTGTGAGTGTTTATGGCTGTATTTACACAGACCTTTCTGATAAATCTTACCTAGTTTTTTTTAGTGTGTTTCCTTCTTTATAAAGGTACAGATATAGTACAAAAATGTATATTTTTCATGTGTTTTTGTCTAAAAAAAGGCATTTTTTGAAAAACTATTTTAACAAAAAGCTTTCTTAATTTTTATTTGCTCCTGTTGCTGTGGCAGCCAGGTATATGGTGTACACCGAGTGGAGAGTGTGCATGTTTGGATATATATGTATATGGAAATATATATATATGTGTGTGTGTGTGTGTGTGTATATATGTATTCACTTCAATTTCCGTAATAAGCAGTGTTTATCACCAATCCTTATTGATTATATGTGCACAACACACAATTCAGTAACTCAGTCTTACCTACCACAGTTGGTCACCAATTTAAAACAATCCATGCACTTGTGCTTCCTGCAAGAAAAAATGTGCTTAAACTCACGCAAAGAAGAAACATTTCCATTAGATCACTACAGTTCTGAATCTGCCCCCAACACAAGACTTGATGTTTCTTTGTATGTGTGTCTGCTTACAGACTCAACTTTGTCTTGGTTTTTCAGTATTTCATGTTGAACTATAATACCTCAGTCCTCATCACATGCCAGATCTCTCAGCACTGTGTGGTGAAAGACAAAATTCACCCCTAGGGGTAAAATATTAAAATTCTAAAATTTTTTTTTTAATTTCCACTCACAAATGGGTATAGTAAAAGCACCCTTCTTAGGAAGGTAGACTAGAAGCTCCTACAGATGAAGCCACTTAGATTTGTGAGTTAAGCTGGCCATACACGCACCGATAATATCGAACAAAACCTTGTTTCATACCATATTCGGTGCGTGTATGGCAAGTCGGCGAGGCGACCGAAATCGCAGGAGGCTGCTGATATCGGTCGACTCGCCGATTGGCCAGGTTAAAAGATTTTGATCGGGCGCCATAGAAGGACTCTGCCGTCAGGGCTGAATCGGCAGAAGGAGGTAGAAATCCTATTGTTTCTACCTCGTTATCTGCCGTTTCAGCCCTGAACATTAGTAGCGGATTTAACGATCTTTCATGCGACCGATGGTCACACGAAAGATCGCAAATTGCCACGTGTGTGGCCACCTTTAAATGCATCATGACTCAAGATCAACTGAAGAAACTGTTATCTGGAGTCATATAAACTCATTTAGCACATTTAACCTTTCAAAGTGCACCATTGTTTACATTACGCCACTTCTTAATTAGATGGGACTCTGTGATGCAAATTCCTGTGTTGAATGGGATAAGTGAGTTAAATGTGTTTAGTTATTCTGTGTAGATGCAGGAAAAGGTGATGTACTGTGCTAGCCAGTCAAAATGTTTACAGGGTAACCCTTTTGAAATAAAAATAACAGAAGTGGTATAAAAGTGATACCTTTATTGGCTAACTAAGATAATCATAGCAAGCTTTCAGAACATTTTAGTTCCTTTTTTAAGCCGATTAAAGGTAATCTGCTTGAAAAAGGAACTAAAATGTTCTGAAAGCTTGCTATGATTATCTTAGATAACCAATCAAGGTATCACCTTTATAGTAACATTGTAAGTAAGTTGGGTTGAAAAAAGACATACGTCCATCACGGTCAACCATAATGCCTATATATAACCTGCCTAACTACTAGTTGATCCAGAGGAAGGCAAAAAACCCCATCTGAAGCCTCTCTAATTTGCCACAGAGGGGAAAAAATTCCTTCCTGATTCCAAGATGGCAATCGGACCAGTCCCTGGATCAACTTGTACTAAGAGCTATCTCCCATAGCCCTGTATTCCCTAAATTGCTAAGAATCCATCCAGCCCCTTCTTAAAGTTATATAATGTATCTGCCAGTACAACTGGTTCGGGGAGGGAATTCCACAACTTCACAGCTCTCACAGTAAAAAATCCTTTCCGAATATTTAAACAGAACCTCCCTTCTTCTAAACGGAGTGGGTGCCCTCGTGTCCATTGGAAGGACCTACTGGTAAATAAAACATTAGAAAGGTTTGTCATGATATAGGCCTGTAAGGGTTAATCGAGCAGGCCAAGGTATCCCAAAATCTTCCAGAAAGAGATATATAACAGGCCTCTGGTCACTAGGGTCTGGAACCAGCCATGTGTAAAGGCCTCACACCCTGGAATGCCCAACTCTAATACCAGGCTGATAAGAGCCATGCCATGTGGGGGAGTGAAAGCCCACATGGGGGTGAATTAGAGTTCACATTGGGACCCATCATAGGTGATATGGAGGTCACACCATAACCCAAACTCACAAACATTTATTGTCCCAGAACCCATACTATTTATACTAGAGGTACCAAAACCTGAGTATATGTTTCATTTAAGATGGCCTTTCATACGGGTCCAAACATTGCTGGATTTGGGTTCTCGGTTTGTCAGATAGGAGTATCTGGGCAGGGGCAGGTCACACAGTAGTGATGTTTAGTCTGTATGGGACCGGTGGGATCATTTAGAATTGATGAATCTAATTTCATCTTTCTATTATGTTCCCACAAAGAGTTATGGACATTGGTATCATTGGACCAGTCCATACACTCAGTCCATACACAGGAGGCCATAAAACTCACATTGTGTCCTGCTAATGGTGACACCCCTTGCATTCCTGAGGGGAGGGAGGGGGGAGTGTCCAGTTACCTGATCCCCTGCAAACTGGGATAAATAGTCAGCTCTTCTGACTATACTCTGATATTCTGTGGAGGACCAATTTCTATTGGAAGTTTATCCTGTGGTTTCCCCTTGCCTCCAGGACTAGAAGGACTTTGCTTGGTATAGTATAGGACTTCTATATTTTTCCATTTTATTTTAAAACTGTACTTGTTTTATCGTATGTCCTTTTTTGTAACATCTTGTTTTAAACTTGCACTGTTATACTTTTTATAATATTAAATATAAAATATAATAAGTTTGTCCTTGATGCTCTAAAACGTATCTAACCTCCGAGTGTGTAACTGTGTTGTGTGCCTTAGCCCTCTGTATGCTGTGTGCTGATTAACCCTTTGACTGCTGGTAAGGAGAGTGTGTGTGTGTCGGTTCTTTACATTAACCCTTTCTCTACCAGCTTGGCATCTCTTATCGCCAGTGTAAGAAGTATGAGAGTGGTGGCAGCAAGTTGTGTATGAGTTTGTGAGCGTTGGTTGGTCTTTGGGGTGCTGTGATGCTAGTCTGACCTGTGTGTCAGGTGTGTGAGACTGAGCAAGGGACCCTCTAGACAGCCACGCCTACAGTCACGTGTGTCTGAAGTGCCGTAATCGTGACAAATTGATTGGCACGTGTCATATTGTTATTTAGAGCATTAGTGCTTGGATTAAGTAATTGAACCTTGCACTAAAGACTGTGAATCCTTGAGAGGAGGAAACAGTCTTCAAAGACAAACTCAGTGCAGACTAATTTTTTTTTTAAGACATACGGGTTGCAAACAGTTTCCCTTCCCTTCTTGTTTTTCTTTTCTATCTTTTATTTTGGTAAAGTGTTGCAAGATGGCAGCATTTTATAAGAGGCAAACCAAGGAGACCCTCATCAACCTCTGTGAGCAAAGATGCATTGATGCAGCTGACAAATCAAAGGAGATGTTGGTTTGTGCCTTGGTGGAATAGGAGCAGCAGAACTACACCCCTGAGTCGGGAGATTATGCCACTCAGGACATGCCAGTGATGAACTCTGCTCCTGGGTCCTCTCAGCGAGGGGATAGTAATAGCTGCAGTGGGCAGGGTGACAGGAATTCATCCTTGCAAGCAGCTTTGCAATTGTTGGGTTCAGATGACCCCCAGCTGCGCCTTCAGCTGATCCTGCAATATCAACAGGCGGAAGCAGGAAGAGACACAGCAGAGAGAGAGGCCGCAGCAGCAGAGAGAGAGGCCGCAGCAGCAGAGAGAGAGGCTGCAGCAGCCGAAAGAGAGGCTGCAGCAGCCGAAAGACAGGCAGAACGCCAGTATCAACTGGAGTTAGCAAAGCTCCAGCAACAGAGATTACCCCCACGTTCCAGTGAGTCCTCGGAATTACGCCCTTTGATAACCTCTGCAGATAAATTTCCAGTCATGGATAAAGATGGTGACCTGGATATCTTTTTGCGGTGTTTTGAAAGAGCTTGCAGACAGTATCACTTACCCCGTGAGCAATGGGCAAAATACCTCACACCAGGATTAAAAGGTAAAGCCCTGGATGCTTTTGTGGACTTGCCACCAGAGTTTGATGGGGACTATGATGCTATAAAAAATGCTCTAATCAAGAAATACCATCTCACACCAGAGGTGTATCGTAAAAAGTTCAGGACTGTACAGCGTGGGCCTACAGACAGCTACTCTGATGTTGTGAGTAGTCTCAGAACCACATTTAAATCTTGGCTGAGGGGACTCTCTGTTACCACATTTGATTGCCTGGAAGATCTGATGATAAAAGACCAGTTTTTGCACACGTGTCCTGTGGAAGTGAGGCAATTCATTATGGACCGTGAGCCCAAAACAGCAGATCAGGCAGCAGAGATAGCAGACACCTATGCTGCAAATAGGATGTCTGACAACCGCAAAGCATCTTCACCAAGCAGCCGAGAGAGACCAACAGGAGAAACAGCACGCAGCAATCCAAAATCTGGTGAGAGTTCATCTTTTTGGGGGTCTGTTGCATCTGTGGGGCAGAAGGAGACCCGCACATGTTTTTCTTGCAACCAGACGGGCCATGTGAGGGCTGACTGCCCTCTAAAGTGGGAACCAACTCCACCTGTACAGCCAGTGGTAATGCTTGTGTCGGGTAAGATGGAGAATTTATCTCACCATATGCAGCCAGTAACTGTTGGTCACAAAGTAACTCAGGGACTAAGAGACTCAGGATCTAATTTTTCTCTGGTGCGTCCAGAGATGATAAACACTGGGGACATTATTCCTGGGAAGACTTTGTCCATAAAGGGAGTGGGTGGGAGCCACCCAAAGGTGCCTGTGGCAAAAGTTTTCTTGGATTGGGGTGCGGGGAGAGGTCTAAGGGAAGTGGGGGTAACCAATGAAATTCCTGTAAATGTGTTGTTGGGGAATGATTTGGGTTGCATGGTAACTGCTTATGTGCCTTATGACCAGGTTGCACTAGGTCCAGCCGCGCTGGAGTGTGGCCACCCACCTCAACAGGTAACTTTTAAAAGTAAAATGCAGCAATGTAACTGGGAGGGAGGACTGGGACACAGGAGCCAGTGTCAACCAGTGCCTGAACCAGTGGTGTCCCAGGGTGGGCATCAGAAGGGAGAGTGGGAGGAGCATTTTCCCCTAGGAGTCTCCCTGGTGCAGACAGGTAGCGTACCTGCAGTGAGGGATTGCCAGCGTGTAATCTCTGATCCTGTATCCAAACTGCCTGAGGTCTTGAGTGGGGGTCAGCAGATAGGCCAGACTCAGGAGTCAGTGCAGGAGAGTGGGAAACAGGTGGTTAGAACTCAGAGTAGGGTCCTGGTGGACAGTGCAACTCAGACTGGGGAGAGCGATGGTAGCTGTGGGCCAGGTATAGCTCCAGTACCAGAACCAGTACTGAGGGGGGGCCTAGTAGTCAGTAGTAAGGAAGAATTACTGACAGTACCAGGAGTTGCCCTGTGGCAGATAGCAACAAGATGGTCCAGGTTTTTAGGGAAGAACCCAATGGTTTATGCCAGCCTAGGACTGAACAGGTAAGTGGAGACCAGAGTTCCATAAAATGGGTGGAAGGCTGCCAGGTAGTCTCTATATCTAGGCCCAGGAAATGGGGGGCTGGAGACAGGCAGGAGGGCCCCACAGGGAACCAGGTGGGAAGAACAGACCAGATGTCTAGGGAAAGCAGGATGTTACCTAGCATTCAAACCTGCATTCCATCCGGTGGCACAAATGACAAAAGGGAAATGGAAAGTGTGTCTTCTTTATCGCACTCAAGCACCTGTGGTTATGTGGGCACTGACCTCAAGGAGAGAGATTTCAGGCCTGGGAGGTAGTATTATGCCTAAGAATGGGTAATGTGGATGGATATTTTGATATTGACCTGGCTATGTGTTATAGATGCATGTTATTTATTGTGGCAAGGTTATGATTGACCTGTGAGTCAATCTCCCCTTGCTCACTCTAAAAAGGGGAGGTGTCATGATATAGGCCTGTAAGGGTTAATCAAGCAGGCCAAGGTATCCCAAAATCTTCCAGAAATGTGCCAGAAAGAGATATATAACAGGCCTCTGGTCACTAGGGTCTGGAACCAGCCATGTGAAAAGGCCTCACATCCTGGAATGCCCAACTCTAATCCCTGGCTGATAAGAGCCATGCCATACTATTTATACTAGAGGTACCAAAACCTGAGTATCTCTTTCTGGCACATTTCTGGAAGATTTTGGGATACCTTGGCCTGCTTGATTAACCCTAACAGGCCTATATCATGACAAGGTTATTATATGATCCCCTTATATATTTATACATAGTTATCATGTCACCTCTTAAGCGCCTCTTCTCCAGTGTAAACAGACCCAACTTGGCCAGTCTTTCTTCATAACTGAGACTTTCCATACCCTTTACCAGCTTAGTTGCTCTTCCCTGGACCCTCTCTAGCTCAATAATGTCCCATTTGAGCACTGGAGACCAGAACTGAAAAGCATATTCTAGATGGGGCCTTACCAGTGCTCTGTAAAGGGGAAGAATAGCCCCCTCCTATACCCCTTTTACTACAGCTCAAAACCTTGTTTGCCCTTGCAGCTGCTGCCTGGCATTGCTTGCTACAGCTAAGTTTATTATCTACAAGGTCTCCAAGGTCCTTCTCCATTATGGATTTGCCTAGTGCAGTCCCATTAAGGGTATACGTGGCTTGCATATTTTTACATCCCAGGTGCATGACCTTACATTTATCCACATTAAATCTCATCTGCCACTTAGCCGCCCAGATTGCCAGTTGGTCAAGATCCTGCTGCAAGGATGCCACATCCTGGATAGAATTGACTGGTCTGCAGAGTTTTGTGTCATCTGCAAACACTGATACATTACTTAAAATACCCTCCCCCAAGTCATTTATGAACAAATTAAACAAAAGTGGACCCAGTACAGAACCCTGAGGGACCCCACTGAGAACCATTTTCGAAGTAGAGAATGTACCATTAACAACCACCCTCTGTACCCGATCCTGTAGCCAGTTTTCTATCCATGTGCAAACGACTTCACTAAGACCAATAGACCTTAGTTTAGAAAGCAGTCGTTTGCGGGGAACGGTATCAAATGCTTTGGCAAAATCCAAATAGATTATATCTACTGCATCCCCACTGTCCAGCTTCTTACTTACCTCATCATAAATAGCAATTAAATTGGTCTGACATGACCTGTCCTTCATAAAGCCATGCTGATTACTGCTCATAATGCCATTCTCCACTACATAATTTTGTATGTGATCCCTTAACAAGCTTTCAAATAACTTGCCCACCACGGATGTCAAACTTACAGGCCTATAATTGCCAGGCTGAGACCTTACTCCCTTTTTAAATATAGGAATGACATTTGCCTTCTTCCAATCCCTAGGTACCATACCTGATGAAAGCGAGTCTGAGAATATCAGAAACAAGGGCCACTGTAATTCTGCCCCTAGCTCTCTCAGTACCCGAGGGTGTATTCCATCTGGCCCAGGTGCCTTGTTTATATTTATCGTGTGTAATCCTTTAAGCCCCATATCCTGTGTCAACCACTGTGTAGTTGGAGCTGAGGCAACAGTGCAGCTATTGGGTGGGACTTGGCACCCTGGCTCCGCTACTGTATACACAGAAGAAAACTGGTTAAGCACATCTGCCTTTTCTGTATCCGCTGTAACCATATTGTTACTATAACACAATGGGGCCACACCCGTAACCTGCATCTTTTTACTATTAATATACTTAAAAAACTTTTTGGGGTTAGTCTTGGCCTCTGCCGCGATGTGCTCCTCATTTTCTATCTTTGCCTTCCGGATTGCTGTTTTACAACACTTGTTATAGTGTTTATATTCATTAAACGCAGCTACTGTCCCCTCTGAATTCTTAAAAGCTTTCCTTTTTTTCCCTATTAACTTCTTTACCTCAGTGTTAAGCCACATAGGGTGATTCTTAACACTTCTACTTTTTCTTATTAATGGAATAAAATGATTTAATATCATTTTAAATGACAACAATGCCCCAATCTATGCCCTGAAGCGCTGCCCTTAAGGAGCTAAAATTTGCCTTCCTAAAATTCATTGTCTTTGTTGCCCCTGTGTAAATTTGTTTCCTGCACCAAACATCAAATAAAATAACATTATGATCACTATTACCCAGGGGTTCAACCACTTGCACATTTGCTATACGTTCTGGGTCATTAGAGATCACTAGATCCAATATAGCATGGTTCCTGGTTGGCTCCTCAACAACCTGTGACATAAAGTTGTCATGCAGCAAGTTTATAAACTTGTTCCCGTTTACTGTCCTGGCAGTACTATTGCCCCAGTCAATATCAGGATAATTAAAATCCCCCATTATTATCACTTGCCCCAAACTAACAGCCTTTTCTATTTGCAACAGGAGCTGGGCCTCCTCCTCTTCGCTTACATTAGGGGGTCTATAGCATACCCCTACCATTAATTTGGTAGATTCTTTACTATCTGTGAGAAGCTCAACCCATAAGGATTCAGCTCCCTCTGGTACCCCCATCACTTCCTCTTTAACCTCTTTATACCACTTTTGTTATTTTTTTATTCCAAAAGGGTTACCCTGTAAACGTTTATCTGTATTTGCAATAAATTATTGTAACTTTTAAGGGCTCTCAGTATTCCTCAGTGATTGGCTTACATTCAGCTCCTCAACACCGCAACGGATTCATTACAATGGTTTCTGGCTTTTTCCTGAGCCATACAGCAGGGTAATCCTTTAATGTTAACAGTATGATAGGTTAACATCACTATTCAGACACTGAATCCTATTAACAGTCATTATAGATTATTGAACATTTGAGGGAATGTAATAAAAGTTTATGGAAAAAACTACAGACAGTGCAACAGAATACAGAGTAACTGCAAGCTAACTACAAGGAGAGAATTCACCACAATAAACACTTCCTTATGCAGATGCACTTGTGGGTTTGGTTTTGCTTATTATTGGACAGTGAATTAAAGGTGGCATACAGATGGAACATGAAAGGCAAATGATAATTTCCTATTTCTGTTTTATCCTTATTCACTTGTGATAAGTGCTTAAAGGAAAAGGAAAGGTAAAAACTAAGTAAGTTTTATCAGAAAGGTCTATGTAAATACAGCCATAAGCATTCAGAAACACTGCATGGAGTCCTCTGTCAAAAGAAAAATATTTATTTTCTTTTGTGTACACATGTTCTTATTAGACTTCCTTTTGCTAGAAGAATCCTTCAGGGCACAGCATTATTCTGGCCAGCTTGCTTCTCTCTCTCAACCTCCCCACTGTGTTGTAATCTTAGCTACCAGCAGCCAGAGCAGCAGCACGGAAGTTACGGAGGCCTAGCTAATATGGAAGCTGCTATCTTAAACAAACAGGGAGCTTCTAGGACTGTTAACTCGGTTATGGTAATACCTTCTACAGAATAAATATAGCATTCCAGCTGCACTATTGTGGCTAATATATTGGCAATAAAATTCCAAAATGCCTTTCCTTCTCTTTTAATAGTATGCTGTTACTACTGAATTCAGATTTTTATAAAGCTCTTTATCTACACTACATTACACTTAATCTTTTTTTTTTCTCTAATGTAAACTATTGATTCCAGATTTTAACTCAGACACACTGGTTGAAATGCTTTGTTACAGCAATGGCATATGCTGTGATTTTGGGCATAATGACCTTTTTTTTTTTCAATAGAAAAAAATTATGTGGACCCTGAATTCACCCTACATTGTACTGCATTAGTACTGATGAGCATTTTAGGTTGATTTCATAAAGGATAATTTTTTTTTTTTTGGATAGAATAAGTTGTGGAAGGGAATGACAAATTTAAATCTTCCTTGCCTCTGCCAGAGCTAAATCCCAGAGACGCAGCAGGGAATCTGAAGGACTAAAAATGGAGAAAAAATACAAAACAACTGGGACTCAACATAGACAAACAAAACAGAGCTAAACACGGGCGCCGGTTGGCACCCCGACCCCACGTGCGCACCCTCCTAACCAGCAGAATTTCATTCATTCTACTCCTTTAGCCCATTAAAGCCCCCAATGACTCTCCAATCACCTACCTGTATGTTCTGGAGCTTCACCCGCACGGTAAAATCGTAACTATTCCAGACAGGACTCCCTAATCCCCCCCTACCTCCTCTATCCTCCTACCTCACCTACTCCCCTATCCCAGTTTTATACCCCTCTTTGAACCCTCCCACTTCCCAACTTCGGTTCCCTCCTTTATACCCCCCTGTTATAATGTTTGATTTATTCTGCTGGACGATCCACTACCATATGGCTAATAACCAGTCCATGTAACGTAAGGATCCCCCACGGCTCCATTAGCTGGACCCCGTTAACCGACTGTATAGGAGACTAGTGAATGTACTCTCGATTTCTCTGTAAAGATGAATAGTACTTGATATGCCTTTCTCTCGCCTTACCATGTTTGTATATAGCCATATGTTTAGATGGATCTATATTTGTACCTGGATTAAAACTCAATAAAAATATAATAAAAAAAAAAAATACAAAACAAAACTACTGTTTAACTCATTGGGGGGGATTCACAAAAATGTCATATTTGCGCCGACTTATTCATAGACCAATTTTCCATAATTTTTACACCTCTACTGGCAATTTTTGAAAAATGTTAAAAAGTGGGTGTGGTTATTTTTTGAGAATTAGTTGTAACCACAACATTTTTCCCAGACTTTTTTTACACCAAAATTTCTCCACCATAATGAAAATATCAGGGGAAAAATGTAAATAGGCCAAGATTTTGGTATGCTGTGCACAATTCTTTTTAGGTCTTCCATAGCCTAATTTGCACATGCAAATTAGGATTCGGTTTGGTATTCGCCTGAATCTTACATAGGGTTCTAGGTTCAGCCGGATCCCAAAATAGTGGATTCAATGCATCCCTACTTACAACACTTGCACTTACAATTTGGCGACAAAAAAAGTAAAGAACTGTGTACTTACTGACACTTTTGTGAATTCCCCACAAAGTCTCTGAAGCACTTTGCTGCCATATCCTGATAGATTTAGAGGGTAAGACTCTTGTACTGTGTAGGCTGCTCCACATTGCTGCACATTGTCCCCACACAAAAGTGTCCTTTCCACCCAGGACATTGATGTGTTCTATCTGACAGCATATTAAAGGAGAACTAAAGCCTAACTAAAGAAGTATGGCAGAAAATATGCATATTATGTTTAGGGCTATTGTTGTACTACCCCAAGGCAGCTGCCCTTTAGCAGTAAAGATTTGTGCCTCCAGAGATGCCCCAGTAGCTCCCCATCTTCTTTTCTGCTGATTCACTGCACATGCTCTGTGCTGCCCTCAGTTACTGAGCTTAGGAAACAACGCACAATATAATGTATCTATGGAATATAAATGTCACAACATAAGGCTGACAAGTGATTAATATTAGTAATTACTACATGGCATCTCAGAAACCTGGGCAAGTAGCATAAGAATTTACTAATGAACCCCTAAGCTTAGCTTCTTAACCCAGAGCAGCGCTGAGCATGTGTGTGTAGCAGACACTTTCCAAGGTGAAGAGCTTCTGTGACATTACTGCTACTGAGATGCTGAAACTTGATGCTGGTGCATTAAGTACAGTGTATAAAATATGGCATTTTTAGCCACAAAGGGTAAAGAAAGCAGCGATTCCTGAAGTATTGCAAAGGGGTGCACATGAAAAACTCATCCCATTCTATGTGTTGGAGCAGAATGTGCCTGTTCAGTGTTGTTCCTTTGCAGGGAAGTGGAGGAGTCTCCACAGAGCTGTGAGCTAACAGGAAGGAAGGCCTGCAGCGGGGAAAAGGAAGTGCCTAAATTAGCACATATGTAAAATTAACAGGGAGCCCCAGTGGCATGAGATAACAGAAGGAAAGGGAGCCTTTGTCAGGCATTGGAAAATCAAAGCATGTTCTTTTTACTGCCACTTTAATTAGTTCTTATCAGGACTCAGAAACTGACATTTCAGCAAGTTAGAGATCAAACAATAGGTATAATAGATCACGTCTGCCTGGCATACTGCATTCTACGATTACAGCATAGTATGTCCTAATTTGCTCTTTTAAGTGGCGAATGCAGAATCTTGTATTGCCAAAAAGGGAAATCAGTGCAGGACTTCCCATAGTAGAAGAAGAGGAATAATATATATAATATCATTTTTTTTTCAAGACACCTTTCAGCACATAGGATTTATTCAACGTTTCAGACATAAGCCTTCATCATGAATACCTGCACAGTGTACAAATGGAGATTTAAACACAAAAAAGGTGCCATACAAACTTGTGTGATGTCACCAACACACCTCCTGTATAACACGTAACATTAGTGTACCATAACCAAATAAGTGTCATACAACTGAAGAAGTTATGTGTAGTGTTTACTGATACATGTCATCAAGTGTGCCTTACTGAAATAAAAACGATTTAGCATGTTGCTTCATACGCTCAGCTTTGACATTCAACACAAAGCGATAATCAACCACTGTATTTTCATTTATGGGTTTATTTATCATGCTGTGTAAAAAGGGGAGTGAAGCGTTACTGGTGATGTTGCCCAGGGCAACCAATCAGCAATTAGATTTCAACAGTTAGAAAAGCAAAGCATCAGATTGTCTGCTATGAGTAACCTCACCGGTAATGTTTTACTCCACTTTATACACAACATGATAAATATACCCCTTAGCGACTTGCTTACCAACAAACCGGCAACACAGACGGTCACCAGATTTGGTGCACTATTCAGTTTGTACCTCCAGTCTTGTTATGCTCGAAGTAATTATATATATATATATATTGTTACTTGTAGTGAGAGGTGCTGTCCCTAGGAGATGACTGTGGGTAATGTCATATGCTGTATTTCGAGTTGGAGCTTAAAGCACATGTCCTGTCATAAAAAGTGGGTGTCATACATAATAAAACCAGCACCTCTCGACAAAATTACCACTGGACATTGAACTTGATAATATAGTAAAATGTAACAAAAGGTAAGTAATGTCATAAGAGGGAAAATGTTAATGAGAAGCAACCAAAAATGAATAAGACAGGTAAAACATCATATACAAATTGTGTTGGGAAACTCAAATACGTCTACAGAGAGCATAAGCTAATTGAAAGAAACTGCCATTTTAAATTAATGTGTATACCATAATGTCTAGAAACACAACTCAGTTGTCATTGAATTCAATACAAATAACCTGGAGAGTACACATGTTCTTCAGTGCAACAGTGTAATTTATTGAGATATCACTGCACTACATGTTTCGGCTAACAGCCTTCCTCAGGTGCCAGCACGGGGCCTCTTACCTGTTGACGACTTCTTTCTTTGAATACTGGAACCTACGGCAGGACTCTGAATTTTCAATTGCAGTTGTCATTGAAGGTCATAAAAAAGGAGACATGTAGTTATTAAGCTAAAACATATGTACACAGCTCTTTAAAATATTTTTCAGCATTCACATTAGACCCTATCCCAGTGGAGCTTTCAATCTAACTGAAACCCAGGAATATGAAATTAATTTAAAATATGGTTTGGTGTGTTATAACCTAATGCAGGGTTGCCAGACTGCAGAGTAAAGTTAGCTTCATTCCTGGCTGTTCTCTTCATTCTGTGTGTTCTTCCTTCTCACTTTTTTACCCTTTTCTGTGTCCACAACCTTTCTCACTACTCTGCCCAGTTGCTAAGCAGGTAAAACATATTAATTTAGAGGCCCATAGGGTTAAGATTCCCTGTGGCCTTATTCCCTACCACTTCCTATAATTCTATACAGAATTATATGTTACCACTTTTGCTATTTGCATCTGTGCATTTATTGGCACTTAGACTGGATGACCACTTCCTGCACACTGTAATATGGTGTCAGGCATGTGGTGGGCACTCCCTCTTTGGCCTTCCTCTTTCCAGTAGAAGGTTGTGTTTGAACTAGGCCCAAAAGCATCAAGCTCTATGCCCAGAGACACATCTCGCTCATTATGTTCATGAGCATCCACCACTCCTCCATCAAGTGTATATGCATATTGAGCAAGCTTGGAGCCTTTCTCATTATGCACATGCGTGCTTTACAATATGGCTGCCCGCACTGTGACCACCTTCCCCACTCTGGTAGGGGAAACAGTTTGAGAGTGACACTGCTTTTTAAGAGATGACCCATTAAAAAAGAAACATTCCCAATATAAATTAATTCTAAATCCATACCGTTTTTCTAAGAAACACAATGCCTTGCCTGCTATTCTCCCTCATTCCCACAGTTCTTATAAATAGTACAGATTCTTTAATGAATGTACATTAGAATAAGGTTTCTTCTTCTAATGGAGAACCTGGGATCATTAGGACCCCTGCCACTAATGTGTGTTTTGGTTTTTAAGCATTAGACTCCAGGGGGACCATAATAATTTTGTTGTACGGAGCCCCATGATATCTGATGGCAGCCCTGTCTGTATATATGAAAGCTCGTTAATGTATGATGTGACAACACAGAATTTAACAAACAGTTTGACTCTAAAACCTGCCTCTTTTTTACTTGTAATCATCAAAAGATCAAAAATATGCTTGGTTCCAGTGAAACAATCATCCAGTTAAAAATAATCTGAGAATACCTATTTTTATAGTAAATGCTATTTATGTAATTACAACGTCTTATAATAACATCCAAAAGATATTTTATGCAGGAGATCCTGAACTGGCCTGCCTGTTCCTTGTAAACTCAATTATACTTAGCATGTTTTATTTAAGGCCAAACCAAATAGGAAAAACTCAACTTGACTGGGAGGTATGGCATTGTGAAGCAGTATTCACACAAACATGGAGCAAGTTCCTGCAGACATAGTTGTGTACTACATTCCAAGATAAACATAGCTAAATCATATCTGAAAAACCCTAGAAATGCAGTGGGGTACAGTGGTTTGAAAGGTAAAGTTAAATGAAGCAATGCAGAAAGCACCGTTTCCCTCTAGGCTAATAGATCTTACTTTAGTTAAGATAAACACAAATACTTCAGTTACATATGAGGCTTGTACAATTTTTGGGATGTGCCCAAGAAAAAATCAGGTAGGATTGAAAATTTTGGTTGGTTTGGCTCAAAACAATAATATCTATTTGTATAGTCAGTCCGATGAACAATAGAACAATAGTGCTACAATATGAAGTATCTTACTAATTCCCTTCAAGTGTCTTTACAACATTGCTAGTTTGCTGACCTATCTTTCATACCAACTATACTGTTTCAAAAACAACAGTCTTCATAAGATCTTTTTGTACAATGAACAATAAAGCTTTACGATAATATCTTGTAGTGTTTGGCTACCTTAAGATATAATAAAGAAGAATAATATGTAGTCAGATAATTTGACATACTGAATGGCTTAAATAATTCTCTCTGAACTATATGTGATGTGGGCTATAATTACATATTCCTTATTATTCAGACCCCCTGAACGATTTACATCTGTAGATAAGAATACAAGCCTCACAATCCTCACAGGGTGCAAAACCACTCCGGGTTTCATTTCAAGTAACCAGTCACATCCAGATTTTGCTGTAAAACAATGACTTTTCAACAGACTATGCTTTTAATTAAGAGATCTCCTAGCAGTAATAATTGCTAGTTTTAGTATATCCCAGTGTTGTTCAATAGTTAATTTAACCTCATTGCTTATATTGCTAACAATAGGGATACATTTTAATTCTTTAGTCTTGATTATTAAACATTGCTACTTCCCTGGAAGTGGCCTTAGATTGCCTTCTGGTCCTGTGTACCCATTTCTGGGAAAACCTTCTCCAAGAATCAACTGGATAAATAATCTGAAACTATTTCAAATAAATCCTCAGTAGAACAGTTCTGTTTCTTTCATAGGAATTGTCCCACAAGGATAGCATTCATCAGGTACATACTACTAGCATGTAAAAAAAGAAAATGTAAATCGCCGGTGGGATGGCATCAATCAAGCCCTCATATCAATGAACCTAAGCCAGAGGGCAGTCTGCGACTCCGCTTTCTTAGATATCCAGTCTAAGATATCAAACTCCCATGGTCCCAATTAAAAACATGCATAAGTGGGGGTGCAGGCCACCCCCTAGGCATCCTCTGCTTCTGTAAATAAAAATTGCTGTCAAATACAAAAAAAAGTTAGTGAAGACAAAATCCAAAAGTTGTAAAACAAACTCACTATTTTGTTTGTATTTATTATCCTTTGTTTCGAAAGACCTCGGAGCCGCCTTTAAGCCAGCCCAATGAAGTACTGAAGAAGAAGCTTTTAATATCAGGGACCACTAGTGATGCATCCTCCTTAACCTCAATACTGTACTTGAGATATGAGTAAAGACCCAACAGAAACTGATGCAACAATCTATGCACATATTTACTAATCAGACGCTATTGGCTGGCCTGGTGGAGGTGAGTTTGGTGATCTTTGGTATGATATAGAATGTTGATATCACTGAGTTTCCATTGTACAAAAATCCAAATTTATTTAGAACAGAAATTATTTTTATTGGCTTGATGTCTTATAGGTCAATAGGCTATTTAATTAGATTACCAGTATACAGCCCCCTATTTTCATCTTTTGTTGTGATTGTTTTGTAAGTGGGATGGGGGGGGGTTGTCTATGCATTTGTAATCTAATTGCAATTTAACCTAATTGTTCACAAGGACTAAATATGAAGTAGCTTCAGTGGGCAAAAAGTATGTTTAGCATAAGCCCTAACCAATAAACTCAGATTTAATATTGTGTCCTGGGGCTGATTATATCTGGGAATCAGACTGAGCAGGGTGAGGCTAACTCCCAATTTCTAGGCTTTTCCAATGATTCTCCTTTAAAAGCTGCAAGTGTGGATGGATTATGCCTGTCCAACCAATGCTAGTTGTCTTGGCAGTCTCTCTCCTATAAAAGCTAATGGTGAGGGAGGACTAAGCCCTCTGACTGAAACCAATGCTCAAGTCAGAAGACACTTATCCCAAGAAATGCAACCATGCAGGGAGGTGCCTGCAGTTAGGGCCACCATATTGAGTTTACCTGGTATGGTGGCTTGTGAATTTTGGGATCATAACTTTGTAACTAAAAACCCATGTTTTTGTAAATATATGCACTTGCATAGATATTAATGACTAGTGAAACTGGGTAGGAGGTAAGCAGTCAGAAGTGGTACCCACTGTTGCACCCTCGGCACCTGCCTCTTCTGCCTACCCCTAGTTCTGGCCCTGGTGTACCCAGATCTCACCCTCACTAGTTTGCCTGTGACTCTGGTAATAACATGCAGAATTTGATTTGATATTCACAATAACTACCCAAACAGGAAGGACTTCAATGTCCTTTTGTTCTGTTATGAACAGCAATAGTAAAATGTAGGTTGAACCCTGGTAACCTAAATCAAAGCCAACAAGAAAAAAATGTCCACATTCCCAAATTCCTGTAGAGTAATTTAGGAAATTCACCACTGAGTCATTGCTTGTCGTGTAAAAAATAAATATTGATGTGGGGAGAACAAATGTTATGTGTGATAAAACCACTTAGGTTTTCTTTACTGGAATTGTTGAGAAGAACACTAAAATAAATATTTATAGAGAACTAGTCCCTTATAAACTAAATCTGAAACAATGGCTTAGAGGCTGCATTCATGGGGCTTTCAAAATGAGAGATTCTAATTAACATTTTTAAAATGATATCCCCAGCCTTCAAAGCATTAAATGCAGCTGTGACTATGGGGAATATCCTTAAGTGACCTAATTTTTGCAAGTACATAGCAATATATTGTTTGCAGTTGGTATTGGTGCAACCCTTCCACACTTCCCCCGCACAATAGCTGTATCTCTGAGATAAGGAATTAAACAACAGTTCTTGTGAATTTTCATAAACTGAAATGTAAGCAGACCCTGCAGGGGGATTTCCAGCAGGAGAAAGCAGAGTTGCTGATGCAATTTCCTTTCAGTATGATACCTATATAGTATACATTTCCAATGAAGCCAACATTTGAAGGATGCAACTATAACCAATGTGATCAGTCTACGATACAATCCTGTGAGCACAGCACTGTGATACTAAAGATTTGGCCCCTGGAACATCCTTCTTTGTGGTAAACAGCCACAAGAACGCAATGGCATTGTATAGGGGGGAATCAGATCGTTAGAGTCTGGTTCGTGCAGAACCTCTGTAACATAGGTATATGGATGCATTGTTTATATTATATTTATATATAGTGTATATTTTGGGACTTCAGTTGCACATTGAATGTTCTGCTGCTGTGAAGTGAAGATAAATGCTTTAAAGTATTTTATTCCCCTCCAAAATAGTCTCATTTTAAATGAGAAAAATATCATGTTTAATTCAGTTTTATGCATTGTCGTTCTAAAGAAAATCCCTAGCAGTTATTCTCATTGTTTTGCACTTTTAGGATTCAAATACAAATATTGTTAAAAGGGCAAGGCTGCAGAAGATGGGTGTATGCATCTGGTGTATGTTATATCATATTTAATGAATGTGAAATTCTCCGAAAACATCTTCCTAGGAAATACTGGAGGGGCAGATTGTGCTTTGTGCTAGACAGAAAATGAAAAAATGATGTGCAGTAAAATACATGGTGTTCAAAGTGCAAAATACTTGCTTACTTCATCCTAATATGAAAATGTCAGTAACTTGTTACTTTGCTTTAAGTTATTATTATAATTATATTATATTATTGTGGTTTCTCTGATGCTTTTGAACAGAAGATGCACACCAGCCTGGATACTGGCATGGAGGTTTTTCATTTACTACTGACAGTTGACAAAGGGCCTGGTGGCTCAAAACATGTAGTGTAATAAAACACTGATTTGGGCAGTTTATCCTGCCTGTAGCCCTTTCTTGTTGCTTTTGGTTGTATTTACTAGTAGTAGCATTTTAGCAGTAGAAGTGGTGCCTATTATATTGAGTTTATTGAGTCTAGTGAGTCTGCATTTGCACTTGTGAGCATTCTGCAAAGGAAGGTTTGAAGCACAGGCATTACTATCAGGTAAACACCATAGCTGATGTTTAGGTTTACAAAATCAATGTAAAGAATAACACTCTTAATGTGTTTACATGTTTATAGTAACGTATTTGTTAAAAATGTTACAGCTGGCACAAAGAGGATGTTACAGCCTGCAATAGCAAGCACACAACCATAAAAGAAGATTGTCCCCAATGACTCAAATAAATGCTTGATACAAGTGACTACTGCATCAGCAGCTGCAGATAAACTATTATACCATGCGTAATCACAATACTATTTTTGTAGATAATAAACATGCCAGTTACAGATAAAAAGTTATTCCTTTAATGTTTAGCAAGTGAAAAGCTTGCCTACATACTACATTTAGTGAATCAGTCTTAGTGCGTCAGCTGCTGAATATCACCTAAACTATGCTCTTATGCAAACTCCAGATGATGTCTCAGTTTTACACTTGTAATTCTAGCCACTTCATTCTAAAAGTAAAGGGGGAAATATGTATATTCTCCGAATTATGTGCAAAACAACATTACTCATCAGTAACCATAACTGTGGAAAAACTCCATTGTGGAATAACTCTGAGGGGCATTACCCCATAGCAACCATTTAGGTGGGTTAGCTTTTTTTCAGCCAGCTGCAGGGAGGGTAATAAGAGCAATAATGTGACTAGTTGCCACGGGTTGCCAAATGTGCTCAGTAATGAGCCCCTGTGTATCTAAGCAGACCACTACTCTTGTGGATTTGGATTAACCAAGAAACATATGGTTCACTCCTGCAAATGGCAAACAGTAAGACTGTATTTGTGGGATTTGTCTTTTCTCCAACTTGGTACCCAGAGAATATGTAATGACTTGTTCAAAGATTCCTTCCAAATCCTTCCAGCTTGCATGCACTTGTTTACGTTCAGCCTGGATCAGGACTGCTACTAGAGTGAAATCTAAAGGAAACATACAACAACATACAGCTTAGCAGTCTAACATAGCTGGGAAGATAGAAACATCACTCTATATATTTTTATAATCAGGTTTATCTGGGAAAAGTATAGCATAAATGGATCCTCTTATTTTTCTCTGTAAAAGCAGGGGTGCCTATGAAGGAGCAGAATGTATCATATTCCTGTAAAAAGCAGGGGTGCCTATGAAGGAGCAGAATGTATAATATTCCTGTAAAAAGCAGGGGTGCCTATGAAGGAGCAGTATATATCATATTCCTGTGGTGCAAGGCTTGCTCCTGGCAAGCATAAACTCAGGGCTCTCTTGCACCCGAGCATGTTGCACCTAATGCCTGCTGTTCTAGTCTATTTTTCTCTATAAAAGCAGGGGTGCCTATGAAGGAGCAGAATGTATCATATTCCTGTAAAAAGCAGGGGTGCCTATGAAGGAGCAGAATGTATAATATTCCTGTAAAAAGCAGGGGTGCCTATGAAGGAGCAGTATATATCATATTCCTGTGGTGCAAGGCTTGCTCCTGGCAAGCATAAGCTCAGGGCTCTCTTGCACCCGAGCATGTTGCACCTAATGCCTAATGTTCTAGTCTAGATGCAAACACAAGAAAGATCCTGCCCCTCAAAAATTATTTACAAAAAACAGAATTGTATTAAGGTCATAATATAAGAATCTGAAAGGCATAAGAGAGCAGTGCGGTCCTTCATAAGAGTGTACAAGAACTAATTATATTTTATAGAGTACAAAATACTGTAATAACATATGAAAAGCATAATGCTGGACATGCAATTAATACAAAACATTAATCAGCGGAGGAGCTGTTAGTTGAGAGCAGAAGAGTTTAAAATAAACTGAGTAGGTGAAACCACAAGTACCACAATAGATGTGTGTGGAAAGCCAGTTAGCAAGATTCAATGGTCTGGCATCCTAAACTTCTGACTAAGCACATTTGAGTCTACTGGTACAATAGCTTCATATCACCAATATCCACATTATGTTTTACCCTGTTGTCACCACCGGCTACTAATGTGATTCTGTGTCTTCATTTCATTAACATTTTCTGTTCACCTGCCAAACTATTTATCTGTCTACTCTGTCTAAAATACCTTCTTTTCAAGTGCCCAAGCAAGTGATTAGTTTACAAATCCCATGACACAGAAATTCACATGAATTCTGAACCAATTGTTGCTGCAGGCAGGATCAACTTTATCTTGCGCTGACATGTTTCATCTTAATATCTTTGTACAAAACAGCGGTGCCATTGACTGATGGAGCACTGCATGCTAATGTTGCACTTTGCCATGTGTAAGGGGTAGCAGAGTCATCCTGGAAAAACACAGTCCATATGCTTCCAGCAGTTCCAACATCTGTCTGATTTTTGTTTCTATGTTCTAAATGCCTGGGGAAAATCCTCTCTTCCCCAACAAAGTTTGACTTTAATACATGTTAGATGGATAGTGGGTTATTGTTAACAGAGTTAATGGTGGATGATCACTGCTGTACCTGAAATGTACCTGAAATGTACAGAGACAGAGTAGACCTAATGCAAAAACAAGATACATGTATGGGATCCGTTATTCGGAAACCCGTTATCCAGAAAGCTCAGAATTACAAGAAGGCCATCTCCAATGGACTCAAGGTTATTCAAATAATCTGCATTTTTAAAAATGATTTCCTTCTTTTTATTAATATAATTTGTACTTTACCCAACTAAGATAAAAGTAATCCTTATTGGAGGCAAAACCATTTATTGGGTTTATTTAAAGTTTAATTACATGTTTAGCAAACTTAAGTTATGGTGATCCAAATTGGTGAAAAAACCCTTATCCAGAAAGCACCAGGTCCCGAGCATTCTGGATAACAGGTCCTATACCTATACTCAACTTTTTGAGCATAATAAGGCTTATTTGGGCTTTTTTGCATTTTTAAAAGTTTTGGAATTTTTTCTTTATTGTAAAACATCAAACTATTTGCTATACAGAATTTAGAAAGGCATATGTTATAATGGCATGGTATTTCAAATAACTTTTATCTGTTAATTCAGCATTTTCCTGTCCTTTTTTGAGTGTGCTGCATAGTCTGGTTGCTCAAGAAATTGCAACATTCTTTCCATACATAAATTTATACCTTAGTTAATAAAAAGTTTCAGACAAGATTTAGTTCTGCGTGTATCATCTGTGTTTTTCAAAAGACTGATGATGTTCCAAATTAATTGAATCAACATGTGATATAAAAACATTTGCTGGTAGAGGCTTTTGGTTATCGATTAAGATAACAGTTAGTTTGCTGGTCTCAGTTACAGAACTCCTAGGTTAATGGTGGTACATATTTTAGAGTGAGAAATGGTTCTGAATGTTGGAGCTCTTCCTGGCACAATATAGCTGCTTGTTATTGTAAAGAATAGCTATGTCATGTAAGAACCATGAAAACATTTATTTATAATTGAAATTTAGGGCATTGTAAATTATATCAGTAATATCAAATTCTACGCTGTGTACAGTGCTCAATTTATATTTTCAACTGAATCACATGCACAGCAATTGATTAATTTAAAAAATAAAAAAATGGGTGGCCTTACTTAAATATCACACAGGTGTAAGTGTTCAATCCTTAAGTAGCGCAATTTTGCTCCACTTAGGGAACTATGCACAGAGCACTTGCATTGTATTGCATCTTCCTAGCTTCAGGAACATTTATATTTCTGAGTGTTGCAGAGGTGCGAGGGCAGGTTGCATCACTAGTGCAGAGAGTGCAATTGCACTAAAAATCAAAATTTCAGCTTCTGAAGCTAGTTTCTCAACTTGCCTCATGGCAGCAGCGCCCCTGCCTAGCTTGCTCTTTATTGAGATGTACATGTGGGATGCCTATATACTGCCCCAGCCCACCCCTCATATATACAGTACTAATGAATGCATACAGGGCTGTATTTATGGTAGAAGTACAAGTCCAATCTGGAGTGCAAAGACCTGCACCTATTAATGTGGCGCAGGATGCAAAGTGCAAAGCGCATGGCAGTTTTCTCCCATTTTTGCACTTTTCACTTTTGCACCCAAACCTAATACAGTAAATGAAGCTTGCTGTTTCTTCAGTCAATATAAAAAGTCTAGTCTGTGTTTAACTTGAGACAAAAATTAGTGTTCCTTTATTAAAGACAGTATTTAGCTGTTCTCTGCTAAGATACTGATCTGGGGATTACGTAGCCATCATAAAACTCTTCCCTTTACTTACATTTCCTTTTATGAAGAAACATTGTGCAGTAGATAATACATTAAGGTTTGTTCCACAACAATGATAAGGAGAAGAAAAATTACTACACTGCTAAAAACAATAAGAATTGACTTTTTGAACCAGTATAAATTTCCTGTTCATCTACTACGTGAAATCTTTCACACTTGCCTTCCTAGGAAACCCACTGAACTTTTAGCACACTATGTGCTATTAGGTTATATGATTTCTTTTAACTTAAGTAATCTACTAAGCAACGCACAAAAATGTTGATAACAAAAGAAAAACATAAAACAAAAGCAAAGTAAATACATTAAACAAGTTTTGTATAATAAATATGTGTAATGCCTTGGTATTTTAAGACAATAAGGTTGATTCACTAAAGTGTGATAACGTTTATCGCATGCTTTTTTGCGTTAAAATTGACGCGAAAAAACGTGAGATTCGCTAAAGTATTATCACATGCCTTAAGTCGCATATCGCGTGCGTTAAATAGCGTGCAACCGAATGTGTTAATTTTACCACATTGCGTTAATTCTCGTGCAGAAATAATACTAACGCATGATTCACAAACACTTAGACGCGCTAAATATCGCATTACTAAGTGTTTGTGAATCATGCGTTAGTATTATTTCTCCCATATAGATTGAAAGCTCTACAGGGCAGGGACCTCCTTCATCTTGTGTTTCTGACTCTTATTCCAACTGCACCTTGTATTTATTTGTATTTATTGTTGTACTTTGTATTTATCCATTATCTTTTGTATTTATCCATTATCTTTAACCCCCTGTCTGTATTAATGAATTCTACTGTACAGCGCTGCGTACATAAGTAGCGCTTTATAAATAAAGATATACATACATATACATTACACTATGCGAAAATTTACTTGGGGCAGGCGGTAATTATAGAAAAGTACAGTTCATGAGCTTTTGACAACACAATATGAACTTTACAGTGTGATTTATTCAAGTATGTGTTGGCCCTAGAGTGATGCAGGGAAATGGTAATTTTCAAAAAAAGTAGTTTAACGAACGTAATGGTGTGTATGGCTAATATGGCGCTCGCGACAAGAAGTGCACTGCATTACTTAGCGTGCGTTGCGTCAAATACCGGACGAAAATAGTCTTTGCGTTTTAAATAACGCAAACAGCATCGCGTCTAAATTAACGCAAATATCCTTTAGTTAAGACGCGAAAAATAAGACGCGATAAAATTTTTAACGCATGCTATAAATAGCGCTCGTTTTATTCGCACTTTAGTGAATCGACCCTAATATCTGTGCTGTATTATAATTCCTCTAAAAAGTGCTGTTGTTTACCCTTACCCTTTTGTGGCCCAAATTTTTTGCAGCAACACTTAGGGAACTGATGATGTCTGATTTGCTTTGTCAACTACCAGAGAGAGGTGTCAAGCTGAAATGTAAAAAAAGAGTTGCTATGTTTGCCAGTAGTTATGAGCAAACTTGCAGCAATTCACTTCACATAAAAGATGACAAAACTGTAAAATTTAGCCAAAATAAATTGAAGTCACAGGGAAGGTACAATTACATTGCAGTTATGGCGTTTTAATTCTGCAATAGCATATACATTGTCCTACCATAGTTACATAAGATTGAAAAAAAGAGTCCATCAAGTTCAACCCTTCCAAGTAAACCCAGCACACACAAACCTATACTGACCTATCTATACACTCATACATACAGTAAAACCATATATACCAACATCAATACTAACTGTAGATATTAGTATCACAATAGCCTTGGATACTATGCTTGTTCAAGAAATTATCCATGCCCCTCTTTAAGACATTAACAGAATCTGCCATGTTAGTGAAGCTCCTTTACCCTACAACCCAACAACTGTTCTCACATGTTTCCAATTTCTTCCAAACATGGTGACAACTTATACATCAATATCATACTGTCTAGATATTTTTTCTCCCAGTGGCTCAGGCCCTGGAACTTTCCAAATTAGGCCCCAATCTCATTGAATTGGAGTCTTGTCACCATGTCACTAAATATGAGGAAAGGAAAATAACTGATTTTTTTTTGTTTACTTGATGACAGGCAATCTGGGAATGTGTCCATTCCATAACCAGATATTTACAGAATATGGATGAAACATTATACGAAAGGAAGTGTTGAACTTAAGGTACACTAAAAAGGACAAGGAGACAGGAACTTTTAAACATTCCAGGGAGATGGTAGTCATAGGCATTAGGATTAAGCTAGTCTAAGATTAGATGTGCTATATCTAATTAGAATTCTGTAGCTGAGCCCCGGGGACTAGCAGAGTAGAACTTAAATGTGCCATATACACCTTTGCTAAAAAGTACAGGAACTAGGATTTCTGTTGAAATTACATTCTGTGTATTGTTTTATTAAAAAAATAATCCTATTGTTTCACTATTATAAATCACTCATTTGAAAGTGCTGCTATTTTCACAGATCTTATACCCCCTTACTTTATAAACAGGGCAATTTAGTCAGAACTTCCTATTGACCTCTAAGCAAATTAACCCTTACCTTCTCTAAGCAGCAGCCTTTGAGTACCTCATTATCAGGGGCTTCTCTATGGACTGGTAATTAGATTTACTAACTGTTTTGAAGTACTTCGAGATAAGAAAATGACAGGAAGTGCTAAAGTGAATTTGGCTTCTTTAACCAAAAACCATACATAAATGTCCACCTTCAGTTAATAGTCCAAATTTAAATAGTCCCTGTGAGGACAAACATTTTTGAAAACCATCTTTATTATTTTAAATGTTTAGTTTTGAAGCTACAGATCATATAAGCTATGGATCAGTGTTGCTAAAATTATCTCTGCTCTACTTTCTGCTCTCTTTTTAGGGGATTTCCCAGACCAGTACTTGGAAGGCTGCAAAATAGGTACTGTGCATTCCTTTCCTCTCCAGCTTCATTTGCATATCTTTAATATCATTGGCTGGCAAGATTCAGCCAATGGGATTAATGAAATCTAAATAAAGCAAGAGAGGGAAGGTATGTACAGTACCAGTTCAGTGTGAACTTCCTGTCTGGGCAGCCTGCAAGCTGGTGTTGGCGATCCCTTGCAAAGAGAGAGCAGAGTGCAGAGCAGAGAGAGTTTTAACAGCACTTATCCACAGATTCAAATATAAACATTTAAATAATACCAATGATTTACAATTTTCTTTTTCAGGGGCTGTTCAAATTCAGAATATTGTCTGAAGGGGAACATCCCATTTTAGTTAAAACAATGGGCAAACAAGCACAAGCTCTATTTATCAAGCTCATGCTGTAAATAGGTATACTGTCCCTTTAATTCCCAGTAACATACTATTGAGAAACAGCAGGTAACAATTATTAGTATTTTGCTGAAACCCAAAGACAGATTTGTAACAATGTACACTTGGGAGCACTGCTTGTTGTATAGAGGCCACTGATTAAAGGATGGTAAGAGAAATACAGGCAGGCTAAGGACAGTGAGCAGGCATTTAGAGTAAGAAAGCACAGAATGCAAACTTCCTAATCCTGGCTAAAGAGGCCAGGTTACACACCATCTAAACACAACACACAAGGATTATTCAGAGACAGGGTCAGACAAAGCAGAACTTGCATTTCTTACAAAATGACAGGAACGCCTTAAATAAGATTAGTTTACAGAGAAGATTTCCAACTGCCACCCCAAAAAAACCTGTTTGCTCAGACAATGAACCAGTGGAAAGGTTCTATATATAATATCTAGTAGAATTAAGTCTAAAACAACTGGACTTTTCTGAGTTTTTCTTGAAAACGTTTCACCACTCATCCGAGTGGCTTCTTCAGTTCAAATGACTGGTAGGGAATTCCCCGGTATTTAAACTCTTGATGGTAGTAGAGTCACAGACATCCAATCACAATGGTTCCATTGAACTTGTTCAGTTAGGTGTTAGCTGAAACTGACAGGTGTAAGAAGGTATGATCCAATCACAATGGTACCAAGATTCTCATTGATGAAGGTGTTAATCCTTCAAAGTACATGACTGGAAGTGTGAACTGTTGTGAAACTGCCGGGGTAAGGATGTCAACGCGCCATTGTATGTTGGTGACAAGCGGTGTCTCAGGCCCCCTCCTCTGTTCAGGGATGGTTTTTCCAGGTTGGCATAAATGGCCTCTTTCACACCTCTTTCAAACCATCTGTCCTCTCGGTCCAAAATATGCACGTTACTGTCCTCAAAAGAGTGACCTTTTTCTTTGAGGTGTAGATAGACCGCTGAGTCTTGTCCTGAGGAGTTTGCCCGCCTATGTTGGGCCATTCTCTTACAGAGAGGTTGTTTTGTCTCCCCAATGTATAAGTCTGAGCACTCTTCACTACACTGGACAGCATAGACCACATTACTTTTCATGTGCTTGGGTGTTGGGTCTTTCGGGTGCACCAGCTTCTGTCTCAGGGTGTTGCTGGGTTTGAAAAACACAGGAATGCGATGTTTGTTGAAAATTCTCCTAAGTTTTTCTGATGTTCCAGCAACATATGGAATGACTATGTTGTTTCGCCTGCTGTGTTCCTCCCTTCTGTTTGTAGGTCTGGTCTTTCTGTTGGTCTTTGATTTGGTTTTGATGAAGGCCCAGTCTGGGTACCCACAAGTTTTCAGAGCTCCTTTTAGATGTTTATATTCTTTCTCCTTGGCCTCTGCATTGGATGCCACAGTTTCAGCCCGATGATGTAGAGTCCTAATTACACCCAGTTTATGTTCCAAAGGGTGGTGGGAATCAAACAGCAAGTACTGGTCTGTGTGGGTGGGTTTCCTGTATACTTCAATATCCAGGTCCCTCCCCTCTTTGATAACTATAGCACAGTCCAAAAAAGCCAGTTTGCTGTCTTTCACATCCTCCCTTGTGAACGTGATGTTTTTGTCCACCGAGTTTATGTGTTTGGTGAAGGCTGGAACCTCGCGTTCTTTAATTTTGACCCAGGTGTCATCCACATATCTGAACCAATGACTTGGTGTTGTTCCCTTGAAGGTGTCCAGGGCTTTCTTTTCCACTTCTTCCATGTAAAGGTTCGCTACAATTGGAGACACAGGCGAACCCATGGCACAGCCATGTTTTTGTCTATAGAAAACGTCCTTGTGCTTGAAGTAAGTGGTATTGAGACATAGGTCCAGTAAGGAACAAACTTGTTCTGGGGTCAGCTTTGTTCTGCTGCTGAGGGTGGTGTCTTGTTTCAGCCGTTTCCTCACTGTATCAATTGCCTCGGCAGTGGGTATGCATGTGAACAGAGATGTTACGTCATAGGACACCATTGTATCATCGATCTCCAGCTTTAACTCCTTCACTTTTTTGACAAAGTCCATGGAGTTCTGAATGTGATGTACTGTGTTTCCAACTAAGGGGGCTAAGATGTTGGCCACGTATTTAGCAATGTTATAAGTCACACAGTTAATGCTGCTGACAATTGGCCTCAAAGGGGCTCCTTCTTTGTGTATTTTTGGGAGTCCATATAGGCATGGAGTGGCTTCGCCTGGGTAAAGGCGACGATACAAAGCTGGACTGATGACCTTTTCCTTCTCAAGGTGCTGCAAGCAGTCTATAACCTTCTTCTTGTAGTTGCTTGTTGGATCTCTCTTGAGTTGCTCATATGTGTCTGAATCGTTGAGCAGTGTGGACACTTTGGCATGGTAGTCTGATGTATTCAGTACCACTGTACACCTTCCTTTATCTGCTGGCAGGATGGTGACACTTGAGTCCTTGGCAAGTGATGTCAGAGCCCTCCTCTCTTGCAGACTTAGATTGGAAGGGGGAGCTTTAGCATTAGCTAGGGCTGCTGATACTTTTAACCGGATGTTTTCAGCCTCATCCACTGGTATCTTATTGTTGTGGATGGATGATTCTGTGGCTGTGATGAAGTCTACCACTGGTACATACCGTGGGGCCACTGCAAAGTTCAGTCCCTTGGCTAAGACATCCTTCTCTGGTTCTGTGAGTTCCCTGTCTGATAAATTCTTTACCCACAGATCCTTGATGTTCTGGCATGTCTTGTTTTCATCTTCCTTCCTCCCTGTTGATTTGTCTGTTCGCTGGGTGTTGTTGGTACGTGATAATAAACTGGTGAATTTGTTTATTTGCCTCTCCTTGCCCTTGGCATGTTGTGCAAGTTGCGCCCGCTCTGTGAATTCAACCACTCTTTGCAACGTCAGCACCGGTAGTTTTGCTGTCAGTCTCTGTTTTGCATTATCAAATTTATGAACCAGGACCTCAATTGAGAAGTTAGTCTGCCTCACCCGTTCATTTAACAGTTGTTTCTGGGCTTTCTGAAGGATCACCTTGGCCCTGTGACCTTTAACCGAAGAACCCAGACGTAGGCTGCATGGTGTGATTCCCTGATATCGGCATCGTAGGTTAAAACGAAGATGGTTTCTGTAATCCGCAAGTTTTCTGGCCATCCTCTCATATTCCCGTACCAATTTTAGGGTATTCTCCCCAAATTGAGTAGCAATATGTCTATGAAGATTCTCATTCATCCAGGTCATGATATACAGTATCTAGTAGAATTAAGTCTAAAACAACTGGACTTTTCTGAGTTTTTCTTGAAAACGTTTCACCACTCATCCGAGTGGCTTCTTCAGTTCAAATGACTGGTAGGGAATTCCCCGGTATTTAAACTCTTGATGGTAGTAGAGTCACAGACATCCAATCACAATGGTTCCATTGAACTTGTTCAGTTAGGTGTTAGCTGAAACTGACAGGTGTAAGAAGGTATGATCCAATCACAATGGTACCAAGATTCTCATTGATGAAGGTGTTAATCCTTCAAAGTACATGACTGGAATGTACTTTGAAGGATTAACACCTTCATCAATGAGAATCTTGGTACCATTGTGATTGGATCATACCTTCTTACACCTGTCAGTTTCAGCTAACACCTAACTGAACAAGTTCAATGGAACCATTGTGATTGGATGTCTGTGACTCTACTACCATCAAGAGTTTAAATACCGGGGAATTCCCTACCAGTCATTTGAACTGAAGAAGCCACTCGGATGAGTGGTGAAACGTTTTCAAGAAAAACTCAGAAAAGTCCAGTTGTTTTAGACTTAATTCTACTAGATACTGTATATCATGACCTGGATGAATGAGAATCTTCATAGACATGTTCTATATATAACCATTCCCAGCTGCTGATTGGACAAGCGCAGCAGGTGATTAAACCTTGCCCTTGCTGGATAGCATCCTCTCAGTAGGCGGGGAATCATAAACTTTTTCAGAATCAAACATTTTTTAAACTAGGACAAAATGAGATTATAAAATTCAACTTTTAAAGAAGAAAGTCCGAAAAAGGTTCAGTTAGTCTTAGGAAATGTAACAATCGTGTTGAGTTTGATAGACAAATCTCTATTATCAAAATCCTAATTCCTTTCGACAAAAGAACACGTACTAAAGATGTAAGCACAGAGTCAGCTCAGGAATGCACATAGTGACAGAACAGCTCCCACTCTGACATTGGTGCCATCCAGTTCATTTACAGAAAGACAAGCCAAGTCTGGGTGGGTTATTGGGTTGGAGCATGAAATAAAACAAAACCATGTCAAAGGCAGTCCAGTGCTAAGATCTGTTAGCCCTTTTCAGTAGAGAAATAAAGATAAAAACTTGGGAAGAAACATTAATGACACAACTCTATTTGTTGGCAAAGCCAACAAAGCATTGCATGTTCTTGAGTCACAGGGGAGCTGTGCAGAGCTGCTAACAGGATCCAGTCTGTAACCTTAAATGGTTATAATGTCACCAAGGAAAGAAATGTTGGACTGATATAAGGATCACTTTATGATTTGATGTAAATGTTGTTTTCTCTCAGTTGCTAGAGGACAACCTTAAAATGATTGATATTCTCCCTATTAGAGAGGAGATCAGGATATCATCAAGTGTTATTATCAGATACTGAAAGCCTTGTCACGTGGGGACAAAATTGTAGGCTTTTTGGAGATCAAGTTTAAAGCAGTCTCTTCTATTATTACAAATAAAACCAAGGGCCAAGGGCATTTGCATTGATCAATCCCCTTTTCTTGCCAGTTGCTCTCTTTAAAGGGATTGTCCACCTTTAAATTATCTTTTAGTATGGTGTAGAGAGTAATATTCTGAGACAATTTGCAATTGGTCTTCATTTTTGATTATTTGTAATTTTTTAATTGTTTCTCTAGCTTGAAGTTCCAGCAGCTATTGAGTTGGTAGGATCCAAATTACCTAAGCAACCAGGGTGTGGTTTGAATGAAAGACTGATATATGAATAGGAAAGGACTTGAAAAGTAGAATCCGTTATTAAAAGCAACAATAACAGTTAAACTGTAGCTTCACAAAGCAATCATTTTTTTGGCTCAGGGGTCAGTGACCCCCATTTGAAAGCTGCCAAGAAAACTTTGCACTTCAGTTTTGCTTACTGCCAAACAATTTTTGAACATTTCTTGTTTTATCACTTTAGGAGCATTTCCAATGGAGTACGGAGGAACCTTTAGTTTACCTAGGAAAACTAATGTGTATTATGTTTTTTATTAGGACAACCTAAGATTTCAAAATATGTGGAATTTGAATGTATTTACATTTCTGTAACAGACATATTTTAGAAACAAATTCTGTTTTAATGAAAATACAACTGATTTGGAAAGTCCCATGTCTCTTGAATGCATCAGTACCTAATATGTATATTTTTATGGAGATGTTTAACATAAATTGGTCAAAAACTTCTAGTAGTACACTACCTAATATACAAAGCAGTACTCCAGAAATTTCCATTTATAATTTCAGGGACAAAATTTCCACTAGCAGGAAGTTTACTCTAGAAAACAGGGGCACTGTTGCCAAGAGGCACATTGAGAAACTCACCTTAGGCAGCAGCAACCCACGAGTTTCCAGGGACGGCAAAGAGCTGCCCGCTGTAACTTATAGCAACAAAATTCTGGTTTCTTTCTCCAATTGGGATGCATCCCGCTTGACCTGCTCAGATGCGAAAAAATGAAGTGCGGGGAGCCAATGGAAGGTGGCATGGACTTGGCTGCCTCAGGGTGCACTGATCCCTGAGACAGCCCTGCTAGAAAACCATACATTTTCAGAAAGAATGCATTCTAGCAGATACAAAGTGGGTAAGTGACTTTTGTTTAAATCCCATAGGAATGAATAGAAAGCGAGTACATTTTTCTGTAGTAAATTATAATGTCATATTTTGATAAATCTGCCCCTAAATGTCATTTCGAGTGTGACTTCTTACAACACCAGGTTTCCCATTTTTTCAAGCAGTATCATGATCGGTCTTTTTCAGAGGTTTCATGTGTTCCATAAATGATGACTCTTAACGTGGACCTTTCACCCAGACATAAAAAGCTGTATAATAAATGTACTTTTCAAATTAAACAAGAAACCCAAATTCATTTCTATATTAACACACCCAAACTCATTATAAAGGTATTTAAAAATCCCAGCTGTCAATCATATATTGCCTGCCCCGCCTCTATGCCTTAGGCATAGAGGCGGGGCAGACAAGTACTTTAACTTTCAATTCAGCTGTCACTTCCCCTTCTCTCCTAAGCATCTAATTGTGTAGCCAGTGCATGGGCTTGGGCATCTGGTCCCCCATACTGGCACATAAACAAGATTTTGGGGTGATACAAAGCTTGCCTTAATAATAACAGTGTCCACAAAATGGCACCTGTCTGCTGGCTGTGTTTGTGTAATTCCAGGACTGAAGCAAACAAGATTTATATTACTTATATAGTGTAAGTGAAGTTTATTTTGCTTAACAAACACAATAGAAAATAATTTTGAATTATTTCTTTGGGTGACAGGTCCCCTTTGTTTGTGTCCAAAAGCAATGACCAAAGCTTAGTTATTATAATACTACATTTATCAGTAGAAACTCATTTGCAAATTGTTTGATTTATTTAGTGTCATTAGAAGGTGCAAATGTATTTAGTGACATTTATAAATGTATCAGTTTCCAGGAGGTTCCCCTTGGAACGCTGGCAGAGTAATGGTACTTTGTGCCACACATTGCTTTCAAGAAGTTCGAACAAGCTGCAAAGGTTGTAACATGTTCATAAAATAAAACCTTGCTTCAGCATTTGTTTTAATATCTGCTAATGTGTGCTATGAACAGATTGTTCAGCTTATGAGCATTTACGTGTTAGCTGATGCAACTTATTTAGGAGCATGTTTGAACATTTATATTTATAACAATATGATGATTTTGTTGTGCTGCAGGCACTGTTGGAAGAATTATTAGAATCAAAACAATTTTCATCACCATGGGTTTTTTCAATTACAATTGTACATAATATGTTGTGTTATATTAAAGGCTTAATGGGACTTAAATTATTATTGTGCCCATTGCATAGACCTGGTTTGCCCTTTCCCTTATTCATTAACTGAAGGCAGATTGTATCCAACAAATTCTTGTAATGCAACACCACGCAACAGCACAGGATTTTCTTCTCACTTGTCCCAACTGGTACCAATAGTCAGGGGGGGCCATGATCCTCCCCTTCTATCTGTGACAATTGTGTACTTAACTATTTTTTTGAATGCCAGAGCCAACCAATCTTTCCATCCTTCAAGGGAGGGTGGGTGAGGCTGTTCATTACAGCCCGCTGGGCTCCATAAGATGGTGTCCCTTTCATACTTCAGTAGAGATTCTCCCCCACTCTCCTAAGTCCCATGGTTTCCCCACATCTAATCACCAATGGGCTGACTCCCCCTTTGTTGGCATACCTCCCTTCATTTATTCCTCCATGGGACCAGGATGCTAAAAGAATGTATATGTGAACATATTTCAGACATTAATAGGCTTATTTATCAATATTCGAGGTTTGTTTTCTAAATAAAAAAAAAACGCATATCGAGTGCTTGCTTTTTTATTTATGTGGTAAACTCATGCGTTTAAAAAAACTTAAATACCTCGAATATTCAAATATAAACTTGAATAAAACTTGAAAACTTGAATATCTCGAATTGAAAATATGGCCGAGGACCACTGACTTCTATAGAAACAAGTTTTAGGTGGCTACTTTTTTACATTTTTACATTTGAGTTTTTCAGGTTTGTTGCACTTAAAGGAACAGTAACACCAAAAAATCAAACAGCTTTAAAGTAATAAAAATATAATGCACTGTTGCCCTGCACTGGTAAAACTGGTGTGTTTGCTACAGTAACCCTACTATAATTTATATAATAAGCTGCTGTGTAGCCACGGGGGCAGCCATTCAAGCTGGGATAAAGGAGAAAAGGCACAGGTTACATAGCAGATAACAGATAAGTTCTGTAGAATACAATAGTGTTTTATCTGTTATCTGCTATGTGCCTGTGCCTTTTCTCCTTTGAATGGCTGCCTCCATGGCTACATAGCAGCTTATTTATATAAATTATAGTAGACTTTCTGAAGTAAACACACAACTTTTACCAGTGCAGGGCAGTAGCACATTATATTTTAGTTACTTTTATACACTTTCATTTTTTGGTGTTACTGTTCCTTTAATAAATATCAGACATTCAGGTTTTTTAACTATAACTCGAATTTCAGTATTCTTAGTGCAAAAATACTTGAATCGTGAAAAAATATCACACTTGGACGTTTAAAAATACCCCCCCTTAGTGGAATAAAGGTACAAATATGTCCAAACATTTTTCCGAATATAATGATGGGAATGTTAACATCCTTTCTGTGACAGGTATTGAGAAAGTAAAGTTTGGGTGTAGTGGTGGCTTTCTTCCTTAACAAAAGGAGGTCATATGTTGTTTTAAAGGACCAGTAACACCATTTAGACACCCCAGCTCATAACAATCAACTTACAGTTTTGACTTGAAATACTCTGCTGCACGCTGCTTTTCTATAATGGATGAGAAAAAAATCCGATTTGCCGTTTTCTGTGAAGTACATTGGGTCTTTGCCATCTTGAAGGGCCAGCAAGCTTCTTCTCTGATACGTGCGCGCTGCCGAGACCTTCTTCCTGGTATTCAGTTTGAAAATCCCGCCTTCGTGACGTCACTTCCGGAAGTGCTGCCGCTTAGCAACTGGCTATGTTGTCAGCAACCGGCTTCCTCTTCACTTTCTCCTCGGCGATTGAAGGGATCGGTTCTCCTTGCAGGGTCTCCTGGTATCGCTTGTCTTGCAGGTTGCATTGCTTGTCTTGCAGCTTGTTTTTCATTCCTGGTGACCGGTCTCTTCAATTGCAGCATTTTTTCAGTGCTTCATTCTGCTCCATTCGCTTAGTGCTGCCGGAAGTGATGTCACGCATGGAGAGACATCGGGGACACGCACGCTTCAGGGCACTGAGGATCTGGTCGCCGTATCGCCTTTTCTCAAAACAGCATCCACAGCATGGCAATCAGTTTTATTGAAGATGTTTTTGGCTAATTTCAACGTAAATCTCTAGAATGCAGCTGGGCATGGGTAGTATTTAGAGGGTGTAGTTTAATTTTTTTTTAATAACATTTTCTGGTGTTACTGTTCCTTTAAGGGCTACACAACATTAAAAAAGAACTAAACCCTGAAAATGAATATGGCTTTAAATGCCATATTTTATGTACTGAACTTATTGCACCAGCCTAAAGGTAAAACATCTCTATAGCAGGAACAATCCGGGCTTTACAGTTATAACAGGAACTCCCTATGTTGGATTTTGTGGGAAGTGTCATTGACACTCACATGCTCAGTGCTGCTCTGGGCAGCTGTTGGGAAGCTAAGCTTATGGGTTGTCACAAGTCATCAAGCAGAAAATACGGTTTGCCTCTCATATAATCTGATATTATTACATTCTGGTGCAAATTGCACTGGTTTTAGAGCTGCCATGTACCAATATACTGTATTATTTGCTAATTAGCTTTATATTGTAACATTTATATTCTATATATACAATATATTGTGAGTTGGTCCCTAAGCTCAGTAACTTAAATCTGCAAAGAGCATATAAAGTGAATCATCAAAAAAGATAAAGGAACTACTGGTGGCATCTTTGAAGTCACAGATCTTCCCTGCTAAAGGGGTTGCCTTGGGCTGGTACAGAAGCTCAAAACATAATGTACAACATTAGGCCTTGAATGTAACAGTAGTCCTCAGCCTGCTATCAGCCTGCATCCTCCAAATCCCACAATCCCCTGCATATGTGATGCCAATAAGGAAAGTAATATCACATTGCAATAATTGTGGGTTATGTAGTTAATGCATACTGTCTGTAAGCTGTGGAGAAGTTGGTACAATTTGTAACATTAATGTTTTAGTCCCCCCTCCCCTGCCAGAATTGCAAATGCTGCAGAAAGAGAAGAATTGTTTTGCAGCTGGATTTCTTTAACAAATTTTGTTTCGGAATTCCCCCCCTTTAGAATAACCAAATCTGCATGATTTTCTTGCCAGTTAGACAACCCCCTCAGAGATATGTTTAGTTGTGTCTTTCCTTGGTAATGCCAGATAAAACAAATGAGCAAATTGATTATTTTTTTTTTTAATTTTGGGAGTATGTTTCCCTATCTAGAAATAACCAGTGTGATGTATATTACTGTAATCAGTATGAATGTGCCATATAGACTCTGCAAATATATATTTCCCAACTTTAAAGGTGACAATGTGGCCCATTTAACTGAAAACATTGTGATAGGATCACTTTTTATGGAGAATGTTAAATTCTTTTAAATAGAAAAATGCATGCATGTGTCAACTAGAGGTGTCAGATCCACAGGACACAGCCATACATCTGTTATGAGTTAGAACTTGTAGCAATTAAACTGCTGAATTTCCAGTATAAAGCTGATAATTACCCAATAATATCATATTAAGCTGTTATAAGTGAGTTAATTAGTGAGTATATAGTACATATTGTAGTAGTTTTGTATAACATTTGCACCCAGCAAATTTACCCTCATATATATGGGTGTCCCAAACTGCTCACTCATAGGGCATAGACTTGTACAAACTCTTCACCATCAAGTTATACTATAGTCTGAATCTGAATTGGAGTGGCTTTTCCTTCAGCCTTTCATAGATTTTTTTGTATGTGTGTGTTTTTCAAATAATGTTTTTGTGGTTATAACAGGAATATGGAGCAACGGTACCACTACAATAACAGATTGCAGGGGCCTTCCTGTCATGGAAAAATAGGATTTCTTGAGAAAGGATGTAGCTTTGGAACACAGGAAAATATCAAAACATATATCAACGCAAGGAGACAACACACAACATTTTTTGAAGTATGGATTTGAGACTGAATCTAAACCTGTAAACTAAAATCTAAGCAGGTTTTAATTATTTGGGGAGCAAACAAGCTCCGTGTTAATTTCCTTTTTAATATCATTTTGTATCGTACTGTTGAGGTTCAGGAGGACACGGGAAGGTAAGTGAAACCAGCACGTAGCTTCATTCACACAGTCACAAACCTGTAACATCCAGTAGATGGCACTGATATATAGTGACCTGTGCAATCATCATGTATATTTATAATATACAAAAGAATATAACCTTATTGACAAACCAGCTTTGTAGCAACGCATTTAACTTGGAAAAGAGACAATAAAAAAATTACATTACAAAAATAATAGTTTTGCACATAGGAAAATTTTATTTAGCTGAATATAGAGCATCACTGATGCCAACGATAGTAGGAGGGAATCCTTAACTTTAGAACATTCATATTGGTCTTATCAATTATGGTATAGTAACAGTAACTATATAGTAACAGCCACTATGCACCAAATCCACTTTTTAAAAATTTGGCCAAAGAATTTGGCTGATTTCTGAACTGAAATCAAACGTTATTTGCAATTAAAAATGAATGAAATCTTGAAAAAATTTGAGAGCAGAAAAAAAATCAGCATCTACAAATGAGAAGTTGTCTAAAGTCACATACAGTAACTTTAAGAGCTTGGATTTGGTTCGGCCAGGCACTCACATTTAACCTAATCTGAATCCTCCCAAAAAAAGCCCCAATTTGGTGCATTCTTTATGTAAATATGCAGAATCTATTTGGCTTCATTCTTGGCGTTTTTACTCTGCTGGCTCTGCTTTGGATTTTCTTTTAGGGCCATGTATATTTTCACACCAGCGATTTACATAGTTGCAGGTGGAAAAGTATTTCGTGAAGAGCAGCGGGGGCCCCTGCGGGGACGCGGGTAGCTGGGGCACCTTGCGGGGTCCCTGGGCCGGCAGTCCCAGTGGGCCCTGCACCCCCAGTCTGACCCTGCCAACAGCTGGAAGCCTATTATACTTCCATATAAATGCAGGCTGCAAATTTGGGTTCCAAATCATTCTTTTAATAAACAGGCTTGTGGGCATTTACCTAAATCAGCTAAATCTCCCTAGTTGAACAAGCCTTTGTATGTCAGTAATATATGAAAACTATCTAATCTTTAAACTGATCGTTATACTGTGGTGCTTAATATCCATAACTATAAACATCAAGTTAAAGGCACACCCATTTTCTCAGGAAAGCTGCATATAGTGGTGTTGGAATTCTAAAGAAATAATAGTTTATATACAGCTGGACAGACCCAGCAAATGCCTGATGCATAGATTCAGAACATGTGTGTGCAAAACAGATCATTTTCTGAGGTTTTGAGCAAACTAAACCCACATTTAAAATTCTGTTTTATAGTATCCAGTATAAAGGGAGTTTCTATAATTAGAACAGTGTGTTTTTTCTTTGGATCAATCAGGACCTCCACCTAATCTCTTGGGGTCTATATTTGCTACAAACATTACCCAATACAAAGTTACATAGTAACAGCTCCTTTAAGTGTCAGTTCATGTAAATTCCTTTAGTTGATCTTATATTACATTTAACAGGGCAATAATTGTCTCAGGTCATTATCTTTTTTTTTTTTTTAGCAAAGGTTAGTGTTAAAACCTCCTTTTAGAACTTTGTACTGGGACAGCACAAATCTAGGGGCATATTTAGCAAAAAGAGATATGATAGTTCACCTTAGTTGGACAATATGGATCACCCCATCTCTCTACTCACTATGTTCATAATTATCAACATGTGAAAAATGTAGCTCACACTATTATCCCCCTTTAATAAATTGTGGTGAGGAAAGAATAGGTTGGTGGCTATTAAAAAATATATAGGATTCTATGCAGACAAGGTTATTTTAACTCTTTTCTCATCTCATACTTCATTTCTGAAAATACACAGCTTTTTAGATCTCTGTAGCTCATTATCGGGGTATAAATTCATTTATGACTAAAAATGAGGCCTTGCTGATTCTTATGTTAAATTATACAACAACAGCCATACCACCCCATTATAAATATAACTGGAAGTCAGAATACATAACTTAGGTACCAAGATTACCCCTCACTATGAAGACCTCTTTACTTACAATTACACACCGTTAGCCCAGAATGTCAAAGCTAATCTACATAAATGAGGACCCCACACTATTTCGTGGTTTGGCAGAATTCCTGTTAATAAAATTAATGTTTTCCCTAAGTTCCTATATTTATTTGAAACACTTTCAGTTCCAATACCCATGAAATTCTTTAAAGATAGGCAAGCTGTAATGTATACCTTTATATGGGAAGGTAAAAAGCATATGATTAATAACAGGGTCCTGGCCACCTCTGTCCTCCAGGGAGGTCTGGGGGTTCCATCACTTCAAAAGTACTATGAAGCAGCTCAGCTTTGACAAGTTTTAGCTTGGTCCCACTGGCCTCCCAGTCCCAGTGCCTCCTGGATAGGAATAGAAAATGCACAATTTGCCCCATACCATCCTAACACTTGGGTCTGGTCACACTTAGCAGGAACTTTTACAAAAAGCCACTAATTACATTTGATTCTCTTGCCCTACAAGGTCTGCCCCAAGGAGTTAATAGCTAGAGTTTATAAGTTAATCAATGACTCTCCTTTCACCTTGGGCTATAAGCACCCATATATTGCAGAAGTAAGACACTCATTATGGGACAAGAAATATTGATGGAGGCTTGGTCTGATATTTGGAAAAATGCCAAATGAAGTTTCACCTGTGTTAAATGAAAAGAAAAAAGATATAAACTATTAATATTTTGGTTCCACACCCCTTCTATATTGCAAACAATTTTCCCAGCAGTCTCACAAACCTCTTGGAGAGGATATTTAGTGCCTGGTATTCTGCCACATTTAGTTTGGGAATTCAGTCTTTATAGAAAGAGTTGCATGCTCTCTTAGAGTGCCTTACACATGATTTGATCCAACTGAATATAGAAACCTATTCCTATTCAAGATGGTTACGTTTTAACATCAGTTTGTATCTCTATAGCTTCCAAATAGAAGTCAAATGCCATTCCATTCTGGTTAGAGATTAACAATAGAACTGAAAGTAACAAGGGCTTTGATTATAATATTGCTCTTCTTCAAAATTAGACTGCTCAGTTTCTGGGTATTTGGTCCACTTGGAAACTATGCTCTATCTAGGACTAAGATATGCTTACCCACACATGTTACTCTTAGTAGTAGGTCGATAGGAAACAGGCCTGTAATGCTGACAAGTTTAAGTACATATGTCTCAACTGTGACCTTATAGATCCACCTTAGCCTAGACCTACATATGTAATTACATAGTAACACAGTAAGTTAATTTCAACATTTTATGGCTATATATAACTTGCCTAACTTCTAGTTGATCCAGAGGAAGGCAAAAATGACAATTGGACCAGTCCCTGAACCAACTTGTACTAAGAGCTATATCCCATAACCCTGTATTCCTTCACTTGCTAAGAAGCCATCCAACTTCTTCTTAAAGCTATATAATGTATCAGCCAGTACAACTGATTCAGGGAGAGAATCCCACAACTTCACAGCTCAAACTGTAAAAAATCCCTCATGTCTGCAGGAAGAACCTACTAGTAGATAAAACATTAGAGAGATTATTATATGATCCCCTTATATACTTAAACATAGTTATCATATTACCCCTTTAGCGCCTCTTCTTCAGCATCAACAATGCCAAATTGTCCAGTCTTTCTTTATAACTGAGACTTTCCATACCCTTTACCAGCTTAGTTGCTTGTCTCTGGAACCACTTTAACTCAGTCATACCCTGTTTATACCCCCCTGAAACCAGGGCCTCCCCTTTAGATTAGAGGAACGGAGATTCCATTTGAAGCAGCGTAGGTGGTTTTTCACGGTGAGGGCAGTGAGGCTGTGGAATGCCCTTCCTAATGATGTGGTAATGGCAGATTCTGTTAATGTCTTTAAGAGGGGCCTGAATAAGTTTTTCGACAAGCAGAATATCCAAGGCTATTGTGATACTAATATCTACAGTTAGTATTAGTGGTTGTATATATAGTTTATGTATGTGAGTGTATAGATTGGTAGGTGTGGGTTGTGTGTGCTGGGTTTACTTGGATGGGTTGACTATGTAACTATGACTTCACTAAGACCAACAGACCTTAGTTTAGAAAGCAGTCATTTGGGACAACCTTTTGTTAAATGCTGTGTCAAAATCCAAATCGATCACATGACTTTGCGTGCCCTTCATAAAGTCATGCTGATTATTACTAATGGCATTCTCTAGAACATAATTTTGAATGTGATCCCTTAACAAGCCTTCAAATAACTTTCCCAACACAGATGTCAATCTTACTGGCCTATAATTGCTAGGCTGAGATCTATAGGTACCATACCAGATAAAAGCAAGTTTGAGAATATCAGAAAAATAGGACTGGCTAGCACTGAGCTAAGCCCCCTCAGTACACATTTACACATTTTGCACATTTTGGATATTTTCGGGAAATGGGTGCGAAAATTTGTTGCAGAAAAATTCGTCCAGTGGCAAAAAAATTGTCCCCTGAATCAAAAAATTGACATGCACAACATTTTTTTTCATTTTTGGGACAGATTCGCTCATCACTAGCCTTGTTCACATTAATTTTGAGTGAACGTTTATGTACCATATACTGTGTCAGCCACTGACAAGATTGAGCTGAGCCAACAGTGCAGTTATTGAGTGGGTCTTGGCACTCTGGCTCCTCTATTGTATACACTGAAGAAAAGAAATGATTTAGCATATTTGCCTTTTCTGTACCAGTTACAGTATAACCATAACCATGTTACCATAATTTAATGGGGCCACACTCTCAACTCTCGCATATTTTTACTATTAAAATATACTTAAAAACCTTTCAAGGGTTAGTCTTAGCCTCTGCCACAATGTGCTCCTCATTTTCTATCTGCCTTCGGGATTGTTTTTTTACACTTGTCATAGTGTTTATATTCATTAAATGCAGCTTCTGTCCGCTCTTTCTTAAATGCTTTCCTTTTTTCCCTAGTAACTTATTTACTTCTGAATTAAGCCACATGGGGTGGTTCTTAATTCTCCTACATCTACCTACTTTCCTACCTTTTGCTTTTCTTTATTGCCCCAGTGTATATTTGTGTTTTGCACCAAACATTAACTGATATAACATTATCGCCACTATTACCCAGGGGTTAACCACTTGCACATTAGCTACACATTCTGGGTCGTTAGAGATCACTAGATTCAGGACAAAAGTGAAAAGTTCAACCCATAAAACTTCAGCTCACTCATTTACCATCATCAATTCCTCCTTTATATTGGCTTTAAAATCCTGCTTAACAAGCAGACACACCCCTCCTCCTTCTCTATTGCCTCTATCCCTCTGAAACAAGATATAGCCTCCTATATTTACTGCCCAGTCATGTGACTTATTTAGCCATGTTTCAACTCCAATCACATCACATTTCCCATTTTACCAGTCAGACCCCTGGCATTTGTAAATGTACACTTAGGGACACATTTACTAAGTAATATTGAGATAAAATCAAATTTTCCCAAAAAATTTGAGTTTTTGAAAAATAACTCCCATAATTCTTGATTTATTAATGCAAAAAAGTTGACAGGCTTGATCTGTTGAGTACCATTGAGTCCTAAAGAGGCTTAGAATAGAAGAGGAATAGAATCGTCAGTGACAGCCTGTCGTTGATACGTTTTCAAGGACAAGTTAATCCCTTAATTGTTTTCAGTTTCACCAGGCTTCAAGGGGAACTTAATACCCTCGTTGTTTTATATTTCACACTATTGAAGGGGAACTTAATCCCATCACTGTTTTCAGTTTCATCCAGTTTAAAGTAAAACTTAAACACATTTTTGTTTTCCAAAAGTTCCAATGCTCCTAAATTAGCTGCTGGAGCAATTCCTGTTTGGGAAAAATAAAGAGGATTCATGGAAAGGAAGATCCATTACGCTCAATTATTTTGATTTTTAACAATGCTTTCAACTCAAAAAATTCTGCTTTTAACGCGAAAAATTTTCGAATGTAAACTCAAAATTTTAATTTGAAACATTTTATAAATAAAGCAATGATCGCGTTTAATTCAAATTTATACTATGTCGAGTTTATATGACTTTCAAGGCCATATAAAAACTAAAACATTTTTTGTTAGTAAATGTGCCCCTTAATGTTGTTTCTAGCACAGATAATATCTTTGAGAAAATTACCTTGGATTTACCCATAGCTTTTTGCCTAGTTTTTGCTAGCACTCCTCCCCCACCTTTATTAGAGATACTGCTCCCCATAGTGCTTTGAGAGTCAGCCTGCTCCATACATGCCAGTTCAGAGCTGTCCTCCTTAGCATGTTGACCCAAAATGGCAAATCTTTTGGTTTGGATAAGCTGTGGACCAGCCCCCCTACCCTTTCATCCCCTACTACCCTTCTTGTCTCCCACATTAGCCTCCACTGTGCCCTCTCCACCCCCCACCCCACTACACTGGCCCTTGCAAGTGTTTGCTCCATGAGCCTTTTTGTCCTCCCCCATGTTTGCAGCTGCCCTCAGTGCTGCCATTTCCCTCCCTTTAGAGTCTGCACTTCAGATTCCAAGAGGAAAACCCACCTGCATCTCTCACAAATACATGCTGCTGCTTCTCCAAGATCAAAAATCATTTCAATAAACCCAGTAAGATTGTTTTGCCATCAATATGGATTCAAGTTGCTAAATTAAGATCAAGTAGAAGGTACTGTTTTACAGTAGTTAAAGATGCTGAAGAGATATTGGGCAGATTTATTGTGGATCATAGTGGTGGAATTCAAAATCTGTTCTATGATTTAACAAAACTTTCCTGACAGTCAGGAAAATGTTAAAAAACTGGGTCATTTGTCAAAGCTGTTATTGTGTTTGATTGTGTGTAATTGCTTTGAGCAGTAAAACTCCATTACGCCCTATGGACTGGTATTGCTTAGAGCTGCTCTCAGCACCAGCAACACCGTTAAGCACAATGTGCTGTCTAAATCCTTGCACCCCAACATAAATATCACGCAGAAAGAAAGGATTTGGACAATTTTACTTTATGGTTTTACTTGCCCTTAATTTTTCAGAATTTTCTTTTTTCTTTAATTCTTCTAAATTCTTAGAAAAAGGTTTATAAAAACCACTAAGTTCTACGTTTAGTAAGAAGGAGTATTAAGAATAAGTAATAAGGATTCTTTAGAATGTGAACATTCCAAACTATACATGGTTTACTGGGGTAAACCTACTGTTACAGGATTTTTTGGCTTTGAAATCTGAAGTATGCTGTTTTCTGGAGCAGTGCTTTGAAAATCTGGTAACGTACTGGTGGGAGTCTTTGATCTATAGAAGTCAGAAAACACAACAAAACTTTACATATCTGGTATCAGTGTGTTTAAGAGACACAAGGCTTTCCACATAAGTTGAATATTCATGCATAAAATAAAATATGTATCTGGTATATCATAAAAAAAAGTAGCAATTTGTTATTTTTCCTGTATTTAAAACTGTAAATCTTATTCCATATGTGGAAATACACAAAAACTAGATTTAAAAAGCTCAGGTTGGTTTGAAAAAAAAATTATGTATAGTTTTCACAGGGCAACTAAAAGCCCCTCCACCCCCAGGAAATGCCCCTAAAGTGAGAGAGCACAAAATGTCTAAAAATGAAATGGAAATTCTGTGGGCACTTTAAGGGTTAATATCTTCAAAAGGGGCTTGGTTGTCCCCTTGAACTGGCATAATATCCTGTTATAGTATTTTGCTGTATTTGTTCAACTGAAATTATTGACTGCTCAGCTATTTATCCATAATTAATCTTCCCAATGGTAGTACATAGTTATAGTCAGTTATCCCCACTCCTTTTAGACTGTAAGTCCTTGCGAGCAGCATCATCACTACCTGCTTGGATTTAGTAATGTGCGAGTTTAAAAATATTCGACATGCACACGAGACACAACTCTAACCCAAGAGACCCAAACCTGCATCCGACCTGCTGCATTGATTTATATACTTGTGCCCTGCCCTGCCCACAAGTGCCATATCCTCACTTGTGGTGCATTGAACAGCACAGAGTTGTCGGGTAGTAGATGGGCTGGTGATGAATTTGACCTGTTGTCTGCCTACAAACCACCTCTTGATGCAACTGATCAGCCTAAACCCATCCAACTCCCAGGCTCTGTGGGTTTTGGACTGGCCCACACATCAATATTTGGTATGTCTGCATAGTTGGAGGATACTGTGTGTTAGAAATGGTGAACTGTTAACAGTCTGTCTGCACTACTGTACTGATGCTAACATAAAACAATTTATTTATGGTTTCTAAATCAATTAAATATTTTGTTCCACAACTTGTTTTTCATTAAAACATTTAAAAAGAATATGGCTAGAAATGTACAACTATGTGTTTTGAGCCCTTGTACCAGCCCAAAGTCACCAAAGCTCTATAGAAATAAAGTCCCATACCTCTGAAGATGCCCACAGTGGCTCTCAATCTTTTGCCTTGCCCAACTACTGCACATGCTCAGTCTGCACTTGGCTGATGTCACTGACCTGAGTTTAGGGATATACTCACAATATTCTTCTTTCCCCTGCCTGGTCACTATTAAACATTCATACAAGTCAACCAATCACAGTCCTGTCTGTCTTCTCCCTAAAAAACTAAAGTCCCTCTCTGGTACTTTAGCTGAATCCTTATTGTGTGACTTTTCCATCCACCTTGTAATGATTCCAAAAACTACGTTAGTATAAGTTTTAAAGTTTGGAAACATAAGCAGAAGCTGTGACAAAAGTTTCAGTCACTTTGCTATTACAAAACAGTCCATCTGGGAATAAACTTCCCATTGTAAAGGTTTTTCTGTACAGTATGTAACACGGTGACTTGAATATGCACCTCACAATCTCACCCATGGCTAAGATACAGAACATTAGATCTTTAGTACACAACAGACCAATAACTTTTCTCAAAGTGTTTATGAATCCAGTTGCATGGGGGTTTCTGTGCATTACACATGGGGAGAGGCCAAACTGTGCCAGTAGTTATATAGGAAGAGCAACATCATATGTACAGGGGAACCTCTGCACAAACACTATGTTCCTTCCCATGCATGCTGATTTGCATATGCAAAGTGATTAACACTCAGTTCAGAGTTTGTGCTCTCACTATTATAAACAGGCTCTATAAGGTCTGCTTAGCAAACCTTTGCTTTGGTCAAGGTTTTGGTTGTACTAATGCATAAGATAAAGTTATTTGTAGTATGATAGAATTTAGAATGTTTTTTGGTTAGAAAAAAACACAATTACCTTCTAAACTAATATTTTGGGTGATGGAGATATGGTAATATTTGGAAATCTGTTGTAAACAAGTTACATCTAAATACTAAGCTAAACCTTGTATAGGGAAGGATGTATATGATATCCTGTAATAAAATGTGTATAATAGGGCAACACTAGTTTATATGTACCTGTATCCATGATACACCTGTGTTTCTATGCCAATGGGATAATTTGGCCAGTATATGGATTCATTTTTAGATTCCACCTAGTTCTCTATAGATGATGAAGAAAAAATTATATACACAAGAGAATTGACCAATGAGAATGCTAATTAGGTTCCCAGCACTATATTAGCAATGTTGATATAATCATATAGAGATAATTACATCATTTTTCCCTTTATCATATGACACAGGAATCAGACACGGGGATAAAGTACAGACTTGTTCAGTGCTGAGAAACTGTGCTTAATGCTCCCAATTCCAATTACAGGAACAAAGAACAGGGAACAAAATTTACACAGATCAGCTGGGATTCTCATTGGTGGATTATTTTGCATATTTATGCGGCCACTGGCTTTGGAGAGCTGTTTCATTAAACAAGGCAAAAACTCTAAAACCCACATTACATGACATGGCAACACAGGAACCAGTGCAGTCTGCATATTATGATTCTTATTATTAATCAGCTTCTATGGCAGATATTACGTCATGTGCTGTTTTGATAATTTACTACATTCCCTAACTAGCCTCCCAGCAGCAGCCCAGAGCAAACTGAGCATGTGCAAGAGCCACATCTTATAAAAGATGGTCTAACAAAGTAACAACATGGCAGCCCCCTTTGGACAAATTTGAAAGTATAAATCATTACTTAGTACTAATTAGGTTTCTCAAACTTAGTACTAATTAGGCTTCTCAATCCTTGGGCTTGTGTAGTAAGTTCATAATGTTTATATCTATGTTCAGTATACAAAATACAGCATTTTTTAATGATTTTCAATTTTAGACTTTAGTTTTCCTTTAATTAATCTACCTGTTATGCTTGATCTATGCTCTGCTGCGTGTGTACCAACATGCCAATATCAAAAAGATGCTGCGCTTGAAAGGGTTAACCTCAAAACCTATGCTAAAAAAAAGTAAAATAGGAGCCATTTCTATGAGTAATTTAACACCTGCCTTTAAATCCCAAGCATGCTATTAAAATGAGAGATGTCCCAGATGCTGTTTCTCATTACTTTGCCTAGAGAAATATGTTTAATTGAATGGAAATTAAAGCTCAGAGTAGCAACTGTAGAGAAGGGACATACGAACTTAGAAAATAATGGAAAACAATGGGTAAAGCAATTGAAACAATTGAAACAACTAAAAATTCCCTACATATATAAATAACTAAAGACATCCTAACATTCAAATTGCAATCATGGACTTTTGCAATGTTGTCAACTCCTGTATGATACGCCAGACACTGCAAGACACACCTACCCCAGACTTTATAAATCAAGCTCAGTTGTGCTGCTGTAACACTCAGGGGATACGGCCAGATGCAAGTTTGTAAGTAGTGTTCTGATCACAGTGTGCATGGATAGAAGCATGTTACATCTGCCTTTAGTTAGTACATGTTGCTCTATTAAAATATTGTACTTATATAAGTTTTTATGCTGGTATAAATATATTTACACCTTTTCATGGTTTTATATATTTTCTCTTTGTGTTTCTAGATAACTAGTACAGTTTATATCCAACTGAAAAAGTAAGACAGACTTTTAGAATGAAAGGAGTGTTTCTTTTATTTGGCTTACCTTAAATTGTTTGTGGACAGGAATGTTTTCATTCATCATTTCCATTTCAGATGTTGCTTCAGTATACTGCAACAGTATTTTACAGTCCATGTAAGGTCTTATTTAGTTTATAATGGGAGTTTATGCAGTGTTACATGAACACCTCCAGTGCAATTTATTTGCTACATTTACTGGAACTTGTTTATAAAATAAACATAATGGTAAGCAACTTTGCATGAATAGACTTTCTGAGGGAATTTGCAATTACTCTTCACTGTTTATTTTTTTGTGTATTTTGAATTAATAGCTATTTGTTCAGCAGTTCTCCAGTTTGGAATTTTAGTAGCTTTCTGGTTGCTAAGGTCCAATTTACCATAGCAACCAGGCAGAGGTTTAAATTAGAGACTGGATTATGAATAGGAGAGTGATTGAATAGAAATATAAGGAATAAAAGGTAATAATAACATTGTTGCCTCACAGAGCAATAGTTTTTTTGCCTTCTGCAGTCAGTGACCCCCATGTGAAAGCTGGAAAGAGGCAGAAGAGGAAGGCAAACAATTAAAAAACTACAACAAATGAAAAAAAATAAAAAAAATTCAAAAGTTGCTTAAAAATAGGTAATTCTGTAGCATACTAAAAGGCAGACTGAAGGTGAATCACCCCTTTAACTTTCAGCAAAAAGAACATTTAGAAGTATATTTATCATGCTGTGTAAAAAGTGGAGTGAAACATTACCGGTGATGTTGCCCAGAGCAACCAATCAGCAATTAGATTTCAACAGTTAGAAAACAAAAGCAAAGCATCTGATTGGCTGCTATGAGCAACATCACCAGTAATGTTTTACTCCACTTTTTACTCAGCATAAATATACCCCTCAGACTTTTAATATCTGGTTACTATAATAGCCTTTAGCACAGATATTCGGGGACTAATGTTTATTTTTAAATAATATATTTTTTGAAGCTATTCATGGAAGTTCATGCTTTAGATTTGAAAAGTATATGGATATTTATTAAAGCTACTCAGAAAATATTTTAACATTGGCCATAGCCTTTTATGGGATTTGACATACCAAACCAGTTGTAATCTTAGCTGGCTTGGGATACTAAAACCTAAAGGCACAGACAATGAAAAACATCTCTTCTGAGTCATATTCATCTAATAAATTAAACTGGCTGATCAATTTGATTGGCCAGTTGGACGGAATCCTCAAAATTCCTGTCCAAATGAAATCACTGGGATTCAAAATTTGATAAATGAGCCTTTGAAAGAGAGGTGCACTGTTCTAAAATAAGTCAGGCATTAGTAATTGATTACTATATACAGCCATACAGAGTAGAAACAACTTTGGCATTAAGTGAATGGCTTGGCTTTAGCCACTGAGCTCATTTGTTTTACTAATTTGCTCATTTTTTAACAGTTTCACAAAATTTTCTCACAGTGAAACAGGACAGATTTGCTCATCACTACTCATATATTATGCAAACACAACTGAGTATATATAAAAACACACATAAAGCAAAATGTAATTTTTTCTGTTTTTATTCTTGGGTATCCAACTGGTGCCAAATTTCCACTAGCCTGGCTGCTGGCAGGTATAGTTTTGCATCAGTCAGATGCAGTCATCCTACTTATAGCTCATCAGACAAAAAAAGGAATAATGCAAATCAGACTCGCATATCTCAGTTCTTGAGAATAACAAAATGATATGAGATAACAGAAATTACATTTTTTTAATGAACCAGTGGCTTCCCAAGCCCTTGGATGTTGCTCCCAGCAGCCTCAATGCATGTGCGTATTTTTAAATTCCTGGCTTTAGTTGCAAATACAAAACATCTGTACTGCCAAACAGAACCCCTCGTAGGCTGCCAGGATACACAGAGGCTACCATATTTGGCACCCTCAGGAACTTTTTGCATGCTGGTGTTACTCTCCAACTTTTTTTGACACCTGAATGTGGCTCCTGGTTGAAAAAGTTTGGGGACCCCTGATTTAGGTTATGGCCCTCATTATTTTAAAACAAAAAAAAGTACAGATAGCGGGATACAACAGCTGATAAGCTTTTTCACAGACTATGCCCATTTCTCCAGCAGACTGAAAAGAGGTGAATTCTGCATAGAATTTACAAAACACAAATCTGTTGGGTATGCAGCCTGCATGGGCTTGCTCAATTTGTTGGCATGTCATTTACATATGTTTCAACCCATACTGCCTTCCGTATCTATCATCAACGTGATGTGTGAACCCTGGAACTACTGTAACCTCAAGACTAGATGGTAGCTCTAGGGTTCCCCCCAGTGCCTTGCGTCAATAGATGCAGCAGTGATACAGTGACCCTCCCTGATAATAATAGTGTAATAATAGTGCAGTGACCCCCAATGTGAAATAACACAGTATGTTGTCAAATACCATGTGAAAGTGAAATATTAATATGTTTTCAGCTAAAATGCAGGCTATGTCAAATGAATTGGCTATTAGTGGTATTATTGATGCCCCACTAAAGAAAGACATCAGCCTTACTATGAATTTCCCAAAATTTAAATCTAAGGCTAAAAACATTTTTATGAGTTAGGGGTCAGGATTGCTAAATTTGGACCTGGGTCCCAGCACACACACAAACCTATACTGACCTATCTATACATTCACATACATAAACCATATATACCAACATCAATACTAACTGTAGATTTCAGTATCACAATAGCCTTGGATATTGTGAAAACCACCTACACTGCTTCAAATGAAAGTTCCATTTCTCTAATCTAAAGGGGTGACCTCTGGTGCGCTGATTGTTTTAATGGGACAAAAGAACATCCCCTATCTGTCTATAACCCCCTCTAATGTACTTACAGTAGAGGTTTTCAGGATTAATAAAACGCCAGCAATATACAAGATCTGCAACCATTACATTTCAATTTGTGTATTATAGTGTACATAGAATAATCAACCCAGATTTTTTGCTTGGTTGTCTACAGTTGTACATAATATTAAAGTACAGTTTATAAAGAATATGGATTATGATTTGAAGGCACAGTCACTTAAACTGTCTGCTGGTAGTCATCCAAAATATTGTGCAAGTTGCTATAGACTTGAACTCGTTATGGTGAAATGGTTAATATGCATATTGGTTTACAATGATGTTTTGTACTGTAGTGTGTTTTTTTTCTGGGACCCAAAATTTTGCTTTATTCATGTGATGCAATCTTATCTGATTCAGCCTGTTCCAGTGAAGAGGAAGCTGCAATACTGAGCCATTGTATATGTGTGGCCAGGCAAATAAACCACTAGGATGTTACTCAATGTTATTAAAAGCAGCCTGGATGAATTAGCTTATACTCAATGCTAGATTTGCAAATGTATACTTTTACCCCTCAAAAGTCAGTGTTGCTTGGCATAATATTCTAGTACAGGTATGAGATCCCTTATCCGGAAACCCGTTATCCAGAAAGCTCCCAATTACGGAAAGGCCATCTCCCATAGACTCCATTATAAGCAAATAACTCTAATTTGTAAAAATGATTTCCTTTTTCTCTGTAATAATAAAACAGTACCTTGTACTTGATCCCAACTAAGATATAATTAATCCTTATTGGAGGCAATACAAGCCTTATTGGGTTTATTCAAAATTTAAATTATGGAGACTTAAGTTATGGAGATCCAAATCGGGAATTTCCTATATCCGGACAACCCCAGGTCCTGAGAATTCTGGATAACAGGTCCCATACCCGTACTATATAGTACAGGTATAGGATCTATTATCCAGACTACTTTGGCCCTGGGGTTTTCTGAATAAGCTGAATAAGGGATCTCCATAACTTAAGTCTGTTAAAATCATTTAAACATAAAATAAACCAAATAGGATTGTTCTTGCTACCAATATGGATTCATGCGGCTTAGTTAGAATCAAGTACAAGATACTGTCTTATTATATTGAAAAAGGTAACCATTTTTAAAAATTTTAATGGTTTGCTTTAAATGGAGTATAAGGGCATGGTCTTCCAGTAATTCAGAGTTTTATGGATAAGTGATTTCCAGATAAAGGATCCCTTACCTGTATACATATGATTATTATAGCTGACCCTAGGGCTTGTATATATTTGCAGAGCAGTGGGAAATTTGTTCTTTTCCCCACAGTGAGTTGCATCTAAAACCCTTTTATTGAAGTTACTTGCGTCCAAATACACCCAGTTGTACTGGATGCAGCTTGCAAGATCCCGTCACAGTCCAATGGTGTTCCATTCAGTTCCAGCATTGCTGGTGCAATGATGCATGAATTCTGGGAATAATCAATGCATTGTGGGGAAAAAAACATGGCAATTGTGTGTGAGATGTGCAGCAACACTGACTCACTGAAGTACTATGCACAATACTAAGCATTTGCAGCACTCAGATATATTTCATTTATTAGTCATCTACCCCTGGGCCTCTCTAGTTTCTCTATAGCTCTTTGAGCATAATGTCTTGCAGACAGTTTGCTGGAAATACAAGTAATAGATCTACAGCTTATGGATGACACAGCAGTTTCATGTGAGTTAAGATGTAACTTGGCACTCACTGGTAAGAAATCTGCCTTGCAGCATCACAGCTCCTCAATCTAGATACATGTACCAATAGTCTTAAATGGTCAGTCTACAGTACTATACTGCTGTTATCTGCTGACTTTAACAGTGGCATAAAAGTCATCTAATGAAGCATGTTCTCATTGTTTTAATGTGTGACCTTTAAGGAAGAAAGGCAGCTTGTCTATTATTTCTCAGACTTTCCTTTACACCTCGGATCTTACTGTTTTCAAAGAACATACATGCATATTAAAAGTTATACAAATGAGTGGGAGCCTTGTAATCTCTTCCCTTAGGTAGTAGCAAACTGCCTCAGAACAGAACCTAATAGAATTGCACTGATATTCTATTTAGCTACAGAAAAGGGAAGCATAGCAGACAACAGGCAAGCAATGATAAGGGACAGTTATCTGATCCTTTTTTCCTGAAATAACACTGGGGTGTTCTGGAAGCTTTTGGCCTGGATCACAAAGAGATTAAAGTGACCCTCAAACAATTGCTCAGCATAATATTTTGTTACCTTGTTCTTTATTAAATGTTCAGTTTTTGACACACGGATGGTGTTGTCTGTTAAAAACTGGCCATAGTGGCAAGTGCCCCAAATCCAATCCTCTCCTGGAAAACCAACACCTCCCCAAAGTACAAACTCAATACAAAAAAACAGTATTGTTAAATGTTCTTTTTTTTAACCAACAAAAAAACATCACAGTTATCTATATCTTTTGCAGAGATAAAACACATATACAGTAGCCAGTAGGCAATACTATTACAATACTAATTTTACTTTAATACTTGGGGAGGGCTCTCTGTAGGAGGTCTGGAAAGAAACCGAAGTGATAGCGAGTCTGCATCACCAAGCAATGAATAAAAGAACACATCTGGGATTCAGATCAGGCTCAGAGCATTGTCTCAGACATGAAATTCTGCTACTCAAGGGGAGGTTTTACATTGTACAGAGAGGAAATGATCTGGGAATTGAAGTTTTATTCAAGTATTATTTTTTGAAAATATTTGGCTCTGAAAATAGAATTCAAGTCATGCCTTGTATTCACACTCATTTGTAATGCAGTAAAATTGGCTTTACACATCTGCTAGGTCATCACCCCACACAAATTAAATAGCCATAAATTGTTCATACTTCTTATTCATATGACAGTGGAGACTCCAAGTATCTGATTTTCCTTACTTGCAATGCACTGGACTGCAAGTGCTGGAGCCCTATGGTGCACAAAACTATACACCTTAGCAACCATCTATGGTGCACTAGGATACAGCCTGTGTTTTGCACCTTATGTGAAATGCAGATTTAAAGTCTTGCACTTACTGCCCGAGGACCCTGCTGTATCTTGCACCTGTTTTTTACTCCCTTATCTTATACACCTAAATTATGCCCCTCCCCAACTCATCCCTCCTGGATACAGAGATACCAAATGCAGGCAGAACTTTATTGGAAAAGTGCATGTCTTTGTGCAATGGGTGCCTAAGAGCGCTCAGCGCACAGCAGGGTGCAAAATGCCTGGTAGTTTACACACGTTTTTTGCACTTTGCACCCTGCCCCCACACTTCTTAACTTAGCCTTCCTGTCTATAAATGCCCAGTATTTTTTGCTTTATTTTGTGCAAGTCCAAAGAACTTGCATTCTAAGTTACGTATATAGCTAGCTTTGAAAAGAGAGTTTTTTTTTCCTTTCTTGGCTTCAAAAGGGATTTTTTACACATATCACTCATTTTATTTCTGTCAGTATTTGGGATTAAAGTGATTTTGCATTAAACTTTGTTGTGAAATCTGATGAAACTTGCCTCACTGATAATGAATTAAGCTGCTTCTGTCTTAAAAACATTCTTGGCTAACAGCCATTCTGTCTGACTGCACTAAATCCTGGACTCCCTACAGGCATTCCTTCAGCGACAAGGTTTCCCCTGCCTGTGTAGGATTATTTTTGTCTCCATCTACTCACATAGTTAATAAATTATATCAGCGTGCCTGTCAGTGGAGAGTAATATCATAGAACTACACTATAGTATGACCTATCAAATCATGATATGCTTTTTTTGGTGGCCTATGTATGGGCCACCTTAAGACAGCCCTACCTGAGATCAGAAATTAGGCCTGTTAATGCATAAAAAGGCATTGCTACTCTGATCCTCCTGCTTGCTTATCATTCCAGTTGATGCTCACTTTCAGTGTTGGGGTAATTTATTAACACTGGGCAAACTTGCACCTGAGCAGTAATCTATGACAACCAATTAAACATTTGCTTTCATTATACTACCTGCACTGAAAAAACCTAGTCTAAGGAGGAGATTGAGTAATCCATGAACACTCCAATCGTATTTTCCGCGACTTTTTGGTACCTTGCGCAACTTTTTCATACTTTGTGACAAAATTTGAGCGACAAAATTGTATTGCCGCGCCGAATACAAAAGTTTCGGATTCATTCAAGCTTCGGGCCAGGGCCAGGTTGGAGCTGCACAGTGCCATTGATTCCTACGGGAGGCTTCCAAAATCATGCACAGAAGGATCAAAGTTGTATAGGTTTTCCTGCATATTACGATCGTTCGGTATGAATATTTCGTGACTTTCGGATCGCCAATATGATATTATCGTGACTAATACGATTTTTTCGTAAGCATATTTGTGATATTTGCAATCTTAAGAAATTATCGTATCCAATTTATCCCATTCGGGATTTGAACTCGTGTTTTTATGAATATGCCCCTAAGTGGTTACTATGGTTTACTACCCAATAGTAAATACACAATAGCAACTATTATACAGAAGCGGGCAAACTCACTATGTACAGTATGTGCGTGGGTCAGGGCCAAAGGGTGCCAGAATATCTAAGTCCTGGCTCTGAGGGGTAAATTGGTTTATAAACATGTTTTTTCTCCAGTTACTATTCTATTATTATGAGTGCTGTGTGTGTACATGTGTGTATATTGTGGATTAGGGGTACCTCCCACATCAAAAGTCATGTCATGTAGTCATGTAGGCATGTAGTCAGAACTCCCTTGCCTGTTAACCCTGCATACTACACCTCAGTCACAATGCAAAAAAAGCACAAGCATTTTAGGCATGATGTTTTTATGTTTGCAATGCTGTCCGTATTTTAGCACCTTGCACTTCATCCATTAATAAAAAAGGAGGTCCACACTCTGTAAGCTGTCAACAAGTGGCTATTGGATATTGTGCTATCCACATTATTTTATACTGAAAGTGTTTTTTTAGGTTATCTGACTTACTCTCTTATTATATCACCTAAGGTTTGGCCTGTAAATGACATTTTCTGTAATTTGTGTTAACTAAATGTCCATATGTTATCTTATATGCAGCGCTTTCAACCAACAATGTCATGAGGGAGATAATGATCCACTCCAGGTCTTTTTGAGACCTTATTTCATGTTAACTAAATGTCCATATGTTATCTTATATGCAGCGCTTTCAACCAACAATGTCATGAGGGAGATAATGATCCACTCCAGGTCTTTTTGAGACCTTATTTCATGTTATCATATATTAATATGGCATATCTATTAACACCGGAGATAAACATCACCATAGCAACCAATCAGAAATTAGAATTGAACAAGTCTGTAAACAAAATCAAAGATCTGGTTGGTTGCTATGGGCAACAGTACCAGCGATGTTTGTCTTCAATTTTATTAAATACACCCCTTAGTGTGAATTAGAATTTAGGCTTAATAAATCCAGGGCTGCATCATTATTTCCCTCATAACATGGTATTGATTGACAGCTCTGTATATGTGGCAGTTAGCCTAGGTCATTGTCAGTATTTGTATGGTGACTAAAAGCCACCCACTCTTGATTTGCTTACCAAAACAGCCAGCTGGCAGTAGCTCACTTTATAACAGAAGAAAATGTGTCATTACATTATTTATTTCCATTATTTAATATTTGAGAACTTATAGTATTGTTACCAATATAACAGATATTGTAATTTTTCCCAGCTTGGTAAAAAAAGCTACCTCTTCTAAAAAAATGCAGAATTTCAAATATTCTCAAAGTACTGGGCTTGTGAATTTTGAGAAGTTTCAGTGGATCTACAGGATTGTTTTACATGCAACGGTGCTTGTGAAATGCTGCACTGAAGCCAGTTTCACAGGTAAGTACTATTTCTTTCAGATCCAATTTCGGCATTCTCACAATATTTCATCCATAATTCAGATTGCATTATACATAAATCAAGACATACAAATCACTTGTAGGGGGTAAGAACACCACTGATGGGTCTCTCTATGGTTGTTTTAGCAGCTGGCTAAGAACTGACCAAGTTTCAATGCCCAGGTTGTAGGAAATCCCATCAAAAGCTAAGGGACACCAGAGTCAGAAAAATTTGACCCAAAAAGACTCAAGAGTCAGCAGGCCCCACTAACAGTTTAGGGTGATACTAGGGAGGCATGTCTAAATTAGCCCTTCTTCACTTCTTCAAGTATCTGTAAGTGCTGGACCTTAAAGTGGTTCTGTCCATTATTTTTATGGTGTTCTTTTTATTTTTTTTTTATTGTCACACTGTTAACATAACAAATAATTCACTCTATCATTTCATATTTTATTCTTGAACCAACAAATGTATTTTTTTAGTTGTAATATTGGTGTGTAGGCGCCATCTCAGTGCATTGTGCCTGAGTCTGAGCTTTCAGAAAGAGCCAGTGCTACACTTTAGAACTGCTTTCAGGTAACCTATTGTTTCTCCTACTTCAATGTAACTGAAGGAGTCCCAAGCCAGACTTGATTTCTTACTATTCAGTGCTATTGTGATATCTACTGGGAGCTTATACCTTGCTGCCTTCCCATTGTTTTGCTGATCAGCTGCTGGGGGACAAAGGGAGGGGGCAGGCCTGGACTTGTGGTGAGGCCACAAAGGCCCGGGCCTAGGGTGGCACAAATTTAGGGGCAGCATGCCACCTAAGCCGCTCTGAAACTTTGCTCACTATGGAGCTGGGCAGAGAAAACATTGTTATATCCTGTAAATTTTCTGCAAATGCTATCTCCAAAACAAACAGAATACCATTTTTTCCACTCATGTTCCTACAGACAGAGTTATTGAGATTGATCCCAACAGTTCGGTTGGAAAAAATAATAAACATTGGCATCACACTTGTTATTTTTATCCACCAATAAATTGGGGGCTTTTTTGGCTGCAGTAGCCACTTACTACTACTGCTGTAGGTACTGTAGTATTTTTATCTTGCCTGGCAAGATGTAACTTCTGACCAATGGGTCCTATAGTCCAGACAATTAGGCAATGCAATTGCAATTCTTTCTTTTCACCAGAGTCTTTTGTGGTAAGGATGCAGACTTTTTCCTGGTACCCTAAAATGAACATTTCTTGTTATCAAAGACTTTAGGTTTGTAAATAATTTCATTATTAAGAAAAAGTGTAAGTAAGAAGGAGAATGCACGTTTAGGCTGATGCCAGACGTGGCGTTTTTACGCTGTGTATTTTCTCCGCCTAAAAATGCTGCACAACCCACACAGCCCCTGACTATGGCGTTTGTCAGCCTAGTACTGGTGACATAGCAAAGCCTGTTTCCCATGGAGCTAATAGCGCGTATTTCCCCAAGGTCTGGCAGCTGCCCTTGTGTATACATAGGAATAGGTTGCTGTGCAAATAACGGTGTAATTCGACAAACGCATGAAAAGTCCGTGGTAACGCGTTTTCTAGCGTATTTACGCATAGTGTGTTTTCCATTGAGACTGTTTAAGTTATTTCTATGGATGATGATATTGTGCTTTTTTCAGCCGCTGAGAGAATTAGAAAATACGCATCGTTAAAACGCCACGTCTGGCATCAGCCTTAGTCATAAACTCACACCTTTTTGGAGGCTATTGGGTTATGTAACAAAAGGCACTAGGTTTGCTCAGGAGCAATAACCCATAGCAACCAATCAGCAGGTAGAATTTTCTGGTCACATGTTTAAAAGCAAACACCTTACTGGTTGCTAAATTTGCAAAATACACCCACTCATTCATAGAAACCATGGAGGTGCTTTAGAATTTAAATCAAATAGATTCTAGGTTTGTTAAAAAAGGCATACTTTGGAAATAGTCATTGCAAAATTTTCTATTGAAAGTATTAAATGTACACAAATCCAGATGAAAAAAATCCTGTGTTGGCTCAGAAAAGACACCCTTAGGGGCACATTTACTAACCCACGAACGGGTCGAATGCGTCCGATTGCGTTTTTTCGTAATGATCGGTAATTTTGCGATTTTTTCGGCGTCTTTACGATTTTTGCGTAAAAACGCGAGTTTTTCGGCGTCTTTACGATTTTTGCGTAAAAACGCGAGTTTTTCGGCGTCTTTACGAAAGTTGCGCAACGTCGCAATTTTTTCGTAGCGTTAAAACTTTTAAGTTTTAACGCTACGAAAAAGGCGCGACTTTGCGCGCAAGTGTTAACGCAACGAAAAAATCGCGACTTTGCGCAACTTTTGTAAAGACGCCGAAAAACTCGCGTTTTTACGCAAAAATCGTAAAGACGCCGAAAAACTCGCGTTTTTACGCAAAAATCGCAAAGACGCCGAAAAAATCGCAAAAAATACGAAAAAGTCGCAAAATGTTCGTTTCCAATCGGAATTTTTCCAATTCGGATTCGAAATCGTGTCTTAGTAAATCAGCCCCTTAGTGATGAACGAATCTGTTCTGTTTTGCTTCAGCAAAACGGTGCCAAATTTTACATGCAACAAATTTTATATGGGCAACTTTTTCTTTTTTTTTTTTTACTCCAAAGTTAGTGGGCTTTTTTCTCACTACAAATACATTTAAGTCAATGGGCATTTTTTGTTTCAGCAACATTTTTGTCTCTGCAACATTTTTGTCTTGGTGGAAGAAGAGAAGACTTAGCTCAGCAACAGATGATTATCTGAACTACAGAAAGGTTTGGGAACATAACTAGGAGGAACCTCCAAACAGTGGGAAATTAAATCAAAAGATGCCAAACACCCGGGTTCAATGCCAGATTGTAGGCCTCACTTTGATAAGTTTCTGGGTATGTTACTTTTCACTCCAGTTCAAGAGTGCCTGTATCCAGTCTAAAACCAAGGTCTAGATTACATGTTCCCAGGTGAGATCTATGCTTGATCTATGCTAGCTTTTGAGTTATTTCTGTAGTTTCACTTACTCATCTGACAGTAAAGATTCTTTAACAGCTAAATAGGAGACAGGAGAGGGACATGGAAAGTCTTAATCACAGGGGAATGCCAATATTTTAGGCAAACCCAGTAATATCTGAAATCTAAAAATTTAATATATTGCACATTGCAAGTCTATGAAAAGTAGAACTGGGAAGACAGGTATGATGCCTACATGATGCTGCTACAGAAAGACATCTAAGCCAGCACATTTTTTCCAAACAGAAAAAACTATTTTGTTGTCAGTTTCATCAGTTAGTGCTGCCTTTGGGATAATGGGAAAACAGACTGATAGTAAGGGTTAAGTATATATCCTTTTAGCTTCACAAAGCTATTATTTTATGAAGCTGTTCGATTATGAACCTAGAGTGGCTTTTTCACACAATTTTTAAATGTATTTTTCAGTTGACCCACCTTCCAACCTGGAAATATATGATCCTGGATATTTGGGAATTTTAGATATTTCCTGGCATGCTCCTGAAAGAAGAGGAGACTGCACAGTTTTGTACGAACTACAGTACCAGAATGGAGCTGGAAATAGATGGAAAGTAATGCATATATAATTACTATTATATATATTTTTATTATATTCATTATATTTTAAGACTGTATTATTTTTCTAGCTTGTGTGTAGATCGCTAACTTTTACCCTGCATTGCTGTTTTGTTGTGTAAGGATTAATATATATAAAGCCTTTCCTTGTAAATGAAAATACAAATAATGTCATAAGAACTTATATTGTATTTGATGGAGTAGGATATTATTTAATGGAAGGACATATTCTACCTAAAGATATACCTCTTTTTTTTTTGCTAAACTTAACTTCCCTACTGAATGTAAGGGTGAGATGAATATTGTAACAGAAGGTCACAAGTCAGTCGGTTATCAGCAAAGTAATGGTACAGGAAGCTCTAAGGTCACCACTCGTTGCCCCCTATTAATCTGAGTGCCAGTTTGCTTGAATAGCAGATGCAATCACGTATGAGGGGACTGTAAAGGCTTTCATTCATCCAGCTTATGATATACAGTATTTATTAGTGATAAGTCTAAAGCAAAATATAAGAAAAATCACCAGTGCTGGGTCTAACCCACATTCTGGAGCTGTCTAGCTGCTAGAAATGATAAAGAGATATTATTTGCACACAAAAAGAAAAATTGCCACCACACTTTGGCCAAACTATGTAAACTCATATACCGGGTCGAGGCCCTTCATTGTAACCCCCTACACCACCTATTAACATTCTAAATCTGTAGTGCATTTAAAATCAAGTCCCCTAGCAAACAATGTGACTGATTAGTAAGACCATGTTGTATCATGCACAGCTTAGTGTTATACACCAGTGAATTATTCCAAAGGCTAAATGGCAGCTAGAAGCAATATTAGGCTACAATTTGTACACAAAACACACAAAAAAAAATCGCCAGAAGCACCGGTCTAACCCAAGGTATGGTGTTGACCAAATACTAGAAACACCCTTTGCCAGTGCTCACTCTAACCTACATTCTGTTTGCTGGGGGACTTGATTTTAAATGCACAACAGATTTAGAATGCTAACAGGCAGTGCAGAACATGTACATGTGGCCTTGACGTGAAACATGAGCTTACATGGTACTAACACCTAATTTTTTGTAAATATTATTTCTAAAGACAAACTGAGCACTGGCAGTAAGTCCAAAGCACCTGGAAATCTTGAAAATGTTTTACCTCTCATCCAAGTGCCTTCTTTAGTATATCTGAGAAGTAGAGAATTCCCATCATTTAAAGGTAATTCAGCCTCCAAAATCCAAGCACAGTAATTCCCTTGAATTTATTCAGGTAGGTGTTAGCTGAATAGTCACAATGGTACCATGATTCTCATAGAGGCAGGAGTTCATTTTTAAGTTACATCACCAGAATACTATAGACCCCTTCTTAGGATGGTTGTTCCAATTTGCCATAAATGGCCTCTTCCATGCCTTAGTCCAAAATATGCCAATTCTCTTCTCAAAAAACATTGTCCCTTTTCCTTTTCTCATAATAATTACCCTGCTTTATAAACTCTAACTATTATAACTCACATTAAGAAAATAATGTCAGTTTTTATTTTTAAACCAATGTAGTAGCACTTCAAAGATTTTCCATAGTCATATCAGTGCTCTAAAAGCTAATGCCATGCTTGGAGTTTTCTCCCCTAATAGAAATCAGCTAAGGATTATTTATACACTGATATTCTAAATATACCTTGCAGCAAGGACCACACATGGAGTAGCTTCATTGTCCCCATTTGCCCTGTTTAGCGACAAAAATAACAAAAACAATTGACTTTTTGAGATGAAAACAATAAGCAAAAAGTATGTTCCACACAAGCCCTATTCATTGCACTCATGTTGTTTTAAGAGGAAGAATGCAAAAATCCACAAAGGAAGATTCACTAACCACAAGATAGCATACCAAGAATATAACACAGAATGTTTCCAGTTATCAGTAGAATAAAAATTCTCAGTGGGGAATGAAAGCATATGCCAATGGCAAACAGCATGATACATATAATGGCAGCAGGCTAAAGGGCATATGTGTTTGTGCATATGTTCAAGACATTTTTGGAGGGGGTATTGAATAAAGCAATAAACAGGAATAGCAGGGGAAAGCAGTAATTCACTTATAAGTGCAGACCATGAGGTCATGATCAAGAGAAAATCAGAGTTTAAAAATAAGAAAGAGAGAAATGTGGGGGGGGGGGAAGGAAATGTGGCTGCAATAAATGTAAAAAAATACAAGTTGTAATCTCTTCCTGTACAGACTCTTTAGTAATAAAAAACACTATTTCCCTTTACTTTTTTTTTTTTTTTTTTTTTTAAAGTCTATTAGAACAAAACATCTTAAGCACAGAGCAGCATTTAATCTCAGCAACAGAGTTTTGATAAAAATCAGGACCCAACTAAAAGGACCCTGTACAAATGAATCTCAGATCTGGAGTGATTGGAGAGAAGCAAATTTTTCTGTCCCGATGAAAGGTAATACACTTTAGTATTTCTCTGAGAATGGATTACTTGTGCCTAAACCACTGTGCAGTGTTACTGTATATGACGGCAGAACATGTTGATGCATCTGGTGTTCACAAAGGGTACAGCATGCCAGATTCTTCGGTTAAAGGAGAAGGAAAGGCTAATAAAGAGTTAATCTCAAGCTGCAGGCATACCTTCAGTTCTCTCAATAGTGCCCTTAAGTCTCCCCATATTTCACCTGTTCAGATGATGCCTCGCTCCTGCACCCAGACCCAGACCAAGTGAACATGCTCGGTTAGTTAGACAATGAAGTGTATTTACTAATAGGCGAAAGTTACCATTTGATAAATACGCTTCTATAAATCCCATAGGAATGAATAGAACGTTTGTGAGTTTTTATGTATTAAGCTCTAAACTCACATTTTGATAAATCTGCCCCAATGAGTCAGCTTATTGCCTGCTGATTGGTTCAGATCCACATTCCTAAGGGGGGGGGGGGTGAGTTCTTAGCATTCTTGAGGGAGGGGGGAGCAGGAGAGGAGAGAGAGCAGAAAGCTGCTTGTCTGTGGCACATGAATTACAGACACAACTAATATTTTGACAGTCAGTGCATCGTTTCTGTGAGTGCTTATGGCTGTATTTACATATACCTTTCTTTCTCCTTTAAGCCTGCTTCACCTGCACTTGTTCTGTTTAAAATACATTTTATATGATTTTTATTATTTCGTTATTGAATTTTTATAATTATGAACGCAAGATTGTTTTTTATACAAATCTCTTTCAGGCACAGATCAGTTTTTGGACCATTGGGGACAGATTTATCAAAATTTTCAGTTTAGAATAAATTAGTTTCAAATGTGCATGTATTTATGAAAAAATGAAACTCAAAAAACTTGATTGTGTAAATATGTTACATAGTTACATAGTTACATAGGCTTGAAAAAAGACCAGAGTCCATCAAGTTCAACCCATCCAAGTAAACCCAGCACACCTAACCCACACCTACCAATCTATACACTCACATACATAAACTATATATACAACCACTAATACTAACTGTAGATATTAGTATCACAATAGCCTTGGATATTCTGATTGTTCAAGAACTCATCCAGGCCCCTCTTAAAGGCATTAACAGAATCTGCCATTACCACATCACTAGGAAGGGCATTCCACAGCCTCACTGCCCTCACCGTGAAAAACCACCTACGCTGCTTCAAATGGAAGCTCCGTTCCTCTAATCTAAAGTGGTGACCTCTGGTGCGCTGATTGTTTTTATGGGAAAAAAGAACATCCCCCATCTGCCTATAATCCCCTCTAATGTACTTGTACAGAGTAATCATGTCCCCTCGCAAGCGCCTCTTTTCCAGAGAAAACAGCCCCAACCTTGACAGTCTCACCTCATAGCTTAAATCTTCCATCCCCTTTACCAGTTTAGTTACACGTCTCTGCACTCTCTCCAGCTCATTAATATCCTTCTTAAGGACTGGAGCCCAAAACTGCACTGCATACTCAAGGCGAGGCCTTACCAGGGACCTATAAAGGGGCAAAATTATGTTCTCATCCCTTGAGCCAATGCCCTTTTTTTATACAAGACAGCACTTTATTTGCTTTAGTAGCCACAGAATGACACTGCCTGGGATTAGACAACTTGTTATCTACAAAAACCCCTAGATCCTTCTCCATTAAGGATGCCCCCAACACACTACCATTCAGTAGATAGTTTGCGTTTATATTATTCCTACCAAAGTGCATAACTTTGCACTTGTCAACATTGAACCTCATTTTCCAGTTTGCTGCCCAGTTTTCCAATTTTGTCAAATCGCTCTGCAAAGCGGCAGCATCCTGCATGGAACTTTTAGTTTTGCACAATTTTGTGTCATCAGCAAAAATAGAAACAGTACTCTCTATGCCCACCTCCAGGTCATTAATAAACAAGTTAAAAAGCAAAGGACCAAGGACTGACCCCTGCGGTACTCCACTAACCACACTGGTCCAATTAGAAAATGTTCCATTTACCACCACTCTTTGTAATCAATCCTTCAGCCAATTCTCTATACAATTACAAATACTATGTTCTAGGCCAATATTCCTCAATTTAATCATTAACGTTCTGTGAGGTACTGTATCAAACGCTTTAGCAAAGTCCAAGTAGATGACATCAACTGCCATTCCAGCATCGAGGTTCCTGCTCACCTCCTCATAAAAGGCGACTAAATTAGTCTGGCAAGATCTGTTACGCATAAAACCATGCTGGCACAAACTTGTAGTATTGTGAACTGCAATGTATTCAAGTACCCTATCCCTTATTACACCTTCCAAAAGTTTTCCTACTACTGATGTTAGACTAACAGGCCTATAGTTTTCAGGCTGAGAACGGGATCCCTTTTTAAATAACGGCACCACATTAGCAATCCGCCAGTCTCTCGGCACCATGCCAGACCTCAACGAATCCTGAAAAATTAAGTGAAGACGCTTGGCAATCACAGCGCTCAGCTCATTTAATACCCTGGGATGAATCCCATCCGGCCCTGGACCTTTGTTTACCTTTACATGTTCAAGTCTCTTTTGAATTTCCTCCTGAGTGACCCATGCGTCAGTAGCTAAATTACTAGAACTGGGCATATTAAAAGGGAAGCCTTCATTAGCTGGCTCCTCAGATGTATAGACAGATGAAAAATAAGAGTTCAACATTTCTGCTTTTTCCCCGTTCTCATCAACCAACTTACCCCCCCATGATAATAAGGTTCCCACCCCTTCTTGCTTCATTTTTTTTACTATTCACATAATTAAAAAATAATTTTGGATTATTTTTACTCCTAGCTGCAATATCCCTTTCCATCTCTATTTTAGCTTGCCTGATAGCTTTTTTTGCATGCTTTATTTGCTTCCTTGTACCTGATGAAAGTTTCTGCTGTCCCAGCTAACTTGAATGCTTTAAAAGCACATTTGTTCTTACCAACCTCAACACTAACACTTTTATTCAGCCATAAAGGTTTTGCTTTGCGGTGCCTCTCCTTGCTTACAAGGGGAATATACTGTTGTGTATACCTGCAAAGCAATGTTTTAAAGATGTTCCATTTTCCTTCTGTGTCGAACCCCATGAAAAGCCTTTCCCAGTTGACACATTGCAGAGATGCCCTTATACTGGCAAAGTCTGCACATCTAAAATTGAGTGTTTTAGTTACTCCCTTATAGAGCTGTCTCTGTAGCATTATCTCAAAGGAGACCATGTTGTGATCACTGTTCCCTAAATGCTCACCCACACAAATGTTAGAGATAAGTTCAGTATTATTAGAAATCACCAGATCCAAAATAGAGCCATTCCTAGTAGGTTCTTGAACTGCCTGAAATAAAAAGTTGTCATTTAGCATATTTACAAACCTACTGGCTTTTGTCTGACTTAGCCACCCCATTACTCCAGTCAATGTCTGGATAATTAAAGTCCCCCATAATAACAACTTGACCCAGTTGTGAAGCCTCCTCCATTTGCAAAAGTAGCTGGGACTCATCCCCCTCATCTATACGGAGTGGTTTATAGCATACACCTATGATCATTTTCTTTGTGACCTTCAGCCCTACTGAAATTTCTACCCAAAGAGATTCAACGTTTTCATTGGTGTGAAAACAAAAAAACTGTCATACCTATTGTGTCAGGAGAACCACCCATTTGTGACCGAAATGATGCCAGATATTAAATTAATTTTGAAAACTCAAAGGGATAATAGCTCGCAACTTGAAAATACAACTCCCACTTATTTGATCATTTGTTCCTATTTTTTTTATTACTATGTATGTTATATTTTATATGTTATATATTACAATTTGCTTTTCTTTTTTGCTTTTCTTCTGTACTTCTTTCTACATAATTAAAACCCAATAAAAAGTTAATTAGAAAAAAATAGAAAATACAACTCCCATTAATCCCGAAATTTCGAAAACTGAATCAATACTTTTACCCATGCAAAAAAATGAGCAACTTCCAATACATATTTTACATTCAATTTCTATTCAATTCTGCATTCTGGGCTAGACATAAATATTAATAATATAAGTATAGTATAAGGAGAGGCAATACACAGGGAAGTCAAACCTCTATGGGCAGGCAGATATGGATATTCAAGCTTTTGGGCTTAAAGAAGTGTAATTCTTGGGATGCTGGGAGCTTTCAGCATTTCAGCACCTGTAAGCTCTTCAGTACAGGGACCTTTTTTCAACTCATTTCAACTCTATAGTAAAATTGCTAGTATTTATGTATTTAATTATTCTTATTAATTTAATTTTGTAATAATTGGGCCAAGCATATGTCTATTGTAAAACAATGGACACACATGTGCTATAGAAATACAGTAACTACTCTACCTACAAAATACACACAGCAAGATGTTATGTTAGTGTGTTTGTCTGTTTACATATTTAAGAGTTACTATCCCCTGTATGTAATATAAAGCACTAAGTTTGGCCAGGAGCAGCTACCAATAGCAACCAATAAGATGTTTGCTTTTATACAGGTGACCAGTAAATGCTTCCTGCTAATTGGTTGCTATGGGTTTCTGCTCTTGGGTGCACTTAGTGCCTTATATTACATAACCCCCTGAGTGTATGGGTACGTGTTACGTGAGGAGGTAGAGCTATGCACTATATGGAATTTTATTAAATACTGCATAGTCTACTTAACATAGTAATGGCCAGATTTAGGCTACAGTGCTACACTTTACCAGTAACCTATTATTATACGGCGCAACACTTGAATATTTAAAAGTGGGGCATTTTTAGATATTCCTGCCCACAATTTTAACTGACCCTGCCTAAATCTGGACCATTGGGAAGTACACCTAACAACCTAGGAATTCTATTATTTACTTGTTGTGTTAAGGTCACTAGATGATAATATTATGCATTTAAATGTTCTTATTCTGACATTTGAGGAAAATACAGAAGGTTGAAAAGTCATCTAGGAATAGGGGTGGTTGATGCTACTGTGAGAGAGTTGATATGTACAGGTGTCATGGAATGCTTAGGAATGGTAGAGAGGTTAGGAGAGGTGGCTGGAAACTGATCAAAATAAGGATGCTATCAAAAAATATTTGAAATTAAAATACTAAAAATAATATAAAGTTAATTGCTGATTGTTGTAACTGAGAATAACAGAGATGTGTTAATAATATGATGTATTATTGCTTCTAGGAACCCCTGAAACAGAAATTCAACAATTTCAGTGCATTTACTACAACTGGGAGATGCTAAAATGCACGTGGATTCCAGGGAAACTAGATGACCCTACCAGTAATTATGAACTGCAGTACTGGTAATTTCCTCTCTATATATATGATTTTTACTTATATTTGGGAATAACTCTCTAGTATGCTTGAAGATTAATTCAGTTTAACTCTTTGTAATGGCAGCTGTAAAGCAGGATCAGATTAGATTGCTCTCACATTAGTTCTGTCCTACCTTTTTCAATTGTGGCATGGGAATCACCCATTTGTAAACTAAATGATGTCAAAATTCGAGAAAAAAAATATGGTGATTGCACTCAAAATGACACTTTGCTCACTGCATTTGTATACGTAAATGAGCCCTATGGAGTGTATTAGCTGGAGTTTAAGTTATTGCTCAGATGACAGTAAAAGGTGAGTTATCATTTTAAAATTAAATATCTAGAGAAAGTGTTTTGTATATGGGTGAAAAGTCACAAGAAAAGATGCAGCTTTCCTATAAAATTAGTCATTTACTTACTGCACCAAGTAGGCTAAGTGCATTTTTGACACTTGCCATGTTTTTCCCACAATACAGCATTTCCCCTGATTATCCTAGTGTAATTGCAGTCACCAAAAGGAGTTTTGCCTGATACAATTGCAGCTGGTGCAATAAAATTGATGCAATTGTACCTGCACTTGGTACCAATGGGATGTAATTGCACTAAAAATTTGTTTGGTTTCCACCTTTCAGCGTGAGAGTGACATGTGTCCCTATTTTTTTTGAATGCTGAGTATTTCTCTCACATACCCTCCAAAACAGTTTTCATTTGGTGTGTACCATTCTATATGCCTGGCATGACATAGAAAAACACAATTATGCCTGAGAGAGTGGCTGTACACACTAAAGATGCAAAGGATCTTTTACCATTTATTCACCATTTATTCAGCCACAAAAGTGAAAAACAAATAACTTTTCATTCGACAAGCCTCCCTTCCTCAGAATCTGATGAAAGTAGACTTGTCCTCCTTTCTGCCATTCTCTGCTGATCACCTAGAGCAGGGGTAGGGAACCTATGGCTCGGGAGCCAGATGTGGCTCTTTTGATGGCTGCATCTGGCTCACTACCAAATCTTTAATAAAAAAATAACGGGGGTGTGGCCTGCGCACGGCGGCTAGAAGACGTGTTCTATCCGCCGAGCGCAGGCCACGGCCTCCTCTGCATTGCATCCGTTATCCTTGGCACCCTCCCTACCTTGCCCCTGCGCTCAGCGGATAGAAGATGTGTTCTAAGTCTTAGAACGCGTCTTCTATCCGCCGAGCGCAGGCCATGCCCTCTTCCGCATCCGGCATCTTTGGCACCCACCCTACCTTACCCCGCAGCATCCACGGCCAAACATATTGTATGGCTCTCGCAGAATTACATTTTAAAATATGTGGTGTTTATGGCTCTCTCAGCCAAAAAGGTTCCCGACCCCTGACCTAGAGCATCAGGACTCAAAAGGCCTAGTTGGCAGGGCATCTCCGCTAGGGGGACTGGCTTCCTACATTAGTACATGCCATTTATAAGCACTTACCACACTTACAGCACTTGCTTTCTCCCTGCAGCTCTTCCATCACTTTGTTCCCCTCCCATCTGACTCCCAGGCCCAGAAATCACAATAAAAAATGGAATGAATCAATGGTACAAACACAAAACAGACTAAAGTGTATCATTTTGTATAACATAGAGCAAAACCATAGATCCTCAGGTAGTAAGGCACTGAACACAAAAACTGAAGATTATAATGCCCCCCTGACTGTAATTTATAAAGATATTTGTAGTCACCTTGGAGTTATGTGACCTGTATGAAAGCACTTGGCCTGCAGCCTTGTGCTTTTTTATGATCATATATCTCCTCAGTGACATAGTATCTTTAAAAATTGCAGTAGGGGGTACATTATCCCCTAGCTTTCCAACAGACAGCACTCTGACTTACTTCACCACCTAGGTGCATATGGGTATAAATACAAATATTAAGTAAAGACCAGAAACACTGGGAATTACATGTTCACTGTGTATAAAAGGTATATGGACAACTGATGTTACATTTCGTTCCCTATTGGGACCTTTCTCAAGGCAACCACACCAATATACGAGTGATGTCCATAGTATTTATCCCCATACACAGTGAAACAATTAACAGTTAACTTGTAGATGTCCATTTAAATCTCTAGGTGCCATACAGTCCAATTCATAAGTCCAAACGCCTCTTTTTGCAATAAAAAGCAAGCCACATTGCAACCCATAGAGGGATTCAGAATGTGATCAATCAGTATGCAGTGGAATAATGCAAACAAATGTTTTGCTTGCAGCCAGTGTTGGGCAACAGGTTTCTTAGATATATCCTGTTAGATTCTCTCTTACAGTCTTTCTTCGGCTTAGGGCTTACTAGTGACTCTGTGCATACTTATTCATAAGTACATATTCACACCTAAAGACCCAGTAAGTATATATCAGTTATTCTCAAGGAGAATGGACATTGTTAGGGGTTTTTCCAGTGCAGTATGTTATGTGTAATGCTTTGATTACAGGACAAAATTAATTAATGCTCATAGCGGAAAGGCTTATTGGATTAAACATAGACTAAATTGTACATCCCAAAACATGGTTTATATTATTAAATGTCCATGCAGACTTATGTATTGCGGGAAAACATGCAAACATGAATTGAGCCACTATTAGATTGGCATTAGACCCTAATTTATATGTTTGGTCCACATTAGGACCTTTATCAAGTATATATACACTGTTTTACCTTTTGTTTTCTAGGCACAAAAGGTTATCTCACAAAATGGTCTGTGACTCCTACATTCGTTCCAATGGGATCAATACTGGATGTGTTTTTCAAAGTCAGCAACTGGAACATTATACAGATTTCTTTATTTGTGTTACTGGAACTGCAGGGTCACTTCCAATAAGGCCATCATACCATTTATTTCAACTCCAAGACATTGGTAACAAATCACCAAATCTATTTTTAGTGCAAAGTTGTCTTTGTTATTAAGTTACTTGCATTTTTAGAATTATATTAATAATACATAAAATCATAAAATAAATCAAATTCTTTAATCAAAATGGATGCTCTTCGCTGAGACCCTTTTCTTCAGTTAGGGAAATGTAAGGATCACATCCCATTTCTATCTGCATGTCAATACTGCTCTATTCTTCAGGATCCATTTATTGTTAATATATATGTTATATTCATATGTAAGAATAAAATTGCCTATTGATGGGTAAAATGTGACCCACACAGATTAATTTTACACTTGATCAATCTTGTTCATGCTTTAGCACATTGTTTGGAAGCCATTTATGTGTTTTTGATTACATCGCATCACATGTTACATCTAATAACATGATTCTTTCTTTTACCAATCAAACCTTGGGAATATTTGTGCAAAGGGAATAGTGATGCATTATAAGATGAATCAATGAGACTACCTACAGAAATAAATCATCAGTGAATTCTGACCAGTCTCCCTAGTACAGTTACATTATTCAGAGTAAATATCTGACTTTTTGTGTTACTCTACTAGGATGACGTTACCTATTTTACTACATATCTCATTTTCCATTCATTCATTTTAATCCTAAATGCATAACCTTACAGCCACCCAGATTGCTAGTTTTTCCAGATCCCCCTGCAAGAATGCCACATGGTAGACTTAATAGGCCTTCATGGTTTTGTGTCATTTGCAAACACAGATACTGTACACTAATTTCAGTGCCCTCCTCCAAATAATTAATGAACGAATTAAGTAGAAGTGTGCCCAATGCAGAATCCTGTGACTACCTACTAAGAACCCTGTTCCAGGTAGAAGCTTCATTGACAACCACTCTCTACAGGATCCTGGTTTCCATGTGCAAGCAACATTACAAAGACCAATAGTTTAGAAAGCAGTCATTTATGAAAACTTTGACAAAATCCAAATAGATCACATCTACCTCAAGCCCACTATACTAGTTCCTACATCATCATAAAAAGAAATTACTAGTTCCTACTTCATCATAAAAAGCAATTAAATTAGTTTGACATAATAATGCCATTCTCAAAATCACAGTTTAATATAATTCCTCAACATACATGTGGCCTATAATTGCCAGGTTGAGAATATAATTCCTTTTTAAGTACTGGAATACCATTCAATGTATGTCATTAGCATTTTATTTTATTTTTTTCAATGAGTCTGACTTTGATTACAGTGAACAATACAATCTGTAGAACATCCAATAGTCTTGAAAAAAAACTTAAGTCCATCACCTTCAACCCCAGCACACACAAACCTATACTGACCTATCTATACACTCACATACATATATAATATACTGACAGATATATTTGTTAAGCAACATTTTAAAGATATTCCATTTTCCTTCTGTGTTTAACCGTGTGAAAAGCCTTTCCCAGTTGACACATTGCAGAGATGCCCTAATACTTGCAAAGTCTGCACTTTTAGTTACTCCCTTATAGAGCTGTCTTTGCAGCATTATCTCAAAAGGAGAACATGTTATAATCACTATTACCTAAATGCTCACCCACACAAATGTTAGAGATAAGTTCAGTATTATTAGATATTACCAGGTCCAAAATAGAATCATTCCGAGTAGGTTCTTGAACTGCCTGAAATAAAAAGTTGTCATTTAGCATATTTACAAACCTACTAGCTTTTGTCTGACTCGGCCACCCCATTACTCCAATTAAAGTCCCCTATAATAACAGAGTTGTGAAGCCTTATCCATTTGTAATAGTAGCTGGACTTCATTCTCCTCACTAATACAGGGTGGTTTGTAGTATATACCAAAAAAATTTCTTTGTAATTTTTAACCCTGCTGAAATCTCTACCCAAGGGGATTCCATATCCTCCCTGATGCTGTCCATGGTAATTTCTTTAGCACATGACTTTAAAAATTACTTTACATAAAGACAAACCCCTCCACCCTTTTTAATCCCTCTGTCCCTCCTAAAAAGGGTGTAACCATTTAAATTCACAGCCCAGTCGCACGTTTTATCCCACCAGGTTTCAGTAATACCAATTATATTACAATTCTCAGTACATGCAATAGACCAATAGACTCCAGCTCTCCTAATTTTCCCAACAAGCCAGCATGCAGCAGAGATTACTACTTTTCCCTCTGATATTTACATTAGGTAACAGAGAGTTAGATCTAAGGTTACTATTAGGCTGTTACAACATTAAGGACAATTTTTAATTTCTCCTACAGTTAAACCTGCAGCGCCTGAAGAACTATATGTGTCTAAGACCGAGTCAAATGAGATGCTAATAAAGTGGAACATTTCTGAGGGAACAGTGCCTCTGAGATGTTTGAAATTTGAGATTCAGTACAAAGAGGAAAACGATATATGGAAGGTTTGACTTATTTCTTAAAAATATTATTATATTATTTTAATACATTCAACAGAATATGTACTGTGTGCTGTTACTATGTACTATATATGGCTTTATTAAAATTAACATTGTTAAATAATTGCCCAATTATATAAATCATTTGTGGGGATCATATATAAACATTGCACAGAGCAGAATGATCCGCACAGTGTACATATTTGCCCTACGTGTGTTTATATTTATAAGCTGGCCAAGATGGTGTATTAAATGTGCAAACATCATTGCAATTTTGTTTAAGCTTAAGAGCTTTTTAAATATGGCATAATTGCTAATTGTGAATATTTATGTGCACGTTCTGCATTACGCCACAACTTTGGTGGTGGGGAAAATATTTGCTAAACAGTTGAGTAAATTGCAAATTCATATTTGCAAAATTCTCGTTTTTACATTCAACGACCATGCACAGTGGTCACACTCATGCAAACACCCAACTCATTTGTGAATATTTATGTGCAATGTGCATTTAACTGTGATTTGTAAAAAGAAAAATTGGCAAAGCAGTGCAATATTTAAGTGCTAAGGGGAAAGCATGAGTTATAAACAAAACAACCATATGTGAATAAATATATGCTTTTGCCTATATCACTGCATGTTTGAGTTAGTTATATCCTTTATAAGACTTTTTTTCCAAATGGTGGTGGGGTGTGGCACTTTGGTAGTGGAGGAGGAGAGAGCTCAGCTTGAAGGCCAGTTAGGGTGAGAATTGAAGAAAATGGCCATTTGCTTTTCTAGATTTATCCAAAAGTCCAGTTTGATGATCAGTTAGGGTAAGAGATAAGGTTAAGTAGTTACATAGATAGGGTTGAAAAAAAAAACCCCAATTCATCAAGTTTAACCGTATCTAGTAGAATTAAGTCTAAAACAACTGCGCTTTTCTAAGTTTTTTCTTGAAAACGTTTCACCACTCATCCGAGTGGCTTCTTCAGTTCAAATGACTGGTAGGGAATTCCCCGGTATTTAAACTCTTGATGGTAGTACAGTCACAGACATCCAATCACAATGGTTCCATTGAACTTGTTCAGTTAGGTGTTAGCTCAAACTGACAGGTGTAAGAAGGTATGATTCAATCACAATGGTACCATGATTATCATTGATGAAGGTGTTAATCCTTCAAAGTACATGACTGGAAGTGTGAACTGTTGTGAAACCGCCGGGGTAAGGATGTCAAAGCGGCATTGTATGTTGGTGACAAGCGGTGTCTCAGGCCCCATCCTCTGTTCAGGGATGGTTTTTCCAGGCTGGCATAAATGGCCTCTTTCACACCTCTTTCAAACCATCTGTCCTCTCGGTCCAAGATATGCACGTTACTGTCCTCAAAAGAGTGACTTTTTTCTTTGAGGTGTAGATAGACCGCTGAGTCTTGTCCTGAGGAGTTTGCCCGTCTATGTTGGGCCATTCTCTTACAGAGAGGTTGTTTTGTCTCCCCAATGTATGACTTACATTGGTACCTCACATGTACCTCTTCATCAGAGAAAACAAACTTAGCTTTGAAAGTCTTTTTTTTATAGACATGCAAACCTACTGATGCACTCAAATATATTAAAAAAGATTTAATGGTGGACTGACGTTTCGGCTGAATACCTCAGCCTTTCTCAAAGTGAGAAAGACTGAGGTATTCAGCCGAAACGTCAGTCCACCATTAAATAAAAAGAATCTGTAATTTGTACAAGTCCTGTGAGAGCGGCTTCTTCATTTTATATATATATATATATATAATCTATATATATCTATATATATATCTATATATAGCTATATATATATCTATATATAGCTATATATATATATATATATATATATATACCTATACTACACTAAGGGGCACATTTACTAACCCACGAACGGGTCGAAATGAGTTAGATTGCGTTTTTTTTCGTAATGATCGGTATTTTGCGATTTTTTCGGCGTCTTTACGAATTTTTCGTTACCAATACGATTTTTGCGTAAAAACGCGAGTTTTTCGTAGCCATTACGAAAGTTGCGTAAAATCTGGCGATTTTTCGTAGCGTTAAAACTTGCGCAAAAAGTTGCGCTTTTTTCGTAGCGTTAAAACTTACGCGAAACTTCGCACCTTTTAAGTTTTAACGCTACGAAAAAGGCGCAACTTTTCGCGTAAGTTTTAACGCTACGGAAAAATCGGGCGATTTTACGCAACTTTCGTAAAATCGTATTGGTAATGAAAAATTCGTAAAGACGCCGAAAAAATCGCAAAAAATACGAAAAAGTCGCAAAATGTTCGTTTTCAAGTCGGAACTTTTCCAATTCGGGTCGGATTCGTGGGTTAGTAAATCAGCCCCTAAGGAGCAGATTTATCAAAATGTAAGAATAAAGCTCACCACAGACAAATTCACCTACTTTCTATTCATTCCTGTGGGATATTTAGCAGTATATTTATCAATGGGTGAAAGTTAGAGTTCAACTTTTAATTAATATGCTTTTAAAAATCCCATAGGAGTGAATAAAAAGTGGGTGAATCTTTCTGTGGTGAGCTCTATTCTCACATTTTGATAAATCTGCCCCTAACTGTAGATCTTAAGATCGCTATAGCATTGAATATTATGTATGTTCAAGAACTCATCCAAGCCCCTCTTAAAGGCATTAACAGAATCTGCCATTACAACATCACTAGGAAGGGCATTCCCCAACCTCACTGCCCTCACCGTGAAAAACCACCTACACTGCTTCAAATGAAAGTTCAGTCCCTCAAGCCTTAAGGGGTGGCCTCTGGTTCTTTGAAAAAAGATTCTCAGTTATCTACTGTATCTTTATTGTCCTTTAATGTAGTTTTAAGAGTTATGGTACCTCACATGTACCTCTTCATCAGAGAAAACAAACTTAACTTTGAAAGTCTTTTTTCATAGACATGCTCATATCTGCACAAAGCTAACTGTAGAATTTGAGATTGTTGTAGCATTGAATAATGTGTCTGTCCTAGAAGAAATCCAAACCCTTGTTATTGAGGGAATCTATCATTGCAGAATTTCCTGGCAGACCTATCCACCACTGCCTCACCACTGTCACAGTGAAAAACCATTTGCTTTGCTTCAGGAAAAGTGTGTTGTAAAATCTAAAGTGGTGGTCTTTTGTTCTTTATTTATTTCTATGTGAAAAGATTCAAAGCTATCAGTCTATAATGTTCTGAACTGTAAAGCGTTGCCCTGTCCCCTAACATCCTCCTCGTCTTGAGAATAAAATAAAAAAACAACATTTTTATAATCTTTCATAGATTAATTGTTCATTCCTTTTATCAGTTTAGTTGCTCACACAGTAGCTTCCAAAGGCGATATGGAAAATCAATCATCACAAGATTTGGCAAATGTTCTCCATTCATATTTATTGGAGAAACCCGTACACAGCATGTTTTGCATCACCAAAAAAACAAGAAAGACCTGAATCATGTAGTGCAAAAGTTTCTCTAATACATAGTGAGTACATTTGCCAAACCTAGTGGAGGCTGATTTACCACTGATTTTCTGACAGTGTTAGCTTTAGTAGACAATGACTTTGTTTACTTAGAATTGCAGTAAATTCTGTTATGCAGTAAAGTAAAAAATTCCATTTATATATATCTCTAGAAGCTTAGATAGTATTTATGCACCTCTTAACTTAGACCCAACTGTATTAGCCCATGTAAATAAAAAAGGGTTACTGTACCTTTAAGGAATCACCCAAAAAAACTCCACTTTGTTTATAAGCACCATTAGTCTTCCTGTGTTTTTGCCCATGTGCATAACTTTACTTATATCAGTTTGCTTCTTAGTCTTCCAGTTTATTTAAAATAATAGACCTGCGTGGAATTTATTTTGTGTCATCAGCAAAAACAATCCGTACAATGCCAACCTCAAGGCTATAAACAAATTAAAAAGCAAAGGACCTGGGACAGACCCTGGAGGTACTTCAGTAACAACACTGGTCCAATTAGATATAGTTCTATTTAACACTGCTCTTTAGGCAGTTTTCTATGTACAAATAATATGTTCAATGACAATATCCTTTAATTTAGTCAGCAACTTTCTATACAGTGATGTATCAGATGCTTCAGAAAATCTATGTAGATTTAATACACTGCAGTCCCTTGATGTCTGCTCAACCTCTCCTTGAAGGCAATTAAGTTTGTCTGGCAAGGTCTATTCTGCATAATATCATACTGTCATGCAAAAGAGGCAAATATTTGTGGTTAGAAATCTCAAGTTTACCTGCTATATCCCTTAACTTATTTTTTTGCTGCTTGAAACAAGTGAGTCATACTGTTTATCAGTTGGGCATTTCTAATCACTGACTCATACTGGAATCCATTTGTTGGACCAGAAATATCTCTGAATCATATGCAAACTGCCTCAGCGTAACAGTTCTCCCAAAAAATCAAGTTGAGGGGTCATTGTAAAGCTCTAATTGGCTACATCACAGCCTATCTGCATGAAACTTGTATAAACTCCCTTACCTGTACAATTGTTGTGTTTACCAGTGTGATTGCTACAGGGTTTGCAAGTTGAGAAAATACATTGGAGAGTAAAGGAACAGCAAATAGGAAAGTTTCATATCTTAACAGTTGGTTGATAACTATTAGGCAGGTTGCAGGAAGGAATAACAAAGGTCTTAATAGTTAAAAGAGTGGGAATATATGTGATAATGGGAAGTAGTTCTGCAGAGTGTTTAAATAAATTAATACAATTAGAACTGAAACTTGATTTTCTATTTCTTAATAATGGCATTTTACATTTGATTCCAAAGAAACTAGAAGCAAGTGCATTTTTTTTACTCTTACAACATTTTTTCCTAGAATGTCAAAACATTTGCACTTCTAATTTTGCAATACATATAGAGGAAAGAATTTCCTGGGAAAGTAGATTAAGAACAATTGGGCACAACATGTGCCTCCACAGAAAGATGAGCCACATTGGATTGACACGATAATTCCATTGTGTGTGATTTAAGTTTAATAACACTGATTGCCTATAGGTATGGCACCTGGTACAGTTCACAGCACCTTATGCACCAAAGTATCCTCAAGCATGTTGTACAGGGCGTTTTAATCTGTACATCCCTGCTCTAATTTTTGCACCTAGACCTATGCCTACCAATCTCAGATATGGCCTATTATTTCTTAAACTATTCTACAGTATCATCAGTAGACCAATAATGTGGTGATTTTACTGCTTTGGCCAAATGGAATCAGGCTGTGTGTATCATAGGCTAGTTAACTTCTAGTTCACAGAATCACCTGTCCCAGTGGTAATATAGTAAATGTCGAGTTTTTTAAGGTGTATTTTATTTTACACTGTCCAAATGCCAGATTTGATTCCGTTATTTTATGCTGCTTCAGACCTTGTGGTGGATGTCTAGAGCGACCTCCACCACAAGGTCTGAATCAGTGTAAAAAACACTTTAAACAAATTATGCTGTTTTTTACATGAAGAATTCTGGCAAATTTTGCCCCTCAGTGTGTCAGACTTTATAGCTTAAGGCAAATCAATATGTATCAATTCAGTTACTTAATTCCAGTCTACTGTTTTGCAGTAGAGTCATGGGAAAGTGATCTCAGGGTCATGGTCTTGGATTACTTGGGGTGTGGCTGCTGAACAGGGACAAAATGCAACTTTTCAGATACAACTCCCTAGGCCTTGTGACAATGTGTGCAGGCAAATAACACCAACAATATATTATATTCTGGAAAAGAAAAATTGATGGAGGCTCTATGAGGGAAAAAATTAACTTAAAGTGTATTGGATGGAACCAATTTATAGTAGAAGTATGTTTGGATTCAAATGTATTATCATTGTTCTGTTGAACTTCTACAGAAGAATATCACAGTGGTTTGTACTGTGCCAAGTACATAGATCAATCTGCATCTAGTTTTAGTAGGAGCTGTAAATAATTTTAAAAAGCCAGGGGCAAGAACACATCAATTCTAAGTTGCAATAAAACAAGCAATAACATGGTTTTCCCTAGAAATGCTTGTTCTTTTACCTTTCTGTTTCTATAGACTGCATAGTGAAATCCATGCTGTGGGTTTTCCAGAATTGAATTGGAAGTATGAAAATGAATTTGTTTAAAATGTATTTCCACTGCAGGCAGAGCCTGAGCAAAGAGAAACAATGAGTGTCATCAATAAATCAAACTCCAGCAATATATTTTGTGCACGTGTTAGAGGAAAGGTAAACAGCTTTTGTGCGGCTGATGGCTTTTGGAGTGACTGGAGCCCTGAAATCTGCTGGAAAGGTACGGAATCTGCATTTTGTGATGTTTCATTTCTGGGAAACTGGAGTAATGCATGAGAGAATGTCAGCTGACTGGTTGTACAGAATGGTTTTACTGTCAAAAAATGAAACATTCAGGGGCTTTTTATCAAGGAAAAAAATTATGAGATAGGCAAAATGCTGTAATAGTAACAGTACTATGAATTTGATCCCAACTAAAATATAATAAAAAATAATAAATTCTTACTGGTGGCCTTTATTATTTAAATGATTTTTAGTAGACTTAAAGTATGGAGATCAAAATTACAAAAAGGCCCCTTATCCGGAAAACCCCAGGTCCTGAGCATTCTGGATAACAGGTCCCATACCTGTTCTTCGTTCATTTTTACAAATAATCTGCCTGGACTCTTTGGACTGTGGATCATGTTGTGCCTCTGCTCTCTGTTATGCCATGTGCTGTGGGGGCAATCAATGGGGACCCAACAAACAACATTTTTCTATTCCCCATTTTAGGCAGTGTATATTATATTTATTCAATATAATTTGATTGCTTGAAATCAGGGTAACTGACAAAATCTCAATGAATTCACTGGATAACTCAGTTAAAATTATATTGACAATCTTAAAGTAATAAACCAGAAAGAATGTGCGCTCCCCTAGTGTAATAAGCTCAAAAATGTATTCCATGAATAAAATTGCACTTACAGGAAACTGTAGGAAAAAACCCCCCATAATTTTATACTGTTTCTTTTTCAGGAACATTTGCAAAACAAGGTCTGTATATTTTTGGAGGCTGCATTGCAGTGCTGACAGCTTGTACTATTGCCACAGCATTAGCTGTTAGGAATAAAAGGTAAATAATTGCCTTGTTGTTAGGCCTTTAATTATGTTAAACTAGGGTATTTACTGCAGGGAGACTAGTAGAAAAATAGCTTCTGGTCCTTTTTGTTTGTTAATTGCTTATGCTACGTTACTTTTGATTGAAAATAGTCAGAATAGCATTGCAAATAATTATTTACATTATTCAATTCTAATAAATACAAAATAGGAGGGAAATACTAATATTAAATGTTCTTTGTGCAACTCTAATACCAGTCAGATAATTCAAATGTCTTGACACCAACAAAAGTGCAAAAGTTCATGGTGTTTTTCAGAATGTTGTCTTAAGGCAGTATGGAATGATTAGTTACTGGAATCTAATGGTAATTAAGCTGCATGATAGGTAGTGTCAAAGAAACCCATCCAAACTCATTGAAATGATGTAAGCTTAATGGAAGTTAGTGGTTTAGCTAGGGCAGTAACTGTGTGAGCCCTGGCTAATACAGAGTGATGCAGAACCCTTTGAAATAAATTGCATTTTTAATCCCTTCTAGTACTAAACATTTTTCTATTGCATTCATTGCCATTCATTGCATTGCATTGTGGTGATTGATCGACCCTTATTTAAAGCTGTAGCAGGGAATGGGTCAGAAAAGAAATCTACCTTTGACGTAGTGGTTCACCTTTAAGTTAACTTTAATATTTTATAGAATCGCCAATTTAAAGCAACTTTTGATTTGGTCTTCATTATTTATTTTTTATTGTTTTAAATACTAGCCTTTTTCTGACTCTTACTCTAATTTTCAAATGGGGGTCACTGATACCAGCAGCCAAAAAATATTGTTCTGTGAGGCTTCAATGTCATAGTTATTGTTCCTTTTTGTTGCTTATTTTTTTTAATCGTGTTCTCTTCTGTTCATATGCCAGTCTCTCATTCAATCCACTCCCTGGTTGCTAAGGTATTTAGAACTCTGGCAACTGGATAACTGCTGAAATTCCAAACCGGAGAGTTGCTACAAATAATACAAAATGTCTCAGAATATTACTCTGTACTAGGGTTGCCACCTCTTAGCCAGGCAGGGGGCGGGGAAGAGGTGGGGCCACGACGCCACTGGGGCGATGCTATGATGCAGCGAGCAGCCGATTGCCGCGTCAATGTTAGTGAGTCCTGTCCTCCGGTTTTCCTAATTTAGGAAACCGGGCACAAGGTTTTGACCCAGACAGCCCTTCCGAAAACCGGGCTGTCCTGGTCAAAACCGGACAAGTTGCAACCCTACTCTCAAAAGTAAACAACACCTTTAATGTGCCAGTCTGTCAAAATGTGAAATGTATTAAAAGACAAAAGAAATGTAATAAAATAGAAAAAAAATAAGAATAAGAACAAAATTGTGCAAATGTAAATATTCATAGGTCATATTTTGAGACAGTCTTTAAAACTAAACTTAGACTCAATTAGACTTTTATTTTTCAACTTTTTCAGTAGGAATCCGCATTCCTACACTGCGGCCTGGCACAAAATAGAAAACACAATCTCCCCCTCATGGATAATGAGCTAGTGTTTCCTAAAATATGCAGAAAGAAAACATTCTTTGCATGAAGGACAATTTGTTGGATTACACATATTTTTTGTTTAACCAAATGTTATTACATTACCACATAAGTGGAAATTTGAAATCACTTTAAATCAATATAAAGTTTATGGAAAATACCATACAATCATCACGTAACATTGTCTTTTTGATATTAAATTGTGCATTTTTGCTGTGGTTGTGTTTAAAAAATAAAACTTTGAACTAAAAACAGAAAATTTGCTTCATTTCAGACACTTTTCAAAGAAGCTGCAGAATAAGGCCAAAGAATTGGTATTTGATATGGACGGATCTGTGAGGCTGAACTGATGGACCTTCGTGTTTTGGAATCTTTCTTTCTAACATATATAGTCACTTAGTCAGTATACAGCCTGAGGGAAGAGCCAGTGATTTAGGAACATTGGTCATGTTAATGTTATTTCTGCAGTGCAGCTATTGTTGGATATAGTATATAAAGCAGATTATTTAACAAATGTATTTAAAGGAAAATATTCAGTATAAATATTTACTGTATCTTATTTTTCTAGATATATTCTAAAAGTAATAAATATAAATAAATTAATTTCTGCAGTACTTTTGTAATAGAACTAGAACTAGAATCCCATCAGTTTCTCCTAGTGATACTTAACGTTTCAGGATAAAGAATTGAGTGTTCCATTAGCTTGCAACTATTTTTAATAGGTGCTACCTTTTAGTAAAAATGTCAGATATAACAGAGCTCCTTTACGACCGATGCCACAAGTGCGCCCAAAAATGGACTGAACCATTTCATGTATTGAAGCCATTCCTTTAGGGTACTTGCACCTAAACATGCGCTTTTTCATTTATTTCCAATGGATCATGTGCAAGGGCAGCTACTGGTTCAAGGGAACAATGGAGCTACCTTCACCCTGAATGTGGCAGTAATTCCAGGGGCAGAGTTACGCCTAAAGGGTCATGCCCAGACATCCTCTCAACACTGAGCTCCATATAATGCAGTCTCCACTGCGACAATCATGATCACAATTGTGAGTGATTTGAAACACGTAACAACGTGTGTGTGTATTTTAATGTATCATGTGCAATTGTGCTGTGTGCAGCTGCAATTAACACTGAAATTTTGGGAAAAATGCAGATGGGTAAAAACATGCAAAATTGCAGCTAAAATGAAACTTTGCACATTGCAAATTGTAAATAAACCTTAATATTTTAAATGGCAAGTGTAATTGAAGTGGTAAATTATTGGATTATTTGAAACCCTCAATGAAAGCTTGTGGGGTCTCCTTTTTGTGAAACAGGAAGAAAACCCCTGCCAGAATTCACCTACTTCCTATTGGGCCCCCCACCTTTCTGCTGCAGAACTGATCACAGTGTAAGAACAAGAGTAAACAGTCAGAACATCACTTATATCATAAACTGAAGGGTTATGATACTGGACATCATGGTAATGGAGTGGGTGGCACTTTTGCCTGGCAGCACTGGGGTCCTGAGTTTGATCCCAGCCAGGGCTTTATCTGCAAGGAGTTTATATGTTATCCCTGTGCCTGTGTGGGTTTCCTCCCACGCTCAGACTGCGGAGACTTGTTCTCTCCCTTCCAACCTTCTCACCCCAATATAAACACATGACACAAGAAAAACACACTGATACCAATTTTTTGTGGGTGGGGTTCGGCCACAGCTTTATTAAAGAATACTACTTCAGAAATAGTCCTTGCCATGTATTCCAACTTTCCCAACTTCACAACAAACTTTTTTGTTATTATAACGGATGCCGGCCACTGCGAACGCAGTGGGCATGTGGAATCCACCAAACAAACCAACAGTAAATGGCCAAAGACAATCCCCGCCTTTGCTGTGACATACCACAATTTATAAGCATATATCAGATACATTTCCATTTTTTTTTTTTTTTTTTTATGAATCAGAACCTGAAAGAAAAACATAAACGTGTGAAATTAAGCGAGTTTAATGGCCTAATAGTTCACTAGCTAGACGCGCTTAAACAGGGAGGGGGGAGGGAGATGACGCTCCGTGCTGCTGCAGAGGTGAGACGCTGCAGAGTGAGCTGGCAGGCAAAGTGGAGGGGGTGAGCAGTGACTCTTTTCCCGCCCAGTAACCTGAGCAGTTAACTCTTCGTGCACTGGAGGGAAATAGGCCCTGTCTAGCTCCACAGTCCCTCAGCGCTTTCCTGATTTACTTCAGCGCTGTCCAAAATCATTAACAGATAGGTTATTTGGCTTCTGACTAAACTGACCACAGTGCATATGTGAATGTGAAAGGGACCTTAGATTGTAAGCTCTCTGTAAAGCACTTTGGAAATGTGCCAATGCTAATTAATACTAGGAAATAATAATAATAATTTGCAGGTATTTTACCTCCTTAGTCTTAAAATGTTCTGGTGACACAGATATCTGCTAGTTCCCTCTAATTTTAGGCAGTTAGTTACACAGAAATTTTCCCTTTTAGCATCTGCCTGCTTTTATTCTCAATTATGAGATGCACCCAGTTTATAGAATAAATAAATGTCGTCGGTGAAGAGGACATTAGGAATTATTTATCAAGTCACTTGGCTACTCGGTCTTCTGTGCGTGAATTCTGGACCTAGGGCGAAGTAGGCAAGCAGTAACACTAAACCTGCATCTAACCGCCAGGGCCGGATTTCTATCCGGTGCGCCCCGAGGCCGCCCCTGTGGGAGTCCCCCATGCGCATGCGCAAACGCGCACCCCAGTGCGCATGCGCAAACGCGCACCCCAGTGCGCATGCGCAAAGCGCCAGCTCCTCATTGCGCATGCGCGAACACTCTTTTTAACTCCCATACGGAGCAGTGGGGAGAGGTCCCGACTGCTCCGTATGGGAGCAAAATTTAAAAATGTTCTTGCGGCGGGGCGGCATGCCGCCCCTAAACTTCTGCCGCCCTAGGCTCGGGCCTTTGTGGCCTCTCCACAAATCCGGGCCTGCTAACCGCATCTAAACCTGCTCCTTTGGGTTTTTGGTTGACTGTTGCCTTTTCCTGACTATGGTTTTGCCTTTTTCACTAATAATCTCTGAAGTGAGTGGGTTCTCTCTAAGCTCCAGCTCTCCACTCAGGGTTCCTTAATAGCAAAGTGTTACAATCACTAGGTTGTACTCATTTATTATTTTTATTATATTTGCCCCAGACTAGTGATGGGCGAAATGTTTGGCCAGGCATGGATTCACGGCAAATTTCTGCATTTCGCCATTGGCGGATTGTTTCACGAAACGGATGAAAAAATTTGCCGCAGAAAAATTTGACGCACGTCCAAAAATTGTCACGGGCATCAAAAAAGAATTTTTTTTGCCACACAACATTTTCGCCGTTTCACAAATTTTTCACCGCTTCGCGGATCTTTTGAAAGAAATGGAACAGATTCGCTCATCACTACCCCTGACAAATATGCAAAAGCACTAAGCTGCACAAAATGCTGCCCTTCATTGCTTATACACGTAGCATATGTGTCAGGGGCAAGGCCACACTTTCCATTCCATTCTAGGAAGGAATACAGGGCACAAGTAACATACCAGATAACAGAAAAACCAATGTAAAACACCATTGTATTGCACAGAGCTTATCTGTTATGTACTATGTAACCTGTGTGTAGCACACTTTTAGTTGTAAGCAATAGTAGTAGTGTGTCAACTTTATCTAACCTAGTGACATACTAAGTCCCCAGTATCTAAACACACAAAAATGGCAGTGCAGCAGGCACAACCTTACTATAGTAAACAGCTGCAGCTGTAAGGAAGGAAGGATGGTGAACAACAGCAGGAAAATGAGTACTTAACAGCTAACTTGCTAATACTGTGATAACTATAACAATTCAGAAAGAATAGGCCCCAGCAAGAACCTCTCAAACCAAGGTGTGCACACCTAAGTCCCCCAACACGTTGCCAGCTGGATATAGTGTACCAGTGGCGGCCCCATTGTGAAGAACTGGAAGAGCTCAAAATAGCACAGCAGCCTAAATGGAGCCAAAGGTAGATTCCACTATATGTTAACCTCTGAACTTGGAACTGGATTCTGTTGTGGGTATAAAGGCAACGCATGATGCAGAGCTGTTATGGTTAAGGATATAAATGGTGCTCCCTCTGGTGCAGTTGGATGTGTAAAACATTGCTGTCAGCCCTGCTTACAGTCCTTGCAGATGGATGCGGTCACCATGTAAACCTTGAAGTCACAACAGCAGCTCTGCTGGCTCAATGGAACAACACTCTCAGGTACTAGCTGTAGTAAGCAAGGAGGCACATCTGGGTGCTGTTTAAGCATCCAGCAACTCAGACATTTCCCAATCCGTACAAGCCACACAGTCTCACAGATCCATTAAGGGCTTTTCAAAGGTCTCAGTCACTTTCCCTTTTACTCTATAAATATTCATTCAGAGAGGCAGCCCACCCCTTTAGGAAGTAGCTTCCCTGAGAGCTCCAGGTAAGAGTTATGAAACTTTACTTAATACAATCAATTGCAATGTTCTGTATAGAAACAAAGTAGTTTTATGCACACACTTATATATACACTTGTGGCAAACATAGCTTTCTATAAGCAGTTCTTTCAGCACCATTTAAAACATGCTTCCAGCACAGCCGAGGCACATGCTTCAAACAAAGTAGGCCTCAGTTTGTTACCCAAAGCTAATACTGTTGCAAAGTTTCCACTTTTAACACATATATCCCACATATATATACAGATTATACACATAGCTATTTACACAAATTACTGAAATACTGAATTAATAAATTACTGGCCAGTAAAACTAACATTTAAAGGCAAACAAGCACAAAATGCTAGCTAAATTCACTCCATCACATATACCCATAAATCTCCCAGCACCTTTCTCTCCTGCTAGTGATGAGCAACATTTTTGCATCAGGTTTTACCATGAAAAAACACCCATTGACTTAAATACATTTTGTAAATTTTCCATTTTTTTGCAAAAGCGAAATGGGATATATTCACTCATCCTTATGCTCCAGGCTGGTTCCCACTCCTGTCTCTGGGGGTCGAACCCATACTGTTCCCTTGATGATTTACTGGAGAATGCCCTCCTTTCTGCAGAATGAAACATTAACTAGTTCCTCTATACTGTAGTGGAAGGCACAGAGAACTACATTACCCAGCAGTCTTACAGTTACAAAATATTAATTAAGATATTAACATGTGCCTTTTCTCCTTTTTCCCAGCTTGAATGGCTACCCCAGTGGCTACATATCAGTATTATCTGTACCTTGTAACATGACTATGAAGATTTTCATTCATCCAGGTCATGGTATATCTAGTATAAATAAATCTAAAGCAACTGGACTTGTTAAGTAATCATTGAAGACATTTCACTACTCATCCGAGCATCTTCTTCAGTAACTCCACAGCATTCACACCTCTGTGAGTTTCAGATGTCACCTCTATGAAGAGTTACAAAGTGCCATTGTGATTGGATTAATGGAAGAGTATATATGCTGAGGACTTCCCATACCAGTCAGTTGAACTGAAGAAGCTGCTCGGATGAGTAGTGAAACGTCTTCAATAATTGTTTAACAAGTCCAGTTGCTTTAGATTTACTTATACTAGATGTACCTTGTAACGTTACCTTCAAGGCACAATATTTAACCCTGAATAGCAACCAAGCAACCTAAGTGCCCGATTATTAAATTAGCCTGAGTATTTTAATATTTCCTGAGGTTTTGTTTTAACCCTTTTTTTATTTGCATATAAGTTCAGTTTCAATTTTAAATAGCACATGTACCCTCAATATATATGACTCCCTTTTCCTTAATCAAAGGAATATCTTAAAATTGCGAAAGGTGCTGTTTTCTGTAGTCTAACTGGGGTTAATGTAACAGTAACACAGTAATGGTATTTAAATACAATATTCTTGCCTCACATAGGCCAGCTGCCAGTGCTGTCTGTAGATGAATGGTTTCATGTGGCTAAGATCACAACATTATTTTTCTCGCTGGTGGCCTGATGTGCCTTTATGGGGGTACTCCAGACACCTGTAATAACATACCCCCTCAATCTTCAAAAAAACAGAAATGTCATTTCAGCCCTTTCATTTGATTCAAGGGGAAATAGTAAGCAGTTTAAAGGCCAGAATGAAAAACAGACTTTCAGGAAAAGTGAGATTGGCCAATACTTAAGAGGAAAATGTTGTTAGTACGTCAAGTTCATTTTCAGTGCCATTTGCTCACGGGAGAAGAAATGAAATACAGACCAAAAAATGTTTTATACAATCACTGATGCAAAACATACTGCACTGCTAAATATGAATCATTATTATTATATTATTATAAGCCATGCAGAACTGGAACTTATGTGTCATTTTTCCTAAGAACTTTCTTGTTATGCTTTCTTGGCAGGACACAGACTTTGGTTACAGTAACAGCCTATTGAATATAGCACATTTAGCAAACAGAATGCAACGCTTAATATACAAACTTAAGATTGCATTCCATCAGAAAATATTTTGTCTGAGCAAGTTGGTAGTCTGTTTAAATCCCCAGAGGAAAATGCTTCTTTCCCTTACTAGCACTGTATTCACATTCAATCATTCTGGTGCCATTGGGTTGCTCATAATAAATTCCATTTGATTTCTAATGCACTGTAAAAGTGTTGCTAGTCACCAGGCTATGCATTTAGAGGTAGAAACCTACCATGCAGACTAGTTCATGGCACTTCTTGTCAAATTCATTGGGGGAGATCCTTGACTTGCAATGGTTCTTTTGATCGTTGGTAAAAGTAGTGGTGAATAAAATGCCCCTTCTTCCATATCCCACAGTTTAAAATTTTTATAGTTAATTAGGGCCCTTGCACATAGGTATTTTGCCCCATGTTTACATGCGGTCGATATCCCTCTGTGGTGGAGCACAGAATGAAACACAGCCCATTCTTCTATATCTGACTGTAATTATTTGGGTGCATGCAAGTGCAAACCTATGTGAAACACAACCTGCATTCAGTGCTTGCGAGTGTCTGATGACTACAGTTAGATACAGAAGAATGGGCTGCTTTTTGTCCAATACTCCCCTGCAGTGGGGTTGCTGTTGGCTGTATACATTTCCAGCAATTCTGTCTTCATTGTATCAAGGTGCACAGTTTATATTCACTGATAGCACTTTATAAAGGTACTCCTACAGTCTTATTTTCCTGTCCTCAACTACCCAGCTTCCCCCAAAAAACCCCATATATTGTAAATATGGAACTGGTCTATGTAGATAAACCTGAAGCCCCTTAGATAGGACACTAAGGGGCACAAGTGTGTCCCTTAATGCTTAATTAAGAAACACTTGCATTCTGTGACACTCTGTACTAGAACTGGATTTAAAATCAGATGCTTGGGGCACAGGCCAGCCCTGTCTTTTCTGCCTGCCAGGCATCTCCTTATTAGGCAGCCTCTTCTCATCCTGCCTTCACCCGCCTTTTGTCTGCAGACTGGCCCTGCCTCCTTCTTATCCTCCTGAGACACTCATCCTCTTTCTTCTTTCTAATGTTAAAGGGAAAATATACCTTGTTTTTTTTTACAAAGGCTCATTTAGTTGGGCTTGTGTAGAAAAAGTGAATAAATGCACAAATAAATATAAATTACATTTTTCCACAGATTAAGAGGAAACAATGTTAGTCTGTTTTTGGGGCCAGTTCACCACCCCTGTTAGGCTCACAGTATCTAGTAGCTTTAAATGTTATGTTGATACAAATCAGACCTAATCTAGAGAAGCTTTATTTCTCTAGGACCTTAAAGGGATACTGTCATGATTTTTATGGTGTACTTTTTGCTTCTAAATTACACTGTTTGCATAGCAAATAATTCACTCTACCATTTAAAATGTTATTATGTATTTTTTGTTAGTTGTAATAGTTACAAAGGGTTGAAAAGAGTCTTTTAAGCTGCTAGGGAATCTTAGAATATTGGAGGAATAGAATAGTCAGTGACAGCCTGTCCTTCACATACTTTCAAGGGGAAGTTAAACACACCATTATTTTCTATTTCATCCAGTTTCAAGGGGAAGTTAATGCCATCATACGTTAGTCACATAATTGTTTTATATTTCACCCGAAATTAAGTGAAACTTAAACACATTATTGTTTTCAAAGAATGAGTGCCAATGCTCCTAAAATGTCTGCCTGTTTGGGAACAATAAATAGGATTCATTCAGGTTTTATTAAAAAAAAATACCAAGTATGTTTCAGAATTCCAAATTATGTTTTCTGGTTTTCCTTATAGTTTCTTTTGGTGTAAATGTCCCCAATCTCCCATACAGTGCATATTAATCAAATAATTCACATTTTAATTTTTTTCCTCTCTGTAATAATAAAACAGTAGCTTGTACTTTATTATAGCTAAGCTGCTTGAATCCATAACTGTTTAGAAAGCAAATATCCGTCTTTTTATATTAAAGCAATAATTTATTTACCAACTGAATGAATTCACAGTCTTGATTGAATGACTGATATATCAAGAAATTAGTGCATGGTCAGACCAATTATTATTTACAGTTGTTGGTGTTGAACCTTTTGTAGTAGAAATTTAGCAGTTAGAAAAATCAGTTGTGATATAGATGCCATGTGCATAAGAACAAAATACCTTTCTGTTGGACTGATCATGCACCAAGGGTCATACAAATCAAGCATTTAGCAATAATAGGGGGTAACAAAAGGAATTCTGGGAATGAATTCCAAACAAACTCCAAGAAAATCCCATTTACATGGGTTTATCCTATAGGCTAGACTAGCAGAAGCCAGGATAATAGCTGATCAGATTCCCAACTACAGACCAGTTTTGCCTTTCTTGAGGCTCATCAGTGTAGTGCAGGGTTTTCTGATCAGCTTAGATAGAGTCACAGTGTATCATGACCAAAGGTGATGAGTTTTTGGAAGAATTCACAGAAGAAGGACCTCTCCTACACCTGACAGCCGCTGAGGGTGAAACAGGACTGGACCTAGTGCAGGAGTGGCAGGAGTGCCGAACCGAAGCGTCAGAGCAAAATCGAAAGGCAGGAGAGTAGTCAGGCAGGCGATGAGTCAAAATCAGAGTCTTGGTAACAGGAGCAAAGGCTTGGTGTTTTTCAAGAGAAAAGATCACTTTGCAGTGATTCTAGGCCTCTGGGGTGCTTAAAACGCAATGCGCATGCGTTCCCGCGTCTGAATGAATGCACGCACATGCGTCAACAGCGTGCGCGTCCGCCTCAGCATGCAGCATTGTTTTAGAACTCGGCGGCCGGCCTGGGAGAGGTACCCTACACCTTGTGGTTTCACAAACAAATCATTAGGGTTGAGGAGACAGATACAAAAGCAAAAGGAATTCTGGGAATGAATTCCAAACAGGCTCCAAGAAAATCCCATTTACATGGGTTTGTTCTATTGGCTAAAACTCACCCACTGGGTTTTAAAGCAGTAGCCAGGATAATAACTGATCAGATTCCCAACTACTGACCGGTTTCGCCTTTCTTGAGGCTCATCAGTGCAGTGCAGGGTTTTCTGATCAGCTTAGAGTCAGTGTGGTTTCACAAACAAATCATTAGGGTTGAGGAGACTGCCCCATACAGTAATAGCAACAATAGGGGAAAATTGTATTATTCTACATTTTCTCACCTGAAGGCAGATTTATCAGATCTCTCACTGTGGCTATAGTTCTGTGTTGTATGCAAAAGAATTACTAATTCAAGTGAATTAGAGTTCAAATGGCAAGAGAATAAAACTTAATGGTCTTCTATCATCTGTGAGGCCTCAAATGAATTGACTGATTGCTTTTTATTTCACCTACACACACTTTGGGGATTCTTAAACTGGAGAAATAAATCAGTGTGTATTTTTTAACCTATTGGATTTTGTCACAATTTACAGTTAAGGTAAATATACTATTTGAGGAATTATTGGAATGTGGCTTTGGTTGGCATGAAGATATACTGCATGATTAACAAGTAAGTAAGCTATTAATCCCAAGGCAATACTGTCAATGCCCTTCATTGGGCAAAAAAATCCAGAAAACTGTTTGTAACACCCCTAACTAAAGCAAGAAACATGAACAAGTGCTGCATAGACAGTTTACAGGACTACATATCCCAGCATGCCGCAGACCTGAGGACCTGGCCTCACCCAAGGGTGTGCTACTTTTTTTTGTTTTTCATGATACTGTTTACTGGCTAACTGATATATAAAAAATGCAAGCTTTCAAGAAAAACAACCAGAAATTGCATTTCTTCAGGCATTTTCATGATGTTGCAATTTTTGAAACAGTAGCTAAAAATTTATATCCACACAGATACAAAACAGGATGTGGTTTGTTTGAAATTAGGAATCTGACATGTACACATGAAATTAAAAGTAGATAACGCAGAATAAAGTTAAAATAAGGATATCTTGCTTGTACCGATCACAGCACATGGGTACCAAATGTGCGGTTTCTTTGTTCAGTAGGGACATGTGCTATGGTCATTTGATGCTATCAGGCCCTTTGAAATATAACAAACAAAGAGAAGTTGTGCTCAGCACTAAATTTTAAACCACACAATTCATGTAGACAGAGACACGAGGTGCTCTGCACTCACCAACTCTATCTATCTATCTATCTATCCATCTATAGATATATATCTATCTATCATTAAACCGTAGTTTACCTTTGAGTTAACTTTTAATATGAGAGAGTAATATTCTGAGACAATTTGCAATTGGTCTTTTTTATTTGTAGTTTTTTAATTCAGTTTTTGTTCAGCAACTCTCCCGTTTGGAGTTTCAGCAGCAATTTGGTTGCTAGGATCCAAGTTACCTTAGCAACCCGGGTGTACTTGAAGAAAGGACTTGAAGATAAATATAAGTATTAAAAAGTAACAATAACAATTAAACTATAGTTTCACAAATCTGCGGGGGTCAGTGACCCCTGTTTGTAGTTTGCAAGGAGTTAAAAGGTGAAGGCAAATAATTAAAAAATTTAAAAATGTAAAAAAAAAATAATCAAGACCAACTGAAAAACTACTTAGGCTTCACAGCAGTTCCATGTGGAAGGAAGCCATTTTGTGAGAGCTCTCTACCTGAGTAGGCAGGTTGAGAGAATAAGTGAAATCTGGGTATTAGGTAGGACCAGACCGGTCAGGCAAGTTCTTTTATATGTTGCACTAGGTGTGATAGATAGGGCTAGCTAGTGAGCAGCTTCTGGCTCTGACAAGGATTGTAGAGGGATTAATATACCGGGTGTACTGCTGCCCAGAGTAGGGTTACCAGTGTACAGACCTGGGGCTAGATATAAATATATTATAAAAAAAATAATCAAGACCAACTGAAAAGTTGCTTGGGCTTCACAGCAGTTCCATGTGGAAGGAAACCATTTTGTGAGAGCTCTCTACCTAAGCAGGCAGGTTGAGAGAATAAGTGAAACCTGGGTATAAGGTAGGAACAGACCGGTCAGGCAAGTTCTTTTATAGATTGCACCGGGTGTGATAGATAGGTTCTGGCTCCGACAAGGATCGTAGAGGGATTATTATACCGGGTGTACTGCTGCCTAGAGTAGGGTTATAAGTGTACAGACCTAGGGCTAGATAGTGAATCGCCAGGGAAAAGTATAACCTGAAAGCTGGGAGTAACCCAATTGTGCCTGCAGGGATAGTCATTGTGACCAAGTATTGTGAGTGTAAGCCTGACCTGTGATATGCAAGAGACCTACCTGCCGGTTGTCTGTTAATATTCCTATGTGAACTGAATAAGTAAATTAATAAGTTCCTGTTTAAATTCAAGAACCACTGGCGCCCATCATTATTGTGAGTTACAGTTGCACAATACCCTGGCCTCCAACACATGGGCTTATGCCTGGGAGAGTCTCATACTGGGTAAAGTTGGTGTAACTTATGGGAGCACTAGTACCTAATTTACCATACACTACTAAAGAAAGATTTTTACCCTGTGGCGCTTTTCCTGCTATATATATGTATAGCAAGTGATGGCATGCTGTATGGATTCTACAAAAGAAGGGTTTGAGTACATTGTCTGAAGTGCCTGCTTTCTGCAAAGGGTCTGTGAGTACCCCTCTACACTTTAGCTGTGTGACTCAACTGGGAGTTTTAGTTTAACAAGAATGCTGTCACACTTTTTTAAACTACTACACTGTATGTATATACTTTGAGTTATCTTGTGGTTCTATCCCATGGCCATTGGCACTGGAAGTATATTTATTTGTCTACTAAGAACTGTCCTCCCCTTTAAACAAAACCGGTATTGTTTGTCCATATATTGCAATATATTCAAGCTGGCCAACATTGTCAAAGACCTTCCCAGTCTGGTCAGTCCTACGCTCACTTTCATCTCATTCATTAAAAATTCTGCTTAATTTTACATTTTTTATAGGGACTGAGTTTTACCTGCAACTTGCTTGCTTTCAAGGATAAAAACTCCAAATGGTTGCCCTTTTTATTGGCCACCACTAGCATCACCTGACTGTAGCTGGGAATGATGGGAGCTACAACATGAAGCTGGCCACTGCTCCTGTATTAAGGTGGCCATACACGTGGCGATCCGACGATGTTTCGTACGACCATCGGTCGCACGAAACATCGTAAGATCCGCCACACACCATTCAGGGCTGAATCGGCAGGTAAGGAGGTAGAAACAATAGGATTTCTACCTCCTTCTGCCGATTCAGCTCTGAAGGGAGAATTTTGGTCAGGCGCCTTCTATGGCGCCCGATCAAAATTTTCAAACTTGTCCGATCGGCGAGTCGTCCGATATCGGCAGCTTCCTGCGATATCGGTCGACTCGCCGACATGCCATACACGCACCGATTATCGTACGAAACGAGGTTTCGTACGATAATATCGGTGCGTGTATGGCCACCTTTAGCTGTAGCAAAAAAGGGAAAGATGCGTTCACTAATCTAATCACTAATCTTTTTTTTTCAACTTATTAGTTTTTACAATACATGTAAACCATAATAATTACACTGTTTACTTTATCAGTATCTGCAAAAAGAACATAACTGGTAGCTCCCAAAAAAAACCCCAGACACGTCAAACATAAATATAAATATAAAGACCAGAAATGTTCTTCCATATTTTTTGAGCTTTCTGTATGAATCTTCTTTCTGAAATTTTTCTTGGAATTGCCATTTCATATTCTATTTTACTGTTAACGTCTCTCATAAGCTGGGAAATACTTGGGACCTCCTGTTTTTTTCCAATTTTTAGCAATTAAAAGTCTGACTGTATTTGATAGAAAAATTACTATTTCCAGAGCTTTGTTAGGAGTTTTGTCAAATGTTTAATAACACCAGTTCTAGAGAGAAAGCAAAATCTCATGAAATATAATTCGATATCAGAGAAAATGCTGAAGTCCAGAAGGATTGGATGATAGGACCACCATATTTGTAACATATCTCCTATTTCTTAGTTACATCTCCAACTAGTATTAACAGTTCCTGGATAAATCTGTCACAATTTTAAGGGGGTTAGGTACCAGTTGTATAAAATTTTGTAAAACTTCTCCTGGTGTGTTATGCATTTCGTATAGCTCTGTGTCCTGGTTATTGCTTGTTGCCAATCTTTCATAAAAATGTTTTTATTTAGACATTTTTCCCATTTCTCCATTGCAGGGATTTTTGTCAAATCTTTAGGTCTCTTTAAAAGATTATAGATCCTTGCCAGACCTTTTTTCCTTCTCCCTTCCAGAAGAATTATTTTCTCAAAATCTGCTAATGATCTTAACTTGCTTAGGAGAAGAGATGTTAAGTATGTGCGTATTTGTAAATATTTGCAAAATTCTCTAGGCTATATTTTTTCTTTAGAGAAGTAAAAGTTTCAAGATGATCCATATTGTATAAGTCTTTTAAGCTGGAAGAACTTTCTTTAACCCAACCTTTTGAGATCCGTTTTCAGAATGTGTTCCAGAATAGAAATTGGTGCCAACAGAGAAGAAAAAGGAGAGTATAATGTTTCAACTATGTTTTCTCTCCAAATGTTGACTGCAACTTTCACTGTAGGAGGCAAATTTACGTAATTATTCTTAACACCTTCACCATTTGACCATAGTAGTTAATCCAATGAAAATGGTTTCAGAAGAGTAGTTTCAATTTCTACCCATTTTTTTGTGACTGTATGGATAATATAGTTTGATTTAAAATATTGGCTTTAAAGTATTTCTTAAGATATGGAGCTCCAAGACCTGCTTCATCTTTATTTCTTTGAAGAATAGATTTGGATATTCACATTTGTAACCTTACAAAGAAAACTGGAGGGGATTGAAATAGGAATAGTACAAAACAAATATAGTAGTTTAGGTAACAACAACATTTTTATAGCAACAATTCTACCCATCCAAGAAACAAATAACGGCTTCCATGTAATAATATCTTTAAAAACTTGCATCAATGGGAGAAAATTAATATTAAAAATTTTTCTGGATGTTTTGTTAATTTTATACTAAGGTAAGATATATAATCTTTTTGTCAGTCAAACATAAACTGTTTTAATGGAGATTGATCTTTAAATTGTATGTTAAACATCATAGCTTGTGATTTATTCTCATTTATTTTATAGTAAGAAAAATGTCTTTAAATTCCTGTAGTATTTGTTTATTTAGATAATCTCTCTTATAAAAAACCTATACAAAAAAAACCTACACAATGAGCTTTACCACCATTTGGAATACCAGACAATTCATCCGTTGCTCTAATTTTCTGAGCTAAGATTTCTATTACCAAATTAAAAATCAGTGGGGAGAGGGGGCATCCTTGATGTGTACCATTAGGAAGAGAAAATTTTTGGGAAAGTAAACATTGGTTTACTCATTGGTTATTCTAGCTGTAGGATTATGATATGATATAATACAGAAATAGCATGTATAGTGGAGTTATCACAACCTAATTTAAATGAAACCTTTTTTTTTCATTAAATCATGGGGTATTCTTTCGAATGCTTTTTCTGAATCCAACGAGATTATTAATGGTGGAGTTTTAGACTTGTGAATTGTTTGTATTAAATCTATATATCATCTGGTATTATGAGGGGATTGCCTGCCTTTAATAAAACCCACTTGGCCACTATTCAAGACCTCAGTTAAGATATCTTGGAACCTATTTGAAAACATTTTTGAACAAAATTTTAAATCACAATTTAGTAAAGAAATTGGTCTATAATTTAGTATCTTTGTTGGGTCTTTCCCCTTTTTTGGTATAACCATTATTGTAGCCTGTAGCATTTCTTTAAGAAAATGGCCTCCAGATAGTATAGTATTAAATAATTGTTAATTTTGGAACTAGTATTTTTGCAAAAACCTTGTAATATAATACTGGTAGACCATCAGGCTCAGGAGTTTGTTTTAGATAAGTTTTTATGGCATTTTCTTGTTGAGAAATGGATGAATTCAAGATATTTATTTGATCTACAGTTAGATGTGGTAGATTAATTTCTGACAAATATTTATCTGCGCTTTGAGGGTTGCGTTGAGTTATTGTATTCTCTTTAAAATTATAATGTTGTAGGTAATATTGAGCAAACACTTCTGCAATTTTTAAGGGGTTAGATAGAATTTTACCATTATAAAATTGTATTCCTCTTATTTTAGATTTTACTTGTTTAGCTTTTAAATATTTCATCCTTAAATCAGTTGATTTATTTGATTTGTAATAATATGTAGTTTTAAGTTTCTTGAAATTCAAAATTAGATAAGTCCAATTTATGGAGTTTATCTTGTAAGGACTGAATGTCTTTGCATCTTCTATTAGGAGGATTAATTTTATTGAGATTCTAATTGAGCCAGATTGTTTTCTAATGTTAATCTTTCTATTTTATTTTTTTTTCTTATAATAAGATGCTTTTTGAATGAAAATACCTCTTATTGTTGCTTTGTGGGCTGACCATTGAGAATTCATAGAAGTATCATCAGATGAATTAAGTTCAAAATATTCTTGTAGATATTTGTAATAAAACTCTGACCTTTAAATTATTCAAAAAAAGCCTCATTTAGTCTCCATGTACTTGTTGGAATATTTTTAGTGGGTTCATTAATGTTTATGGAGACCAGAGCATGATATGACCACGTTATGGTACCTATATCAGCTTTCTTTAAGCACTGGAGCAGTATTTTCTCTACTAAAAAATATCAATTCTTGAATACATTTCGTGAGGATGAGAGTAAAATGTATAGTCCCTAGTTTTAGGATTAAAAATCCTCCAGACATCATATAAATTATGATGTAGTATAAGCTTATTGAAAGGTATCTTTTCCCTTTATTCTACCCTTTGTAGATTTTTGAGGGTGGGATTTATTAGAAGTAGAGGTAGTATCTAAATTGGGATCTATTATTAAATTAAAATCTTCACCTATTACAGTAAACCCTCTTTTCAGTTTGCCAATTCAGGGGAAAATGTGTAATGCATGTAATGTAATGTTTATTTCCCCTTCTGCTCTCTATCTTTCCTCTGTTCTTCATCTCTGGACCGATAATCGGACCTTACTTTTCCCTCTCCCTTCTCTTTCTATTTGTAAATAGTTTCTGCTCCATGCTTTCCTATATCCACCTTCTTTCTTTCTTGTTTTCATTCTTCTTTCCTACTGTTCTTTTTTCCTTCTCCTTTTTATTTTCCGTAGTTCTTTATATTCTTCTTCATTGTCTTTTTTTTTTTTTTGTTAACATATCTGTTGAAGTAAAATGACGATGGGGCAAATAGAGTAAATAATTGTAAACTCATTTATGTATAATGCCCAAAACTAATCTTTTTCTTTCTTTTGTATTTCTGTTCATTTGTTAATAAAAATAAAAAAGAGGGGTTAAGAAATTAAGTTATGATGAGTTGGGGGCATAAAGATTGCATAAAATGAAGAGTTTATTATTAAGCTTAAAAATCTAAATTAAATACCTTCCCTCAGGGTCTGACTCTAAATATATTAATTCAAAAAGGATCCTGTAATGTATCATAGTGACTCCTTTCTTTTTCTCAGAAGCACAAGCATGAAAAATGGGGGAAATATGAGGAAGAACATTTTGGGGCATTATCTTTTCTGAACGTTTTCTGTAGAAATATCACGTCTGTCTTCTGTTTATTCATATGAGAAAATGTTTAAGACCTTTTAAATGGGGAGTTAAGTCCCTTCACATTAATGGAAATCAATTTAAATGATGAATCCAAAGTCATCAATAATATTGTGAGTTACTGACCCTGAAGCTAGGTTAAAAAAATGTAGTATACTAGGTATAAAAAACATACTGTATGTATTGGAAAATGAATTAAATATATAATGTTTATGGCCACTAGGAAATCTCATAAAAATTAGGTACCAGTTAAGGAGCTACCATAAAAAATAAGAATATCTTTAAAGTAGATCATACAGACAAGAAAAAATGCAAGAAACTTATTTATAAGCTGACTAGAAGTAGTTGGAGAATACTGCTCAAAGCAAATATATATATATCAGAACATGAGCCATTGTTAACATATTGACATTCAGAGACAACATATCTCGGAGCAAATTTCACGGGAGCATGCAGATGTATAATTAATAAAATAACTTGGTAAAGTTTATATTAATTAATTAAAACTTAATAAAGAATACCAACAACAGACTTTTAAATCTGCCTATATATGTAAAAGGCAGGAATTAATAGTAATTATTCCTAATGCTTTTTATTAGAGATGTAGCGAACTGTTCGCCGGTGAACTAATTCGCGCGAACATCGGGTGTTCGCAAGTTCGCAAACTTTTAGCTACAGTATGTTCGCAATTTTGGGTTCGCCTTAGCTGGAGCCAAATTTTGACCTCTCACCCCAGAGCCAGCAGATACATGGCAGCCAATCAGGCAGCTCTCCCTCCTGGACCACCCCCGGACCACTCGCTTCCATATATAAACCGAAGCCCAGCAGCCATTTTACATTCTGCCTGTGTGTGCTTGAGGAGTTAGCATAGGGAGAGAGCTGTGCAGGGGTTTTCGGGACAGTTTAGGTAGCCTTGCTGACTAGTAATCTACTTTCTACTGCTCTGTAGGTAGCTGCTGGGGACAGCTCTCCTGCTGATCTCATTTGCTGTAACCCAATAGTCCTTGTAAGGACTGCTTTTATTTTCTGATTACTGTTACTCTTCTTTTCATTGTGTACTGCAGCTCCGTCTGTGTGTGTTGGAGACAGACATAGTAGTGCACCAGCACCAACCACACATTCACATAATTTTTTAAAATTTTTTTACTTTGCTACTGTAATTTATAGAGCCGAGTGCTATTAGTCTAGCTGTGTTGGGGACTGGTGTGCTGCTCCTAGTAGTTCATCCCCAGCACCAACCAGAGATCACGTTTTTTTTTTATTAATTTTTTTTTAATTTATTTAACTTACTGTTCTTTAACGTGTCCAGTGCTGTTTGCTGTTGTTCATAGTAGTGCAAACACGTTACACATAGTAGTGACATTGCATTGCAATAAAATCACCTGAGCGACGTTTTTCCACCAGCAATAATATATTCCATATCCACTACTGCGGCGATTTGTCTTTGCGTGTGAACCGGCTGTAACCTTTACACGACTTGATTGGCATGTAGACGCAGGACGTTTTAAAGCAGTTTATTACACAAGTTTAGAAATGTAGTGTGATTTCTGCCCTTTACAGCACAAAACGCAATGCTGTGTCAACAACGTATTTTTCAGGGAAATTTTTGCCCTTGATCCCCCTCCGGCATGCCATTGTCCAGGTCGTTGCACCCTTTAAACAACTTTAAAATCAGTTTTCTGGCCAGAAATGGCTTTTCTAGGTTTTAAAGTTCGCCTTCTCATTGAAGTCTATGGGGTTCGCAAAGTTCGCAAAAGTTTGCACTTTTTGGCAGAAGTTCGCGAACAGGTTCGCAAACTTTTTTTGTGAGGTTCGCTACATCTCTACTTTTTATTAGGCACTCATTTGAGTGGTGTATGATGCACTGTTTCCCATTCTGGAGTGAGTCTGGGCTTCTTTTTTGCAGGAAGGTCTGCAATTGGTTCTCCATTAGTGGATTTATCTCCAAAATCTGACACCTAGGGGCGTATTTATTATGCTGTGTAAAACTAATTCACCGAAAAAACGGAGTAAAAAGCTGTGTAAAATCAATGGAAAAGATCGCCATCTGAACGCCGGATATTACGCCATTATTTCCCATAAGTTCCGGTGGAAGAAAAAACGCGTAAAACAATTATGCCGATTTTACGCCGTTTTTACGCCATTTTTACACGGCGAAGCCTGGCGATGTGTGCCGAATTTTCTCGCCGTTTTTTACACAGTATAATAAATATGCCCCCAAGACTCTTGATAGGTCATCTCACCCATGAACCTTTTGAGTGTTGTGCTTTACAACACGTTGTAATAAAATGGCTGGGTTAGTTGTAGATGGACGATATGTTTCTCCCAGGGTTTTGCATAGTTGGTACCCTGGAACATGGAATAATTAATCACAATCCCAGCCCTTTAATACAGACCTTAGCAGCAAGGTGATTGCTGCAGCTGAGAGCCTTTTAAAAAGACTCCAGTGGGGGGAGGGAGAGTCTCTTCCCCACTACACAGGTAGCAGGAGCTGCGCTGCATGGGAAAGGTACTTATGATTTCTGATTTTGTTTGCTTCTATTAAGTTGGAGTTGGAAAAGCCACCCAACTGTAGTTAGGCTGCCAATTGTGTTTAGCCAGCGCTCTGGTGCAAGGGTTTATTTTCCTGTTTCTTATTTTGTGTTTGTTACTGAAGTTTTGTAACAAAATAAACTGCTGGCACTTGCCTTTAAGAGAGCAACCTCTGTGACTGCTATGTTTACCCTAAAAGACTGTGGGAAGCGGCCCTAAGACACTGAACCAGATCCCCCTGTAGGTTCAAGTGTCACACGTGGTGGAGGATGCGGGCAAGTCATTACCTGCAAAAGATGGCAGCCACTGATGATGTTGAGGCATACCTACTAGCCTTTGAACGCACCGCTGAGAGGGAAGGATGGCCAGCTGGAGAATGGGCAAGTTTACTAGCGCCTTTCCTAAGTGGGGAACCCCAGAAGGCATATTATGATCTGGAACCTGCAGAGGCCAGCAACTACAGTAAATTGAAGGCAGAAATTCTTGCACGTCTGGGAGTGACAGCTGCAGTCCGGGCCCAAAGGTTCCACTCTTGGTCTTTTGTTCCAGACAAGGCTGCCCAATCGCAGATGTTTGACCTGATACATTTGGCTAGGAAGTGGTTACAGCCTGACATCAACTCTGCCATCCATATTGTAGAGTTGCTTGTAATGGATCGCTTCCTGAGGGCTTTACCAGCTTCACTACGACGGTGGGTAAGTCAAAGTGACCCCCAGAATGTTGACCAGTTGGTCGCCTTGGTCGAAAGATACATTGCTGCTGGAGAACTTAGTAACCCACCGAGAGCAGAGTGGTTCTCTGGTACCAAGATCCTAAGTCACACTAGGTCTGGTAAGACTGGTTCAAAGTTAAAGGACGATGGGGATCAGCTTGGCACTAGACGGCAGTTTGATAATACAGTAAAATGTTTCAAATGTTTTGAATATGGACATATGTCTAAAGACTGCCCTTTAAATGTTGAACCTATGCAATGTGATATGAGTTACAGGGGTAAACCCCACTCGTTGCTTACAAGAAAGGCAGGTTCAGAGGTTGTAAGTTGTTATGCGGGGAAACCACAATGGTGTACCATAAAAGTAAATGGGAAAGAGGTACAAGCATTACTTGACTCAGGGAGTATGGTAACCCTAGTAACCAGGTCCCTTGTGCCTCAAAGTAAAATTAATCATGCAAAACAAGTGGGAGTTGTCTGTGTACATGGAGATAGACAGGATTATCCTACCGCCCAAGTCACCCTGTCTATCCCATCTGGGTCTATGGATTACCAAGTCGGAGTGGTTCCCCAGCTGGAATACGAAGTGGTTTTGGGGAGAGATTTTCCTTATTTTCTGAATTTATGGGCTTTTGTCACCTATAAGTCACAAGAGTCCTTAAGGGGTACGAATGACCTTGAATATGCATTTCCCTTTGCTGATGTGCAGTCTGATGAGGTATTACGTAGTGAGGTAGGCTGCAAGGCCCCAACCCCGCTTCAGGTTTTGGTAGGGGACAATACAAGCAGTGATACAGAGCCCCGCACCTCTGATGAGCCTGAGAGGGAATTAGCTGACTTAGAATCAGCCCCGTTAATTTTAAGAGTGCACAGTGGGAAGATCCCACTTTGCTGGAACCTAGGCGTAATGTTCAGGTGACAAATGGTGTTAGAAATAACCCAGATGGCTCCCTTTCTTATCCTTATTTTGAAGTGTCTAATGACCTTCTATATCGTGTAGAAAAGAGAGGTGATGACATACATAAACAGTTGTTGGTTCCCCAGGCCTTCCGTAATACTGTGCTAAGGCTAGCACACAGTCACGTATTAGGAGGGCATTTAGGGGTGGAGAAAACAAAAGAACGCGTTTTAAGGCGATTTTACTGGCCCGGGGTGTTTGCTGCCATTAGCAACTATTGTTCCTCATGCCCTGACTGCCAGCGTACTGCTCCCCAGAAAGCATATAGGAGCCCACTTGTGCCTTTGCCAATAATTGATGTACCGTTTGATAGGATAGCAATGGACCTGGTCGGTCCACTTATAAAGTCTGCTAGGGGTCACCAATACATTCTAGTTGTTGTGGACTATGCCACACGTTACCCTGAGGCTATTCCCCTACGCAATACTACAGCAAAGAGTATAGCGAAAGAACTAATGTTCATGTTTAGTAGGGTGGGTATCCCCAGGGAAATTCTGACAGACCAAGGGACACCATTTATGTCCAGGGTTACAAAAGAGTTGTGCAAATTGTTGCAAATAAAGCATCTCAGGACATCTGTATACCACCCGCAGTCAGATGGTCTTGTCGAAAGGTTTAATAAAACCTTAAAAACCATGCTCCGTAGAGTGATTGATAAGGATGGGAAAAATTGGGACTTCTTGCTGCCTTACCTAATGTTTGCAATCAGGGAAGTTCCCCAATCCTCAACAGGTTTTTCCCCGTTTGAATTGTTGTATGGTCGGCACCCCAGAGGGTTGCTGGACACAGTTAAAGAAACCTGGGAGCATGAAACTACCCCTCACCGTAGTGTGATAGAACATGTGGCTCAGATGCAAGATAGGATTGAGGCCATTGTACCTATTGTACGTGAGCACATGCTAAAAGCACAGGAAGCTCAAAGAAACTCATACAATAGAAACGCTAGGCTGCGTGTATTTCAGCCAGGGGACAGAGTACTTGTTTTAGTCCCTACTGTAGAGAATAAATTTCTAGCAACCTGGCAGGGCCCTTATGAGGTAATTGAAAGAGTTGGCGTGGTTAACTATAAAATACGGCAACCAGGTAGAAGGAAGCCTGAACAGATATATCATGTTAACCTGCTAAAGCCATGGAAAGACAGGGAAGTCTTAATGGCAACACAGTCTCCAGACTCTCCGATTGATATGAAAGAAGCACCAGAGGTTAATATAGCAGACACCCTGTCAACTCCCCAAAAGCGTGAGGTCAGAGAATTTGTTAACCGTAACAAGGATGTTTTCTCCGCTATGCCAGGGCGAACTAAAATAATTGAACATGACGTTATTACAGAATCGGGTAACAGGGTACATCTTAAACCATACAGAATACCAGAAGCTCGTAGAGAGGTTGTTAGTAGAGAGATAAAGAAAATGCTGGAGCTTGATGTGATTGAAGAATCCCAAAGTGAATGGAGTAGTCCCATTGTCCTTGTCCCAAAACCCAATGGGGAAATTAGGTTCTGCAATGATTACCGCAAGGTAAATGCTATATCTAAATTTGATGCTTATCCCATGCCCAGGGTTGACGAACTGATAGAGCGGTTAGGCAAAGCAAGATACCTCACAACTATTGACCTGACAAAAGGTTATTGGCAGGTGCCTCTTACAAAACAAGCAAGGGAAAAAACTGCATTTTCCACCCCAGATGGGCTGTTCCAATATAAGGTCCTACCTTTTGGGCTACATGGGGCCCCAGCAACTTTTCAAAGAATGATGGACCGAATTCTAAAGCCCCATGGTCGTTATGCTGCTGCCTACCTTGACGATATAGTCATTCATAGCACAGATTGGGAATCCCACCTAGCAAAAGTTCAGGCTGTGGTGGACTCAATTAGAAATGCTGGTTTAACTGCCAATCCCGCAAAATGTACTATTGGGCTTGAAGAGGCCAAATACTTGGGGTTCTCAATAGGAAGGGGACTAGTTAAACCACAAGTCACAAAGGTGGAATCTATTCAAAATTGGCCAAGGCCTTCCACCAAGAAACAAGTCAGGACATTTCTGGGCTTAACTAGCTACTACAGAAGGTTCATACCTGACTTTGCTACTATTGCCAGCCCTTTAACTGACCTTACTAAAGCAAAAGCCCCTGTAGTGGTACGGTGGTCAACAGAAGCTGAAGAAGCTTTTGTCAAATTAAAAGAAGCCCTCTGTGCCCATCCAGTTTTGGTGGCACCTGATTTTAGGAAGGGATTTATTGTGCAAACAGATGCCTCAGATGTCGGCTTAGGAGCTGTTCTGTCACAGGAGATTAATGGTGAGGAGCACCCAGTTTACTACTTGAGTAGGAAACTTAATTCCCAGGAGAGGAATTATTCAATTGTAGAAAAAGAATGTTTAGCCATAAAATGGGCTCTAGAATCCCTAAGATATTATCTCTTGGGTAGACAGTTCAGGCTCATTACAGACCATGCCCCGCTTACTTGGATGAGCCAAAACAAAGAGAAAAATGCAAGGGTTACTAGGTGGTTCCTGAGTTTGCAACCCTTCAGTTTCACTGTGGAACACAGGGCTGGAATAAAACAAGGCAATGCTGATGGGCTCTCAAGGTTATATTCCTTAATGTCCATGGTCGCTCACCCCTCTAGGGCAGAGCTGGGTGGGGGAATGTGTAATAAAATGGCTGGGTTAGTTGTAGATGGACGATATGTTTCTCCCAGGGTTTTGCATAGTTGGTACCCTGGAACATGGAATAATTAATCACAATCCCAGCCCTTTAATACAGACCTTAGCAGCAAGGTGATTGCTGCAGCTGAGAGCCTTTTAAAAAGACTCCAGTGGGGGGAGGGAGAGTCTCTTCCCCACTACACAGGTAGCAGGAGCTGCGCTGCATGGGAAAGGTACTTATGATATCTGATTTTGTTTGCTTCTATTAAGTTGGAGTTGGAAAAGCCACCCAACTGTAGTTAGGCTGCCAATTGTGTTTAGCCAGCACTCTGGTGCAAGGGTTTATTTTCCTGTTTCTTATTTTGTGTTTGTTACTGAAGTTTTGTAACAAAATAAACTGCTGGCACTTGCCTTTAAGAGAGCAACCTCTGTGACTGCTATGTTTACCCTAAAAGACTGTGGGAAGCGGCCCTAAGACACTGAACCAGATCCCCCTGTAGGTTCAAGTGTCACAACGTGAAAACATATTTAAATGCTGGTATCATATCAATACCAAGCATAGGGAAATGTTTATTTAATCCTTATGATGATAAACAACATCTGACAATGTGTTCTCACAACATTAAACTTGTAAAATCATATCAGACATTTTAGTTGTTTGGTTAGAAAAAAGCTGTGTAGACTGTCTACCATTCTGGATGCACTCATTCTTGGCAGGATGATTTTTGCATCTCAAATATCAAGACCCCATAGTTGCATTCCTTTCTCTCGGGATGTAAAGATAAATGTGTTTTGATTTCTGGAGGCCAATAGTTTAGTAGAGAAAAGCCATTTGTGTATAATGATATTAAGCTTAAATGAATGAAATGGTTATGTGTGATTATAATTTCATCTGTTTCTTGGTTCTATCACTAATTTATTTAACCATGGATATCTTTTAGTATGCTTTTTAAATCTGACTATAATTCAGTTATAAAGATATCATGAAGATAACTAATATTTTATTCTTTTTATTTTTTTTTCTACAAATACTTTATTTTAAACAGATTGTAATAAGAATAACATAGGTAAAGGATAAAGGAATATAAAACGGTGGAAGAGATTGATTTCCAACAAGAATACATACTGCATACAAGAGCAAAAAAAAAAAGTACGTAGAGGCTTTATAATTTAAAACTTTATATATCTCAGCATGAAATTCTCACTTCTAACTTGCATTTATTTATTTTTTTTTAAATGAGGTGCAGAATTATTTTCTAAACTAACGTAGCAACTTGCCTGGGTTCTGGTAAATATGTTAAATAAAAAAAGAAATTTCAATAAATCTAGGTTTTTCTCAAGTATTCCCATTAAGTGCGGTACTATACTATTATATATTGTGAGCGAGATCAGATGTACATACAGTTCTTTTGTGTTAATAAAGTCCATTTATTATACCAGTATTAATGAAAAAAAAATGAAAGAAAACAAAACCCTTGCCACACTTGGGCTCTAACTACTACACAGGGTGCTTTCCCTCTCTGCTACTGGTCTCCTATTGGGATTCCCAAAACCCAAAAATACAACTCCACAGAGTCATTTTTTGTCTGGGGGAAAAACCAGCAGCACTCCAAGCTGTTCAACACAGGCTCAGACCCTCCCACACTGGTTTCAGTTCTCACTCGTAGTCTAGCCTGCTAATTATTCCCCAGGTGAGACTTACTTGGGATATTAACCCACTCTGGACTGCTGTACATAAGTTGCAGCATTTGTTGCTACTGTGACTTTTTTTTACCTGCGCAACAATTTTTACAAGCACAGAATTTTTTACGTGTGCCACTTTTTTCCTCACTCCAAATACATTAAAGTAAATGGGTGTTTTTTTTTCTCTGCACATTTTTTATTGCTGCAAATTTTCACCACAGTTTCACAAAACATTTGCAGATGCTAAATTGCGGAATTATGCCGCAAATCTAAGCCTAGCAAAAAAAATAATTCCCTCTTCGCTAATCCCTAGTTAATCAATTAAAATTACCAAGTTTTGTGAGATGTTAAAATGAAAATTTGTGTCAGTTTCTCAGTTTTCTTGATCTCATTATGTAATATTGCCATTATTTCTTCCATCCTCTCAATGTCCCCAAAAAGTCTAAACTATTCTTTTAAGTGAGATAGATCACGTATCTTGCATTTTTGTGGTATTATAACTCATTTCTAATCAGTTTTTTTGGGTTATATCAAAATGTAATGTTACTGAAACAATGTTATCTATCTGAAATACAATTATCTTATAATGCATATGCCAGTATTGTCCAAGAAATCATTTTAACCTTTTTAGTGCCATAGGACGTAGATTCTACGTCCTGGGTAGCAAAGGACCAAAGTGCCACAGGACGTAGAATCTACGTCCTACAGCACTATCAGGTTTACAAGCGCTGCACTTGCTTTTAAAGCAGCGCAGCGCTTGTAAACCCTTCACAACCCCCTAGACAACGAGCAAAGGAAGTCATACTCACGGATCCGGTCCCCCGATCGCGTCGCCAGCCAATGACAGCAGTGGACACGCGATGATGACGTGTCCACTGCTGTCCCTTTAAATATCGCCGCCTACTGTCGGCTCCTCATTCCTGCTGCGCACTTCGGACCTGATGGAGCTCCCCTGCTGCCTTCCTGCTGCCTTCCTGCCAGATTGGTCGCCCCTGATCGCCTGCCTGCCTTGGGTAAGCTGAACTACAACTCTCTACCACTGTTTATTTTGCTTATTTCTATCTCAACTGTCTAAAAAATTTTTTTTTCAATTTTTTCTTCTATCTTTGTCATTATTACACTTTTGCACACATACACACTTATTTACAACTTTCCCAAGCACACACAGACACTTACACACACACACTTAAACTTAAACTTTTTTTTTTTTTTTCTATCTTTCTTTTCTTTTCTTTCTTTCTTTGCTTTCTTTGGCAGTCTTTTTTTTTTACTAAAACTTTATTTCTGATCTTGCTCTATAATTATCTGATTTATTTGGTTGCATTTTAGTGTTTTTTTGGCATTTTCATAATTGATTTCTGTTTTTTTATTATTTTATTGTATTGTAACTTTTTTTATTGCTATTGGGTGCTGAATTTGCAGTGACGTTGGTGGATCCAGGGCTCTGACCACCAATTTCATTGCAATTATTGTTCTTCTGTTGGTTTAGGTGGTTTTATTGGATTTTACTGATTTTATGGTGTTTTATCTTTGCATTGTTCTTTATTGTGTGTTTAGTGCCCCCAAAAAGGTTGCTTTTGCAGTGACATTGGTGGATCCAGGGCTCTGACCACCGATTTCATTGCAATTATTGTTCTTTGATTGCTTTTAGTGGTTTTATTCCATTTTAACTTCATTTGATTTCAGTTGTTCTAGAAAGGCTAAGATTGTTCTGGTAGTTTCTATTGCCAAGGGTTAGGCTGATGCCACACATGGCGTAGGGCTGATTTTTTCAGCAAGTGGAAAAACGCTTGCCGAAAATTCAGCCCTACGCCTGCTACTTGTGCCTGCACCCGAATGAATGGAATACGCTCGGGTGCAGGCACATGTAGCCGATATACGCATGAAAACGCGAGACTTTGCATTCTCACGCGTTTTCATGCGTATATCGGCTACATGTGCCTGCACCCGAGCGTATTCCATTCATTCGGGTGCAGGCAAAAAAAAGGGGGTGCATAGAGTGCAGCCCCAATATTATGCATTTTCAGGTTTGGCGGCCATGTACTTATGTGCAACCAGACATAGGTATCGTTTTATTCAGGGGAACTTGCAGATTGATGTTTAGTAAGTTTTTGGTAGTTGCCATGGAAATTTTGGAGAGAAATCTAGGTTTGTATCTGGTTTTTCCTTGATTTCTGACCAAAGCGCTGACTTCTGCAAGGGACTGCGGCCACAATTTTCCATGTAGAAAGAGAAGAGTGGTGTCTCTGAATAGCTGAAGGTGTGCACTTTTTGTAAATATATAGATTGTGGGGGTTATTCCACAGGTAGGGGGGGTTAACACTGAAAAACTGCAGGTAGTGCACATAGAGCGCAGCCCCCAAAATTTCAACTGAAATTGCCCTTATGCATTGCCCCTGTTTTGGGGCATTTGGTGGCCACGTCTTTATGTGCACCCATACATATGGGGTATCGTTTTATTCAGGGGAACTTGCAGATTGATGGTTAGTAAGATTGTGGTAGTTGCCATGGAGATTTTGGGGAGAAATCTAGGTTTGTATCTGGTTTTTCCTTGATTTCTGACCAAAGCGCTGACTTCTGCAAGGGACTCTGGCCACAATTTTCCATGTAGAAAGAGAAGAGTGGTGTCTCTGAATAGCTGAAGGTGTGCACTTTTTGTAAATATATAGTTTGCGGGGGTTATTTCACAGGTATGGGGGTGTTTAGACTAAATAACTGCAAGTAGAGCACATAGAGCACAGCCCACCCTTATGCATTGCCCCTGTTTGGGGGCATTTGGTGGCCACGTCTTTATGTGCACCCATACATATGGGGTATCATTTTATTCAGGGGAACTTGCAGATTGATGTTTAGTAAGTTTTTGGTAGTTGCCATGGAGATTTTGGGGAGAAATCTAGGTTTGTATCTGGTTTTTCCTTGATTTCTGACCAAAGCGCTGACTTCTGCAAGGGACTGCGGCCACAATTTTCCATGTAGAAAGAGAAGAGTGGCGTCTCTGAATAGCTGAAGGTGTGCACTTTTCAGAAATATATAGATTGTGGGGGTTATCGCACAGTTAGGGGGGGTTAACACTGAAAAACTGCAGGTAGTGCACATAGAGCGCAGCCCCCAAATTTTCAGCTGTAATTGCCTTTATGCATTGCCCCTGCTTTGGAGTGTTTGGTGCCCATGTCTTTATGTGCACCCATACATATGGGGCATCATTTTATTCAGGAGAAGTTTGTCTTTCAAATTTGCCTTTGTTAGAAAATTTTTATGAGATTTTTTTTTGTCAAATCCACATTTGATCATGCGTCCAAGTTTACGTTTTAGAAAAAAAAAAAAAAAATGTCAAAAAAAGCTCCAAATTGCACAATGCACTGACAAAAAGTATTTGGCTTTTGAGAGAAAACTACATTGCACCTAGAAACCTGAAGGTCTGTAGTTTCTAAAGATACCGAACATGAGGGGATATTTTAGATTTACATGTAAGTTATGCTGCATCAACTGTTACAAGCGCTTTTCCGCTTTGTTCTGGTGTGATATTGTACTAAGTATTGCTTTAGTTTGGGGGTTACTTCTGGACAGGAACTGTGGGGTACCACCACATATTTGGTATCGTTGGACTTGGGAGTATCAGGACTTTTACAAACGACAAAAAAAAGTGTGTAAAATTAACTTTTCTATGGAAAAAAACCTCAAAATATACAGAAATTTTTCATAATTTTTTTTTTTTTACATATTTCACCCAAAATACACATCATATCTCCAGAAAAGTTATAAAATTTGGTATGTATGTCGAAGCCCAATTAGTGACGAAAATAACGATATATAATTTCCCTAGTTTCATGGAGGTTTTCCTACCAAAAAACATTGTTTAAGTGAATGAGTACAAAATGCTTAAAAAACGTCTGGCACTGGGGGGAACCGAAATGACGAATTCGGCTGGCACTTAAAGGGTTAAACCTTGCATTTAAACAATATAGCATTGTTTTAGGTTCTGTAAGTGCCAGCTTTATATTTTGTTAATTGCATGGGGTAAAATGCTACTTAAAAATAAACTTGAAGTAGTACTATACCCCCAAACAGTTTAGGTCTCTATAAAAATGTATAGCATAACAGCTAATATGTAAACCCTGCTTCATCTAAATAAACCACTTTCATAACGTACATACATTTTTTAACAGTATGTGCCACTGGCTAACCCTTAGTAGAAATTTTATAAATTATGGGCTGCCTCCTGGTACCACACAATTCACAGTGCATACAAACTAAGGGCACACATACATGTTAGGTCAGCCAATTAATGGACAAAGTTCTGTCTTTTACTCTCAAACTTCTTACATTATTTCTGGTCATGTGATCTCTGAGGGAGCACACAGCCCATCACTAAATGGTGGCTCAAGGGAAAAATATAAAAGGGCAATATTTAATGATATATATTCTAATTTGGTGAGATTCTTTAATAGGCCACTTATTATGATATAAACTATATGTTGGTTAAGTATTCATTCTGGTGCTATAGTTTTCCTTTAAAAATGAATTTCTTTCATTCTGACTGCTATAAATGATTTATGCTTGGATCTAGGTATAACTGCATACTGTGTATATCAGTGTAGGGCCTCATCAATTAGGGCCACTCAGTAATTTCATACTCTGTATATCACTACAATCCCTTTACAAGTAGGCACACTTAGGGCAGATTTACTAAGACACGAACGCTCCAAGCGTATTTTTGCCAAATTTTTCACGAAAAAAACGGAAAGGTTTTCCCGCTGTTTACAATCGTTCGCTACGAAAATTTAATGACTTTCAGATCGCCAATACAATATTGTCGTGACTAATACGATTTTTTCGTAAGATTTTTCATGATATTTGCGATCTTCAGAAATTTTCGTATCCAATCCGAATTTATCCCATTCAGGATTCGAATTTGTGATTTCATGAATCTGCCCCTTAGTAATTGTATACTGTGTGTATCAGTGCAGGCCCTATTTATTAGGGCCACTCAGTAATTGCATACTGTGTATCAGTATAAGCCCTCTTCAACTGGGGCCACTGAGTAGCCTAATTAATTTTTCCAGATAAGGTTATCTTTACGTAATTTGGATTTCCATACCTTAAGTCTAATAAAAGATTATTTAAACATTTAATAAACCCAATAGGATTGTTTTGCTTCCAATAAAAATTAATTGTATCGTAGTTGGGAGCAATTTTACACAGAATTAGAATTATTTGGGAGATGGGCTTCCCATAATTTGGAGCTTTCCAGATAAGGGGTTTTTGGATCCCATGCCTAGAGTTCTAGGCAACAGTGGGCATTTTTTTTTATAACTTCTTTTTATTTAGAGGTTAGCAATAGCATATAAATCACGTTTATGACATTGCTATCTAGCTAACATTAACATTGCTATTTAATTTTATCATATATACAGTGGGTATTTTTAATGTTAGGTATATTCTGCATATTACCATAAGTTTTTATACTTTGCTGTAGTAGTGGTTCACAATTTGGGGAATAGGCCATGATGCTGTTCTGTGTTCTAAGATTAAAGGACCAATTTACTAACCATCTGATTTTTTTTTTCTCGATTTGGATTTTTAACGCTAAGGAGCAGATTCATCAAAGTACAAGTTCAAACCCCGAAATGGGTAAAATTTAAAATAAGATATGATAATTTTTTCTGATCGGAAAAGTCACAAAAATGCTTACGATAAAATCGTAATTGTCAAGATTATATCGTATTGGCGATCCGAAACTCACAAAATTTTCCTATCCAAATGATCGTAAACAGCGGGAAAACCTTTCTGACTTTGATCCTTCTGTGCATGTTTTTGGAAGCCTCCCATAGAACTCAATGGCACTCTGCAGCTCCATCCTGGCCAAAGGAAAGTCACGATACTGAAGCTTTAATGAATCCAAAACTTTCATACTTTCGGACAAATATAATTTTGTATCATAAAATTTGTCGCAAAGTACGAAAAAGTCACGCAAATTAACAAAAAAATGCAGCAAATACGCACAGTTCTATAAATTGTATTCAGAATCATTTGTACTTTGATAAATGTGCCCCTATAAGTCGCTGAAAAAAGTCACAATTATTTCGCATCTAAATGGCTAAAAATCCAAATCCAACAATTCGCCAATTGTCAAGTCCATGAAGAAGTCCCTTTACTTTCTGAGTTGGTGAGAAGCCAACAGTGAGACTCACTGTTGTGGTATCTGATGCCTGTGGGTGTTGGCTAGTATGTTGGGTTTTTCCTAAACTTAGATTGAGTATGTCATAATCAAATGAACCTGTAGTGTGTGTGATAGTGATGAGCGTTTTTTTTCCTTCAGCAGGCATGGATTAGCTGCAAATTGTTCTGATCTTGTGCCGATATAAACCTAGACCACGATGGAGATTAGGTTCTGCATTGTTAAAAAAAATGGGACTAAAGCAAATTAAAATGCCATAAAAATATTTTAAGACCAATGAATCAGAGTGTGTCTGAAATAAAACTTTATGGTGTGCCCATAGGCTGTAAATCGATGCCACCTAATTAAAGCTGACATTTTTGCCAGAGGGGAAAAATGGAAATGAAATCCCTTACAAGCCAGCTAGAAAACCTTGAAGAACTAAACAGTGAGATATAAGAGGTCTAGCGCTAAAGTGATAAAAACCAAACTGCAAAAATTGTATGTTGCCTTAGATAATTAAAGGGGTGGTTCACCATACAAAAGGACTTGAGGGAAGGAGCATTTCAGTCTGTTTTACTGGGTTAAGTATCTCGGAATCACTTGATTTTAGATCTTTGTAATTTTCATGCGTTATGTCCAGAAATTAATTTACACTGTTTTTACGAAAGCGAAGCATTTATTAATGCACTATTTTTTCATGATTTATTATGCAACAAAACCGCAACGATTCCTAAAGAAAAAAACACCAACTAAAACCTGTAGAGATCAGGTAGAAGTCAGTGGCAGATGTCCTTTTTACAACTGGAAGATCTTTCTTTGCTTCATGGTTTCAGAGGGTTTCAGGTTTTTTTGACACTGTCATTTGGTTGACAATATTGAAAAGTTGCATTTTGTGGGACAATTAAAAAAAAAGTCACGGTTTTTGCTTTTTCCGTTCGTGCTTTTTCAGTTCAGATATTTTGAGAAATGACTAACATTCATGGAAATGAGTTTATTTGTCTTTTCAAAAAACTAAAAAAACCACAAAAATCCAAATGTTGATAAATGCCCCCTATAATGTCTAAATATTACTCCCAAGAGAATAAAATGGCTAAATTGTTGGCAAATATGTAGAGAAAGCAAAGAGCAAAAACCAATATCATCAATAAAACTTCTCAACTCCTGAGCCAAATGGATGTTAATAACAGGTATAAATTATAAGATTTATAAATGTATTTACTCCCCAGCTATTAATGTTATATAAAGAAGCAGGTGATTTTCTAAATGGCCTAAAGAGATGCTGGGAGTAACAATTGCTACATTACTCAAACCAGGAAAAGAACCTAGTTTATGTCTATATTAAAGACTAATATTTTTGCTTAGTGTTGCTATGAAGTTATAGGTTGTTTAAATGAAGTTACAGGTGTTTAAATATTATTCAAGCCACAAAGGATTTGTAGGTACCTTTTTTACTTCACTAGATGCAGAAAAAGCCTTTGAGTGCACTGGTGGTATCTAAAAAAAAAAAAAAATTCAGTTCCCACAAAGTTATATAAACCTGATACTGATGACTGAGTCTTTATTCAATTCTATGTGCAGCAGTTCTCACTTAGGGTACACTATCAGAACAATTTTCAATTTTAAATGGTACCAAACAGGGGTGCCCACTGTCCTTTCCAACCTTTGTACTAAAACTGCACTCGCCCAATCAATAAGATATAACCTAGAAATTAGAGGATGGATTATTAATTAGCCCTATAGTAACTGATACAGGAGGTGAGTGAATGCTTACTCAACAGATCTTACAATCTAAATTATTTATCAAGATAGATATGTTAGTTCAGCTGAGTGTGTGTTTGGTGTTCAAGCTCCATTCTGTCCTAAGGTGTTAAAGGGGTGGTTCACCTTTTAGTTAACTTTTAGTACATTATAGAATGACCCATTCCTAGCGATTTGCATTTGGTTTTCATTATTCTTTTTAATTTGAGTTTTTTTTGCCAACCTCTTCTAACTCTTTCCAGCTTTCAAAGAGGGGGTCACTGACCCCAGCAGGCAAAAACTATTGATCTGTGAGGCTACAGTGTTATTGTTATTGTATTACTTAATTACCTATCCTGTCCCTTTACTATGCTTATTCCAGTCTCTTATTCAAACCACTGCCTAGTTGTTATGGAAAATAAGACCTGAAAATCCAAATGAAAAGCTGTTAACTGGAATGCTAAATACATAACAGAAATAAAGAATGATGGCCAATTGCAAACTGTCTCAGAATATCATTGTCTATATTATACTAGGTTATTTATAGGTGAACTACACTTGTAAAGCTCCTAGACATCCTAGACATATTTGGTGATTCTTGCATCAGTAAATCTAGAGTATGTCACTTATGTCCTGTCATAGACCACAACAGAAATCCATTTGCTGCAGACCTCTGCATGTATTGTATTTTACTTCTCCCCAGAGTAATCTACATCAGACAAGTTCACACTAAGGTGTGTGAAGTTAGTGTTAGAATACACCACACACTATTAATTTAGCACCATGTAAAATGGCACATAGCTATAGAGCCAGGTAAATTCTAGCAATTGTGCAGCTATTTTTCAAGTAGTTCAGTTTTACACAGGTTTTTATACTAGAATGCGACACGTTCATTATGACAATCTCTACACAATAGTGTATTCTCTGTTGTAATTCACTGACTTATAGGTCTGCAGTGATACATGTATATAGAATAATGGTATAAATTTAGTGGAGTAAATAACAATACATTTAGAAATGTGCCACTACTACATTTAGGGGCTGATTTACTAAGACACGAATTCGAATCCGAATTGGAAAAATTCCGATTGGAAAACGAACATTTTGCGAGTTTTTCGTATTTTTTGCGATTTTTTCGGCGCCTTTACGACTTTTCGGAAATTGTCGCGACTTTTTCGTTACCAATACGATTTGCGCGAAAAAACGCAAGTTTTTCATAGCCATTACGATTCGCTCGTATCTTGTCGGGACTTTTTCGTATTGAGCGCTCGTAAGCGGCGGGCGAAACTTTCAGACTTAGCATGGTTTTGGAAGCCTCCCATAGGACTCAATGGCACCCTGCAGCTCCAACCTGGCCCAAGAAAAGTCACCATACTGAAGCTTGAATGAATCCGAACGCTACGAAAAAAACCCCAAAATTTTGCGCAACTTTCGGAATGGCAAGTTTTAACGCTACGAAAAAATCACCAGATTTTGCGCAACATTTGGAATGGCAACGAAAAAGTCGCGATAATTTTCCGAAAAATCGCCAAATACCGATCATTACGAAAAAAACGCAATCGGACGCATTTGGCCCGTTCGTGGGTAAGTAAATGTGCCCCTTAGTATGGATTCTGCGTGCTGATTTTACATTTTATTTGCACAATAAATTAGTGGCAGCTCTGAGGACATTGATTAATATTTTATACAGCCTTTGTTTTTTAATGGTAATTTGTCTTATTTTGTAATGGAATACATGTGAGTTTGTTTTGTATTTTTCAGTGTTGCTGGTTTTATGGAGACCTTTTCAATTTAACCTACATAGGAGTGTGTTTTTAGTTACACATAGGTCTCCAACTAAGATACTCTAGAGAAGAAATCCATCAAGGACTCTTGACTTAAAGACTACTGTGCTAGCTGAATATCTGTTGGATTGGTCATTCATTTGAACTTTATTTTCAACTAAAGATGTTGTGACTCAAGACATATCTGTCATTGTTAAGATAACATAGCATTACCTAGCCTTTAAGTTAATCATTCTTTTGGCTTGCACTCACCACTTTCCAGTAAGTGCATAGCACTGATGTTACTGTGTTAAAGAGGAAATAAATTAGGAAATATCTGTTGACTGTACAGTGTAGACTATTGTGGAGGCTTTCAGAAGAATTTGCATGTTTTCTTCATAAAAAGTGTTACACACATAAAGTGTTGCTATAACATGTGCCCAACACTTATTTCTGATAATTATTTAGTGAGTCAGTAATAGAACCTGGAAACAATTTCAACAGGAATCAATGCCTTTAAAAGGAAATAACTGAATTTACATTAGATATTGGTAAGTAGTGAGAGTGAATCGGTCCCATTTCACTTTGCTGAAAAATTTGCAAAACTTCGGAAAAATTTGCAAAATGGTGAAAAACATGACTTTTTTTTGATGTGACCACAACTTTTTTTTTATGCGCTTGTGACTTTTTTGAGAGAGAAAACATTTGCTGAATTTCACTACAAATCATGCCTGGCGAAAAATTTGCACATCACTATTGATAAGAAATCAAATTTAGACATGTTGGCACAAAATATTGTATTGCTTTTATTAAACAAATCTGTTGTGCTTTTTATTGTTGCATAATAGAAATAGAAAAAAGGCATGTCTATTAAAGGATAAGGAAAGTCCCATTCACTGGGTGAATCCAATAACTACATTTTTTCCCTCAAAAAAATGCACCCATGGAAAAAGCCACCATGTTTCTTACCTATACCAGACATGTTCAGACCCTATTTTTTTGCCACATAAGCGGGTGCAAGGGGGAAATTTATGAAAATATTTTCTCATTTCCCCAAATCAAAACTTTTTAGTGCAAAAATTGTGCATTAAGAGAATTACTCTTAAACACAAATTTGTTATATTTATAAATATAACAAATTTTGGTCTGGATCTTTGATCTTGGTTCCTGTCCTTGTGTTGGTGGCATTATACATGCTTTTTTGCTTGGGGTTCCTGAAGGCATGGAGTATCTATGTGCAATTTAATTAGACTTTATTTCCCACTACTAGCAAACAAGGTTTATTCATTTACATTGCAGGTAAGAAAAATTGAGAACATGGGTTTATGCCAAAGTGTTCCCTAAACCAAGGGAAGTTTCTCAGTTGCACTCTTGGCTGTAACATATGAACCCCTGTTGGACCTTCTGAAATTGGAACTGCTTGATTTTTCTAGCACATGCAGCTTCTGGTCTAAAATGCTGTAAAATTCATATTGGCATTAGAGTTGGAATCATAGGTTTCCACTGAAGTTAAACGGACTACAAGGGCAGATAATATATCAGTGCAGTCCTTCATGGATGGAATTATTAAATAGTTTATGTAAAATAAAGTATTCTTGGGAAGAGTGTGAGCCGATGCATATAAAACTGAGAACATCTTACATTTTGGTGTGCTTGCACATTTGTAACCACTAGATGGCAATGTCTGATTGTAGGCTGAGGATTAAGCTGCAGTGGTGCATCAAAAACGTTCATTTCTGAGTAAGTTTTTCTGTTCATGTAATTGGATTTTTGTCCTAACACACATCCTAACACACACACATATACAGTGTGTATATATATATATATATACACACTGTGAAACTAATGTTTGTCTTCTGGCTAGAATGGAATCTAACTAGTTTTGCTGGCCCGCCAATAAATCCTGTATGCTGCTTGTCTTACTTTGGAAATCCATAACTGTCCTTATAGTAATATAGTAAGTTATGCTGAAAAAACAAAGGACCATCAAGTTTAACCTTTTATGTCTATATGAAACCTGCCTAATTGCTAGTTAATCCAGAGGAAGGCAAAATCATCCATCTGAAGCCAATCCAATCTGCCTCAGACGGGAAATAAATCACTTCTTGACTCTAAAATAATACAAAGACTACAATATATAAATGGATACTCTTTGATTCAGTGTATTAACTACTGCTTGTGATTTGCCTTTATAAGTAACACTGATGATCCAGTGACAGACCCTTTTGCTCATTAAACCAGCCAAGACCCAGCACCTCCCTATTTCTGGGTTGTTGGGCAAATTTTGAAATGTGCCTTTTAAAGGAATGCCAGAATGTGCACAATGCATCTCAGATTTTTATTCACACAATTTTTGATCCCATTTGAAAAGCTGTTTCCAGGTACTGTATAATTCCCTTATACATAATTACATTTTCCTTATGCAGCTACTTTGTTTGTATCAGGTGAAACCACTGTGCTATATATATGTTTTTATTTATAGAGGAAAAATTATTTATTCACTGACAAGTTACAGAAATAGTAATGAAAAATAGCACGCTCACTTCAGAGGCATTCATTACTTACAGTGATAACTTTGATAACTGCATCAAATAAATATGACACATAAGGGTTGATTCACTAAAGTGCGATAAGCGTTATCCCATGCTTTTTTGCGTTAAAATTGTTGCGAAAAAAGCACAATTCGCTAAAGTATTATTGCATGCGTTAAGTCGCATATCGCATGCGTTACATAGAGTGCAACCGAATGTGTTAATTGTAACGCATTGCATTAATTCTCGCACAGAAATAACACTAACGCATGATTCACAAACACTTAGATGCACTAAATATCGCATTAGTCTGTGTGAAAATTAACACCTACTTGGGGCAGGCAGTAATTATAGAAAAGTACAGTCCATGAGCTTTTGGCAACACAATATGGACTTTGCAGGGTGATTTATTCAAGTCTGTGTTGGCGCTAGAGTGATGCAGCCTCCAGTTTGCAGGGAAATGGTGATTTTCAGAACAGTAGTTTTCAGAAAGTAATGGCGTGTATGGCTAATATGGCGTGCGGTTTTTTGCATGCGGCGACAGTTTGTGCGCGCTGCATTAATTCGCACGCGTTGCGTCAAATACCGCACAAAATAACGCAAACAGCATTGCATCTAAATTAACGCAAGTATCCTTTTAGTGAATCGTGCATTAAAGGAACAGTAACACCAAAAAATGAAAGTGTATAAAAGTAACTAAAATATAATGTGCTGCTGCCCTGCACTGGTAAAAGTTGTGTGTTTACTTTAGAAAGTCTACTATAATTTATATAAATAAGCTGCTATGCAGCCATGGAGGCAGCCATTCAAAGGAGAAAAGGCACAGGCACATAGCAGATAACAGATAAAACACTATTGTATTCTACAGAGCTTATCTGTTATCTGCTATGTAACCTGTGCCTTTTCTCCTTTTTTCCAGCTTGAATGGCTGCCCCCATGGCTACACAGCAGCTTATTATATAAATTATAGTAGTGTTACTGTAGCAAACACACCAGTTTTACCAGTGCAGGGCAACAGTGCATTATAGTTTTATTACTTTAAAGCGCTTTCATTTTTTTGTGTTACTGTTCCTTTAAGACGCGAAAAATAAGACGTGATAAAATTTTTAACACATACTATAAATAGCGCTCGTTTTAACACACCTTAGTGAACCAACCCTATAGGGCTTAATTCACTAAGGTGATTCCTACAGCTGCTAAAGGCAGAATGAAAATGACCCAGCAGCCTGCAGCCCCATAGGCCATTTGGTGCTTTCCTATGGGGCTCATGGACCTCTGTGTATGGCGTTTCATTTATTTTATAACACAATTTGAAATGCCATCTGCATTGTTTCATACCTGATTTTTTTTTTTCTCTAAAATCTGTTTTCTGCAGTTAGTAAAATCTCCTGAAAAGAAAAGACTTTTGTGTACTCTACTGTTCTTTGAACAATAGTTCAAAACTGCTGTCTTGTAAGAATTATAAATCTAGAGTGTGATAAATATTTTATATATGTAGCCCACTTTTGACACGGTGCTGCTACTTGTGCCTCCAATGGCTTACTTTTGGCGCTACAGGAGCCTTGAGCCCCCACTTACTATGGGGGAACAGGTACAATATTACTGAATGGCGTGCTTCCACCCAGGGTAGGTATAGGTGGAACTATAACTTCCCTCCCTGGGAAACTCTGTAATGTCCTCCTTGGACAGGGACTCCCTGCAACTCCCGGTGCCTTGCCCCTCCCTTGGGGTAGCTGCTTACCAGGCAGTTGAGGATCCTCTGTATATGAACAGCCAAGACACCAGTTATGATGATGAACCAGAAAGTTGCTTTATTAAGTGCAGACAGGACTTCCAGTGTACAGTGCATGAACAGTTACAGTAACACTTTAACTACTCTCTTAGAGAACCTCTCTCAAAGGGCAACCCACGGTACTCCCGCCAAGTGATCCTATCTAGGAGCTCCCCCCGGTACTCTCGCCAGAAGACCCTCTCTTAGGGCTCTCCCCGGTACTCACGCCAAGCTGACCCTCCACAAGGACTCACCCCGGTACTCTCGCCTAAGTACCCTTGATTAGGAATCTACCGGAATAGTCACCTAACTAGCCACTACATGCCCTAGACTCCAGCCACCTGATGGGGAGATCTCTGCCCGTCTAAATATCCTGCCTGCAGGGTCAGACTGGGGGGTGAAGGGCCCACCGGGGCTCCTGTCCCAGGGGCCCTGCAGGTGCCCCCAGCCAGGCGCGTCCCCTAACCCGCTCCCGCAGGGGCCCCCCTAACCCCCCTTGCAGGGCCCCCCACCCAACGTCCTCCTCCGAGCGCGACCTATTACCAAGATCATGCACAAGCTGTTGAAACAGAGGGGAGGTCCCAGGACTAAAACCTGCTGAACATGGGAGTCATCCCCTTTTATACTTTTAGCACAGCGCCATCTAGTGGTTGCTGTTAACTTGCAGGGAAACTCCCTTGTAGCAATGGGAACCCACCTAAGGGGCCCAAATCTGGGGATCCCTACATATATGATGCCACTGATTTTGCAATTGTTATTTATATACCATTAGCAATACAGCTCTTTTCATAATAGCTATATTACTGGACCATTTCTCATTTTGGGTGAAATTTTCAATTAACAATGAATATTCATAGAGCTGGAATAAAGGATGATTAGCATGTGTGTTATTTATTTTCTCAGTGTGATGTCAGGATGATTTCCAGCTCACTGCACTATATAACAAAATAAATAATAAGAATGTGTGCAAAAAAGATTCTTGGTGCTTGAGCAGTGCAGAAAATGTCTATATCGCAGGTGGCCACTAAAAGTAGCATTGTACAAAGGGCTTTTTATGTCAGCAGTGTTTATAACTAATTGGTTTTACAGAAATAATAATTAGTGGGAGCCAGTGTCGGACTGGCTTGCCGGGAGACCTGGATTTTTCCTGTGGGCCCTAACCTCAGTGGGCCCTTTGTCATTTCTGAAATATAGAGCATTAACATTTTTACCTTTTCTATGTTTGTTTTTTTTATTTATATCCAGCAATGAGAAAGATAGGAAGCTGTCAGTTAAGGGCTCTGTGATGGATTCAGGAAAAAGACAGATGCCAAATATATTGCCACAGATAAGGGAGGCTGTTAAATGCTAGGGTAGCAGCGTCATTATTTCAAAAGAATTTGCACAGTGTAAATGGGAATGAAAGATCTAATGGCTTTCCCCAAACAAGCCCCCATAGAATTAGTACAGGATGTGAATCATGTGTGTATGAAGGTCCTCATCGAGCTGCATCTGCTGAGTCTGCCCTTCATTCTCTTTTGCAAGTATCGCTCAGGCTTAAATGAAAATCTTAAAGATGAAATTGCCCGTGTCGGTGTTCCAGATACTTTGAATGAGCACATTCTTCACCCTATTCAGTTGGATTGTTGCCTGCAAGAGAGGTCCAAGAGATCCAGTCAATCTTCCCTAGCTTGGGTTACTCCCTCTGCCTATTCAGTGTTCCTGAATCCTCTGTCCTCTAACCCTGAACCTATGCAGCTGGGTGCCATTAAATCTTCTCTATCACCTGAGAAGCATCTTTGTCACAGAAGACTGAATTTATGTCTTTACTGTGACTTGGCTGAACATTTGTTATGCAACAGCCCTACTCGTACATTCTCCTTGGATAAGGACTTTTCCCACAGTGCCATGCTTTGCTCTGATTCTGACCATATGTCTTACTTTCCAGTGGGAAGACCAGACTCTGGAGCTTCCAGCAATCATTGACTTACGGTGCCAGTGGTTGTTACCTTGATAATGGTCTCTCTAAGAAGCACACCTTCCCACTTTGTAAGAAGGTTTCTACAGTGGTCGTCAGAGATGGTTTACCCATTTGTTCAGGGCCTGTTATTGAACAAACCTCTGAGAAATTGTCCTTTGATGAAGTCTCATCACCTCTTTTTTTGTTATCCTCAACTTAACCTGGCTTTGGAGGCACAACCTAGTAATTGATTGGAACGGAAGATTACTCACGGAAGATTACTTTTTTCTTTGGTTCCAATTGTCTCACTTCTGGAACTGTTTTTTCTGCTCTACCTGATGTTCTGTCTTCCCTAGCCAAATAAATGTCAATGAAATGAGTTGAAACCATTAACAGTATGTAAAAATGTATGTGTTTCATTAGCATGCAGGAAGACCCACCTTATTTATTCTATTTGACACCTAATGCAGCCTCTTTTTCGGGTTTGTTCCCATCTGACAATGACCCAATACAAATTTTTTGTCATCACGAATGTCATGTTGTAGCAGTAAGGCTCAACATGTAAAGGGTTAAATTTTTAATTTAGAAAAGTCTGGTTGGAATCCACATTTGAGGGAAACCCTTCCCAGTAGGGGGTAATTCACAAATACGCCCTAAAGACACAACCAGGGACTGCGGGAGGTGACAAATTTAGCAGAGGGAGCAGACAATGCGAATCCAGCCATTTGGAGGGCGGGAAACCTGGGGCTATTGATTTCTTTGATCTGTGATCAAAGAAGTCAGTTGTGGACCTAGAACAGCAGGGGGGGTGCAGCTATCAGAAAAATATGTATTATAAAAAGGGATCCATATCTCCTCTGCTTTAGGGTTCCCATCCTCATAAATCACATAGGGTTTATGAGGGGGCCGCATGCTTCCCAATGATACCAAACGGGGACTTACTATACCCACCAGTTAGGAGGGATAGTGTTACAGTCTGTATGCTTAGGAGCCCGGTAACTCTTGAGAGGTACAGCTCTACGGGGGGGGGGGGGTCATGTGACAAGCCCCTGGGCACTCCCTCCTCATGCGTACGGTAATGAGGGAGGAGCCCAGTAGGGGGATATAAGGGGCACAGACCCAGGTACTGGGAGCTCATTCTGGAAGCCTCAACTTATGTTGGGGGATGGGCTCAGGATTTTCCACCTGCTGCCTCAGAAAACACAAGATAACTCGGTAACGTACATAGGGTTTTCTCTGTGTTTTTTATTCCATTTTATTTACTGTTTTGTATATGTGTGTCTCTTTTTGTAACATCTTTTTAAAATGCACTGTTTACCCTTGTAATATTAAATATAAAATTTAATAAGTTCTGTCCTTTGGCTCTATAACGATCTCCACGTACCTTGTATGACTGCTCAGGCTTAAGTGCTGTAACTGCTGGGCTGTATGTTTGTTGAGTGGGGGGGGGGGCAGTTCTGTGTAACTACTAAATAACTAGTGGACTGTCAGCAGGAAAGTGGGTATGTAAATTAACCTTGGCTGCTGGTGTGTGTGGAAGTAGTAGAACTATCCCTCACTGCAGTAGGAAAGTTTGTGTGTAATATATTTGTGTAGTTAGGTTTCTATCGCCTGTTAATGATAGATGGTGGCAGCAAATAGTTATTTGGGGAGGTGGTGTGTTTGGGGGTTTTTGATGTGAGTCTAACCTGTGTGAAAGGTGACTGAGTGTAACCCCTTATTTTCCTGTCCCGGTGTCAGACGCGTCTCGGAGTAGCGTGTTCTTGACAATGAATTTCATTTTAATAATTAAAATGCACACATTAAAAATATCTTTATTTAATCTACAATCAGCTCTAAATCATGACAATTTTACGCTATACTGCTTTTTACACGAGTTAATATATAACATATAAGGATTTTCAATGTATGTTGGCTAAATCTGAATTTAAGCCTGTCGATAGTTTATTCATGCAATTACCCATTTCTTAAAAGTTTATATTGGCAGTCAGCATTTTCACTTCTTGACTCTTAGTTATTCTATACATATCTACACTGATTTTGGACTTAAATCTGTTGTCAAGAACGTGTTAACCTAATAGGCCTAAAGCCCTTGCTTATCATATGTGAGTCAATCAAAATGACAAGCCTGCTTGATGTCCTCGTAGGAATATCAGTCATGGCAGACCTGTTAATGGATTTTTAAGCCAGAAATGCAATGAAGGGAAAAACGCTGGGGAAAAATCATAACCCAACATACAGCATCAGATAAATGTTATTTTGACAGAGGGAATTTTTTAAAAATTACTCTTCTACCATTATTATTTCACCCGTATATTTTTGCATTATTACAAAATCAGCAAAAATACGGTGAAAGACATACACGCCTTATTATTAAATCTACTGAATTACTAAGGGAATATTACTAGCTAATGAATACATACTAAATGAATAAAATATGTATTTACTTTTTATCTCTTTGTCCTTCAAATTTCACTGCAGAACAAAAATGATATTATAACCTAAACCATGTAGCATTCTACCATTTTTAGACTTATGGTATACCAGCCATTTTCTGCATTGGAACATTTTCACCAGCAGAGTAATGCTCAGATCCATCTATGCAGCCTGCAATTGTCACAAACGGCATCCATCTGTTACCATGACTATAGGTCGATGTTGGCCTGTACATGCTCAGTGGTGTCCTCCACAATCTTCCTTGCCAAGCTGCTGGGTCTTACTGCCCTATTTCCAGAAGGGTTGCGCTATTGTTGTACACCTGGCTGTACTGCAGCACAGATAGATCACTCATGCACTCCCTGCTTTCTTGCTAAGCATTCTCATTTCCTTGCCATCTGTAATTTGTATTTTCATATTCATGTTGTGGCTGTCCTGCTTTTGGATTCCAAACAGCTTGGATCTATTTGGCTGTCAGTGGATAAAAATATAAAGACAAATAATAGATTCAAGTGCCTTTTGAGCTATCTTTGCCATGCAAATACTTGGGCTGGGCACTAGATAGCCTGTTTAGTGTTTGAGACAATTAACAGAAGCTTATGACCATACTGGCATAAATGAATGCAAATACACTGGATGATAGATTACATTTTGGGTACAGGCACATTACTATCATATTAGGAGGCAGATAGATGTGTGGTGGTTGCTTGGGAAGTCTAAGTGCTTTGTAATGTCTAAAGAGACAAGAATTCTACACATGAGCACAAGACGAGATTAGATGGTATATTGTAAATTAATGTGCAAATGCCTGCCCAGTGGGCCAGGTATTGTGGGGCCTTTAGGGCTAGGGCCCATCAGGACTTCTCCTGGTTTACTGGTGGGCCAGTCAGTGCCTGGTTGTGCTCTGCTCCCAAGCAATGCTATCATGTTCTGCTAGCAATAAATTCAGGGATCCCCAGTGCCTGGCATCCGCCTGGTATCCTCACACCTTTCAAGATTTCAAGTTCTAAATAACAGGCTAGGGGCATTCAAGGGGTCACCCAAGTGAAGCACTCCTGCTGTCCCTTATTTATATAGTTACCATATATAAAAAGAAAGGAAACTAGAGCAAGTTGGAAAGCGCAAAAATCATGGGCCGGTATCTCAGTTTCATAAATGAGCCTTTGTTCATTTATTACATTAGCTTGTGAACTTTTCAGTCATTTTATATAGGACCCATACATCACATTTGCAAGTAAGGGGCCCTAGAATGAAATATAAGTGAAATATAAGGGACAGCGTATTTAATTATGTGCCAAAAAGTGTGAAATACTTTTGTTTAAAGATTTAAATGCGGAGTCTCCCTTTTGAATGTAATTTCTGAACGTTGCAAAGTTACAAATCTTAAATCTTAGTGACCTGAGTACGAAGGTACCATATTCAGCCTAGATTATGACATTTATGGTGACCTCAAACCAATTTTTAAGATTGGCGGGATATAGCTACAATGTAAAAAATGTCTGGAAACAAGGGGTTAGGATTCTGGAATTCTGAACTTTTGGTCTGTACATTAGCTGTGTTTGTGTGAACTGTGAGTGTCCATCAATGAGTAATTACTTTTCTTTGGTTTATTTTTTTATAGGGTAATAATTAGTGACAAGCAAATCCGTCCCGTTTCGCTTCAGTGAAAAATTTACAAATCTTTTAAAAGAAACTGGCGAAAAAATTTGCAACAAATTGTTTGCAAAACAATCCGCCAATGGCAAAACACGAAATTCACCGCGAATCCACACCTGCTGAAAAATTTCACCCATCACTGGTTATAATGTTTTTATCTACAGGTATAGTATCTGTTATGTGGGAGGCTTGGGACCTGTGGACAAGGGATCTCATTTGGATCACCATACCTGAAGTCTGCTAAAAATCATTTTAACATGATATAAAGCCAGTAGATTTTTTACAACAAAGTTACTTGAACATGTAAAGGTAAACAAAGGTCCAAGGCCGGATGGGATTCATCCCAGGGTATTAAATGAGCTGAGCGCTGTGATTGCCAAACCTCTTCACTTAATTTTTCAGGATTCATTGAGGTCTGGCATGGTGCCGAGAGACGGGCGGATTGCTAATGTGGTGCCGTTATTTAAAAAGGGATCCCATTCTCAGCCTGAAAACTATAGGCCTGTTAGTCTGACATCAGTAGTAAGAAAAATTTTGGAAGGGGTAATAAGGGATAGGGTACTTGAATACATTGCAGTTCACAATACTATTAGTTTGTGCCAGCATGGTTTTATGTGTAACAGATCTTGCCAGACTAATTTAGTCGCCTTTTATGAGGAGGTGAGTAGGAACCTCGATGCTGGAATGGCAGTTGATGTCATCTACTTGGACTTTGCTAAAGCGTTTGATACAGTACCTCACAGAAGGTTAATGATCAAATTAAGGAATATTGGCCTAGAACATAATATTTGTAATTGGATAGAGAACTGGCTGAAGGATAGAGTACAAAGAGTGGTGGTAAAGGGAACATTTTCTAATTGGGCCAGTGTGGTTAGTGGAGTACCGCAGGGGTCAGTCCTTGGTCCTTTGCTTTTTAACTTGTTTATTAATGACCTGGAGGAGGGCATAGAGAGTACTGTTTCTATTTTTGCTGATGACACAAAATTGTGCAAAACTATAAGTTCCATGCAGGCCGCTTTGCAGAGCGATTTGACAAAATTAGAAAACTGGGCAGCAAACTGGAAAATGAGGTTCAATGTTGATAAGTGCAAAGTTATGCATTTTGGTAGAAATAATATAAACGCGAACTATCTACTGAATGGTAGTGTGTTGGGGGTATCCTTAATGGAGAAGGATCTAGGGGTTTTTGTTGATAACAAGTTGTCTAATTCCAGGCAGTGTCATTCTGTGGCTACTAAAGCAAATAAAGTGCTGTCTTGTATAAAAAAGGGCATTGACTCAAGGGATGAGAACATCATTTTGCCCCTTTATAGGTCCCTGGTAAGGCCTCACCTTGAGTATGCAGTGCAGTTTTGGGCTCCAGTCCTTAAGAGGGATATTAATAAACTGGAGAGAGTGCAGAGACGTGCAACTAAACTGGTAAAGGGGATGGAAGATTTAAACTATGAGGTGAGACTGTCGAGGTTGGGGTTGTTTTCTCTGGAAAAGAGGCACTTGCGAGGGGACATGATTACTCTGTACAAGTACATTAAAGGGGATTATAGGCAGATGGGGGATGTTCTTTTTTCCCATAAAAACAATCAACGCACCAGAGGTCACCCCTTTAGATTAGAGGAACGGAGCTTCCATTTGAAGCAGCGTAGGTGGTTTTTCACGGTGAGGGCAGTGAGGTTGGGGGAATGCCCTTCCTAGAGATGTGGTAATGGCAGATTCTATTAATGCCTTTAAGAGGGGCCTGGATGAGTTCTTGAACAATCAGAATATCCAAGGCTATTGTTATACTAATATCTACAGTTAGTACTAGTGGTTGTATTTATAGTTTATGTATGTGAGTGTAGGTGGTAGGGTTAGGTGTGCTGGGTTTACTTGGATGGGTTGAACTTGATGGACACTGGTCTTTTTTCAACCCTATGTAACTATGTAACTATGTAACTATGTAACCATCAAGTACAAGGCACTTTTTGATTAAAATAGACTCTGGGAGATGGTCTTTCCTGTATTTTGGATTTTGTTCTGGATATCTGGTTTCTGGATAAGAGATCCCTTAGCTGTTATTACTGGTTTACAAGATTATATTTTCACGTGTTGGTTAATGCATTTCCACAAGCAGGCAATA